>NC_137462.1:0-1200000 GCF_964235325.1 Thermobia domestica | reverse complement strand
CAATCAATTGGGCGCCTTGACTTCCTCCTACTCATTCTGATTCGTGGCCACTGTTTTGGATATGACATTTAATTGGCCACATCCTTTTGGCGTGACCTGAATCACAGAATCTGATAACAAGAAGGTGAAAAAACTATTCCATTCTCAAGGCAAACTCCTTCTCTACTTTTGGGCAGTGAGTCTCATAAACACCTACATTGCACTTTCGCAGTTGCTCCTTCACGCTACTTCAAAAAATAAGTTTTAAGCTTCAACAACTATATCCACGGTATTGGCAAAGATGGACGAATTTATTATGAGAATGGGTAGTTCGGTGAAGGGATATATGTTCTGTTTCTCGCCTTTGATATCTGTTTCTTTTAAGTTTAACCTTCCTTTTCTGCATTAGGGCTACGTGACTTGTGGGTTTAACGTGGTATTGGAAAACTGCCACCAGAAAACAAACACGGGCCTCCGCGTCGAAGTCTTAAAAACAAATAATTTATCCACGAGATTGCTTAGTTCTCCTTTCAGGCAATGAACAAAGCTACGTAGATATTATGAAACAGTATACATAAATTATTTCTGTAATAAGTTAGCAAATATTTCCTCTTTTTGCAAAACTTTACCTTCTGTAAAAAAAAAATAATAATAATAATGCATGTGTATTTCCATGCCGACTTACATGCCATGAATACACAAAATAGTTGATCTGAGCAAATAAAATTTGAACATGTCATTTGAAGAAGGAAAACATTCCAATTTTGCGAAAATGAATTCCATCTCTTTTAAATTTTATAACAGCTATTGCAGCACTTTTTTTTTTTTTTACAAATTTTTAATCAGGAGCGTCATTTCAGATTTTGCTTGGGGGGCAAGAACCCTTGAGTTAAGTAAAATTTCTCGTTTTTCACTGATTATTCTTTTGATAAAGTCTATATAAATCTCAAACTCAGGGGGAGCAATTGCCCCTCCCTGTCCCCCTAAATGACGCCCCTGTTTTCAATGCATAATAACAAACAAGTAAAGAACCAATGGCCATGAGGAATTTTTTTTATTTTCTAAAAAATGAGCCTTACGGAAGACTTCCTGAAGGCGACCATGACACCCATGCCTAAGAAATCGAACTCTAAAGACGAGAGGATTATAGAACTATTAGTTTTATATCTCATGCAACAAAAATTGCAAAATTGGTTCGAATTCTGAACAAAAAAAATATGGAAGAACAAATGAAAAAGTTGAGGAGGAACAGTTCGAGTTCAGGAGAACTAAAGGCACAAGAGATGCAATTGGATTATTAAGGGTAATCTGTGAAAGGTTTATAGAAAAAGAAAAAGATTTTGTATTTGTTGATCTAGAAAAGGCTTTTGACTGAGTGAATTGGGTGTTGCTGTTTGAACTTCTAAAGAAGTTGGGTTGGAATGGGAAGATCAAAGATTTATATAAAAAAAAAAAAAAAAAACTTATACATGAACCTACAAGTAAGTATTAGAATAGAGAAGAAAATGGCAGAGAGGAGTGCAATCGGAAGGGGAGTCCGACACGAATGCTGTCTCTCGCCTACCAGTGAAAAAGAGTCTACAAAATTAAGACGGCAGTTCAGTAGAAGGTAGAATGATTAGGTGTATACGGTTTGCAATTGATATGGCGCTTATTGCGAAATCTAAAGATAAAATCAGTAAGATATTAGAAAACTTGAGGAAGGGCTTGTGAAGAATATGGGATGAAAATAAAAGGAAGACAAAAGCTATGGTGGTTGGAACGAAGCGGTAGCCGTCTAAAATAGAAAAAGTGAGAGGGAGAGAGAATAGAACAGTTTTCGATCTGGATAGTATTATTAGTGATGATATGAAGTGCAAACGTGAAATAAAAGCAAGGATAGGAATGCCGAAAGAAGCCTTTAGGAGGAAGAAAAATATGTTTTGTGGGACCTTGAATAAAGAATTGAGGAAAAGACTTATGAAATCCTCTGTGTAGAGTATTATACTATATGGATCAGAAATACGGACATTACGCAAAAATTATGCAAACCGACTGGAAGCTTTCAAAATGTGGATGTGGAGAAGAATAGAGAGAATAAGCTGGATCGAGCAGAAAACGAATGAGAGGGTGTTAGAAATTTTAAGGGAGAAAAGAACAATTTTAGATATTATTAAGAAGAGGAAGAAGAAGCTGTATCATGAGGGACGTGCTAGAGGGTATGGTGGCAGGAAAGAGAGGGAAGGAGTGAAGGAGGCTACAATCAATTGGACGATATCAAAACAGAAAAATCGTATGTGAAGACGAAGAGATTAGCGAAAGAGCATGGAGCATGGAAGGTTCTCCAATGGTAGGCCAATAATTGTAGAATACCTGCAATGTTGATGATAATTTACAGCAGAAAATATCTTATTTCAGAGCATTCAGGTATATTTCTAAGCATTGTGCAGATATTTAGCAAACGTTCTCTGTTTAAAATCTATGTGGTAATATGAAAAATGAATTTATTGCACTTGTCACTTCCCAAGACTAACAGTCCGCTACTTAGTTATGGCCATAACGCTAGCCGAGCTCACTCAACACCCGCTTTGTTGGAAGCCCTTAGTTAAAGCCTGCACAGAATACAATAGAAGTACATGCGAAGTGAGTTGATTTGAAGTTGTGAAAGCTATGGAATGGTTACCTTTGAGTAGACCCAGAAGAAAATATCAAAATAACAAAGTAAGATTGCAGTCGTGAGTGAGTTTGCTTAACACAGAATAGTTTACATTGCAAGCCTGTATTCTGTGTCCAATAACCCTCTGTGTCAGATCTGTCTGTATTATGGTATTTTAGTTTAAATTATGTAGTAATTATAAAACTTTCTCACCAAAAAATCTTAACCGTCTTGAACAACTATATTGTTTTACAGTCTAGCCTCAAAGATTATCATCATATCCTAAAGAAATTTATATCGGAGCATTCGGAAGTTATATTCTTTCAAGCAAGCAAACAAACAAACAAACAAAAAAACTACCAAAGTCAGTTACGTATGTGGAAGTTATGCACGAACATACCCAGAACATATGTATAAATAGGTCGAATTAAAAATCTCTTTTCTTAAAAAGTAGGCTACAAACGAGGAGGTTTTCCATTCGACCCATTTACACACATATTGTTGATATGTTCACACATTTCTTCAACATTAGTTTACCGATTTTAATTATTTATCTATTTATTTTCTTTGAAGAGTATACTTTTCTGGTGGTCATCGAGATAAAATCCGTTATAGTATTCGGTGCTAGACCATGAAACATTTCATCGGGTGCAGTGCAAAAATCGGCTTCAACGCTTCAACTTGTATATGGTCACTGATAACTTTAACATAGGTATGCCGATTGTGATGATTCTATTTTTTTGTTTAAAATACTTCTCGGGAAGTTTCGTATAAATTTCATAACATCCTGATGATTTGAAGTAGGATAATAATGTTTTAACTGGTTTTAAGAGATACAGTCAGAACGCCTGTAACATATGCAACCCAACAACAACTTTCGTAGAATGGGTTGCATATATATCGGGTATCCCCTTTTTCTTACAAGGGATTTGAATGTATGTATTTGAAGCTATCATCCACCAGACTTTCCTTACAACTTGTTCTGGATTAAATAGAAGCATTCAATGAAAGTTATTGCTTCTAGAAACGACCCGTACACATGCCGATCAAATGAAAAGGAAAGAAAAATCGGAAGTCATCATTTGTTGTTTTAGAGAAGGGGTCTAAAGGAGCAGACTATTGGGCTTCACTGTAAATGTTGTGAATGCATGAAAGTATAAAAATTATTTGTTGCACAGCTATAGTTTTCATTGTGGACAGATATAAGGCTAATCTATGTATGAACTAGGCCTCGGCTAGCTGGACATTTCTCCGTCAGACCCTCTCTGTAATAATTTATCACATGCAGACTATAACTGTTTCCTCCTGTGCTAGGCACTTCTCCTAAGAAAATTATGGGGTCAGTCAAATGTAAACTTGATTTTATAGGAAACACAATTTATGTAGTGTACTGTCATGGTTTTAGCTCATTCAATGAATATAATTGAATGTAGTTTCAGTTTTCTCTTGTATCTTGTAGGTTGAAGGAAGACAGCAAATGAATGGAGATAGAACAAGAAACGATAGGAAACGGAAAAACCCTAACGTGTGGCTGTGATGGAAGAACACGGGAACAATGTTCTTCGATCCGAAGTTCCATGGACTCAGATCAAACCTATGAACCCTCATTCTGAAGGTAATAGCCTCACCATTGATCTCACAATAAATAGAGCAATAGAATACAGTGCTATTTGCTATTATTGTAAAAGAGAGAAGCAGAAATAATTCTGTGAGATATATGATACTACTACTACTACTACTACTACTACTACTACTACTACTACTACTACTACTACTACTACTACTACTACTAATAATAATAATAATAATAATAATAATAATAATAATAATAATAATAATAATACACTTGCAATAATTTAATTTTTAACCGAAAACGAAACAAGGAGTTATTTAAAGATTCGCCAACAGTTTGTGTATTGACAGATGGTTGTTCTTTGTAAAGAACGCAAGAATCCTATTAGGTAGAAAAGCATAACTCAATCAATAAAAGATGACTTTGAATTTTTAAAGCGAACATAATTTAGCGTAGGTGTCAGTGGTAAGTGTCACAGTCAAGGCAATGCGTAGGAAGAGTCATAGAACAAGTTTATTCTCAATTACAATTCGTCATTGAATTTTCTTTTTTAAATTCCAATTCACAAATACCGAAAGTAATGAAACAATCTCAAAACACTTTTTATACATAACCAGATGTCACGGTTCCTTCACATATAATGCTCTGTAAATAAACAATAAGTAGAGTTTTCAAAACAAGATAAAGCTTCAGCGATGAAAGACATTTGAAAAATAAATTGCTCATTTTAATCTATTTTAGTGGGACAAAAATTTGATTTTGCTTTGAAAGTCATATTTGGGGAAAACGAGGTCTCCAGCTGCTGTTGAAGGTCACACCTTATAACCTTGATGTTTTCATGTGTGGTCACCGTTGAACGTTCGTTTAGAAAAGAGAAAGAAACGAGAAGCAATACCAATCAAAGAGTTCTCCTCATAAGGATAATATATTGTTTTGAGATTTTCAGATATTCCGATAGTTCTTGATCTGGAATTAAAGTGTAATTCGGGGAGGAGTTCGACAGTAGCATTGCGTTTCTCTGACATTATTCAATACATATTTAGAAGAAGAAGTTAAGATTGCTATTTCGTAGGTGGAGAGAGAATTTTGTGAATGTGTCAATAGCAAAATTAGGAACGAAAATCAACCTAGCAACTGGGTGAGAGTCTTTTGTTGGAAAAGTCAAAAAGTGGTGTAGGATGAATTTTATTCGTGCGATTTTCTAGTAAACAGTTCAGGCGATTTTCTTCATATTCTGTTAATATATATTCATTTGCAATATGATACTTAAGTTGCTTACAAATTGAAAACAAAAAGTTTATATGAAAAGAGTGCATTTAGTACAGACTACTTTCTCGAAAATGACTAGAATTTTGTTGATTCAAGGGCGCCGATTTCTCTGTAACTTTGGGGAGAATACATTCGGATGTGTGTTTGATTGGAAACAAGCGTCTAAGAAAGCATATATGAAGATTTTAAGGCCAATTCAATTGAAATTGTGCCAAATATTGTATATACATAAAAATACAAAAATACATACATTGTATATACATAAAATACATACTCATTAAAATGCATGGGGGGTCCACGTGAGTAGGGATGCGCACGAGACAAGATTTGTGGCTGTCTCGTCTCGAAAATGAACTGTAAAAATGATGCCTCGACTCGAAAAATGTATATTTCTCTATTGGAAGAGCCTTGTCTCGACTCGAATTTTGTCAGCAAAATCCTGTCTCGACTCGTCTCGTGTGCATTTCTACACATGAGCATTAGGGGGATCGAGTCGGCGCCCTTGTATTGATTTAGAAGTAGTATGTGTGTGAAGAGGTTGAATACCACCATTAGGAAATGACAAACAACACTATAAAGGATCACAAAATAGAAGTTTTAATTTCGCCCCGTAGATGGCAGCCGCTGGAGGATGTTTATTACCATCTAACAGCGAGATATATAACTTCTACTACCTTTGGAAAAACCAGAATTAGAAAAGAAATATATGTGTGGAGTAACGAACTGACGTACGTCGATGTTACCCGTGAAGATGTTATAGTTCTTGCATTGTGTTCATACTCGAACAATTTTTTTTATAGTTTTCCATTGCGTTTTAGTTTAAACAATTGTATTTTTTTAGTTACGAACATTTCACAATTACGTTACAGTTACGTCATCAGTGGAGAGAAGTAGTACAAATTAGTTACGTAGATTGTGATAGTACAGATGACCGTAATATATTTTATAAAATTTCAAGAAATGAAGTAGTCGTCTGTGTTTTAGAACAAGTATTTCTTATTGCATTTCAATAGTTTTCATTTACGAGGTAGAGAATCATAATCAGTAAAATTGAACGAAGAGAAGGACTATTTCTTTACCAGTTCCCATATTCTTAAATGGGTGTCGTCCTCTTTGTACATGTAGCCCCCTAATGAGTGAAGGAGACGTTAGTTCGGAGTATAATTATCCGATAAGAAGAACGAGGAACACATAAGTTCTTCTTGGTGAACTGAAATTTACATTTTTATTTTCTTGTGAATTTTGAGTAAATTTTCTTCGCAGTTTCGTATTTTTAACCATAGAAAGCTGCGGTAAATCGTTTCGTAGCTCTTTCGTTAGTTACAACCAATGCCTAACATTTAGACCGATCAGTAATATATCGAAATTCAATCAGTAATATATGTAGAATAGGAAATTTTGCAACAAAACTCATGTCTTGTATTATACAATTTATTTTGATATGGAAATTAAATGAAGACGGTCTTGAGAACATCCAAAGTTATCGTTTAGCATATGTTACAGAAAACTAGATTGTCTATAGATTCGTGACTAGAATTAAGTTTATAATACAATTTTCCATTCTAGATTATCTGAAAGGAAAGCAAAACAACGAAATGGCCATTTTTCTTGACATTCTGAATGCATTTTCTTATTTATTCAATAATTTCTTCCGAAAACTATGAACTAACAGTTTATTCATTTTTGTGTTACAAAGCATGACTTCAATTTGTAATCATCTCGAAAATGTCCGTGGCGTGGGAGAACCAGGTTCAATTTCCGTCAGGAGCTCACGTGGTTGGGATTCCACGTTAAGCTCTAGATCCCTGTCTCATATAGCCTTCCTGCTGAGAGTGACGCTAAAATCAAATCAAATCGAAAATGTCCATACCAATTTTGATCAAATTTCCTGGCGTAATGCGTTTATTTTGTATTTATTTATTTATTTATTGAATGTATGTAGGAGCAGACTTGTAACTAAGGGTCGCACAAGAGGATCTGAGCCTCCTGCTGCTACATTAAGTCTGTTGAAACTTTCTACATCTTTCCGTAATTATTTATTAATGTGTCAGCTCTCCCAAAACGATCTTTGTCCCCATGTTTTAGTGTTCTGGCTACGGGTCTGGTTGAAGAGAGAGAGAGAGAGAAAGAAAGAAAAAGTCGTTCTGGTAAATTTTGTTTGGACGGTTTTCGTAAACATACATGAGAAAATTATTCATATTTCAAAATAAATATTTCACTAATAACCATCCGGATACGTAGATAAGCGGTTAGTAAACGCGCCTTTGGTGTGGAAGACCCGGCATCGAATCCCGGCGGGAGCTCGTGTGATTCAGATTTTACGTTAAGCTGTAGGTCTACGTCTCATATAGCCTCGCTACTGAAAGGAACGCTAAAATAAAAAATAAAATAAAAATAAATAGCGTGAATCATTACATATTTAGTGCAGATGGGCGTATCTTTTAAAAATCCTATAAGCTCTCTTACATCAGGACAGTTTAGTAATGATTTAGTAAATAAACAGTTGAGGCATTATTATTATTATTATTATTATTATTATTATTATTATTATTATTATTATTATTATTATTATTATTATTATTATTATTATTATTTTGGTATGAGACCAATGCCATAAAAAGGCTTTCGGTTTGAACATTTCTTTTTTCCATCTTCTCTGAGAAATAAAGGTGCATAAGGTGATTTCTTTCCACTACATAAAAGTGCTTTTAATTTCTGTCTTTAGGATGGAACCTGCTAAGTGCATACAACGTAAACCTTTTGAATCAATGTATTCTTAGAATGTGTTATCTACCTGATAAAAAAATAAACGTATGTGTCCGGAAGTGAACTGTTGACGCCATTGGAAGAAAAGAGCATTGGTTTTGACATCCTGGTAAATAGTCTCAGTGGGAGGCAGGGATTGCTTAAGGCGTTACTCTTCACCAGAAGGACAAGAATGATGTAACGCCGTTTTTCTTTCTTTCAAAATAATAAATGGTTACGTAAAAATTAATGAAGGATTGACAATTGTACACACTAGACAATCGTTGCTAATAAAAGACACTCAAACAGTGAAGCGTGGACGGTTATATATGCATACTTACCTTTACCTTGTTTGTCAATGTAAAGTTGTTTTTCATTGTCACAAAAGCTTTGGGGTTGCGAATATTGCTCAGTTGAGCGTTCGAAAAGAATATTAATTTTTCTTCCTTTTTAATAATTCAATTTTATCAAAAATCCCTATTACAAAATTGAAAGTCTCCTCATACCTCTTAAATGACCCGACCGATCTCGTTCAAATTTTCAACATAGGTAAGGATCGGGCCTGGGATACTTTCTTTCATTTCACTTCGATGGTGCAACTTTGTGGAGGAGAAGATATTTAAAAATGATCGAAAATGACTGATATTATTGTCGAATCTACAGTTTTCGGGGTAGCTGACACGAACAGTGACATTTCCAATGCTATTTAAATTAAAATTAATCCTTTATGTCCAAAATGAAACGTATTCTCCCCTTGCTAGGAACAGGTATCCTGCTAGTACTTTATAATAATATAAAGGTAAAAAAGAAAGTTCTGTCGCTTTTTTTGGAGGATTGTGTGTGAGGCCCTCACACCGCCAATTGAATGCCAGAATGAACATGGGACCTCAACACTTCATAATTGCGTGTATGTTGTACCAGTTCAAACTGGGATGAAACGCCGGTGCAGCGAGGCCGAAGATATGCCAGGCCTTTGGTGAGGGTGTCGTGACTACGCGAACAGTGTAGCGGTGTTTTTAACAAGTTTAAGGACGGTGACGAAACACTTGAAGACGCACCACGTGCCGGAAGATCAACACATGTACAAAATGAAGATCTTCAGGCAGCAATTGAGCCGAACAGTGGCCAGACATGTGAAGAACTGGGACTACAATTCAGTGGGAGAAGAGGAACCATTCGGAAAAGAGGAAGGAGGCATTTCTAGACGGAGTGTTGACATGTGTTGAGAAGTGGGTCTTGTACAAAGCTCCAAAGCGCCATCATCATTGGTTAGCATCCCATGAACCGGTTCCAAAACAACCGAAACCAGCACTGCACCAGAAGAAGGTCTTCCTGTGTGTTTGGTGGACTGCTTGCGGCATTGTGCATTGGGAACTACTACCAACTGGTTAGAGCATCAATGCAAATGTGGACTGTCAGCAGTTGAGTCGTGTTCAAGAAAGCTCAAAATTCTGGAGCTAGCACTTCTGGATCGCAAAGGGGTTCTGCTATTACAGGACCACACTAATCCTCACATGTCTAGGATGACCTGGGACACGATTCTACGCCTTGGATGGGAAACATTTCACACCCACCATACTCCCCGGACATTACACAGTCCGATTATTGCCTGTTCCATTCCTTGGACAATAAACTTAGAGGACGTCAGTTCAAATCCCTAGTAGATGTGCAAAATGCACTTGATATCTTCTTCGCTTCACAGCCCACCAAGTTCTACCGCGATGGAATCCATGGTCTTCCAGAACGTTTTCAGAAGATGGTCGATGCTGATGGGGACTATTTTTGATCTTCCAGGGGCGTTCTAGGTAACATATCGATGTTCGAAGGTGGTGGGTGAAAAAGCGACAGACTTTCTTGGTTACCTTTACACATTTACCTAAGCAAACGTCACAACCACATTGGAATACCAGTGCTCGTGAGATCAGCGAAGTCAAGCAGTGCCTGGTTTGGTTCGCGGAAAAATGGATGAGCGTTCGTATTCACTAGTTGGTATTGGCGTTGAGTTCGATCCAGCGTAGTAAGGGTAATTGAAAAGCTAGTTGGAAGAAAGAAGCAGCGAACTCTAGTTTAGAAAGGCAGCATTAACGGAGAGGGGGAGGCAATGTACTGACCACACATCATCTCCAAAGGCATGAGCGCCATAAGTCGAGTAGTATTCTTTAGCCTCTAAGGGATACTGTGCCGCGAATTTAGTTTAGTACCTCTGAATACAGTAAGTTACACTTTACTTCTTTTCTACCTTATTGAATTTGATAATTAACTTGTGTATTCTATAGCAATATGAGATTCTCAACTATATGTGTGATACACAATTCATTGAATTTTGTATTCTACCTCCTCTTTGGAGTAATATTCAATCTAAGAAAATCACAAGGGCAAACTTGGAGGACAACTTGTAGCCCGCGAACTGTAGTTTGAGAAATGCCGGCTTACTTACTGTACTTAAAAAATGGGAGATCTTCTTTGTGTCATAGTAGGAAGGTTTGAAATCTTCTCTACTTATCAAATCTTTACAGAGGTCTCTTTTTCACAGAATACCGAACTATTATAATCATCTAACAACTGATGTGGACATGTTTTCGAGCTACCCGGTGTTTGACACAGTAATCAAACGGGGTTTGGCCAATTATTAGTACTTTTGCACTCTTTGTTGACACTAATTTTTTGTTTGTTTTTTATATTTTCCTGTTTGTTAACATTTTTCCCTCGTAAAACGGCAAAATTATGCTGTATCTGAGAATTTGTTCAATAAATAAATAAATAAAACTATACATAAATTGTACACTCTTTCTGGTTTGTGACTTTATGCAACACCAAGGTTAAAATAGCTGAACTTACTATTAACCTAGCCTTCGAAATAGAACCTGGACTTAAAGTGGTATGGTTGGCGAGTGCCGTACAACACTTCAAATCTCAGAGTATACACTATTACCCACCGTATAATTTCCTCTAAGAGCGCTGGAGCCAACTCCACCGACTACACGCTTTTCAGCTATAGTCCAACCGTTTCCAACAAATATTTTCTAGGAAGTAAAGTTTTATTTATGTACGAACATATTTCCAGATAGAGCTAAACATCAGTTTACTAGAATATCTAATAAATCTTAGAAAAATGAAATGAAATTTTTGAGTTTTACGTCCCACGGTTATGCCGGTTATGCTAAAGGAGACGGTGATGATGATTAATGAATGAAATGATGGAATGAAGAAAGTGGGAGGAAACGGAAGAACCCCGAGAAAACGCACGCACACGGTGTTTGTCCACCACATAGTTCACTTGGCGGGGGCTGGGATCGAACCCGGGACCCCAAGCACCAGGGATGAACGTTCTATCACTGAGCCACCGCGGCCCCCCTGGTAAATCTTAGAGATGATAACATAATGCAATAATAGAACTAACAATAATAAAATAACATCTAACTAATAACAAGAAAGGTCGACAGTAGTTGACTAGAATTTATCTACTAAAATGACGTCCTAGTACAGAGTTATATACAGCTTCAGAATTAAATAAATCTATCTGTGTATCTGTAAATAAATCTGTAGAGCAGAGAGCGTTGAAGTATTAATAACCTAGGTTGTACTATATGAAAAAGATGTGTGTTATATGTTTGCCTAAATCGAATTCAGAAATACAATTCTGAGAGTAGCGTCTCAGACCTAAATTATTAGATTAAATTAGTTGGCAAAAGTAAATTATTAGATTAAAAACTGCAAAGCAATAACTTTGGTTGTCAGCATAACAGAATATGAATATTTCATGAAGCATTGAATTTCATAATTCTCTCTTGGAAAATTTGGTTTAGAATTAGGCCACTTAGAGTTGCCAACTTTAGAAAATGGGAATATCGGACATCCTCCTAGAATACGTAGACTC
This sequence comes from Thermobia domestica, assembly GCF_964235325.1. Taxonomy (NCBI): domain Eukaryota; kingdom Metazoa; phylum Arthropoda; class Insecta; order Zygentoma; family Lepismatidae; genus Thermobia; species Thermobia domestica. The sequence goes on along the minus strand of NC_137462.1, from coordinate 1,187,922 downwards.
TTAAGATCGTGACATCATCGCTCGTCAAAAATGTGAACTACTTGAATGTGAGAATTTCGGAGTTCCAATTTAGTTATTTTTGAAGAATTTATTAAACTTACATATTCGAGTTTTGGTTGAGTAGGCATATTTAATTTTTGTACTGAACCGTCAATAAAACATCGTATTTAAAGCATAAAAGCAGATATAATTTGCAATGTAATTATGGCATGCAAAAATCAAGGATTTTATACGGTGTAATATAGAGGATCTGCACGTAGGTACCTTCATCTTATTAAATCAATGAAGCCAAAAAACAACCGAGCATCAGCACGTGTGATTGGCTACTCTTGTTCCCGCCATCGTCTGATTGGCTGCTCTCGTTTCCTCCATGATTGTTGGCTCAAAACACTGCAAACTTATTCGGCGGAGTGGGCAGAGTGGGGGTGGCGAAACTGTGACGTATGGCTTCAAGATTTTGTTGTAAGGGCAGATCCTCTATTTTATAACATCCTTGAACAAAATATACTTGAAACATAAGTCTTATCAGCTTTTCTGGGGCTGGTAATGTTTCATCATGCCTACATATTTTTACTGGATTTTTATGCATTATATAATTGGAAGATGTAGTTGAGGATAAGACAGTGCTAGCTGCGCCCTTGAGAATTAACTTTTGTTGACTCTTAGCAGTTTTGATAACTTAAGTAAATTTTCCTGACTTTCAACTCTTCAGCAAATTCCGTGCATAACAGTTCGATATCAATGCTAATTATTTAGATCTGCTTTGACCATCTTCACCGACAAATGATTCCTTTTGTCACTCCAAAATAATCTGAATAACAGAAAATAGGGTTAGTAAGACGAAAAATTACCAGACATCTAACGTCCGTTTTGAGGTTGTACCGGACACCGTACAAGGACGTCAAAACCCGAACTGTCCGGTAAAATACCAAACGGTTGGCAATCCTAAGGCCACTGGATTTAATTGAAGAGCAGCTGTTAAATTTCGTAACTATAAAGAAAACCAGGAATGAACACTTCAAACATTGACCATTTCGATTGTTTCCTCGTTATTTTGAAAACCACAAAAGAGCGGCCAGTTCACTTCTAGCTCCTGCTGCCCACGGACTCACGCAATAAAAGAGCGAATACGATTGCAACACAGTGGATGAGTTTTATCTCGAATGAGCGTAGCGTTCCACTTGAGCCGCCATACCCAGTCACCTGTTGTCTCCCTCCATATGAGAATACCTCTTCAAATGCTGACACTATGGAGTTTGGAAATCATTTGACATAACCATATCCCAGCAGCCACTGCGCATGCGTACACAACAATGTTTCACATGTAACAATAAACACACAGAATCGCTGGACACTCAAAGACTCACGTGCTCCGAGGAAGAGAGTCGCGTGCTCAGGTGCGTCCGTTGTGTCAGGTGCGTGGTTCTCGGGATACATCTCATTTCTTTTGCGAATGGAATTGGGATCGGGGAAATCTTGTGATAAGTGATTTGTGCTCAAGTGTCAAGTTCGGAACATTTTATTATTTTTTTTCAGGCTTATCTTTGGTAAGTATGCAATTTGTGCTATTACACATAATTTGATGTCATTGATTGGTAACCAAAAATAAAATTGTTGACTTTATGCTTACAGACACTAACATTGAGAACACAATGAGATCAATAAAATTTATATAAAAATGGGCTTCAATCCTTTCGTGATGCCACTAACAATTAAATCATTAATATGGCTACTTTCTGGATTATTTTTTCTATAGAGAAAATATTTATGACTAGCAGCGTTCACCCCGCTTCGCTGCGGTCACCCCCGAACGCAATAAACTTTGTTACTTAGATAATTTTTACTTTTTCGCTTTCAAGTGATATGATAAAAACCATAGAAGATTGCAGTAAATGTTAACATTATATCGCCTGTCATTTATGTTAACCCGCCCCGCTTCGCTGCGGTCACCCCGGAACGCAATAAACTTTGTTACTTAGATAATTTTTACTTTTTCGCTTTCAAATTGCAGTAAATGTTAACATTATATCGCCTGTCATTTATGTTAACCCGCCGAGTGACACGGTCATGCGGGTTGCATATAGATACGTTTATTTTTATACCTATGATGAACTAACAAAGGATTTGTACGTTATGGACACTTGAATGGTCAATTATCTCAAGACACTGGCAATTAAAAATTAAAGTGATATGATAAAAACCATCTAGGGTCCAAATCTTAATAACCCCCCAAAAATGAAAGAAATTGGTTCAGCCGTATTAGCGTGATGAGCTAACAAAGGATTTGTGCGTTCTCTTTTATATATAAGATTATTGTACCAAAAACGGAGTGTTCATTACAGTTATTGAATGGTCTTCACACAGTACAAAATATTAGAGGGTTGGATCTTTGGGGTTCTTATCCCTCTCTAAATATTAGTTATTTGTTCGCCCACAACCAAACAAGCAGGCTTAGACTAAAAGAACCTATCGTGCGTAAACCAGCGGTTGTTGTTCTTGCTTCATAGTAAGGGGTCTCGGATTTGGATTTGGTTGCTGTCTCCAGTGTTTATTGGGGCCACGGTGGCTCAGTGGTAGAGCGTTCACTTCTGGTGTATGGGGTCCTGGGTTCAAACCCTGCTCCCGCCAAGTAAACTTTGTGGTGGACAAACACCGCATGCGTAGGTTTCATCGGGGTTCTCCCACTTTCTTCCTTCCACCATTTCATTTATTTCTCATCCTCATCGCCTCCTTTAGCGTAGCCGGCATAAGCGTGGGACGTAAAACTCAAAAACTTTTATTTGATTTTCATTTTTTCCAGTGTTTATTTTACAGGATTTCCCCCGTATTTTTACCAGGCAAATATTGAAATGGCACTTTTATATAATCCCTGATCTCCTTCCATTTTGGATAATTATTTATTTATTTATTTATTTATTTATTTATTTATTTATTTAATTTCTCGTCTTGTGGTAAACACTAGTCTACCCAAATCTCAGACCTCAAACACCATTTTAGTGTTAAAAATTTTGTTATAGAAACTGTAAATTGATGAAGTGATTATACAAACACAATGAAGAGCGTCTATCAAGTTTAAAGATACACAAATCAGGGGCGCAACCACGGGAGGACCACCACATCTGGACTCTCAAAACTCCCTAACAATATATATTTGTAAAGTTTCTCAATAAAACTCTATTTGTTTAACTATGGTGGACAAACACCGTGTGCGTGGGTTTTTCACGTTTCTTCCCACTTTCTTCATGCCATCATTTCATTCATCTCTCATCATCACCGTCTCCTCGGCATAAACGTGGGACGTAAAACTCAAAAATTTCATTTCATTTTTTTCTACTTGTTTAACAGGGAAATGATTCATGTAGCATGAATCCGTCTGTACTGTTTCTCTTATAAAAACAATCTAGTTCTATCATTTTTCTTCTGAAAATATTGGTGGAAGTATTTTACAATTATTTATCGTATCTTCGGCTGCAGAATAATATCCGTTCAACATTACATGGATGTAGTGGCCTGTAGTATTAGATACTCCCCAAAACTTGGACTTTTGCCAACAAAAATTTCTGGATGCGCGCCTGACTCAAGTCATTATATAGTATACTCCAATAATGAAATGAAATATCTGAGTTTTACGTCCTGTGAGCTATACGAGACGGTGAAGATGAGAAATGAATGAAATGGTGGAATGAAGAAAGTGGAAGGAAACGGGAGAACCCCGAGCAAACCCACGAGCATGGTGTTTGTCCATCACAAAGTCCACATGGCGCGAGGTGGGATCGAACCAGGGACCCCAAGCATCAGAGGTGAGGGCTCTACCACTGAGCCACCGCGCGCCCCACAATATATTCCAATAATAAATACGTTTCAAGTGTTATTATATCACACCCTTCATCGAACTCTCGTGATAACCTCTAAATGAAAATAAGGAAAAAATCATAGCATACATTCTGTATATACATTTACAAAACGAAACCAGAAAAATTTAGAAACAAGACACGAATGATTCTTGAAGAATCGAGATGAGAGAAAGTTTGTACAAAATTTATGACATAAGAACACATGTTATTGTTCGTATTGTCCCGCCTTGGGTCGTGCACTTCATTCGAGCCACCTGATACACAAGTTCTTGTGCGAAAACGTCTAGCATGGGAGGAATAAGGTTTGTGGAGGAAACTGGAGTAGGGTATGCAGAATTCTACTTGAGAAACCTTTGGGAAAAAGACATCTAGGCCTGGGTCTACATGATCTAAAACAACACTTTTGAGAAGTGCACTATAGATTGGTTTGGCTTGATGTAGAATTTAGTATCGTTCTTTCGTTTCTGCGGTGATGAGCGTCCAGGCCCCTTACATCATTAATAGATAGTCCTATTTTTTGTTTAGAGAATGGTAACAAACTCCGCATACCTTCTGTAAGTCATTGAAGACTGTTGATTTTTGAATGTACGTAGTAAGGGCCAGGCTCGTATCAAGGTGGGGTCTAGGGAGGCCGGGCCTTCCCTAAATTTTTGCTGGCCCCTTAAATTTTCACGGCAGGCTTGCAAATGAACTATAATATGGTGATGAACTATAATATGGTTGGATCGGGCCCCCCATAACTTCAGCCGGGCTTCCCCTACATTTTTGGGCTGGCTACGGGCCTGGTAAGGGCGCACTCAGTCAGCGGGTTCACCGGGTCCGGACCGCCCCACACAAAACTTCTCAATTCAACATACATTTGTATGCTTTCTTAATAAAACAGTACTTGACTGAGGGAAATGATTGACGTAGCATGAAAATTTGACCTTACACTTCATCTCTACTCTTTCTCTTAAAAAACAATCCAGTTCTATTATTTTTTTTCTAAAAATATAGGTGGAAACATTTTACAATTACTTATCGTCTTTTGGAGTGCAGAATAAAACCCGTTCAATACTATATAGATGGAGTATTGGACACCCAATGATAGTTTATGCGTGCGCGCCTTGTACGTATCGATATTGGTAATGGCATATTCATGGGTATACAATATACAAAGTATATATCTACAGCAAACCGTTTCACGTAAGTCACAAACATGCATTAAATACATTTCTCATAAATAAAACATGTCAAATAACTAGTGCAATAAGGTCTTAATTCACAAGTTTTATGCATTGTACAGAAAATTTGAGACAGTGAAGTGTATAATCAATATTTAAGTGGAAAAATGAAATTAAATCTTTCAGTTTAACGTCCCACGATTATGCCCTTTAGACTAAGGGAGACGATTATTAAAGCAACTGAATGATAGTGAAAAGATTGATGGAATGTGAAAGTGGAAGGAAACGGAAATACCCCGAGAAAACCCACGGGCACGATGGTGTCCACCACAAACTTACTTAGCAGGGTTTGACCCAGGGACCCCACGCACTAGAGGTAAGAATTCTACCACTGAGACATCCTACTCCCAGGGGTTAAAGTGAGGGGGAACGCGGGGGGACGGCATAACCCACTTCCAGAGAATATATGTGGTGTCCACCAAGTTTCCAGAAAAACTACAATGGGCAAAGAAAGGCGTGACGTCATACGTCCCCTACCTTGTCAGATCCACTTTTACCCCTGCCTGCCCCAATACCTAAATGGAAGTACTACAAATATAATAAGATACTTTTTTTTTTTTTTATGAAACGCTATACAGTGGACTCTTTTTAATTCGAAGTCCAAGGGGACACGAAAAAACTTCGAATTATTCAAAATTCGAATTATCCAACAACATTTTCACATATATAACAACAAACCAAAGTACTGTGCATCATAAACATATTCATATGGAGTAGACTTTACCTTTAAAGCAGCTTATTATTTGCGTGATCGAATACCGCAAACTAACAAACAACATTGACTCCACATAATTCAAACTACGTGTACAACGGAAAATATATTTACGTACAACACTACAACATACATTGAATAGCCCAAACAATTAAATACCAGTAACAATTTGAATATTCTGTTCTCACTTTTAAGAAGTCGTAAACTCCATTTGCTTAAATTTGATTGTTTTTGTATGGTCAATAAATCTTGAATTTTATGTAATGCATGGAATACGATATTAATAACATTTGGTTGACTTTATCAATAATTCATCTTAAATTTTCAACCAATTCTGAAACAAGATGAGATTGGCACACGTTCTCTATCTTCACTTCTTCCACAACTCACCTTATCTGTATCATTACATAGATTTTCTATTTATCTTTTGTATTCCTCTTCCCTTTGGCTGCATCTGGATAACTGAAAACACGTTAAAACTGTATTTCTCTGTTTACATCTGTCCAACATAAAAAAAAATTCAACCGTATTTACTTCGAATTATCCAAAACATACGTTCAAGAGTTCGATTTATCCACGATTTTTTACTATTGTTTTCAATACAGTTTTGAAGGGGAATTGACTTGTGTTCGAATTATCCAATATTTGGAATTATCCAAGTTCGAATTAACGAGACTCCACTGTATTTGAAGCGACGATGTAATTGCTGTGATATTCTTAATCTGCAGGAAGAAATTCACTAAGGCTATAATCTCGAGCTCTTGAAACTTTCCGCACTTCTAGAGTACGGGTAGTTTAATAATTTTACTCTCGTTCAAATCATAGGCATTCTTAGTGAAAACGTATGTGGAATAATCTTTGCTCTTTTCGATAACCTGATCTCATAAATTATGACAAAACTTGTGCCCAAACTTTAACTTCATGAGGGAAGTGTGTGAACAGCAATTGAGGTTTCTTCTCTAAAGGTAGCCGCAGAGATTCTCATCAGGCGATGAAACAATATTGTATTCCACACGAACTGATACGAAAAGAATATTTTCTGTTTAGCAATTTTACCTGTGAATATCTTAAATTTTCATTCGCAGAATAACCTAATTTTCTTCATTGCATTTATTTTATGAAACAAACATTACGCCATATTGAGGCATTAAACACGTATGCTTGTTAAGGAATACTTTTCCCTGGATTTACTGATACAAAAGAATTAAAACAAAGTTTATGGCATCCAAGTCTTAAAGGCAATGTTTCTTTAAACGTTTTCCATGCAAATTAAAGTGCTCTTGGCTTCTTTTTTAATATTAATTCAGTTTTTATGAAACGAAAGTCGGATGTCGGTGCTCCTTTGTCTTGCCGCGAACAAGTTATTTTTCTTAAAAAGTGGATAATGCTCTATTTGTAGATCATGAATTGGCTCACATAATAGTAAGTGCATGACTGGTTTCAGTTTATGAATTCACATTCCTAGTTGTAATACAGTTACTTACGCTACGTTTTTATTTAATTAGTTTCATAAAATTATTTTTCTCTTTCAAACGGGTGGTTATACGAGGGATTGTCAAGAAATAGTAATAATAATAATAATAATAATAATAATAATAATAATAATAATAATAATAATAATAATAATAATAATAATAATAATAATAATAATAATAATAATAATAATCTTAGGAGTGAGCTAAAACTTTAAAAAAACAGTATCTGTATTTGAAACCAATAAATCATGTTACCCACCCATCTCGAAAACGAGTCAGAAAGTACATTTTTAAATTTGAGACTACTAATTCTCTTACTGTTAGTCTTAGATCTGAAACTCTGTTTTAGTGTTGCTTGATTCATAATACAAAAACTACAAATTGATGAAGTGATTGTACGAACACAATGAAGACCACTTGTCAAAGTTTAAAAATTTCGAAATCACTGCACAATACAAGATGTTATCAAAAAATATGGTGAATGAATTTTTTTAGCAGCAATTGGTGATGCTACAACCATTTGATGTAATTTGTTCGATAGTCAGGCAGCGTCAAGTTGAAACACGTTCCGATGTGTCAGTCAGCATCCAGAGTATCCGCTAGAGCAGCGTTTCCCAACCGGTGTGCCGCGAATGGGTCGCTGGTGTGCCGCGAGGAAATCGAAACAAATTATTAATTCTATAGAAACCAAATTGCAAGACATAGGGGAAAATGTATATTTGTATTTCACATTACAATGAACCTCTACTATAAAACTACAATTTTAAGTTTCATACTGTGTTACTTTTCTGTACATTTTTAATGTTGGAAAACGTATTTATCATTGTCATGACCATTATTGCTTCTTTATTGTTGTAGACTATTTCGTAACTTGAAATTTTAACATATCATTCACTAAATTCAACAAAGCAAACATGCATACAAATTACCTACATTTGTGTTTTAAAGGTACAGGAGATTTGTTTATTTGTTCGTTATTTAGTGATCTTCCTTTTTAGTGAAAGGTTAGATACAGTTTTCGAAAGAGAAAGTGGATTTTTAAAAACCCGATTTCATTGCAATTGTTTTCTATTTTAAAATTAGAATGAAAAATAAGCATAATGATTTAGCACGGGAGAAAACCAGTGATCGAGCTTTCTTCTCTCTAAGAAGGAGATCAGTAATCACAGAAAAATACTAAGGTATTTTATATTTACAAATAATAATAGTAATATATATATATATATATATATATATATATATATAATAGGGTGTGCCGCAAGTTGAAAAAGGTTGGGAAACCTTTGGAAAGGTTGGGAAAAGGCTGCGCTAGAGAAAGGTTGTGTTTATTGTGTCTGTCGCGCATCAAGAACGTGTGAATACTAAGTTACAGTAGGACGTTGATAATCCGAATTTCAAAAATCCTAAACGTCAAAAATCCGAACGCGGTCCCTAGAAGCGCATTTTGTCTTAGCGCTAGCGATAAACAAACAATAGTGTGTCCGTCGACGTTGTATGAAGTCAGTGTTTTTACAAAAGTTCATTCATATGTAATTGTTTGTTATACATATTTTTATTTCTATTTCCCTTAGCCGTATACAAGTTAAGTTTTAAGTGTGAGTTACAAGAACAGTGTAATTTAGTGTAGGAGCAGGTTATTCAGAAACATTAAATGTAAGTAGCCTTACATACGGTCAGTGGCGGATCTAGAAGGTAAACACTGGGGGGTGGGAGTAACCAAAACCCAGGCTATGCTAGGCATCATGAGTTTATTATGATATATATACACTTCAAAAACATATAAATAATGGCTTAAATTATTTTTGTCACTCAAAACACTTAGGGTCTAGGCTCCCCCTGCCCCGGGCTAGATCCGCCACTGCATACGGTATTGTAATTACTGTATCTACTGTATAACCACTGTATCGATAAAAGAACACACTCTACAGTATATTTAAGCTAAATGGCATTTTCTTGGTCATTTTCGAAAATCCGAACAATTTGGAAATTCGAACTACCTGTTGTCCCCACTTAGTTCGGATTTTTGACTTCCTACTGTATGTTTCAAATTGCAAAAAAGCGCCAAAGAAAGTCATGAAACGTTCAAATTGGTATATGGCGATAATGCTGTTTATAAGTGGCATGAGCGTTTTAAATACGGAAATGAATCGCTAGAAGACGAGTAACGTTCGAGGCCTCAATTAACCTCAAAAACAAAAGGAAACGAGAAAAAAGTGGCAAAAATTGTTCGTTCAAACAGGCGAATTACTATTCGAGAGTACTATACGGAACTAAAAATCTCTTAAGCGTTAGTACAAAGCATTTTAACCACCGATTTGGAAATGATAGACTTTTAACTGAAGAACAAGAGTTTTAGGCCGAAGAAAATGCTTCTATCTGTCCACATCACCGTACTATTTAGACATAACATCACACGGCTTTTGGCTCTTCCCCAAAATTAAAACCTTGCTTAAGAGTCTTCATCCCGGCGAAATTAAAATACCGCTAATTTTACAGTAATTATGTGATATCTTCAAATAGATAAAAGATAATTGAAATATGGAACAAGAGCGCTCTAGACAATATTATTTTGGGTGAGGTACCGTTATCACAAGTCACCTAGTGGCTTCCCGTTTCCAGCTGTTTAGAAACGCGAAAATAAATGCCGATTTTGAAAATGGCTCGAAAACGAAAGCAGATAAGTGAGTCGTGATAACGGTTTCTTATGTAAAATAATATTGTCTAATGCTCTCTTGTTCCACATTTTGATTATTATCTTTTATCTATTTAAAGATATCACATAATTACTGTGAAATTAGCGGTATTTTAATTTCGCCGGGATGAAGAGTTTTAAAGAAAAACGCTGAACACCATTCATGACATTTAGGGGGCCACATAGAACAGCTGGACGCCCTTTCAGAAATGCTTCCAATCAGGGTTTCAACGTTAGGATAAGTTCATTGCTAGCGAAGGGCAATACTTTGAAGGAGATTAAATCAAATTCCATGTAAGCTTGTTACTTTGCATCTAATAAAATTATTCAACGTATTTTTATTTATTTATTTATTTATCGTTATTACCTATTACAGAGCTGTTGCTCCCTTTACAATAGGTATTACAGGTACTTTTATTATAAAATTACACAGCAAAACTAATAAAGACAGACATTACAAAAAGGAAAGAATAAGCAAAGTGAAAAGAAAAGTATTTTTTATTATATCTCTTAAACTACACTAATAAATTTGGTTTAAATATTATATGACACCCTTCCTAGACATCTCGTGACGTAAAAGAATTCTGATAACTTTTAAATCAAGTTAAAAAAGAATGTTTATAAATTTACAAAAAGAAACGAGAAGAATTTTGAAGCTAGGACTGAAAACGCTTTCCAAGAATCAAGATGAGAAGTAATTCTTCGTTAATCGAGGCGAGACGAGACGCATCTCGTCTCGTTGGCAACACTCCCATCAAATTAGTGTCAAACAACATTCAAATATGCCTGGAAATGAAAACCAATGAGCGAACATCTATCCGTTCCGAGAGAGAGAGAACCTTGTTAATTGTTCGACCTTGCTGAAGGAAGACCTGTGTTTAATATTTCACTGTTGAGTCAGCATTGAAAACAGAATTTCCTCGCCTTTCATGCAGATTGGCTTATTTGGCAAATAGAAGGATTATTACCAGAGACGGGTCACGGGCAGGTCAACTGCGCTTACATATAATTGCGAAATTATAGGGTAAGGTCAAAACTATCGAATGAATTAAAACAGAAGAAAACCAATTGTCAACAAAGAACATTAACATTCTCTGGAACAATTATGGAAAATCTTTCAAATGTTGTTTACAGATGTAATTTCAGAAGACGAAGGATTCTTCTATTGAAAATGTCACGAGGCAGTGGCGTACGTAGAATTTCAGCAAGTGGAGTGGGGTCCAAGCACTGAATCTCATACTCATTAAGGACAAGCGCGATTTTTATATCTTAATGCAGTAAATTTTTAATTTTCTATAATATCTTGCTCAAAAGAGGATTAAGCCCTGAAATTCCTCTTGCGTACGCCACTGTGAGAGGAAGGTACAACACTATCTTGGATACAGTGGCTTAGTGGTAGAGCGCTCACATCTCGTATTAGTGATTCCTAGTTCGATATCAGACTATGCGATTTTATAATGGACAACACCATGTACATGTATTTATGCCACTTTCCTTTCGTCCTTCCTCCACTCTACCATAATCATATCACCATTTGTGAAAAGTTACTTCTGATAATCACACATCTCTTTCAGCTTACACGGCATAACCAATGGAAAATCTCACTACATTTCAATGTTCTCGAATGAGAACTGAGCACAAAATTAGTAGAAAATTATTCATGGTAACAGGAAAAGAAATAGAAATGTTAATGAAATAGAGATTATATATAAAATATTCATTTACTTTATTTATTTATTTATTTGTTTTAGGCTATTGCTAAGTGGAGCGAGATGTTGTACCGTAATCCTGATGAGAATTGAATGAATTGCTGGAATGAAGAAAGAGTGGAGGAAACTGGAGAACCCAGAGAAAATCCACGCATATGGTGTTTGTCCATCACAAAGCTCAATTGGCGCGAGCTGGGATCGAACCAAGTACCTCATGCACCAGAGGTGAACGCTCTACCACTGAGCCATCGCGGCCCACGATAGATTTTTAACTTGAACTCATCAGATTTCATGCAACTAAAAAGAAGACACTTTATTTTGGGTATTGGTATCGGAAACAAAATGCTCGAAAAAAATATTTATAAATGTTACACATCTTGACACAGCATTAAGACTACAAATTTACCAGCTTAAGAGTCTTCACTACAGCAAAATTAAACTACCGCTGATTTTAGAGTTTTTCTGTAATATCTTCAAAACAAATAAAAATATTCGAATAGAAAAGTAGTGAACTAGACAATACGATTTTGCATGTGATACCGTTATCACAACTCATGTATTTGTTTTCGATTTGCAACTGTAGATAGATTTAGTATTTTTTGCGGGTTCTGTAAATAGCGACATACCAAAAGCAGGAAGCTGAATTGTGATAAAGGTATCACATGTAAAATCGTATTGTCTAAGTTCACTACGTTTCTGTTTTACGAATATTTTTAATTGTTTTGAAGATATTATAGAAAAACTCTAAAATTAGCGCTAGTTTAATTTCGCTGTACTGAAGACCCTTAATTACGTAATACATTTCTACCTAACAAAACAAAATTGTTACTTTAGTCTTTATACTTTGAAGTTCCAGTTTCTCCTGCAGATAACAAAGCGTGGATTATTTTTCAGTTGATCCAATTTGTTACAATAGGTTCGATTTTTTAAATTTTGTTTGTTTTTGATTCTGAGTGATTGTAACAGTGGTGGGTGAAGATAGTGAGGGGTATTCCAATGGATCTTGAAGGGGTTTACTAATTGAAAGTCAACGTTCTTTGCGGATAATCGTCCATTAAATAATTCCTTAATCTAGCTGCACAAGATAAATCTCTACGCCATTGGAGGTGTCCCTCAAAATGGCAACACTGAGCTCAAGCAAAGAATGGGTAATTGAAAGATAAAACATGGAAAGTCGCATGATGTCTTAGCAGTACCAACCTCAAAACATAGCAAGACCAGTAGTCGTTCAAACACACGAGTAATTCCAATCTCAGTGAACATTTTAATATTTTCGTTAAACAAATGACAATAAAGTTTACATCCGCTTTCTTCAATTTTAATGAAGAAGAATGTTCATAAAGATTACGATTGTAAATATCTCGAAACATTTCACTGATTTCAATATTTCAAAAATAAAAACATTTACCGTCCTTTTAGGTATTGATCAACATCAATATCATCTCTATACAACTTATGGTCCCCGAGCTATGGCTCCTTAAATAGCTAGAAATTGGCCATTTTTTTTTACCAATATCACGGAAACGGTAAGTTATAGAGAGATGATATTGGTGTTAATCAATATTAACTTAACCATATTATAGTTCATTTGCAAGCCTACCGTGAAAATTTTAGGGAGCAGTGAAAATTTTGGGGGGCGGTCCACCTTAGCCCCCCCCCGTGGATACGGGCCTGATAACCACTAGGGATAAGCACGAGACGAGTCTAAACAGAATTTTCCTGACAAAATTCGAGTCGAGACACGGTTATTCCAATAGAGAAATATACATTTTCCGAGTCGAGACACGGCTCTTCCAATAGAGAAATATCGAGTCGAGACATCACTTTTACAGTAAATTTTCGAGACGACACAGCTACAAATCTTGTCTCGTACGCATCCCTAATAAATACTGAATTCGAATCTGGGACCTCCCGAATTACGAGACAAAAAACAATAACCCTGGCCTACTTTCTTTCTCTACATAGTACAGTCTTGGTGAAGACAAACTGTTTTGTTTCTGAAGCCCATATTGTTACATTTTCATCAACGAAATGAAAATATCAACCTTTCGTCATTGACTTAGCTTATACAAATGCATTGAGACACATTTTTCATAAGTTTCCTTTGGTTTCGATTAAAATAAGCGGATTACCGTTGATTAAGGAACGAGTGATAGGAAATCAGAGAAAAGGAAACAACCCATTGAAATGCACGGGCATTTTGTCTGATGCTATTCTTTCATGCTTGAAGCAAGTGGGCGAAGAAGGAGTCTAGGCCGTAGAAGGTGACTTGAATATTCCTTTGAAGGGCTCTTCAGAAGCCATAGATGAGGAGAAACGAAGCCCCGCCCATCCGCTTAGAACAGCATTATTCATCTTCCACACCTGAAGTCAAGGAAGCTAATAGTCGCCAAATATGTCACGATGACGTAGCCGGGATTCGATCAAGTTCATGTCAAATACAAAATCTCATTATCTGGATGACAGAGCAGATTTACCTTTTGAATTCAATTACAAACGAGTTTCGTAAGTTGTTCTTCAAATGTTGACATGCATAAATAAGTTTCCATACTCATAGTTAATTCCTTTTTATGACTGCATATTGTAATCACCTTTCAAAACCTATAATTTTTGGATTTAATGCGAAAGAACAACTTACAGAAGTAGAATTGGATAAATAGATAACCATAGTTTTTTAATTTTATCTTTTCTCTGAGGAGAGATGTACGTCGGGATGGATCTTTCGAAATTAGCTCTAATTCCTTCAGGTTCAATGTTTATCTCCTTTCAATAAATAATCTTGGACATATTGCTCTTTATCCGGTTCAAATGGAAGACTCTGATGAAATTAATACTATTGCATGACGTGGCGTGGGTTCGATCCTCGGTGGCAGCTAATTTGATTTGGATTCCACGTTAATCGTTTACTGCACGAATTAATTTTGGTCGTGTTGAAATTATTGTTCTTCTTTCTTTGTTTATGAATTACGTAGATAAATGTAAATAATATCCAATAATATGATTTTTTATGTTTTTACTTCTGGGGTATCAAGTTACAAGATAAATGTCATGGTTGTATTACACTAGTGAAAACAGAGTTTAGTGTTAACATCAAAAGAAACTATGTAGTATGGAAGATTGTGAAACAATATTATTTTTTTAAATGTTAAGAGAACAAAAACAGGGTTTGTAAAAAAATTACGTTACAAAGATGCACGTTTTGTGCTTTCTATATGCTTTCTGACGCCCTCTGACACTCTCTGACCGACCTATGCCACTAGACGAAAACTGTGTGGTAGAAAGCTTAACTCCATTGGTGCCGCATGGCATCGACGTGCGCTATTCCCTAATAAACACATTTTAAGAATATCATTATTATTGTTATTGTTATTGATTCACTATGATGCCAATTGGCATCAAAATTCGTTTTAGGGTTAACCTGTAAGTCCACGTCTAATACTGCCTCGCTGAAAGGGAAAAATCAAATGAAGTACTATTCAACATATTTTATTTCTCGCAGTATTCCTTGCTTGCTACCACGCGCATAATCACTATCATCATAAATACAGTAGACTCTCGCTAATCGGACCCTCAGCACTCCGTCCTTTCAGTAATTCGTCTCTCATCTGGGATCTACCGCATAACTTTCATGCTTCATAGTAAGTGATAATCTACGTACAATTTCAAGCATTAAGCTACTCTGTTTTTCTGTGATAATGTATGTAACTTTATATTTAGTAAAGTATAGTACTGTATGTGTTAAATTCAATTTCAGACATTGTCGATAATTCCATACTTTCATTAATCCAGCATTCCTCTTCGCAAGAAATGGAAGGATTAGCGATTGTCTAGTGTACTTTGCAGTCATTGTCAGGTCACGCACATGCACTATGGTCTTCAGGTGACCACTTCGTCTTATCATTTTAATAACATGCATTAATTCTTTTCACTCACCTGCTTTTTCCTACCTTCCGCCATGCTCGCCATCAAATAGTTCCTCCTCAGCCAATGTTGCAACGAATTCTCTTCCTCTTTTCAAATTAGATGCAATATAGTTGCTTCCTCTTGGCTCAATTTTTCCCTCACGGATTTTTCGAAAAAAAAAAAAAAAACATTTTTCGTCGCTTTCTTAAATTATTTCTGTCCAAAAGAAAATATTTTATGAGCCTTTTACTTATATTTTTAAAATATACTTTTGTTTTCCTTACATAATCAGTGGCGGTTCTATAAAAACTAGGGGGGCAGCCAGAATCCAGACTATGATAGGTGTATTATTAGTTACGCTTACCATTTTAATTTGAAAATAATATAAAATAATAGTTTCAATTATGTTTGTCGAAAAACTGGAGGGTCTAGGACCCCCGGCTCCAGTCCAATCTGTATATAATTATAATTATATAATTATGATAATGTTCAATAATGCTTCCATTGTTGCACTCTATACTAAAACCTTTTGGGAATGCCTTTTAATCAAATGATATACACATTTCGCGCGGTGGGTCAGTGGTAGAGCGTTTACCTCCGGTGTTTGGGATCCCTGGTTCGATCCCAGCTCGCGCCGTGTGGACTTTGTGGTGGACAAACACCGTGCTCGTGGGTTTTCTCTGGGTTCTCCCGTTTCCTCCCACTTTCTTAATTCCACCATTTCATTCATTTCTCATCATCACCGTCTCCTTTAGCGTAACCGGCATAAACAATTGGATGTAAAACTTAAAAGATTTCATTCCATTTTTTTTTTCATATACACATTTGTTACGAGAAAATCAATCAATTTAGAAAGATTAAAATTATTTTTAATGCGAGACATTCAATGCCACTTTCATGACTCTCCAAGACAGAAAACTGATTGGACTTCACGATATTTGAGGCTGTGATTGACTAGCTAGCATAATTCAACTTGGTAATTTGTATACGTCATCAGCGTCTCACGTCCCATTCTACAGTTCTATTCAAATCTTAATTTGTAATTTCGTGTACTTTCTGAGATTCTGGAGCTAACAGTTTAATAAAAGGCAATGAAAGCGCGCTCGATTTGGAGACAGGACGATGGAGTTACGAGTAGTTTCCTGTACAAGTATGTCTCCATACTTTGAAGACCTCGTCACGTAGTAGTAGAAGGGGCGATGCAGCCTTTGTTCTCCATGTTTGGAAATACGTTGGCTGAACTCATGACTCCTATTTCGACAAGGTGAAACAAGAAAAGAAATCTCGTTATCGTGAGGAATCGAAAATGAAATCAAATCTTTAACGTCCCACGATTATGCCGGTTAGGCTAAAAGAGACGGTGATAATGAGAAATGAGTGAAATGAAGAAAGTGGGAGCAAACGGGAGAATCCCGAGAAAATCCACGAGCACGGTGTTTGTCCACCACAAAGTCCACACGGCGCGAGCTGGGATCGAACCAAGGACCCCAAGGTGAACGCTCTATCACTGAGCCACCGTGCCCCCCGTGAGAAATAGCATTCGGCTGTCTGGTTATTAGATCGTTACGAGTACATCAACTCAAATTTTGAACTCCGTTTTCATTTTTGCTATAAAAAATGTCTAATGAAGGAAACATTTTGAAATTATAATTTCCGGATTCATTTTGATGAGTTTTAATTTTGAAAGTTCTTCGTATATACAAATGACTTCGTATGGAAAGCTTTTGACCAATTGTTTCAATTTTAGAAAGCCTAAGGCCAACGTAATTAACTATCGTATGGTTTACGAAATAAATCTTCACCCAAATCATTTATTTACTTGCAAGCGCACGTTATTCAACAGGTTTGTTTCTTGTTCGATTCTGGAACATGTAAATTTGTACTAGACAAAATTATACCCATCGGTTTTTTTCGAGTATCTCCATTTCCTCCCACATTACCCTTCCAGTAATTCTTTGTGATTTACAGATACTTTCATTAACCATAACTTCATTTACTCAGAAGGCCATAACTGTTAAACATTAAATAATTGGTTCATTTACTTATTAATAAAATCTAGGAATATCGCACATTAACTTCCATTATGTTTGCAAACTCGATCAATCTCGTAATGTTGTCGTTATATATATCCAGGACATGATCAAGGGAGGGGCTAAGCATAGTTTGCCGCTTTTTCTCCAGTGTAAAGCAGGATTGAAGTCCATTTTATCCAGTGTATACCTGACCGTCAAGGGGAATAGCCCCCCCCCTGTTGTCAAATATGTACTTGTTGTAGCAATGTATACCAGAGCAAATGAATTAATTCTTACTTATCATATTCTGTTATTACTTTGAACAGGAAAAGGAGATAATATTTTTGAACGCATGCTGGTATTCGACACTTCGAAGCACATTATTTCCATATATTTTTTTTTTTCAGAGAGGGGGGGTCAGAAATAGAAAGGATGATGGATTATAGAAAGCAGTTTCCTAGTATTATTATAATCTAGTTTGTGAAAATGAAATTATTCGTAGTTAAACGTCCCATGTTATGCCCATTATGTTAAAGAAGACGACGAATGAAAATCAATGATAATAAAATAATTGTGGATCAAAATGTGGGAAGAAACGAGAGAATCCCGAGAGACTCATGAGCACTATAAACCCATATGGTCTGGAAACGAACCCGGGAGTCCTCGCACCTGAGTTGAGCGCTCTACCAGGTCACTCCTCGATCCCATTGAGTAAGTCCTGAAGCAGTGACGAAACTACACTAAAAGAGAAATGTAGACTGACCATAAAGTCCCTGCTAAGTGCCAATATGGAAATGTTGAGTAAAAAACCTAGATTTTGCTTCAGAACTGATTGCACATGCGCCCACGCGCATTCTTCTGGCGATTATTTGAACTACTTCCACAGTGAATACTAGATAACCAATTTTTCACTGAGTAGTGTTAAGCACATATGCCACATTTTTACATTAAACCGAACTTTTCCATTTTTGGCCCTTAGCACGATTTTCATTTTCAGTCTACAATTTTGTTTGGTGTCGACAGCTTAAGAGTCTTCATCCCGGCGAAATTAAAATACCGCTAATTTTACAGTAATTATGTGATATCTTCAAATAGATAAAAGATAATTGAAATATGGAACAAGAGCGCCCTAGAAAATATTATTTTGCGTGAGGTACAGTTATCACAAGTCGCCTAGTGGCTTTCCGTTTTCAACTGTTTAGAAACGCGAAAATAAATGCCGATTTTCAAAATGGCTCGAAATCGAAAGTAGATAAGTGAATCGTGATAACGGTTTCTTATGTAAAATAATATTGTCTAGGGCGCTCTTGTTCCACATTTCGATTATCTTTTATCTATTTGAAGATAACACATAATTACTGTAAAATTAGCGGTATTTTAATTTCGCCGGGATGAAGACTCTTAAGCTTCCAACGTAAAGCATAGGACATATAACTCCATGCCAATGTGAGTATGTTTGAGAAATCCGAAGTACTATAACTTTGTTCCAGTTCTTTCACCATATGGCCCTCGTAACAGGTTGTACACTTCTTTTCCATACTTTGAATACAAACAAGGTTCTCCCTTAACAAGTACAAAGTTAAAGGTGAATCTGGAAATAATTGTTGTTTCTTAGCACAGAAGGGTCTGGGAATGAAGTCATTGCAAAGAATTGACCATTTGTACCAAGAACGATATGTTTGTTCCAAAAGAACAATTGAAACATGTAGAACACGTGTAAATGTATTGCGTAATTGCTTATTCATTATATAACACATGCTTTTCTCCCCTGGAGAACCCATTGCTAATGTTTACTATGTGTCGCGATAAGAGACGACGCGTTAACCATAGGTGTGTGCGTAGGTGCTAAAGAGAGCTGTTTACCCACTTGGATACCTCTTACAAAGGGAGAACTTTCCACTGGCGATGGTATTATGCATTACACGTTCATCAAAAGAAAGAAAAAAGTCCAGGAGAGACTTTGGACGAATGTTGCAATCCAGACGATGTGCAGAAGAAAAGGAGCCACGTACGACATTCTCATGCGGTTGTTTTATCAGCTGTAAAAATCGTACCATTTTGTATTCGAATGGGGTTGGGCTAACAAATCGATTGCAATCACTGTTGGCCCATGAGAGACACACCTGTTGCCTTTCCTATGTTAATAGCTCTCATATTCTACAAAAAAAGAAAATCCATCGTTTCATAACCTCTTTACATATTCCACCTTGAAATAGTTTGTACGTAGCAGACATAACGAGGTGTTGTACGGCGTCTGACGTTGTATACAAGAACTTCAAATGGAGTACGTAACTTTCGTTTTTTGTAAAAGGTTGTTGATTTATTTTTATCCATTCTGTTGGATAGCAGTCATGACCAAAACGAGATAAAGTGAAATGATTATGATGATGATGGCCACAACCAGAATTGGAAACCCGGCGTCTTTTGTCCTCGTTTTCTGCCGTTGGACTCGTTTGAAACGGAGGAACGAGATTTATGACTCAACTTCTTTCTATGTAGAGAAATATCTTCTATTGATAATGGGTGATCAGGAAATGCCGTAAACATTGGAGACAGTGATATGGCTGTAAAGGCCAATCTACACCATAAAAGATCTTGTACAAGATCTTGTAGCTGTCATAAAAAAAATCTTGAAACCCTACCATATTTCCCCGTGTACACATAGTCTTGATAGGGTCATAAAACATTTTTTCCATCTTGCAAGAAGTTCAACAGTGTCCAACTTTTTGGGCCGTCTTGCTTGCTACCTGCTATCGCCCTCCCGCTGACATAAAAGAAAATCCAGTTGCGCCGCTTCCGAAACAACGGTTTCTTTTGGGCTGGAGGGGGAAGAGCCAAAATACACATTTTTACGACTGCCAGGGAAAACAAGTGTCTCTTCTTTTGTTAACAGCTCGGTTCCATGAATGTAGACATCGAAATAATTTAGCTTCCTCACAGATATGAAAATAGCATACTGAATTCAGGATGGTACTGCAAGCTAAACTCTGTAATCATAGCAGATTTAATCGAAGTTATTATCTTTCACAATTACTAATTTTCATAATAATAATAATAATAATAATAATAATAATAATAATAATAATAATAATAATAATAATAATAATAATAATAATAATAATAATAATAATAATAATGTTTTTTTCCGATAAACTGATTGTCACCAAATAATATTTTATATATATATATATATATATATATATATATATATATATATATATATATATATATATATATATATATATATATATATATATGTATGTATATGATGGATTAAATGGAAATTTGAACCGATGTACATAGTTTTCAGGGTTGTACTTGAGCAGAAATCCTTAGGTTTTGCAATTATTCTAATTATGTCTATATTTTGATTGTAGATAGAAGCTGCGGTGGCTCAGTGGTAGAGCGTTCACCTCCGTTGCTTGGGGTATCTGGTTCGATCCCAGCTCGCGCCGTGTGGACTTTGTGGTGGACAAACACCATGCTCCTGGATTTTCTCGGGGTTCTCCCGTTTCCTCCCACTTTTTTCATTCCACCATTTCATTCATATCTCATCACCGTCTCCTTTAGCCTAACCGGCATAACCGTGGGACGTAAAACTTAAAGATTTCATTTCATTTTTTCGCAATAATTCTGTAAGAAGAATAACTCTTTCTTTTAGTTTTATCATAAATTGTAGATGTTATTCTACTTGTTCTTCTTGGAAAAATAACTAGACACTATTCTCTTATTAGCAGCGTTATTCACATCTATATCAGTAAAAATGAATGTGATTAAAGAAAAAGAAAAAAAAGAAAGAAAGCTAACTGCATAGAAATTGAAAATTGACTGACTCAGTTGCAAGTAAACCGTTTGACATTATAGCTAAAACAAAGATAAAACAAACTTACTTCGGTCTAGTATCAAGTCATTTCAATTGTATATCTATTGTTTTCCAGTAGTTCACCTCCAACATGCTAAAGCTCGCAGTCAGGGGCGGCTTTAGGATTTTAATTTTGGGTAGGATACATATGCACCTCACGTATGGATACATATGCACATTCGATTGATTAATGACAATAGGAAATTACTTTTACAGTAGTTGTTGATGCTGTTCATTAAATAATTATTTACCATTAATAGAAAAAGTGAATATATATTTACTTTTTATTATATCTTTTAGTGTTTATATATTTTCAGTTTTATATATTTTTGGGTAGCCCCGTGTCTACCCGCTAAAACCGCCACTGCTCGCAGTACGTAAAAGGTTCCACAGTTCACAGCCTCAAGACATGTTTGGCCATATATTAAGCAAACAATGCAAAAGGATGCGTAAGACGGCCCTGATCCCCCATTATCTGACCCTATGATTTGATTGAAACTACAAAAAAAACAAAAAAAAAAAACAAGTATTTTGATATTGATATTGATATTTTGTATTGCTGCTATTTACATTGGCAATATAAATATGAAAATCAAAGTATATATGATACTATTGCATATAGTATAGAATTATGTGTACACTGAGAAAAATCCGTTATTCGGACAGCGGTATGTTGTACAGCGGCGGACACTTCTAAATGGTACAGCCATATGGAGATTTACGGCTAAGGTGTACCATTTAGAAGTGTCCATCGCTGTACAAATATATGGAATCCTTACGATTAGTACGGAAATCTGTACGGAGCATACGTTATCCATATACTACATAGTTATTGCCTTTTTCTCATTTAGACATTATATCATGTTGCTGCAGGGTGTCTGACATCTAACAAACTTCCGTATACTACACATGTATACGTATATTATATACGTCAGCTATATATTTCATACATCCATCTGCATGTGAGATTCTGACCGCCTATGGACAGTTGTTTCTTTCATCATGAGTGACGTCATTGAACAAAGAACAACTGTCGTTTTCTTGCGAGTCGGTTTATGCATTTCGTATCATGGCATGGGAGGTCGTAATACCCCTCATTCTATATCTTCTACTTCGTGCTGTTAATACTTTACTACGCAACACGCTCTTATTAGTTTATTATAAGCTTCATATATTTACTAACTACCGAACGATATTTGTAGCCTCGGGCATTAAATTGGTGAATAATAATAATAATAATAATAATAATAATAATAATAATAATAATAATAATAATAATAATAATAATAATAATAATAATAATAATAATAAGATGATGATGATGATGAGTCATTTACTGAACGAGGTTTGTTTACAACTAAAAAGAACAAAGGAAGGAAACAAAAGCCTGAGTAAGTACAACAGTTATTATAACGTCAATTAAATATTCCTTTAATTACCGATTACTTTAGTATAACTCGCTTTAAGTTTAATATATTAGTAACATGTTAACGTGACTTATGGTTGATGATGAGATAGGTGATAATGGTTGAATAAAGTTGGATGCAACAGGAGAATCCCAAGCACACAGTGTTTGTCCACCAAAAGCTCACTTGACAGTGGCTGAAATTGACCTATGGACCAAACGAGTAAGAGTTGAGCGCTCTATTGGGTCCAAGTGCTTTTCGTGAAACACTGTGAAGGGAGGGAATCAATTTTGTGAAGATAGGCGAATAGCACAGAGAGTTGAGGCACCAAATGTGATGGAGGGGGAATTACTATCGGTCAACTTCACTTAGTTTTACTATGCATGCAGATTCACTAGCTTATCTGACCTACTTTTAATCGCGTAACGTTCCAGTTTTGGATGTTCGAAATCTGAAAATATCGTGTTGATAGGTTTTCGCCATAAATACTTTCAATATAGAAAAGTAATTCACGTGAAATACATTTACGACGTTAGAAGGTCCGTGGCATTATTTACATCTCACAGTTTATAAAAGGTATAAATAATACAATGTATATATGTACTGTATGCTGAGACTTATAACATGAATAAAGGTTTGCAATTTTATTAATAGAGGCCGCGATGGCTCAGTGGTAGAACATTTACCTCTGGTGCATGGGGTTCTTGGTTCGATCCCAACTCGCGCCACGTGAGCTTTCTGGAGGACAAATATCGTGTGCATGTTTTTTCTCGGGATTCTCTCGTTTCCTCACACTTTCTTCATTTCACCATTTCATTCATTTCTCTTCATCACTGCCTCTTTTAGCCTAGCCAGCATAACCGTGAGATGTAAAACTTAGAGATTTCATTTCATTTCATTTTTGGAGTAGTGACTTCGACTTTATTCAGCGGAAAGTCAAAGTTTGGTTTGGAAAAAATCATCGAAATTAATTTTATTTCTTCGGAAAATTCGATTACGCCGTTTTAGTGTTTTAAGTTCTTCTAATGTCCTTTTAACACGCAACCACCTAGTTATGTTACTGCATGTAAAGTATTGCTTAAATTTGAGCTTTTGTACAGGGCAAAACAAATTGCTCTTCCACTCCAAGTGTACTAGCAACGTGCTCCATGTTACACGTACAATAAACTGCACTGTACTGAAACTGGGAATCGAAGAAACAAAGACCCTACGCGGTAGGAAAGAAGCATGGAAACATCCTTTCTTTTCCTTCGGGACAGATGGCCTAAATCTACACAAAGGTTGCTCTTTTATATATACCGATGCACATTTCTGAGGATCCATTTCGCTACAGATGAAAGAAAGTATGCAGACATGAATGAGTGAAAAAAATTGTTCGCGCCAAAAGAAAAAGGCCAAGGATACAAAATCTTGACACTGGCTTCACAAACAATAAAATATAAATATACAGCAATTAATAGGGTCTATAAATAAAATGAAAGCTATATGCACAAACACATCATTTTGATCACTCGTGAAGTTAATGATGTGATAAATTAACAACTTACGTCAGGAATTTTATGACACTTTTGGTTTCCTCTTGCGAGAGACGTGGCCATATGAATATGTGTGTCAAAAGAATATAATTTCTGCTGTCATCGAAATAGCATATTGAATTCGTCACGGTACTTCAAGCTAAATTCTGTAATCACAATAAATTTTAATCGAAGTTATCATTTCTCATAAGTAGAGACCGGATGTTAGGCAAAATGCCTATTCTTTAATATTAAAGGTATGGTCAAAAATAACGTTTTAAAGTTTTTATAGGTTGTTATAGTTTCAATTTAAGACAATTTTATTTTGCCTATTTTGCCTATTTGGCCCCTCCCTGCCTAAATAATTGCTTTAGTGCCTAATATTGCCTATTCTATGCATTTTCTTCGAAATAATGCTTTATTGGTAAAAATATATAATTTAGTATCTCAAGAAAGGATTCTGCCTCTTCGAGAAATAAGTGCTGTCTGTAGTAATATGATGCAATAAAACTTTGGACTGCTATGTGTACTAATAAAGTGCTGTAAAACTTTCGACTGCTATGTGTATTGATTAAAATGTATAGAATTTGGACTGTTATATGTAGTGATAAAGCGCTGTATAGAATGTATTTACAAAGTATACATGGAATACATGTCAACCTTCGTTTTTATATATACATTAAAAATATTAACAAACAGGTATGTTTCTATATTCTTTGAACAATAGCTATGACTTGAATTTATTTTTTTAATTGTATTGAGTATTTATCTTTGTTATTTCGAGTTACACTTTAGTGCTTATTTTACTGCCTATTTTTTAAATTTTAAGTGCCTATTTGCCTGCCTATTTTCTAGGTTTTTAATGCCTAAACATCCGGTCTCTACTCATAAGTCATTGTTCAACATTCATCAAAATAGGAAATAAGTAGCAAATAGGAAGTTCAGCTGTTAGTATTTCAAAACTAATAATAATAATAATAATAATAATAATAATAATAATAATAATAATAATAATAATAATAATAATAATAATAATAATAATAATAATAATAATAATGGGCTTCTAAGAATGGAGTCAACAGATTTTGGTGAATTGGCCTCCGAACCTATGTGGTCAATAATAATAGTAATAATATAATAGTTGTAGTAGTAGTAGTTCATATTTCTAAAGCTTATATTTCATCTACAAGTGTTTTTCTTATTAGGTATATTGTACGTATAACGAATAACCTATCTCCTTTTGCTTTCCTGGTGGGAATTGACCCCTTTTCATTTTCTGTTGCGAATTATCCGTGACCCGGTTATATATACTGTATATATATTGCCCACTAGCCCGGTCAATGAAGGGAAAATGTCAGAACAAATTTGTAGCAAGATGAATTATCTACCAATCGTTAGGACACATGTAAAGGTATAATTTCTCAAAATTCTCCTAAATTCTCCCCGATGCTTATCCCGCTATTCCCCTAAACCCCCCTGTGAAGCGTTTATGGCATCACTCATATCTTCGTTACTATATACCCTAGCGCGTTCACTCTTTTTTCCCCCCTAAGATTACGTAGTACAAATACGATTCAGTACAATTTATAGCTGGAAGTAACTGGTTAGGGGATATTTGTAAAAATCGAGACCCCCTCCCTCTGGAAGCGTTTACGGTATCACTCATATCTTCGTTATCGTACAGTCTGGCTTGTTTGTTCGTTTTTCATTTTATTTCTAAGACTATTTCTACAAAGAAGGTTCACTAAGATTTTAAACAGGGAGTAACGGTTTGGGAGATATTTGTAAGATGAATCGTGAAAACACCTGCTCGCATCGTGAAACACGGGCCAACAGAGCTGGCATGGCGTAACAACTGACTCGTTATCCCATCCCCCTTCTCTGATATTACACTTGTCTCACTTTTAGATGTGATTTAATTAATGGATAGAATAGAAACGTTCGTAATATAATATCATCTTTTGATGTTAAAATATACTTTCAAAAATAATCAAACACAAGCAGGTTTCTAATCCTGAGAGAAATCCATATTCCATGAGGAGTAAAATATATAAATTAGTCCCTAACGGAGCGCTTGTTTAAAGGCTGTAGGAAAAAAATATTTATAAAACTTCTTTCAAAAGGAAGATTCTGGGTGCGTTCGCCACTCCTCAGTGCCGCCTCTAGAAGGGTGGAGATAAATACGAATTATGAAGCACTGCAGTCCACACTTTTAGTTAGCGAACCAAATATCGAAAAATGTTTCAAGTTTATTTTTCAAACCTGCCCGCCCCCTCAAAAATTCCTGGATCCGCCTCCGGTATCGGCTGTTGCCAATTAATTGCTAATAGTCATAGCGTACCTTTTGAAATGATTTCAAACGTTCTTTGCATAAAGTCCGTTCGCACATGCACCCTTTTACTGTGCGCCCTGGAGCAACTGTTTCACTCGCTCCATTGTAGTTACACCACTGACCCAGGTCATACTAATATACTAAAAAATGTGATATTTGGAAGAAAAATCATTTTAATATGATAGCAAGGAATCAGAAAGGATTTTAAATTAAAATACGAACTCAAATGGGGAAGCGGTAATGGGTGTTCAAATGTTTTACCGAGAGTATTTTAGAAATCCCTTAAGTAAGGGACGTGAAACTCGGCATATCAACTCCTTGTTATAAATAACTGAACACATGCTGCAGCGTTGTCAAAAATTTCGATGTTGAAGAGGGAATGAAGGCCAATTTCTTTAATATTTCAAATTTTGCGATTCTTTGTTTAGAAAAAGGTCAAATGTAAGTTTTTTTTTTTTAAATTGGAGGTGTGTAATTCTGTATTTGAACTCTTAATTAAAAATAGTGAATATCTGAAAACCACATAAATGTGAAGAAAAATACAATATATAGATAGACTTCATTCAGGTGATTCAGGTAAACCCATTTGTCATCCAGGCAGAACCCTGTAATGAGAAGGTTCACTATTTGTCCACTAGAGCGCAGTGCTGCATGGGTGGAAATGTCTTTCTTGCTTTCAAGAAGTTGATATGTGTAGACAGTAAATAGAAATATTGGGTTTCAAGATTTTTTTATGACAGCTACAAGATCTTGTACAAGATCTTTTATGGTGTAGATTGGCCTTAAGTTTTCGTTCTCTGTTCTGGAATAATTCTAGTTGAATCTATTGCTTTCTACAACATGTCAGTTTCTAATGTGTGATGTTTATGATTCCCATCAACATTGTCATTACACGGAAGTATTTATCGCAGCATCAATTTTATATCCCTGTGAAAGCAGCAAATGTATATTTCGAGGACAGTGTTTCTCATTTTCCATATGTCTCGGTGTTTGAATGTTCTAATCAAAGAGAGTTTGTAACCCGCAAATAGAAGTGGTCTTTGAGTCTGCTCTTGTAGTCCTCTTAGATTGGACATTACTAAATAATAATAATAATAATAATAATAATAATAATAATAATAATAATAATAATAATAATAATAATAATAAAGTGAATTTCGTATTATCCACTAGAGTTAAGTATCTCAAATAAGCTTAGACTAGATAAGTAATAGATTAATAATAAGCCACGGTGGCTCAATGGTGCAGCGTTTACCTCTTGTGGTTGGCATCTTTGGTTCGATCCCCGGCCAAGTACGTTTATGGTGGACAACATAGTATCTGTGAGTTTTCTCTGGGTATTCCCGTTTCTCTCCACACTCTCATTCCACCAGTTTTTCCATGATCATTCACTTACCTTAAGAGTCTTGATCCCGGCGAAATTAAAATACCGCTAATTTTACAGTAATTATGTGATATCTTCAAATAGATAAAAGATAATTGAAATATGGAACAAGAGCGCCCTAGACAATATTATTTTACATGAGAAACCGTTATCACAAGTCACCTAGTGGCTTTCCGTTTTCAGCTGTTTAGAAACGCGAAAATAAATGCCGATTTTCAAAATGGCTCGAAATCAAAAGCAGATAAGTGAGTCGTGATAACGGTTTCTTATGTAAAATAATATTGTCTAGGGCGCTCTTGTTCCATATTTCAATTATCTTTTATCTATTTGAAGATATCACATAATTACTGTAAAATTAGCTGTATTTTAATTTGTCCGGGAGGAAGACTCTTAATCCTTCGTCTCCCTTAGTCTAAAGGAGAAAAACGTGGGACGTTAAACTGGACAATTCATTTATTTTTTCATTGCACGTGGTTTTATATATAGTTCCACGTGTAGCAAATAAATAAATAATATTTTCCATATCATAAAAGCGAGAAGTAATGACCATGCACTACTCTGTCAAACTTTGTGAGCTCCTCCGTGGCTAAGCGGTTAGCGTACGCGCCTTTGGCGTGGGAGACCCGGGTTCGATTTCAGGCGGGAGCTCATATGGTTCCGATTCCACGTTAATCAGTAGGTCCACGTCTCATATAGCCTCGCTGCTGAACGGGACGTTAAACTCAAGATCAACTCAACTCTGTCAAACTTGCGCCACCAAACTGACTAGACTCCATAATAGACTTCAGCTCCAGTTTATTAGGATCACAACGGTGTGTTTTATAAAATAGTAATGTTAGTTCGTCCGTTGCTCCACACAATAAATTTTCAAAGAAAGCGAATATTTTAATTTTTTTTTAATAAATAGACAGCTGCAGCGATTATCGAGCTCGCTGTTAACATCTTTACTTCAGAGACTTCACTTTGGGGGGGCAGGGGGCAATTGCTTCTACTCAGTTTCAAAAGTTCATATCGATTCTATACCAATATTGTAATAAGAAAGGTGAAAAACTCTTATGTCGGTGGAGCATCTAGCCTTCCCCTTGGAAACATTTGAAATGGCATCGCTTATTTTATCGGTGGCTATTCATATCCCCTTCATTCATAAATATTTATGCTTTGCGTAATACTAATATGGAAAATATCCAAGAGTTACAGGTTGAATAAACGTCTAGGAAAATATTTGTATATATCCTTAATTATTGTTATAAACACAAGCCCATTCATTCATGAAATTTGGCCACCTCCTTTGCTTTAAAATGACATATCCTGGGAACTGTTCGCTCTGGCGGATCTATCCCGGGGCCTACGGGCCTAGGGGTGCCGATCCTAGGGGGAAGGGGGGCGAGGTGGCCCGTGCCCCCCCCCCAAAGCTCATGCGGGCCAGCCCATATATTTTTATGAATATGTATTTTATATGTATTTGTGATTCTTATATGTATTGTTATGTGTATTTCCAAATGTATTTTTTTTTATTGTTATATGTATTGTTGTATGTATTTTTATGAATATCCAATATTTGGCATAATTTGAATTTGTCTTAAAATCCTGATGTATGCCTTAGATCCTTTTCTGCAACCATACATATCTGAATGGGCCCCCCAAAGTTACAGAGAAATCGGCGCCCTTGCTAGCTCCCCCAGTTTTTGAGTGACAAAAATAATTTAAGTTATTATTTATATATTTTTGAAAGTTTATAGTAAACTTATAATATATCTATCATAGTCTGGGTTCTGGTTGCAGCCCAGTTTTTACCTTTCACATCCGCCACTGACCTACGTAGAAAATTCTAATAATTTAGCTCTAAATAAAGACCTTAATTGACTAAAGAAATTCCACGTTTGTTTGATTCAGTTTGAGTTATGACTTAGAGTATACAGGTTTTCAGAGAGATGTGGGTGATTTTTTTCTTCTTTTTAACAACATAACATGTCGCGTGGTCCCTTTTTCCTATCTTCAGCAGAGCTTATTACATTGTATAGAGAACAGAGCTGATAACGAGTTCAAGATACTGGATCTGTTACATTCACGCAGAGATTAAGTCAATTGTCACTGAAAAAATATTTTTTAGAAATCTCCGCAAAATTCTATTGAATTTCTCGAATTCTAATATCGAAATGAATTTAGTTCTCTGAGCTATATAAGCATACCTTGCTTTGTGTTTGATTATTTATGTACGTCATCTTTTAATGAAAAAGATTTCTTACTCGAGTCAGCGCTCTTCAATGTAGCTGTCAATCCAGCAACGGACCTCCCACTACGAGGTAAAAAGAAATAATAATAATAGTAACATTAATGCGTTGTGCATCGGTCGATGGACACTAAGAAAGAAATTATTCCTTACTTAATGTTCCATACACATGGAGAGACAGAACATGACGTATCTCTCCAGAGGAATTCTGGGAAAGACAACCGAAGAGGATGATGGGAACATGACAAAACACGAAATAGTATCCTGTATTCTGTGGCTTCTGGGAGCTGAGAAATAAAAGAATTCAACATCCCTTGCATTCGAATGGGTTTTCATGTTCGATGCTATCTGAAGTGCTTTTACAGAAGGCGAGATTCCGAGAAACGACATAAATCTTTGTCATACATCAGCCATATCACATGCTTAATAACATCTAAAGCAATTAGGAGAGCCTTCTGTGTTTAGACTATAGCCATTGGTTTTTCAGAGAAAATACTTCTATATCTGGTTACCTTCTGGAGAGTGATGCTTCTAACACCTGTTTTTCCTTTCATACTTTTTTATCAATATATCGTATTATACTTAACAAATGTTTCTGGGAATATTTTATGATTATCTTCCTTTGACACCAAATACAAGATTCCATTAGTATTTTCGCTACCAGAGGTCACTATGACCTTTGCAGTAGTTAAATGTATGAGGCGAGTTAGTCTCAACATAATTTTTCCTTTATATTGATGCGCTTATCAAGGGTGTATAGTGCGTGAAGACCAGCAGCATAAATTGCCAGTGCTCAGGAGCCACACTTATACAGTATGGTTCAGTTCTTCATCACTTTTGAACTCCTTTCAGCCCAAGAAGTGAAAATCGCTTGGAACGAGGTCTAGGCTGTAAGAAGAATGCGACGAACTGTTCAATGTTGAAGTTGCACGCTGGGCAGTCTGCGGTGCTGTCTCTGAGCTCATCAAGCACTAACTTTTTGAATCTGTAAACTTAATGAATCATTATATTCTAAATTCGCATTCAATATACGTATGTTCCGCAAATTGGTAATATAATCTACCCGTTTGCATGGTCAGTCTTTCGATTTAGTCAATTTTCACGGGAACGGTTATAATGTGTTCTTAGACCATTCAACATAGTTTGTTTCCTACTGCTCATGCTTAAACCATTTAACTTTCAAATGTTTTACTACGACTTAAGGTGTTTGAAGTAGCTATAAATTTCAATCGAATCAGTCACATACAGATCGTTATCAATTTAATGAAAATGCCCGAAAAAGTGCAACTTATCATATTATTATGGCGTTGGACCACCTTTTGCCCTCAGAACAGTTCTAATGCTGCGTGGAATAGGCTCACGACGTCATGAATAGTAACAATGGGATATTACACAATTTCGTGTGCAGTGCATCACCCAGTTTCGTGTGAAAAGATGGAAATCTGCACCAGATCCGTATCTCCAAAATGGACTACAGACTTCCAATTATGTTCAGGTTCGTGGAATGAGCGGGCCAAGGAAGAGTTCCATTTTATATCGAGTTTCCTCAGACCACGTCGTAACAGCTCCGGTTGTGTGAGTGTGGAATCCTGGAATGTGGCGCCATTGTCCAAAAACAACATCTGGACAATAGGATACATATACTCCCATAAAATGGTGATATAATCATGGGTTGTGAAGTGACCAATAAGCTTCAGCCCAGAATTCAATGGGAACAGGATATTGTGGCCCACAATATCACACAGCCTCCGCCATATTTCACGGTTGCGCGGAGACATTGTAGACCGTACGTTTCTTTGGACATCTGCCACATATAAACACGGAATGAGATTTGAAATAACGTGAATGGTGATCTCATCCGACCGTATTATACGTTTCCCCTCATCAGCGGTCAATGTAATGTGTCACCGGCACAATTGATGTCATGTTAAAGTGTTATAGCTCCTTATCAGCGGTTTGGTCTGTGCTACCTGAACTCGTGTTCATGTCAGTTACTCGTATGAGGCTGTGGGAGGTGCTGCATGAATTAATCCGGCATCTGCACTGCTGTCGAATGACGGTTCTGAGTGACATTCACTTTTAATCCTTGGCGGAACGAACTTGTCACTGAGGGTTTTTCTCATGACCACTGTTCCTCTTCGCCGAGTGCGTTCTGTACGCCTCATCATCTTCAACATGGACACCCAACACATATGCCACTTTTGTCACATGCCCACCACATAACCGAGCGCCAAACATTCGCCCTCATTGGAGACCAAAGAGTTTGCCTATTTCATCACGGCCTACTGAGTTCACTTCAGGCTACCGGTCTACTGCTCCTCACTTAAGACAGAGTTTGCCCTAACACGTTACTACCAAAGACAATTCACTGCTGTTTACCTACCCGTTGCCAGCCAAACATTTTACATGTTTCTATCTCCGAATGTTTCCTTCCAATTCATAAGTATCGGTATAATGACACGCTTTTCCACGTTTCTACTCACAGTTTTGTCCTAGCACGCGTACGTATGAGAAAAAGTCATGATTTAACTGCATTCTGTTGTAGTTGTATCAAATATTTGCGATTTCCTCTACAATAGAATCACATGGTCGGGAATTTTACTCCTAAGGAATGAGGATAATAGAATGTATGCATAGTTATCACATGCATAGGCTGATTCGTTTCCATCCGAACAAATTGAAGTTGTTACTTACCTAAGATATTCCACTCTGTCACCTTCGATTGTTATTGAAGAACATCGCAGTTTCCATTGCAATAGACTAAGTTGTAATTATACCAGGTGTATGTTGTCTTACTCTCGGTTTAATTTCCGGCGGGAATTTATCGGTTTGGACCCCAAATTATTTGACTTCTGTTTCCAGGCGTTCCAGAGATCATTTACTTCCGAGCTTGTTGTGATAAAAGCCATCGTTTGAGCTGAAAAGCGAAGTAATCCATGGGACTAACATCTGAATTCAACAGGAATATCCTCAAATGGAATATCATGAATACCAGTGCAGATTCTCTGCGTCGGTAAAAGGCCAGCGGTGTTGTGGCCGTGTGACTTGAAGTTTCGTGGTGGTGCAATTCCACATGATTAGTATAGTTGCCATACAATACTGGTATTTTGTTTATTTAAATTTGGGATAGGACGTATTCTTGTTAATAAGTAACATTGATTATTGCATTTTTTAAAATCTTATTAATCTTAAGCTTTCCTCTATCATAACCATAAAATCTTTCGACATATTTGCTTTGTTGTTGTTAATTTAGATTGTTGCTTCGTTGGATTCTATCTAGTTTCGCAACCCTTTCAACTCCGAGGATAATATGAGACATTGGCCTACAGCTTAACGTGGATTCTCAACCAGAGAGCTCTCACCGAGAATCGAATTAGGATCTCCCGTGACGAACGCGTATACACTAAGTATCCCTGCATTGTCACACAAAATCATCGGTCTTTCAATGAACACCTCTCTAGGTGATGGCTCGAACTTTTCTAGTCAGTCACATAGATAGATTCATGCTTCGTCCATTGTCACAAGTAGTTTCGGCTAGCCACTAACTACATAGGTAGTGCTCGTACTGCCGTTTGCTCCACAATATGTTGCGGTATTAATGTATGCATGCTGGCCTTCATGATGCACTTTTGGTTAGAACACAGAATCATTTGGCCATAACACGATGTGGTATGAAGTCTCACAGTCTATCCTATCCCAACTCCTCTTTAACATAGGTCTTGTTTGACTGACTTTTCTTAGAGACGATTTCGTTGATGATATGGTCTTGCAAGTGACTGCTACGCATTGCGTTTATTATAATACGTCTTACCATAAAGCTATCCTTCCGACACTGTTGTACTATGTAGGAAATGCTAATATTTATATGGGAAAGCAACGCGCCGTACCTTCCCTGAAAGTGATTTTTTTCGGCTGCATTTTGCCTATTACATCAACTTTACTTTGTTACACAACAGTACACGTTAACGTACACTTTATTGCTCTCTGAAACCCAGTTTTACGAATATCGCGTCTGCAAATTGTTCAAATGGATACAAATCACCATTGTATAGCTAGTTTTAGACAATACATTTCGACGTGGTAGCGATGTATTTGATATGGGTTCTGGTATAGGCGAATGTATATTTGACAATAATTATGAAATAAAATACAGGGCGAACTAAAATAATGTTACATAAGAATATTTGGTGTGTACAGCTGCAATAAACACGTATGTGTAAGCAACGTTTGACAGAATGTCAGTATAATCATGTCAACACATTACACAATTCCTTCTTTCAGACATTGATGTCAGATCCGGAGACCGAGGTGACGATTTAACATAAATCCTGTGAACAACTCATGAGTCATCCAACCGTTCACAGACAATTGATCTGTAATGGGGAGGAACACAGACATTAATTTAGCATAATTAGCACGGGCATAGCATTACTTTAATGAAGCGAATTCCAACATAGAGAAATGGTCAACGCAAGAAATAATAAATGATGTACTTAGAATAGGAACCAAATTAACAGGGTTTACTGTATTTTGATGCTGGTAGGTGTAATGAATAAAATCTCACAATTAATAAGTTTAAAACCTAAAAATTCATCTTCAATTACAAATGTAGTAATACGCATATATAAAAAAGGAGTAAAGATTTGATGTTAGGCTAGTAACGTTTTCAACTCAGTACTGTAAATAACGAGATTGATTTTTTATTGAGAGCGTGTTAGTTTTTGCTTCGATGCTTATTTGTTGTACAGCCTGTTTCTGTTCATATTCCATGATATTATAAACTTGTCAGACGTTATATTTCATTGATATGGCAACTCGATGAAGAGAAAGGTGTGAGGAAAGAGACGGAAATGCTTTTAAAAGAGGAGCCAAAAATAATAAGTGTTTCCATTGTTTTATGTTCTTCCTTATGATTTCTTTCCTTTTTGGTTCTTCTTCATCCACTTTCATCTTTCTTTTCTACATAACAACAAATACCACTTTCACTTTAGATCAATAAATCAGTCTTCTATACCTCTTTTCCATTACATCTTTAAATACAACAACTTGGGAGGTGATATAACGCTCACTTCTAAAGGCAAAAGATTCCTGGTTCGAACCCAGACAATGTGAATTTATGGTGGAGAGTGTACGTGGATTTTCTCGGAGTTGTCCGGTTTCCTCCGACATTTGTATTTTTCCAATTCCTCTGAAACCATTCGCTTTCAATAAACACGCTTGACAGGCCCCATCACGGCGAAATTAAAATACCGCTAATTTTACAGTAATTATGTGATATATTCGAATAGATAAAACATAATCAAAAATTGGAACAAAAGCTCGGTAGTCACTATTATTTTACATGAGATACCGTTATCACGACTCACTTATTTTTTTCGATTTCCTGTCATTTAGAAAATCGGCATTTATTTTCTCGTTCATAAATGGCTGCAAACGGAAAGCTACAAGGTGACTCGCGATAACGGTATCTCATGCAAAATAATATTGTCTAGCGCGCTCTTGTTCCACATTTCGATTATCTTTTATCTATTTCAAGATATCACATAATTACTGTAAAAGTAGCGGTATTTTAATTTCGAAGTAATTAGGCCTCTAATCATGGAACTTTAAATTTTAAAAAAAATACTTTTATAATATTCGGAGGTGCATATTTATTGAGTTCTTTGTTACGTAATTTTCTCCACTCACCGTTTGTTGAAATTTTTGATTTCAAAAGTTTCCCTGAACAATGTTTCCAAGTACTCATAATTTGTGTTCATCCTATTTGGTGGGTATTTGAATACGCACGGTTATTCGAGTTGGAAAATGTTAATGCCACGTATTGCGACTAGTAGTAGAGGGTAAAATGCATTTATTTCTAAAATGATGAATTTCTAATTTGATGAAGTTACATGGACAGTAATAAAATGGTGGCCGAAGAAATATTTATAAAAGAGTTTGAAACTCATATATTTTAGAAGTCGTACTGTTTATCAATGTTTAAATTATACACAATCCATATTCAACTAACTGAAAATGTTCGTTACTGAATTCTCTATGTCTATGTGTGTGTGTGTGTCTGTATGTTAAATGCGAATTTTTCAGTTTTGAGCCCTCCATTCGATAGAGCATCAAAAACTATCTGAAAGAAGTGATGGAACTTTTCGCATCACTCTTATACCATTTCGGGATATTGGTCAATAAAAGTTCCGATTTCGGGAGATTTTAGGAGCCATATCTCGGGAACCGTAAGTCACAGAGAGATCATATTGATGTTCATCCAATACGAATATTGATTCAATAGGAGTTATTGAATCAATAATTATTGCGTCATTAGTTAATTTAATCAATACAATTTCAAATTCTTTTGGAGTTCGTTCTGTCAATGCTCTTGGAGCATTCTCAAGTGGTTTGTTCTGAATTTTATAACATGAAGATCAAGCGGAACATATCCTTCGACAATATAACTAATTATTTATAACAATTTAAATTGTTTAATTTATTTTAATTTAGAATAGGCAAATCCGTTCCGTACGTGTAACTATTGATATTATTTAACACAACTTTCTGACAGCTAATAAACTCGGTGATATGTAGTTGGCTAAGCCCTGGAGCTGAGAGTTTAAATTTAACTATATGAACCTGTGCTATTTACACAGCGCACAGTGCTAATATGGGAGTGAATCTCCTTCCCATTTCTCACCATATCTGTACAGGTTCCTTTGGGAACACTATTAAAGTACAGGAAGACATTTTAAAGGAGTGAACTGCTATAGACAAATATATAAATGTAATATTTTAATATATAGAATGTTGGGAGTGAGTTTGTAGAATACTTGGATAAGTGATAGATGATACCAAAATCAAATATTTTTTTTTTCTTATAATTCCATTTCCGAGTACGCCTCATTGTGCGTCCACAAGCTTTCGAAGTTACCAGCTTGCAGTAAGTTTTGTCATTCAGATTAAAGCAAAGCGCCTGAAATGTCCATCAACCCGCTATACATAGCTCCTCTACTGGTTGCCTTTCACAAGGATATCAACCTTAACGTCCAAATGGCAATATTAAACTAATAGGGCCGAAACAACGCCTAAAATGTGGAATAGAAAAAATAAAAACATTTTTTTAAAATTTGAATGAGAAGTGGCAAATCTACACAAAATTTGGAATCGACCAGCGAAAAACGGCATGTTTCTAGCACTTGTGGTTTTGAGATCTCATTGTCGAAAGAATTGACCACAAAGATATAAACTTTTCTAGCATTTTAATATATACGTAGATAACCTTGAATGGTTGTGAGAAAAATTTCTGTTTATAATGTATAAATAGATTTGTTGTCACGTTATCCAAGAATATAAAAATAATATTACAGCTGTAATTGTGATTATGATAGTTAATAAACTTAGTCTATGTATTGACGTTGTATGCAAATAGTATTGAATAAATAAAAATTTCACTGTAAAAATTGGAGGTAACATTAGGGATTGGATTAGTACTTGGTGATTGTAACTAGTCTATAACCACTAACGCCGTTGCAGCGAGATTAACCATTGACTACTTTTTAAAAACACATTGCCATTGTGTTAATAACCAATTTCGTTCTTAGAATAACGCAGACTTTAGAAGTTTGCAATTATTCTTTCATTTTCTAATGGTGTTTATCATCTGTTTGGGTTTGATTGTCAATGGAGACTCCTCCCTTTTCAGTGCAAGAAATTTGCCTCCCTCTCCTGCTCACTGCACTTCAACCCACACTTCCGCACAGGTTTCTAAGCAACCAGTGGCGGCTCCTGAGATAAGCCACATCGGTAAATTTTGTTTCGTCGCTACAAAGTAAGAGAAGGAAGCTTATATAATGTATTAATTCTTGTATTCAGGTCAGTCAACCTTTCTTACAATAGCTCGTAGCGATAAAATTCTAAGTTTCAACGGCGTGACTAAGCTCAAGAGCCGCCACTGTCAACAACGATAAATTTTACTCCTGTTGCTAAAAATTTAATCATTGCTAGTTGACAACATCTTTATGTTAAGAAATAATTTTAATTTTCAACATTAATGATATTAAGACAATAGATTAAAATAAATGAATTTTTTTTCAATTTAGAATTGGTATACGAAAACAAATTACACATGGATTACAGTAGTTATTAATTTATCGAATTAAAGAAAATCCATGTTTCATTAAGTGTAATAGACATAAACAACATAATTGTTAAAGTGTAATTAATAAATAAAAGCCCAATTAGCGAAAGTAAAAATATAATCTCAAAGTAGACCGTTTTCTTTTCATTCTTTCCTTCTTCAAAAATCTAAAATCTTGGATTTTTATCTTCGTATCCACCGTTAGAGCAAAATGGAAGTGGAATTCCATCGCGTGCCTACACAAAAAAACAAAGTAAAAACGCCTTTTGACCTACAGACCTTTGATTCCGCTTAATTCTTTAACCTGCTGGGAAAAGTCTCTGCTCACGTACACTGAAAACATTTCGCAATAGATTATGCGAGTGTTGCTTCCACAGTAGATACACTGACGTAAGAGATAGTTTTGATAACTGCGTCTAAGAAACGAACCCTTAACCTTCCATACTGAGAGTACCGCTATACAGTCCATAACTCTGTGAATGCTAATGACGGCGGTGACATAAAAAAAGGGAGTTGTCACTGGGAATCACTGCTCGTCAGCTCTCAGATGAGAGAACAATTGAACACATTTTATCTTGTTTCTTCTCTCTGACTTCTGCTGTTGAGCAGGTTATCAAAACATTCAAAGAAGACAACTTTCACTCTCACTCTTGTATACGCGCCTTCCTTTCCAACACCTATAGTTTATTCCAAAACACATAATTTATGATCCTTACTAATGGAGACTTATGGATACTTTGTTCATGGTTTATTTTACAAAATAATTTTCTATTTAATTGACTGCTTGCAGTGGTGGCTATTGAGGAAAATCACGTCCGTATAAATTAAACTTTTTTTTTTGCTTCAAACTAAAGGAATAACACTTACTGAATGTACTTATTCTTGCACATTACAATTAGTACATTAGCCAAATTTTGTTCCTTCAAGAGGAGCATTTTATTGGAATCTAACGCAAGGGCGAACACACGGGGTGTCTGGACCCCCCCCCCAAAAAAAAGTTCCTTGCTCAACATACTGTATACTTTCTCAATAAAACTATACTTGTTTAACAGAGAAATGATTTATGCACCATGAACATTTGATCTTACACTTCATCTGTACTCTTTCTCTTATAAAAACAATCTAGTTCTATCGTTTTTCTGAAAATATAGGTGAGAGTATTTTACAATTACTTATCGTCTTTTCAGGTGCAGAATACCCGTTCAATGCTACATATCTGGACGTAGTGGCTTGTAGCATTGGATCCCCGCCGATTCTCTCAACAAAAATTTCTGGCAGCGCGCCTGATTTAACGTCTGTTTTCAGTATCAAGGGTGTATGAGACGAAACTTACTTTTTAAAGAGAGATAGAAACCACTACTCGGCTTTATATTACTAGTACCTCTCTATTTTTCTTGAAACATAATTTTAGAGATTTTTTTAAAGCAGAAACTTAAACTTTTACAGACACACATGGATTAAACATTTATTAAGAACTTAAGAGACACTGATATCCAAACAAAAATAGCTTATATCTAGACTCAGAAACATACATTTTATTTAATTAAAACATCAAAGTGACACACAATTATACTGATATTCTTTGAACATTGAATTTGAAGAAAATCAACAAAAAAATAATATCTTGTCAAATAAGTTAGCCAAAGAACAATTTATTTTATTCTTTCATGTATGGACTTTTGTTTTCATGCACAAAATGCATTAAAAGGTTCTGACAACACTGAACTCTAGTAGTCCTTTGTGCTTTTGTAATAGCTTGTAATATCAATGAAGCTGTTGGGAATATCTAAACAAAATGTCTAAGGGAAAAATAAAAGTATTCACAAACTACCTATTGATTTTCTTACTTCTTCTTACGTGTAAAATTTGCGTTATACTTGGATCTACTCTATCTCAGGCAGTGATGACTTCAGATGATTTCTACTGGGAAGAATTTCATATCCACTAGGTTAAAGTTGTACTGCGATAATACTGGTAACTCTTATCGAGCGAAACAGAGATTTCCCCTGGGCCAAACACTGAAATTATCACTGATCTCAGGGTATGAAGAACAAGAGGAAAACTTAAAAGCACGTACATAATGTATCTTTATTTTTATCTTTCTACTTATATTTCATTGTTATTATTTTAAGTATTCTGCCTTTTGGCAGATTCTGAGATTAATGACGTTTTTTTTTTTTTTTTAATGTTTCTGTCTGGAAACGTTTCTTCCATGTTTCTCGATCTTCAGCTTTCTCTTCCGCCAAATGAGCTTCGTGGTGGACAAACACCGTGTGCATGGGTTTTCTCAAGGTTCTCCCGTTTCCTCCCACTTTCTTCATTCCACCATTTCATTCATTACTCATCATCACCGTCTCTTTGAGCCTAACCGGCATAATCGTGGGACAAAGATTTCATTCCATATTTTCAGCTTCCTCTTATTACTCCCATTATTTTCTTCTATTCTTCAAATCGTCCATCAGCTGTTCTTCCTACAAAGGATGCTGGGTAAAAGCGTCCTCTTCTCTCCTATCCGTTTTAAAACATCTTCGTTTGTTACTCTCTCTGTCCATTTCATCTTCTCCATCTTCCTCCAACACCACATTTCGAAGCTCTCCAAATATTTCTTCTCTAACTTCCCTAATGTCCAAGTCTCTGAACCATACAATCCAATGCTCTATAGGCTATATAACACTTGACCAACTTCTTCTTAAGTCCAATATTGAGCCTGCTAGTTAAGAGTGATCTTTTCTTGTTGAATGCGTCTTTGGCTATGGGAGTTCTTGACCTGATCTCTTTCGTACAGTAAGCGTTTTCGTCAAAATACTTCACAGATACTTGAAATTATCGACCTCTTCAAGTACTCTTTGTTCTACTCTGACCCGTATATTCTTGTATATTTGTATAACAAGAAGTTTTGTAGTACTTATTCTACAACAGATGGAGCTCCGTGTGGCTAAATGGTTAGCATACATATCTTCGAAATGGGAGACTAGGGTTCGATTCCAGTGGAAGCCCATGTGCTTCAGATAAGATGTTAAGCTGTATGTCCATGTTTCAAATAGTCTTGCTTCTGAACAGAACGCTAAGCCCCAATATGGAGATGTTTTCATGTGACAGGTCCATATTCAAGGGTTTATTTATGAATTGAGATGACGTCTTATATTTTATAAAGTAAAGGATTGGTCGCCACTTCAAACCTCTTTCAGGACAGGCCATGAATTCCAAAGTTTGACTACAGAGGTGACTGCACTTCTTTTTCGGCACTCATAGAGGTGGCATAGTAGTAGAATGATGTAGAGGTGATTCTAAGGTTTTCCTAGGTATATCAGTGATAGCCAAACGGTGTCTGTGAGCAGGATCCGTCCTCAAAATGATTTGTTTCTTTTTTTATATCCATAAATAACAGTGAATTGACACTTTTTAACTATGAAAATATTTCCTTAGCCTTTTTAGTACCATGGCTTTTCTGCAAAGTGAAGCGGTTGGTACTTTTATTATTATTATTATTATTATTATTATTATTATTATTATTATTATTATTATTATTATTATTATTATTATTATTATTATTATTATTATTATTATTAAGATATTTCGTGTAGTTACTGTCAAATATTTGTAGCTCAGACCATAATTGACGCAGAGACATAAAATTAAAAGCAGGATGCGTAGAATATAACAAAGGTCCACAAAGTGTATTACTTACGCATATTTAGAGAACCATCGCCTTAGGGAAGTGGAAGGAAAATGAAAAATGACCCCGAAATCTGGTTTTTATTTTGTTCTGACCCGTGGTGTGTTATTACATTGGTCACACTGATAAATATAATAGGTATTATAACAATATCTCCGTCGCCTTAGAATCAACTATATGGACACCCAGGCAAGTATATATTACCAGTAAGATTAAAAACAGAAATTACTATATAGCTACTAAACATTACAATGTTTGTAAAATAATTACCTATGTACTTTTGCACAAATTATAAGCTGGAAGCTCATATGAATACGATTGTATTTGTATGACGCTGTTCACATTGATTGTGGTGAAAGCTTAAGAGCTGTGTCGCCAGGCATAATCATAGCTAATGGTTTTGAACCTTTAGAGTTGATCCCAAAAGGCGGGGGTCTTTGGCCTTCAAATAACAATAGGGTTTGTCTGAATGCTACTGTTTTGCATTTTGAATGGAGCATATCGTCAATTGCCTGCACTTAGCACCACCTGCAGATAACCCAACAATGCACCATAAGCACAGACAGTCACTTTTCATAGAACCAAAAGGTCAGATACGGTTTGTTACAACAATATAAAAACTAATAAGCTGTTGCATTGAGAAGCAGAACACAAAAGGATGCTGCTTGCTTCAGTTCCAAAGAAAATCTTGAAGAATGGCCGCTTCCACTTTAGTCCATCTGCAACAGGGCAACTCCCACACAGTAAGGAGTGCCTCGCAGAATCCCTAATGCCAAACAAGGTTTTGCATACGAATACAACTTGCTCTGCCATAACTCTTAGCTAACGACAACAGTAAACATACAAAGCGAGTCTCTGTTTATTCTCTTCAAAATCTCTTGACAACAGCCATCATTA
The DNA here is from genome assembly GCF_964235325.1 of Thermobia domestica. Classification (NCBI taxonomy): domain Eukaryota; kingdom Metazoa; phylum Arthropoda; class Insecta; order Zygentoma; family Lepismatidae; genus Thermobia; species Thermobia domestica. The sequence goes on along the minus strand of NC_137462.1, from coordinate 1,144,919 downwards.
GTTGGCTCTTACGAGGAAGGGATTTTATTATTTTCGGATCAAAATTTGCCGAATTTACTTCAGTGTAATGAGCACTCTCTGGCTGAATTTTGCCTCCGACATCAGAGAGCACACGGCAACAGAGTACAAAAGTTTTTTTTTTAAACTGTCTTTTCTAGCATTTTTACGGATATTAAAAAGGTTAAGGTCCTAGCACCATAGTCATCTATATCACTAGGTTTGTTGTTTGTAGAAACGGTATTAAATTGAGGAGGAGAGCGCAACAGTGGTCTAACCCACACTTTAAAAATGAAGAAAAATCAAGTTAAACACATCTGTTTTTTTTTGCATATACAATATATGACACATTCAACCACTTGTTGTTGCTTTTGATATATTGTATATACGAAAAGCACATGTGTTTAACTTTACCTTGATTTTTCTCCATTTTTAAACAATGTGAGTTAGATCACTGTTGCGCTCTCCTCCTCAATTGCTAATTAATTACACAAGTTACAGCATTTAGTGTAACCAAAATGGTGTGGTCATGAGTCTGAATTGTCTGATCTAAATTTTTATTTTTAAATTAAAAAACTGTTCTAAATAAATAATGATATTGGCGCCGGAAATGTTGCACATGCTTTATGTGTTATAAGAACCCACAAATAATATAAATTGTTAAGAATAAAAAGAGAAAGTATAACAAGTGAGTTTCGTTGCAAAGTTAAGAAATTGCGGTAAACTTCAAAATTATGTGAATTCGATTTTGAAACAAATTTGCAATTTCCGACAAACGAAACCTTTTAACTAACAAATTCCATCGCTTCCAGTCTTAGTAGACAGACACAGGAAAAGATGGAATATTTTCTTAAGACATTGAATTGATTCAAAAAAAAAAAAAAGACAAAACCTTTGTTGTTATATGTTATTTTATGGATGAAACCGGAAAGGGTTAATTGCTATCACTTTCAGTTTGAGTACTGTTGATGCTTAACGGAGGAGGTGGAACCTATTTTTTTTTTGGCCGCATTATGTCTAATTCGTTTGTAACGGTCATACCGTCAATGTACATCTTTATTCGGAACAGTTGGAGCAGATGCGTACTCACTACTCCAAGAATGTGTAATATTGGTAAACCAAAAGTCCCTGCTATAACAGGATAACGAAAAAAAAAAAAAAACACACACACACACAACACAAATCAGAAACTTGATGGCATGGAACTGATACAACACTTGGCATATAGTCCTGACCTTGGCCCTTCGAATTACTATCTATTTCGGTCCATGGTGCACTTACTGAAATCACGATGTTTCATCAACCAGCAGGAGGTGGGAAGTAGCACTGACTGACTTATTTGCTTCTAAGGACAAGATATGTTGTATCGACGTGGAACGATAAACTGGAAGGAAAGTGGCTGCCGAGAGCAACACGAGGCGATATACTTTGAAAATGAAATGAAATAAAATCTGTAAGTTTTACGTCCCATGGTTATGCCGGTTAGGCTAAAGGAGACGGTGATGATGAGAGATGAGTGAAATGGTGGAATGAAGAAAGTGGGAGAACCCCGAGAAAACCCACGACTACGGTGTTTGTAGGGCTTTATTTTGAATGCTAACCTGGTTTCATTGTACTGCACTAAATACATGTGTGTTGTGTACTGGAGAACTAACCTTGACAGCGAAATTCTGCTTTCAGATTTGAATTTCCAGCTGTGAAATCGTATAGAATTACTGATTTTCACTCCAGAGATAATACCCTTGTAACACAGTGAGAGAAACTGTCAGGTACTTACAAGGGAAGCAATCAAACTCCTCTACGAGTATCACATTGAAACTTACATAAGTGGAAGGACATGTTGAAAGATGGTAACATGCTTATTCCGACGATTTGCAACGTCGTCAAACATCAAGTATAATGATCGTTCCTCATAGCCCCTGAAAGTTATGTACTCTGGTCATACATGCCGTGGATGGGATATGAATCTGATACACTTGAACTTGTTTTCGCACGAAGACAAATATTGCAAACTCAAGATAGTAACAGTCGGTGGTGATTGTGATTCTGGTACGTCATTGATGAGAATCGATGTCAAATGGAACACGATTTGCGATCGTTACTTCCAAACGAACACATTTACCCGATGGAGAAAAGGGACACGCTGAATCCACAACGCAAAATTGGCTTTCTATGGTTATTATTATTGTTATTAATATGACTATTATTATAATTATTATTATTATTATTATTATTATTATTATTATTATTAGTAGTAGTAGTAGTAGTAGTAGTAGTAGTAGTAGTAGTATGATTAGTATTATTAATATTACTAGGTAGTAGTATGATGAGTAAAAATTACAATAATGAGAAGAAGACAACAAAGGTATTGTTGGGCCCGTTTAGTAACGAAGGACTTCCACCCGTCTTTATTGTCCTCTAGCAATTCTATAAAGGTTTGAAAGTCTACAAACAACCATACTCCAGCCGGTATTCGAAGTCGGGGCCCTGGAGTAATTGTTGTTTAGATAATTGGCTGCTTGGTATATGTCTTACCTTTGGGCATTTTACCCCCGCTATACGCTAATAATGGTGTATATTATGATTGAATTTTTCGTTATTGAAGACGGACAAATTGTTTTAAAACTAGATTAACTATGAACCGTTCTCTTTCTCTTTCTGTTTCCATCGATTGCAAAGGTGCTTTCTGTCTAGGATTCCTAACTCAATATTATGTATCTACTTTTAATAGACGGTCACGTTGAAAGCCCTCGTGGGCAATGATGTCGATATCAGTTGGAATAATTAAAATGATCGTTCGCAATTTTTTACCAAGCAGCCAAACAACAATTTCGTTTTTCGTCGAGCACTCTTTGTTCGTAAGTTTTACCCAAACCACGACATAATTATCGTTTCCACACCCACCCTACTTGCCATGTTTGGCTCATGTAAACTTCTTCCTTTTTTCCAAAGATGAAGCTAAAGCTGATAGGTTATCGCTTTCATATCGGTGCCGAGATACAACGCGAATCGCCAAAGGTTCTGGCTTTGCTGACATAGCAGGACTTCAAGGCCGCATTCAGGACAGACACTGGAACCGTTCCATTGTTGTCTTGCTGCCCAAAGCATTTCGTCGGCGATGGTGTTCAATGTTAAGTAATTAGTATATTTTCTATCCACAGAGCTATTCTTGGAACTTTGTCTTCAGTTCTCTCCTACACAATTACGTACTGCGTACTGACAATTGTGTACTGACAATTAGTAGTAAACATATAACAGTACAAATCACGCATGCTATTACATATTGTATATTCTTATTAGCGGGCCCGACGAACGTAAGTAAGGGTACCCTATTGTATTCACGTGGTTCCTAAACAACCTGTCGTTCATCTCCGGAACCGGACGTGAGGTCGAAAAATGGATTCCATATGTAGAATCCTGATTGAGGGGAGACAAGAACGAATATAATTCGATTCCGATTGGCCACTTCCGATTGGATTTCCAGAGGTCACGTCCGGCCCAAAGTGACCAAATCGGGATCAAAATATATTCTTTGTCGTCTCCATCCGATCAAGATTCCACATATGGAATCCATTTTCCGATCTCACTTCCGGTTCCAACGATTAACAGGTGGGTACATGTAGACAATTTCCGGTTGGAAGTGACCACTCGAACGTTGGGCCAACCTATATATATTCTTACTCCTTATGACCTGGAGACACAGAATATGTGAATCCGGCTGCCCTGCAACCATTTCCGGTCCGAAATTTCCAACCGGAAATGAGATCAATCTGCATATATTCGTGCTCATAATGACCTGTCAACTCCAAATATATGGTTTCGTCAGTCGACCTCTTTCTGCTGCTCAGAAATTACTTCCGGTTACATCTGACAAATTTGTAGATAGCTCTCCAGGCCCGCTTATATTTGGCTGTGAATCCCAATGTCACCCACTAGGTTGCTATTATTATTATTATTATGTCTTTGTCGTCTTCTTCGTCTTCTTCCAGACCTGATGATCGTGTGGGTTGAGGCGTCAAGCCAGCGATTCCGAGGTCCCGGCTTCGAATCCTGGCTGGGTATGGTTATTTGTGGATGTTAAACCCTTCATAGCAGTGCTAGAGGACAATCAAGACGGGCCAAAATCCTTCGTTACTGAACGAGCCCAACAATACCTTTGTTGTTGTCTTCTTCTCATTATTATTACTTGTTACTCATCATACTACTTCTACTACTACTACTATTACTATTAATAATAATAATTTAATACTAATCGTCATAGAAAGCCATTTTTGCGTTGTGGATTCAGCATGCTCCTTTTCTCCATTGAGTAAAAGTGTTCATTTGGAACTAACGATCACAAATCGTGTTCCATTTGACATCGATTCTCATCAATGACGTACCAGAATCACAATCACCGCCGACTGTTATTATCTTGAGTTTGCAATATTTGTCTTCGTGCGAAAACAAGTTCCAGTATATCAGATTCATATCCCGTGGAAGACGTGTATGACCAGAGTACATAACTTTCAGGGGCTATGGGGAACGATCATTATACTTGATGTTTGACGACGTTGCGAATCGTCGGAATAAGCATGTTTCCATCTTTCAACATGTCCTTCCACTTGTGAAAGTTTTAATGTGATACTCGTACAGAAGTTGGATAGCTTCCCTTGTTAGTAAGTTGATTAGAGCTTTCATTTCTAATGAGATCTTCAGCTTCTTCTATTTGTAGTGGAAATACACAAATTTATTTAAAATAATAATCTGTAAAAAAGTATGAAATGAATTTTTATGAGAATTGGGGAAAATGATGTGTTGAAAAATTGGAGAACATCCTGGAGATAAAATTTAAGACGAAATGCGAAAAAGAAGACCGATTCAGATTCAGTGATTCTGTATTTCTAGTCTTGCATCTAAAAAGTTTAAACAGGATTTATATACAGAATAGAGATATTTCTCAGAAATTTATGTTTTTCTTTTCAAATGTATTTATCAGTTTCAGCATTATATGTATAGTATCTGGCAACCTTACTTCAAACTATGTTTGCCTGCAAGAAGAGCATCGAATATCTGTTTATATTGGAGAGTATCTTCTTTCTATCCTTAACCATAGGTTGATGGGCAACTTGGACATTTTTTAAAACTTTTCTCTCTCTTGAGAGAGCTGTTTTATACTTTGATAAGGTATCTTCTTCGTAACTGCATCTAGATATTCTATCCTTGGTCTTCCTCTTCCTGGTTTTCCTTCTGCCTTTCCCTCTATCAGCACAGTGATCCAATTGGAGTGATGAATAAGATGGATAAGTATATTGTTTATTCTTTTTCCTATTATCTTCAAGATGTGTCGTCCTTTATTAGCTTCCTTTAGGACGTCTTCATTCCTTTTACTTTCGGTCCATGGTATGTGCAGCGTTCTGAGCCAACACCACATTTCAAATGCTTCCAGCCGTGTGGACTTTGTGGTGAACACACACCATGCTCGTGGGTTTTCTCGGGGTTCTCCAATTTCCTCCCCACTTTCTTCATTCCACCATTTCACTCATTATCACCGTCTCCTTTAGCCTAACCGGCATAACCGTAGAACGTTAAACTTAAAGATTTCATTTCATTTTTTCAAATGCTTCCAGCTTGGAGAGTATACAGAAGCCAAAAACAAATAAGTGAATGATAGAAAGGCTTGGAGGAGATAAAATCATTGCTTAATAAATTGCAGAGGAACGGCTTACATAAAAATGTATCATTCTTGTGCTTCATGGATGAGTACGAGGAGTTGATGAGAGAATATGAATTGCCATTGTTAATAGAGCATGAATGATGTCTACACTCACCTAAAGCTTCTGATGAAATGGCTCAAGAACGACGACATAAGAAACATTGTAGATCTTGCAACATTCTGTTATCACATACGAAAAGAAAGAGAAATAAATCATTGTTCATGTTGTTTGTTGTGGGAAAATATTCTAGTTGTCATCAATCGCTATCATAAACTTTTTCTTGTTGTAAGAAGTTCGAGAACGTTCCACTGAAATGAACAGTGTAACATATTCCTAGAAGAGCGCAGGTGACTACCTAGAGACGGAGATCGAAGGCTAATTAATTAATGGGAGTTTAGATTTAAGATTAAGAATTACATTTTTGGGCTTTCGGTGTCTATGGCCATGTTAGCCCGTAACATGTAAAGGATGACATCATTTAGTGATCACAAGGAAGAAAGGATTGGGGAAGGATGGAAGAGGCCTGGGTCCTATGAGTTAGGTACCATGCCAGTATTTGCCTGATGTAATGAGGAAAATGCAGGAAAACCTCACTTATGATGGCTAGCCTCACTTTGGTGTCCCCACCGGGAATCGAACCCGGGACCTCTTGCACCAAAGACGAGAACGTTAGCTACTACGCTATGCGGGACCACTTAATTAGAGTTTAACGAAGATGTCATCGAAGAGGCTATTTGTTCCTGTCACGATGACATAAGTGGTCAAAACACTACTTACACAAGTGCTAACAAGTTTAACAACAAAGATTTTAAAATAGCGATCGAAGGAGCACAGCGATTCAATAGTAGAACATTCACCTTTAGAGTAAGGGTTTCCTAATTCGATCCCAAGCCACGTCAGTTTTTGGTGGACAACATTGTGTCCATGAGTTTCCTCGTAGTTCTCTTGTTTCCTCCCACTTTCTTATTCCACCAATGATTTCACTATTATTCATTTACATTAATCATTAGTCTAAAAGTTATGTCCGTCTGATCTAAAACAAGATAAAACAATAACAATAATACAGTAAAATAAATAGCAAGCCAATGCACGAAAATGAATAAGCTTAGAGAATTTTCTTAGGCTTCACATCCGAAATGGAAATCACAGAACACCCAATAAGAGCAACTCATTTCCCCGAGGCACGGCTAAAACCATTACGCAGCCCCAACCGTTTTCTAAACTCTGAGCATTCGGTATATTTCAAAACAATGTGCTGAATACTTTCTGCTTTTTTTTTTTTTTTTTTTTTTTTTAAAGTGATTTCCTCTTACAAATTCGAAATGTCGTGGAATCCTGGGCCACAATACCTTTGTCTACAGGGACTTGTGCTTCCCGAATTCATTGATAAAGATAAAGCCTGTGAATGATAGACTTCCATTCGATTTACAGAGTAACAAGACTATGAATAATAATTCCATGTTTCAAGCCAAGGACCAAAATCAAACCAATTGTTGTATGTACATTCCCCCCAACAGACTCTGAAGGTCTGACACTTTCCCTCGCACTCCTTACGTAATTGTTGGTTTCTTCATTAATGCTGTGAGAATCATCTGTCTGCCTGAGAACCAGGCCGTGATAGTTCCCGGAGCCTCCAGTTCAGCTGAACAACCAAGTGTCTCCAGTGACAGAAGGCATTGTGTTCCAACGGATGTCCATCGAGAAGCGAACTCACGGTATTTCACATTGCGTAATTCGCAACATTCAATTCTCTCAAACTGTTATGTTAATATGATATATATATATATATACATGGAGCTACTGTATGTAATACCACTCCTCCAATTCACAATCAACTCTTGCAATTTACAATATGGCACTTATGTTGCGAAAGGAATTGACTGGAATAATATGAAGTCGCGATGATAATACTCAAGAGTATTTTATTTTCTATACTACAGTTCTCAGAATACCGAAATAAAGTAAATGTTGTGATATGTAGCGGTTTCTAGACATTACAATGAGAAGACTGAAAGTTCATCAGTTTCCGAAGATGAATGTTTAAAAATGTGATGGGAAAATGAAATGAAATTTTTGAGTTTTACGTCCCACGATTATGCCGGTTAGGCTAAAGGAGACGGTGATAATGAGTAATGAATGAAATGGTGGAATAAAGGAAGTGGGAGGAAACGGAAGAACCCGGAGAAAACCCACGCACACGGTGTTTGTCCACCACAAAGTTCACTTGGCGGGAGCAGGGTATAAACCCCGAACCCCAAGCACCAGAGGTGAACGCTCTACCACTGAGCCACCGCGGCCCCAAAAATGTGATGGGGAAGAAGAATGAATGACAGTAACAATGGCATCCGTATATATATATATATATATATATATATATATATATATATATATATATATATATATATATATATATATATATAATGGAACACAATGCAAAAAACGAAATGACTACTCTACTTTATAAGTGTGATTAGTAACGAAACTGTACGTGTCAGTTTAGAATCGGAACATTTTAACTCCTTATTTGGCATCTGGAAAAATTAAATGAAATCTTTTACTTTAACGTCCTACGATTATGTCTATTAGGCTAAGGGAGACGGATGATTTAGGCAAATGAATGATAATGGAAGAATTGGTGGAATGAGAAAGTGGAAGGAAACGAGAGTACTCCGAGAAAACCGACGGACACATGTTGTCCACCACAAACTTATTTGGCCGGGGATCGAATCAGGGACCCATGTAACAGAGGTAAACGCTCTACCACTGAGCCACAGTGCCCCTTTGGCATATGTAGTTCCATGCTTCGAAAAACCCAATATTTTCGTGAATTGTAATGAATTCATTTAGAGTCTACTTGTTTCTGTTCATTTGTTTTGTATATAAGACTTAATGAAAAAATGCTTAAATCTCCGAGAGCCTACAGTTAGGTTGGACGAAGAATTAAAATGTGGTTCAAGAAGGAAGTGTTTCTCTTTCTGTTACATGTTTCTCTGTTCACTGGGTTTCCATACAGTGTAAATGCAAAGGAGCTGAAAATGATTCTACCACGGAATCCCTCTCAATATGTCACTTCAAGGAGAAGACATATTTTAAAATAAACTTTAACCACAAATTTCTTTTCAAAAACTTTCTATAAAATAGTTAAACGTTCTGTATATTGTACTAAAGTTGTATAAGCAATTGAAATTGTTTTCATGTGTTTCTTAATGCTTGTCACTGTATATATATCTGCACAGCCATGGAACATAATTTTAAAAAAGTATTTCTCTCTCACAATCAGTAATTATTATTATTATTATTATTATTATTATTATTATTATTATTATTATTATTATTATTATTATTATTATTATTATTATTATTATTATTATTATTATTATTATTATTATTATTAATAATAATAATAATAATAATAATAATAATAATAAATATATACGTATGTAATAGAAATTTAGATTTATAAAGGTGACTTAGTGAAGAACATTCACTCTGGAATGAGGGGTCTCTGTTTCAATCTCAAGCCATGTTTGTTTATGGTGCTCTACATTGTTACCATTACATTCTTACTGTTCTCGCGATGCCTCCAACATTCTCATTCTACTAATTGTCTAATGATCATTAACTTTTATTTATCATCTGCTTTCTTTCACTTAAAGAGCGTAAACGTGGGGCGTTAAATTATTTTCTTTCTCTTTTTTCTAACTAAATAGATATCGTGTCATTGAATAATGAAAATTAGATGAATCCATTGCTTAATAGTAACAAATGAAAACAAACTCAACGGAAAAATGAGATGGCTGGAAAAGGCCAGGTATTTAATCTTTTATGTGATAAACGGTTTCGAAGAAAGTTTGAGACGAATATAAACTGGTATCCATCTTTGACAGGTACAGTAAACAGTTTGTCACAGGACAAAAATCTATTGCTGAGATTATGCTTCTGTGGCGACAAACTCCAAAGTTTTCTCAACCAAATAGCTACGAGAATTAAAGCCAGCTTCTACGATAAGACTTAGCATCCGTCTTTCTGTATATTCCATGATAAAGGTTGGATATTTATCAGATTTGGATGATATTTGTAATGTGATTTCACTAATATGTCTCAGAAATAAGAATTATGGAAGAATCATGCCATTAGCTATGGATGATTTGATACATTATGAGACATGGAAGAATCACGATATTTTACTTATGGAAGAATATATGAGTAGAGAAAGGTCGCAACTGAAATATACAGCCCAGCAATAACAGATCTATGGAGGAATTGAAAAGTTTGATTCAGAATAGGGTAGAATGGAAAGCTGAGTCAAATCAGTCAAAAGATTGTTGACCGAAGAAGAAAACTTCATTTAAAATTCTCCGGTTTTCATAACGTAAAACTAGGCTATAGTCTATATTTTTTGAATTAGTCAGAGACGCCTGGCAAAATAGCCCCCCCCCCCACTTTAGAAAATTGAAACTATGATTAGGTCATTCTTTTGTACTACGTTTGTACCATTTGTACAGAAAATATTTTCGTTTGTACCATTTTCCTTACAGGGTTACTTCAGAGGTCATCGGGGGAGGGCTATCTTGGCGCCAAGATACCTCCCCCCCCCCGTATCACAGCACAAAAAATTGAAATACACCATTCGAAAGCAAATCGTTTGTACCGTTCGTACCGAAAAAAGTTTTGTTTGTGCCCTAAGAATTTTCGAGAAAGAGGGGATGACATTTGGGGGCCTATCTTGGCGCCAAGATACCCCCCTCCCCGTTGACCTCTCAAGTAACCCTATAAGGAAAATGGTACAAACGAAAATATTTTCGGTACAAACGTAGTACAAACGAATGACCTAGTCATTGTTTCAATTTTCTAAAGTGGGGGGGGGGGTTATCTTGCCATACGTTAGTCAGAGTCAAGGAAATGAGTTCACTTGTAGTTTAGGATACATGTTGAACGACAAATTGTCTAAAAATTTACCAGATTTTTTAAGAAACATGACGTGTGCTTTCCGTGACGATAGCTTAATTACTTGAAGCTCAACTAATTCAATGACAAAGATCGAATTTACAAGTCAATTAAAAAAGAAATCTTTAACAGTAATTTATAATTGGAATTTCATAAAATATTTGAAACATTTTCTTTTATAATATTAAATTATTGCATTAAATAGGTTAAAGGGATAAGTGAATAAAGGGAAATGAGGTGAAATCTTTCAACTTAAGAAAAACATATTTCACTTGCTTCTACAATGTACGGATCTGTTAAATAGTTAAGATTATACTCATTTCAATTATTATCTTTGTATTTTGGAAGTGTTTTAGGAGTATCTCAAGCACAATTTGTATCTCAAGCATGTGTGGTTATGAAGATATAAACCTGGAACAGGATAAATTCGTGGAAAGCTTTAGGTTTGACTGCTTTATCTTGGATATTTGATTTAGGATCGCCTTCAGTGTAATGTGTGTATTCACATATTCTTTCGCTTCTGACTACCTGCATTAATAACACCTTTAAATCCTTTTTATCACAACTTGATTTCTTTGTTGTGGAGAAGCATTGTCAGATGGAAATACAAGATTTATGTCTAATTTTAATGTTTGCCTCCGCCCTCTTGTGAATACGGACGCCGGTTGCATAACGTTTGCCATGAGCAACTGTGAAGCAATGGAAGAATCGGAGCATCGCCTCCAAATGAAAGGAAAAGCAAAGATTCCTTTCTCCACACACAATGGAAGCTAAAACTACAGAGTTTGTGGCTTTATTTGGAAGAATCTAGTTGTAATGTAGAGCAACAATTGCCCGATACTTTAAATGTAATCAGGATGTGTTTTTAAAGTAGGTGTTGAGTCCTACTTGCAGGGAAAGAATTAGTATTTGGCAGTGGCGTATTTACGGGTGGCTATCAGACTCAAGCCTCCCCGAAATAAATTTGTTGGTGTTTTCGCATTCCACGTACAACAATAACCCTTCTTACCATTTCTAAGAATTTCATTGACTTTCCATTTTATTATGCTCTTTGTTCAGGATTAATACTATATTTGTCAAATTTCACTTCATGTAAGAACTGTGTTCTTTTTTTTTTTCTTTCGTTCATTCTGCTCTATTGTTTCTTTTTTTTTTAATTGTTACTTTCTTTCGCTTCTCCTATCATACTTTCGACCGTTGTTAGTTGTGATTCAAGTCGGCCGTCGTCAGTAACACCAAAATTAAGAGGAGCTGATAAGCGAAATAGGTGTTCCACACCAACTTGCACGGATATCATCATGGCGGGACTTTAGTTATTATAGCAAAGGAATATTTACATCGTGTAGTTATAAAGAAAGGTAAATGTTCGAATTAAAGACAATCAAGAGGGAGAATAAGTTGCCCGAAAATTAGGAAGGCCAAGAGGATGCTTCCTTTCTCTTCTATGAACAGAATAAAAGATTAGATTCATTGCTATATATATATATATATATATATATATATATATATATATATATATATATATATATATATATATATATATATATATATATATATATATATATATATATATATATATATATATATATATATATATATATATATATATATATATATATATATATATATATATATATTTGGTCTAGGAATTAATTCGTGCGGGAGGACAAGAGATGGCGCAACGAACGGAGCGTCCCACAGTTCCGTGTATCCACACATGTGTTGCAAACCCCTGTCATCGCGTATCGTTCGTAGTATAGGGCAGTGGATTAAAGCGTCAACAACACCAGTTTGTAGTTAAGTGAACATGGCGCAATTTGTGCCTGATAAAGTGTTTTTGCGGGGTGTCCTGCTGCATTACTTTAACATGCAGAAAAGTGCGACTGAAAGTCATCGTATTTTGGTGGAAGTGTATGGTGACCATGCTCTAGCTGAGCGAACGTGTCAGAAGTGGTTTGCACGGTTTAGAAGTGGTGATTTCGGCTTGGCAGACCAAGAGCGAGCTGGACAGCCAAAAAAATTTCAAGACGAAGAATTGACAGCATTGCTCGAGCAGGATTCGTGTCAAACGCAGGAACAACTTGCAGCAGCATTAGGCGTTGATCAAACAACAGTCTCCAAACGCTTGAAAGCCATGGGAATGATTCAAAAGATGTCACATTGGGTTCCACATGAATTGAAAGACAGAGACGTTGAAAGACGAAAAACCATTTGCGAATTGCTGCTTCAACGACAGAGCAGAAAGGGGTTTCTGCATCGAATTATTACGGGTGATGAGAAGTGGATCCATTACGAGAACCCTAAACGAAAAAAGGCCTGGGTGAAACCAGGTGAACCAGGTCCATCACAACCAAAACGAGATATTCACTGTGCAAAGGTTATGCTGTGCATATGGTGGGATATGAAAGGTGTGGTGTACTATGAGCTGCTGCAACCGGGTGAAACTATGAATGGAGAACGAAATCGACGACAATTAATGCGTTTGAAGCAAGCTCTGGCCAGAACACGACCAGAATGGGAGAACAGACATGATAAACTTATTGTTCAACATGATAACGCTCGCCCACATGTCGCAAAACCGGTCAAAACCTATTTAGAAAATGTCGGATGGGAAGTTTTACCCCACCCGCCGTATTCACCAGACGTTGCTCCTTCGGACTACTACTTGTTCGATTGCATGAACAACGATTTGATTGGACAGCGGTTTACTTCTTCAGAAGATATCGAAACATGGGTCTCTGACTGGATCGCTTCCAATGATGAGGACTTCTTTCGCCACGGAATCCGTACATTGCCTGACAGATGGGCGAAAGTGGTGGCTAGCGATGGACAATATTTTTCTTAAGGTATTTATGTATTTTGTGTTTGTACTACAGCTTCAATGTGTGCGTACCAACCGCACGAATTAATTCCTAGACCAAATATATATATATATATATATATATATATATATATATATATATATATATATATATATATATATATATATATATATATATATGTGTGTGTGTGTGTGTGTGTATCATATCACGTAAGATTCACCGTCTGCAATTCTTGTCATTAAAACTTCAATTTATGCATAAATTAAAATATATTTCATTCTCAAATTCAGGTGAGCAATTGTCCCCAGCTTCCTCATGTTGCGCATAAACCCCGAAACAAAATCCTAAATACGCCACTGGTATTTAGGTTAGCAAAAACACCATGATATATAACGGACACTTTTTAATTTCCAAGTATTTGCATTTACCATCCACAGTGGCACCATCATACAGTCCGAGCAGTTACCTGTTCCTCTCTGGCAATAATTTGTCACTAGAGGTTTTGTCCCATTTCGATCGACATGTCGTGACTTAAATATGGTTCGTAGAGTGGAGAGATACCGGAAAATGTTAAGTTCTTTGATGGTGCAGTAATTTCCTCAACTGTCGATGAGATAAGCAACTGTGTATTAGATTTCCTTAGCAAACTGAAAGGTAAAATATTAATCTAATAAATCTGCTGGGTAAATAGATCATTGTCCAAGGAAATAAGATTACTATTTTTAATGACCGAGTTTGGCTACGGTCTCGTTATGTGATAGTTTCTTTCTCGGTAACCACTGGCTTGATCTGAATCAGATTTGATGAGAAAATAACCCATCATCTAAGGCACAAAGATCACTATGTTTGGTGATCGTGCTCGTTAGAGACAGGCTCAGCTCAGCTCGGCTCTTCTTGTATGAGGTACTTTATTCCTCGGTACCTACTGGCGGATCTGAACGAAAATTAATGGACAAGCAGTACGGTAACAGAAGCTTAAAGCTTTGCACATTGGCAATTCCTTTCACCTCGCTTTGTTCAAGCTACAGATATACCACATTGACTTGACACCTAGTCTTCTGTTCCAAGCGATGCTATCACCTGAAGGAATTCCACTCCCTTTCGCGAAGTTTATCCCGTTTAGCAACAACTGAACCCTTATTGGCTCAATGCGTGAGTGTGAGCTTTAGTTCCCATTTTTGCCACGGCTCAAGACATTCTGGCAGCGCTATATCTAGGATAATGAAGAAGAAGTACAAAGTATAAGAAAATGAAGCCATGACAATAGATAATAAATAATTCTTATTTTTATAATATAAAGAATTCAAAATTATTATCCTGACAAAATTGATTTCATCCTAAAACAAACAAGTTAATAAGATAAAGATACGGCGTCCGGTTCGAACCGGCAAAGTGGCTCGGATTTGCATGACCTCGCCATATAGAGAAGTGCAGGTACGCCATCTAAGTTACAGTTCTTTCTTAGTCACATATACCGTTTGCTTTAATCAATACTAAACGTGTAGTAATATACTATGAGATACGCGAAATTCTGCACATCAGTTGAGAATCTTGCTCTTTATCACCCACCCCCAATGCTTCCAAGAAGATGATGTGGCCAAGAGTATGCTAGGGTTGTCTGTACTCTTTAGATTTCCTACAGGTACTCCTTTCTACAAGCATAATCGTGGGACGTTAAACTGAAAGATTTCATTTGATTTTTTTTTTCATTTGAACAAGTTCAGAACGAGAGAATAAATTCCGCCCCTATCGGTGATCGAACACACGCCTTAAGAGTTGTAGATATAGTGCTATAGATATTTCAATATATCGATGAATCCAAACATGTTTCAAATTTCGGTATCAGTTTTTTTTTTTTTTTTTTTTTTTTTTTTTTTTTTTTTTTTACTGACCGAAATATCGAATTTTATGTTTCGATTTTTCAATATATCGATCAAGTTTCAATGTTTTGTCGATATGGATTTTCGATGTTCAAATCCGGATGTCACACATCTCTAAGTAAGTTCGGCAACTCTTGACAAGTTAATAGCTACGCTCTAGAAATAATGTATTTGTTTCTATATTTGGATATTCAATTAGAGACTCATACTGTGTAGCTGCAAATTTAAGGGGGCAGACTACTAAATATGTTTCAAAAGCTAACAATTTTTCTTTTGCCAGTTTTTCGTAAATGAAAAGAGATAATGAAAGGTAACTTAACACAATAATAGATAATGTTATTCTACACCCGAAAATATGAATCAAAAGAATTTTCAGTGTTGCCACCCATAGAAATTACAGTGTGACAAGAATTTGAATTACCCAAAAATCTAGGTTTTGGCAGCGACTAGAAAAATGAACTAAACGGCAATTGATGACTTATCATGCTGTCTGTGTTCCTTGTTAATTACTTTTTAAATAATATTTGTATTTTAATTCTACTGATAATTAAAAATTATTTATTTTGTACTCTTTATTACAAAATAAATACAAATATTATTTAAAAAGTAGTTAAAAAGGAAGACAGACAGTATGATAAGTCATTAATTGCCGTTGAGTGTTGCAATGAAGTAGTTCACTATTTCTAGTTCTTCTTGCAGGTACCCGAATATTAAATTTAGAGATTAGTTCTTCAGTTCTAAGTTTCCCATTTAGAATTCTATGAAGAAACATCATATCAAATAGCATGCGACGAGATGATGGTGTACGGATGCCAAGAACAGTCAACAATTCAGGTTTACTTAAACAGCGTACAGAAGGTATTCTTTTCCTGACAATGGCAAGAAAGAAATTTAGAACTGAATCAATGCGAGAGAGATTTGATACGCTAGCCATACTCCAAATGGTGGAACAGTACTCTATTTTGGTTGAAATAAACATTTTATAGAATATACTTAAGGCTGTAATATCCCTGATCTCTGTAAACCTGTACAGGAGACCTAATAATCGCATAGCACTCTTGGTCATGGCAGCAATGTGATCAGTAAACAGAAGTCTTTCGTCGAACACAACCCCGAGATCCTTCTGAGATGAGACCTTAGCAATAGGATCATCTCCAATGAAGTAGGTAGAAGGGATTTTGCTTTTCTTTAATGAAAATGTAATAGTAGAAGATTTTAAGGGATTTACTTTTAGATTCCACATGCTACACCAGTCCAGAAGATCTGAGAGGTTTTTTTGCAGCTCAATTACATCTTGAGCTGTCCTAATTTCCCGAAATAATTTGCAGTCGTCAGCAAAGAGAAGAATTTTGGTATCAGATAACATAAGATAAGACGGGAGATCATCTATGAAGAGAAGGAAAAGAAGTGGGCCCAGAACACTACCCTGCGGAACACCAGAGAGAAAAGGAACAAAATTCGAAGCAGATCCAGAGAGAACAACACGTTGTTCACGTTCGGTGAGATAGTCTCGTAACAATGAGAAGAAGTTGCCGTGAATATTAAATCTATGTGCTAGTTTATGAAGAAGAAGCTTAGTGTCAATGCGATCAAAAGCTTTAGTTAGGTCTAGATAGATTACATCAAGTTGTGTATTATTGGATAGAGATTTAACTGCTTCCGAAAGTAATAAAGATAAATTTGTGAGAGTAGAACTGCCAGGAAGAAAGCCATGTTGAGCAGGATCTAAGTAGGGTGAAACAAATTTATGCAATCTATCTTTGATTATTTTCTCGCACAGAAAGGATGGGCAAGAGAGAAATGGGTCTGTATGATGAAACATTGTTCGCGCTGCCAGATTTCAAAATAGGTACAATATTAGCCTGTTTCCACGATCTAGGGAAAACACCTTCACTAAAGCATCTATTTAAAAATTGTGATAAAGGATTGGCCAGAGATTCTGCAGTATTACGTAAGAAGATTGAACTGATATTGTCAGGACCAGGAGAACGATTCAAAGGTAAAGAAGAAAGAAGATGCATTACCTCGTCAGGAGAAGCACTGAGTGAAGACAACGAGTGTGAACAAACTTGCTGAACAGGGGGAAGCGGCGTAGGAGTAGTCTGAACACAAAAATTCTTGTAGAAATAATCACTAAAAATATGAACTCTATTTTCACCAGTTGCTACAATCGAGTCGTGAAAAATTTCTTCAGGGATGCGGGAAGCACTTCTTCTTGAATTTATGAGGGACCAAAATCTGTTTGGATTTGTAGAAATATCAGATGTTATACTGGCAATATAGTTTTCATATTTTATTTTAAGCAACTGTTTTGAGTAACGTCTTATCTCATAAAATGTCTTATATGTATTCTCATTTGGATGTTGCTTCCACAGTGACCATGACAGTTTTTTGTTTTTTAAAACAGATCGCGCCTCCGAATCAAACCATGGAGGGTACCTACTAGACTTACATTTCTTTTTAGGAACAAAGTCTTCACATACTGCATGTACAATATCATTGAGGAAATCCAGGGCTTCATTGACAGAACCCACTTCAAGAATGTCCCATGGAATAAGAGATAGGATACAATTAATGTCAACCCAAGGGGCTTTCCTCCACAGGGGAGCTCGATGCTTACTAGATGAGTAACATTTCTTTATTGTGTGAACTTTTTTTATGTGGAATAAGGCCTCCAAGCTCTGATGATCAGAAGAGAACCGATTAAGTGATGGAGTGATAACACATTTATCGAGCGAAGACAACACATAGTCTAGTATCCTATTTCCTCTTGTATTGTACATATTATGTTGGGCGAGTCTCAGTCCATGAATAAAATTTTCCAGGAACCAAGTCTCTTGTAGGTCAGTGGGAATAGCTGTTCGTTCATCGGACCACTTGATGTGCATGTTGAAGTCACCAAAAAGTAAAACATCTCCTTCCGAAAGTGCAGCTAGTGTAGAATCCCGGCAGGCTTCCAGAAGAGCCATAGGACTAGTTTTGTGCGGACGATAAAAACAGCCAAAGTCGGTAAATGTTTCTAGCTACCAATGGAAAACCAATTACCTGGAGGAAGGAAGGGTAATTGACTGATAAATAGCTTTTTTAATCTCTAGATAACAGCTTGTGATACCAATAATCGCACCTCCCTGGAGATCTAACCTGGGTAGTTAGATAAATAAGTAGAGTGCGCCATCAAGCTATTAATTTACTTCTTTTCTTAATAATTTAAATCATGAATTGAAGCGTGTGTTGAAGTGCTAACATTTAAGAAATGAGTAAAGAGAAACCTTCTATTAGAAACGGGCTTGTGAATCTTAAAGATCACACATCCTGGGATTGAACGTACGACCTTGTCTCTTGAGCTGAGCACAATACCAATTACTTGGCATGCCTCTTGGATTGTGTTTGAAGACTGATTTGATCGAGAAAACATAAAGTAAGTGGTATTCTCTTGTAGTTATTGGAATTAACGAAAGGCGGACCAGTCTCACTTTCTAGAACGTAAACAGTGATAATAGTGTTCATAGCACGAGACAATGCTTTCGCGTGCAACAAATAATCGTTGAATAATTTTGGTTGTCATTGAACTTCCCGTGCGTGAATCATGCTCTCAAGTTTATAGAAAAGAATCTTCGTCCTTGGCTGAGGAGCAGACGCTGTATCATTTATTCCTTGTTTGGTGCTCCCTGAGTCTGACCTTCACAACCCGGCTTCATCCTAAAAAAGCCAAACAATGTTTATCTGCAATTACCTTTCCACTGCTTTTGTTTTCCCTTCTCGCTCGTTATTCGGTTGCAAGTACATTTATTCCGATAATTATATGTAATTTATATTATGAACTGCACAATTTGTCAATAACATTTATTTAACATTCCAAATATCCATGTACAGCACTAGAAAGGCATATAAAAGTACCTGATAGTGCTTTACAGCTGTTTTTTCAACTTTTACCTATGCTATTATTTCTAGTTTTGGTTCAAATTTATCAGCTGTTATTACGTTGTATAGAAAGATGGAGACCCAATTCAATCAATGATCTTCAAGGTAAAACCATTGTCAAATAGCAAAATACCATATTTATACATTAATCGTCATGAGCCTCATTTACAATTGACTGTTACGTTATAGTGAGTCGATGTTACTACGTTTACATTATGACTGTTGACATAGGTAAGTAGGTACCTTCTCTTGTATAAAAATTACATAAACACGAGGTGTGATCAAAAAATATAGTGAATATTTTTATTAAAAACAAAGTAAAACGCTTACATTTAATTTGATTTAATCATCTTCAAAGTACTAGCAATGCACTTATTCTAACGTTGAATTCATGACTGGGAGCATTTCTGGAAGACATCTTTTGGAAGAATGTTCAGCTGATCTATCTCTTAATGTCCTCTTAATGTCAGGAATGAAGTCCAAACGTTTTTCTATAAGCAAAGTTTTAATTTTTGGAAAAAATCAGAAATCGCGTCGTGTTATGTCTGGAGAGTATGGTGGATGTGGACAGACAGAAATATTTTTTTCGCTCAAAAACGCCTGTTCGTCAGTCAAAAGTCGGGGAACGTACTCGCTCTTCTCATTTCCAAAGCGGTGAGTAATATGCTTTCTACGGACTTGTACGAGATATCTAATTCTTTGGAAACCTCTCAAATAATTATTCATCTGTTTGAACGTACACTCGGGTAGTATTTTTTTTTTTTTTTGCCACTTTTACACGTTTTCTTCTGTTTTTGAGGTTAATGGACGTCCTGAACTTTACTTTTTCTTCTACCGACTCATTTCTGGTTTGAAATCGCTCATACCACTTCTAAACAGTCTTCAGAGTTACAGCAATATCGCTATATACCTATTTCAACATTTCATGAGTTTCTTTGGCATTTTTTTTTTTTCAACTTGAAACAAAGTTCACGCGTTTTGATGCGCAACAGACACGGTAAACACAACCTCACTCTAGCGGCTCTGGACGCTGACTGACAAGTCAAAACATGTTCCAACTTGACGCTGACTGTCTCAAAGGATTAGGCTATCGAACAAATTACATCAAATGGTTGGAGCGTTAGCAGTTACTGCTAAAAAAAAAAAAAAAAAAAGACCATTCACCATATTTTTGATAACACCTTGTGTATCAATTTCCAGTTCGTCTGACTGAAACAGCAAGATTTTGCAACTTTGTCAAAGTTTACGATGTTGTTTATGGTGCTTTGGGTGTAGAAAAATGGTCGTAAAAAGAGTTGCCGACGAAACGAGACGAGACAGAAAGAGGCACACTTTTCGAGACGAGACATCACTTTCACATTTTTCCGAGAAAGTTATTTTCCTGTTTTGTAGGCAACCCTAGCACCAAAATTTTGTTTTAGCCACTCCACATCAGAGATTTTGGATAGAGACATGGAGAGAAGAATATTGAGTTTCCGTAGCACAATGTTTTTCAGTAGTTTCCTCGTATCTTCAGAAATTAGGTACAATTCCTACCTTCAATGTTTCAATGTTGTAAGCATCATAGAAGCCAAAAGCGTTGGACTTGTTACCCGAAATTTATCACATTCGATATTCACAGTTTCTTTTACAACATCCTCACTAAACCCCTTTATTCTTTTTCGGAGATTTTCTACAGGATACGAGGTGTGTTCGAAAAAGTATCGAACCTTATATTTTCCCGCATAAACCAATGAAGCGCGTGAGACTTCCTTCAGTGTAGATGTGTAGGGGACACTCAATGCGCAGTCATGGATTTTTTCTCTGTTGCAGCATGCGTCAGTTGCTGGGAGTCGGCCAACGAGTGAAGACGTTTAGTGAGCTGTCGCCGTATTTCAGTTTTTTGTAAAATAACAGAAAAAACTTGAGCAGCGATATTCCATAAAATTTTGCCAAAGGCTTGGCGATACCCAAGCGGAAACCACTCAATTGGATCGGTGCATTCAATTATGAACGAGAATTTGTGCATGAGGAGAGTAGCCGCGAAATTTAATTCAAACTTTCATCGCCAAACACAACATTCCTGTGAGTCGTTACACTCTCTACTCACCCGACATGGCTCCGTGTGACTTCTGTTTATTTCCCAAGCTGAAAATCCCACTAAAAGGAACCCAATTTGAGTAAAGAGAAGACATCATGCGGAATGTGAGAGGACGATTGCCCATCATTTCAAAAACCGCGTTTCATGTTTCCAACAATGGCGGGAGTGCTGGGAGAAGTGCGCGCACTACCAAGGAGACTAATTTGAAAGGGATTAGTGTTTCGGATTTCCAAATCAATAAATATATTTTTGCAAACCAGTTTCAATACTTTTTGAACATATCTCGTATTTCTCTAGTAAATTAAAACAATGACTATAACATTGATGTCTACTTGACCACATACTTAAACTAAACTCAACGAAACTGACAGCTTTCCAGTGGCCAATTTTTGGAGTAACTTGTGTGATTAAAGAGTAGCTTTACAGAAGAGAACTCAAGTTACTTGTATTCAGAGCAAAAAGAAAAAAAGAAAAGTATTAATATAAATGGAAATGGCGGGCGTCCTTGGGCACACTTCCAAATCTACTTTTAAGAGGTCTTGCTTTTTGACTTTCACGCGACCCTTTGGTGTCACCTTTTTACATGTATCATGTTCTTCATTGCTTTTTCAGTTGGAGAATTCCCTTCACGATCATTGATAACTTTTCCCTAAACTCTTTTGTACCATAAATATGTAAGCTTCTTTCTTTTACATTTACTGCATTGCTGATTTTTCATCCATTGTAAAATGCATTCACTGCACCAACAAAACTTTGGAGAATAGCTTTGTCTTTCAATCTAACATAAAATTAAACCAATATCTTTGTTTTGTCCGAAATCTATAAAATTGTTTTTTATTTAAATTTAAGGAAAATATCTCTAAAATTAAAACAAAAAATGAAATACAATGAAATTTTTGAGTTTTACGTCCCATGTTTATGCCGGTTAGGCTAAAGGAGACGATGATGATGAGTAATGAATGAAATGGTGAAATGAAGAAAGTGGGAGCAAACGGGAGAACCCCGAGAAAACGCACGCACACGGTGTTTGTCCACCACAAAGTTAACTGGGCGGGAGCAGGGTGTGAACCCAGGACCCCATGTACCAGAGGTGAACGCTTTACCACTGAGCCACCGCGGCCCCTTAAAATTAAAACAGTCGTGTTATTCAACTGGAATGAATTGTTATGTTACTTAAAATTGTTTACATGATTAATATGTAGCGAATGTCCGTAGGATAATGATTCTTTCTTCCATAAGCGCCAGAATTGGGAATCAGACCCCTTCAGTCCCCCAATATAGTTGTTGAGAGTCTGACAACCAAATATTTCAGTGTCGTTTTCGTGTTTTAATTTTTACAAAACAATTTTCCTGGCTAAAATTTAAGAAAATTACTACTATCTCTCAAATATTGAGAATATTCATACTTATTTGAAAAAAAATAACTGAAACTCATTATTATAAGATAAAACATTACAGTAACTGAGACCATCTCTGTCTACAATGTTCCTTTTCTTAGGAGCTTATATTTGCTTCATAATTGAGAGTGGTCTCAAGTTCCCAGCTAGTGACCTACTACCATGACTGAGGCCTTTTCAGACGATTACCCACCTCTACTAGGCGAATGTCAGAATGGCATGTTTAAATAATTCTTTTATTTTTATTTCCATATTATTATTAGGTTAGGGGGAAAGAAAAAGGGCCCCCGAGTTTTTCCTACCCCATTTTGAACCGGTACATGAAAATGCGATTTTCTTCATGTTTGCCTGCGTCAATTTTGAAAATTCTTTCAATAATCGATTTCTCTCGTCGAGCACTACAAGAATCAGTGAAAATCTCGCGGGCCCTTTTTTCTTTCCCTAACATTTTCTTCTTCTTCTTCTTCTTCTTCTTCTTCTTCTTCTTCTTCTTCTTATTATTATTATTATTATTATTATTATTATTATTATTATTATTATTATTATTATTATTATTATTATTATTATTATTATTATCGATTGTTAATGACTCTACTGTGAATTTGACTTCCAAGTTGAGTCATGTCTGAAAGCTTATTAAATAAATGACTATTGCAAAGAGATATGGAGAAACAGAATCTCTACAAATACTTAAGTATAACTGAGCACATCTGTAGATCATATTTCCTCCTCTACTGAGAAGTTTTACAGACATAATAGTATCTCAGGAAAAAAATTCTCGTAGGCCTTGGCTGTTACTATATTTATTTAGCCTTTTCGTCGGAAATTATATTTAATATACACATCGATTGATATAGGAAATATGGGCATAATTTTAAATACTTTACGCATATTGACATTTCCTGTTCAAAACTAAACTATGTACTATCCAATGCAAAATACCATTTTTTAAAATTATACGAAATTAGAAAACGAAAACCATAAGCTTTTCCGAAAAAAAAAAAAAAAAACTGTTTCATTATTGTCTCTGAAAATGAAATGAATCTATGCCCTTAGAAACTATATCGTTAATTTTATAGACTATATCCTATGGGATAAACAAAGCAAATGTCAAATTCTTAAGACGAAAGAAAAAAAATAAATTCCTATAGGATAAGGAAAGAAAATAATAAAGTCCTATAGCAGAGTTTCCCAACCTTTTTCAACTTGCGGCACACTTCAGGGTAACTTGAATTCTCGCGGCACACATATTATTATTATTATTATTATTATTATTATTATTATTATTATTATTTGAAGATTTAAAATACTGTAGTATTTTTTTCTGATTACTGACTTTCTTCCCACGGGGAAGAAAGCTCGATCACTGCTTTTTTCCCCGTGGTAAATCATTATGCTTATTTTTTATTTCAATTTAAAACTAGAAAACAATTGCAATCAGATATACGGCTCCAGTTGTTAAAAATACACTTTCTCTTTCGAAAACTGTATCCAACCTTTCATTAAGGAGGAGGATTACTAAACAACGAACGAACGAACAAATCTTTTTTACTTTTAAATCACAAATGTAGGTAATTCGTATGCATGTTTACTTTGCCGGAAGGATTGAATAATATTTTAAAATTTCAAGTTACGAAATAGTCTGCAATAATAAAGAAGCAGTAATGGTCATAACAATGATAACAAATACTTTTTTTTCAAAATTAGAAATGTACAGAAGAATGTTCTACAGAAAATTAAAAATGTTCTACAGAATAGTAACACAGTATGAAACTTTAAATTTCAGATTCATAGTAGTAATGTGAGATACAAATATACCTTTTTCTGTCTTGCAATTTGATTGCTATAGAATTAATAATTTTGTTGCGATTTCCTCGCGGCACACCAGCGACCCGTTCGCGGCACACCACTGTGCCGCGGCACACCGGTTGGGAAATGCTGTCCTATAGGCAAAAGAAGGAAAATGCTAAATTCCTATAGGCCAAAGGAAGCGAATGAAAAATTTCTTTAGGCTAAAGAAAATAAATGATAAATTCCTATAGGCTAAAGGAAGTGAATGATAAATTTCATTAGGCTAAGGAAGATAAATGATAAATTCCTATAGGCTAAAGAAATGAATGATAAAATCCTTTAGTCTAAAGAAAATAAATGATAAATTACTATAGGCTAAGAAAAAGGTGGAAGATAAATTCCTTTTGGCTAAAGAAAATACATGATATATTCCTATAGATTAAAGAAAGCAATTGATAAATTCCTATAGGTTAAAGACAGTGAATGATAAGTGGAAGTTAAAGATAATGGAAGAATTCGTGGAATGAAGAGAATATGAGGAAATAGGACTGACAAAGTCTATAGCCATAACTTATTCATCAGAAATTTATATGATATGAATCAAACCAGGTACCACATAGACCAGATGTGAGCACTTACCTAAACCAATAGTCTGTGTGGAATCTGGAAACTAATTATTTATTCATTCTTCCTAATATCACACTCTCATTCAAAGAAGCGATACAGCTAATGGTTGGCCTTGGGTCGATTCCCACAGAGATCAGTCACTGAGATTACGTTCTCCTGAGTAAAACTGAAAGCTTCCACAGCCATTTGTTAATAAGTAGGTTTGTCACGTGTACACCACGTCAAGGAGTTCGGTTAGAATGGTGAAATATTAAAAAAATGGAAATGAAATGAAATCTTTCCGTTTAACGTCTCATGATTATGGCTATTAATCTAAGGCAGACGGCTGATTTAAGGAAATGAATGAAGAGTTGGTGGAATTGGAATGTGGAAGCAAACCTGAGTACTTCGAGAAAACCCACGGACAGGATGTTGTCCACCATAAACTTGCTTGGACGGGGATCGAACCAGGGACCCGATGCACATGCGTTCTGCCACTGAGCCTCCGTGCCCCCATGAAAGTAATTAAATGGTATGTAACCAACATGACAGTTTTGTACAATTGGGTTGCATACTGCCCAGGAGCAATTCTTCTCTAATAGCCATCTATGAAAATACATAGGGAGCGTATCTTGGGATCAATTGGATGGATCGCATTGCTTCCATCAACCAATTCGACTTCTAGCTTTTGGTCCTCTACGTTTTGGCCAATATTGAAACTGATTGGTCTGTAGTTATTGAGGTTGTTGTCTCCCGGATGGATGGACGGACGGACTGGTAAATATATAAAAGAAAAAATGAAATGAAATCTTTAATTTTACGTCCCACATTTATGCCAGTTAGGCTAAAGGAGACGGTGATTATGAAAAATGAATGAAATGGTGGAATGAAGAAAGTGGGAGAACCCCGAGAAAACCCACGAGCACGATGTTTGTCCACCACAAAGTCCACACGGCGCGAGCTGGGATCGAACCAGGGACCCCAAGCACCGGAGGTGAACGCTCTACCACTGAGCCAACGTGCCCCCATAAATATATGAAAGAGCTTCAATGAATAAACTAAACTCGTTAATAAAAGTAAAACAGATAAGAGCATAATACAGATAACAGATAAGAGCTGTTGTTTGCTGATTGAATTGTCTTTACAACTTTCGTGAGAAGTGTGGCTAAATAGGACGGGGCAACACTTTATACTAGGATATGAACTATTATAGTGCGTTTCATGTCCTCTTATCGGAAACCAAACAGGGAATCTCGTGCACCAAAGCCACCTATATGCTAGCCCCGGAGCTAGGCCAGCCGCAAGAGCAACAGAGATTTTGTGTAAAATTTCAATCAGAGGAAATCTTTCGGAACGCCATATGTGCGCTATCAAGCGATCAGTGCACTGAATTTTAAAGAAAGGCAAAAGCCATAACCTAACCGTCTTTGTACAAATGACGTCATAGCGACGAGGTCACATGACAAATGTCCATAGAAAAATGACTCTCCCGCTATGGGCAAGGCCGGTCATCGATGACCTTGGTAGGTTTTGCGGGTTGCCGCTTCAGGTCGCCGCAGTAAACAAAAAATGTTGAGAAACATAATTGAATAATTGCATTTCGTAAGGATGGAATTTTCTTCATGCCAATCGGAGCGCAAGGGTAATGCATATGATGAAAGCTTTTATCTGTTCGCCGCTGGCCTTCAAAGGCTCTGCATCCCATGCATATTCCAATATATTTCAGTTGCAAGGTTGAGAATTTAAATACGTGCTGAGGAGAGAGTAACAAGGTATTACAGATAGAATAATCGTAATATTTGTTTCTGAGAGATTGTGATGATATAAATTGAATGAGTACTTGAAAGAGGGAAAAAAGATCAACTTTAAGGTTGATTTCTTCTTCTTCTTCTTTCCCTTGTGAAGATTTCCGAACCTTCTAGGGATGGGCTCGAGTCGAGTCGAGACAGAATTTTCCAGACAAAATTCGAGTCGAGACACAGCTCTTCCAATAGAAAAATATACATTTTTCGAGTCGAGACATCACTTTTACAGCGCATTTTCGAGACGAGACAGTCTCAAATCTTGTCTCGTGCGCATCCCCAGAACCTTCCAACACCGGTGAGATTAAGTTCCTAAGTTGATCACAGTAAAGTATACCTTGAAGAACAAATGACAGTAGGTGTTCTTCTATCTTCGATATTTCCAAATTTCCTGTTGATTTTGTGCATGTGGCTTAGTGGTAGGGTGCTTACCTCTGGTGTGTGGGGTCCTGGACAAAGCAAGTTTGTGGTGGACAACATGGTATCTGTGGTTTTTTTTCGAGATACTTCCGTTTCCTTCCACATTATCATTCCATCATTTTTCTATCATCATTTACTTGCTTTAATCATAATTTCCCTTAGCCTAAAGATCATAATAATAGAATGTTAAACTGAAAGATTTAATTTCATGATTTGCTACAGACATCTGCAAAACTAAATAATATGTTACAATTGCACTCTATAAATACCTATCTATAAGTATTTGCTCCGAAGACAGGTTCTAGCCCACTTACCATAACGTAACTATAGCGTGATCACTGAGTCAGTAGAGCAGAGGTAGGGTAGCAAGTTATTTCACTACGGTTCGGAAAGTTATGTTAAACTGGAAAATATGAGCCAGTGTAGAGGATTAGGTTTACAATTAGGATTAGGGACACCAGAAACACAGCAACTGAATAATCTCAGTAGTTGTACTCGTCAACTAATATTCCTATAAAGCACTGTAACTTCTTATTGCATAAGGAAGTCAGTATCTTCATAGAACCACATCTGAGAAAGATTTAAGAAAAGTATGAAAAACTCTTAGTTCATTTAAATTCTTCCATTTACAACCTTTGATGCCAAGTTTCAAGTCACTCATTAATTTTAGCGTTACTTTCTCAGATTTTTTTTTTAATCAGTTACTGCACTCAACTCCTTGGCGTGCAATACACTATAGGATTAAAATTGTGTTTCATTAAGAGCTCCAATTGTTTACATTTTTTTTTTACTTCAACCAACATTCGGTTACACAAATATTAACGCTCAAATGTAAATCTAATTACGAGCCTTGTCCTATCATGAAATAATCACACTCAAACAACGTATTTTTAAATTGCTTTATTTCCCTATTGGCTATATGGTTAATGTATGTGTCTTCTCTGAGGAAGACTGGGTTTCAATTCTCGACAGGAGCTCATGTGGTTGGGATCCGATGTCAAACTGTACTCCCTGTTCCACATAGCTTCGGTCCTCAAGGGATACTGAACTCTAATACGATACAATCATTTTCTTACTGAAGCTGAGAACAAATTCTGGAGATAACTCTCATAGAATGACAGGTCGTGAGGTCTAAACCTAGAACCATTCGATTTAAGAAGCAATAACACTAATTAATTGGCACACCCTTGTGACGTTTGTGCTTCATGCAAAGAAAAGCTCGCAAGAGCAAAGAAGATATAATGGCATCTCTTCATCTCCGCCATTAACTTAGCGAAGAAGCAAGTGTTGGTTGTTCGTTTGAGAATGTCGCAACTTTGGAGGTTAACCACAGACCACGCATTGAAATCTCCACCCAAGACGCTGGAGACGTCCAAGCTGAAGGAGCTTCTCTGCTTGGTTCATCTAGGTAATACTAGGATAATAGGATGATAATACTAGGATGGCCAACTCATAACTATCAAATACATATTAACTACACTGCCAATATGTAAATGTTTGTGAATGTTATTAGAGAAATGCTCTAATGACTTATGTATTTATTTTTCAGTTTTGTCACTCATGGTCTGCCGTTTAGGCTAAAAGAGACAATTACAAAGAAATGAATGCAGAAAGGACAGTACATAACACCATGACCTGAGTGGAATTCGAACCCTTGACAAATAGGTCTTGTGATCACCAGCTAATATGTTAGACAGCTCGATCATGTTCGCCGGTTCTCTAGGGTTTAAGAGGTTCTGTTGATCATCTCCTGTAAAGTGTTAGGCATTTCTTAATGGTATTGGTAATAACAAATCATGGCAGTCTGTACGTAACGCTAACAGTCAAGCTAATAGAGTCGCTATCTGCGCTGCCTTTATATCTGATCCCTACAAATGTCACTAGTGTGCATGCAATTTCCAAATTTAAAACTTTTGTCACAGTTCAATTGCAATTTAAAAACTACAATGTTACAATTTAATTAAATTGTATTTGAAAATAGAAATCTTTCACTTCAACGTCCCTCAATTATACCCTTTACGCTAAGGGAGATAGATGATTAAGGCAAGTGAATGATTATGAAAGAATTGGTGGAATGAGAAAATATGAGAAAACGGAAGTACCACGAGAAAACCTACGGACATGACGTTGTGCACCACAAACTTACTTCCCCGGGGATCGAACCAGTCACCAAACGCATCAGAGGTAAGTGCTATACTACTGAAATACCGTGACCCCTATTTCAAAATATAATAACCTATAGTGCACAGCTGTTTAAGCACAAAACTAGACTATTTCCAATCAATTGACTTATCTTGTACAACTATATGCAGCAGAAAATTTGATATTTGTTCATTTTCTCTTCTATATCTGAAATTAAATGAAATGAAATTTCAGGGGGCAAGGTAGCTCAATGGTAGAGCGCTTACCTCTTGTGAGTGGGGTCCCTAGTTCGATCCTCGGAGAAGTAAGTTTGTGATAGACAACGTCGTCTCCATGGGTTTTCTTGAAGTCCTCCCGTTTCCCCCACATTCTCATTCCACCAATGCTTCCATCATCATTCTCTTGCCTTAATCATTATCCCGGTTAGTCTAAAGAGCATACTCGTGGGACGTTAAGTTTAAATGAAATGAAACATATAGTTTTACGTCAAACGATTATGCACCAAGGCTGATGGAGACGATGATCATTTAAAATGAATGGAGGGGTGGAATCACTGGCGCCGATTTCTCTGTAAATTTAAGGGGGCCCATTCACATGCAGAAGATATATATAGGAGGATTTTAAGACAAATTGCATTGAAATTATGCCAAATATTGTATATTCATAAATACAATAGAGACCCACATGAGCTTTGGGGGGCCCGGGCCCCCCAGGATCGGCACCCTTGGGTGCAATGAAGAAAGTGGGAGAAACCCGAAAAACCGGACAGTTGTTCATCCAGCATAAAGCTCATTTGGCGCGAAGTGGGGTCGAGCCAGTCACTTCACACCCTAGAGGTGAGAGCTTTACCACTGAGCTAACTTCCTCACAATACCTCGAAATGTGAGAAGAACAGACAATTTTGATTTAAGATACCAACTCGGTATTCAGACATTGCGATTATAATTGTTGATCGTGGGGTTAATATCACGTTGTTTTGAAAGGAATTCACGTAAAACGCAGAATTGCTGATCTTAAAACGTTTCAAACTCTGTAATCAGACAACCAGAGTCGATGGCATGGTCCTTTGATCTAGCTTTCTTGAAGGCAAGATAGGAAATGGCCTGCTTTGCGACTTTGATGGTCTATGCATCCACCAACAGCCGCGAATTCCAGTCCTAGAGTGTTAAGAAGATCACATAAATACTACCTTGGTGTTTGAGAATGACGTAAAGTAAGCAACTAACCAATCTAACTGTTTTACGTCAGTTGGTTGTTCGAGAAAATGAAATGAAGTAAAATCTTTGAGCTTAAAGTACAACGATTATGCTCTTTAGGCTAAGGGAGACGGATGATTAAGGTAAATGGATGATTATAGAAGAATTGGTGGAATGAGAATGTGGAAGGAAACGGAAATACCCCAAGAAAATCCACGCACACAATGTTGTCCACTAGAAACTTACTTGGGCGGGGTTCGAACCAGGACCCTACGCAACAGAAATAAGCGCTCTACTACAGAGGCCTTGCTTCTTCTGGAGACAGCTTAACGTAGGAACCGAAAAGCATGATCTTTAACCGACAACCTATCATCTCATGTTCCTAGTCAGTAGGCATTACGGAGCTCGAGAAACCGCTGAATTTGCTTCTGTACCAGTGAGAAACACGTGTTAAAATTAAAGTATAAATATATTTAAAACAAGGACAACGAAAAATATATTTATAATCTTTTGTTTAATTACGTTGTTCTGTCTTTCTTTGTATGCCTCCAAGGTCATCCTCTTACGATTATAAAAAAATGACCTCAAAATATTTGAGACAATTCTTTTTTTCCGCGATATATTTTAGAAGCTAAGATTTGTAAGTCGTAACCAAGCCTTCAGGAAGAACTTCTTTAAGTTTGGTAGTTTACAACCATGGATACCAAACTTGTTTCTTTCCAATTTCTTTAGCTTCACGAAATTGTATTCGTAGCATATTAGGGGGCCTTGGAGCTTTCAATTTATTATTGTTTCCCGATTGGAATTACCAACAGTTTTATTCCTTAACACTTTGATGTCCTTCAATATTTTGAGAAAATCCATTCCTTCTCTTTCATATGGAAAAATGGAAATGATTACGTAAGTACATTGTTTGTAAGTTAACAATCCATAATTTTAGACATTCATTACATATATTTCCATTTGTTATATGTAATGCAAGTAGAAGACAGAGATAAAATGGAACAATTAAAATAATTTCCTGAATGTTGGCCGTGAATTACAATAACGAGTCATTTATCATAGACTCATACTAAGTTCACCCTCACTCCATACAAAAGGGGAGCCTATTCTCACAGAATTGCCATAACTTAAGGTTAGTGTAAAGGGACAAGTATTTTGTCTATAGATGTCGCCACAGTCTTCGTATCTCTCCCATGTATTTTTTACCTTTCACGAAAATTTACAATTTCTCTTACAAATGTCAACCTAGAGATTTCAAATTGTTTTTAGAGAAGGAACTTCCATAACCTATTAAAGAGAACAATCCGTGCCGATTTTTTATTTAGAATTTTCTTCACAGTTGAAACAGTTCTATTGTTAAAGATTTAGGTATCCATTTCAACAATCAAGCCATTTCAACAATGAAGAAAATTCTAAATAAAAAATCGGCATGGATTGTTCCCTTTAATAGGCTATGAAGTTTCTTTTCTAAAAATTTGAAGTCTCTAGGCTGACATTTGTAAGAGAAAATGTAAATTTTCGTGAAAGGTAAAAAATGCATGCAAAAGATACGAAGACTGTGGTGCTATCTATCGGCAAAACTTGTCCCTTTAAATCATCCTTAAGAAGCATTCAACAAGAAAAAATCACTCTTAACTAGCAGGCTTAACATCAGGCTAAGAAAGAACTTGGTTAAATAGTATATACGTATTGGACTGTATGGCTCAGGGACTTGGACATTGCGGTAGTTAGAGAAGAAATATTTAGAGAGCTTCAAAATGTGGTGTTCGAAGAAGACGGAGAGGATAAAATGGGCAGAGAGAGTAACAAATGAAGATGTTTTAAAACGGATAGGAGAGAAGAGGATACTTTTACTAGTATTCAGCATTCTTCGTAGGAAGGCCAATTGGATTGGACACATCTTGCCTAGAAATTGTCTTCTTCATATCGCCATAGAGGAAAAGATGGAAGGAAAGAGAGGAATAGGAAGAAGAATACCACAACTAATCGATTATTTGATAAATAGAACAAAATATTGTGAATTAGAAGAGGAAGCTGAAGATTGAGAAAAGTGGAATAAACATTTCCAGACCCAAACCTAAAAAAAAAAAAAAAAAAAAAAAAAAAAAAAAAAAAATCATTATTCCCACAATACTTTATAATAATAATAATCCTCGCATGGTGTATCTTCTTGACGTATTCTTGAAATTCTACTGACATTCTCGTCGCAAAGTCACAAACACTTTTAATTTTTTTCACATTAATTATTTCTAAGTGGATTATCTAATAAAATATGTTATGATAAGAATGATGGCAAGAAGCAAAACCACTCCAACTTTTCAGGAGTATTAAGAATCTGGCGTGGCACCTATAATGCTGTTTTCATCGAAGAATGGGACCCATCGAAGAACAGGGGAAAAGGAAAAAACCGAAAAATAATGGGAGATTAATGCAGTTTTATTAATTTTCATGACGGAAGTTCCAATTTGTTCACAAATACTGCACGTTTTTTATGGCCATGGTCACATATATTAGGGCCTACATGCTGTTCCTGTGCACAAAGTTTATACCACTTAATTCGAAGGGAGATGAAAAAATATTTGGTCTAGGAATTAATTCGTGCGGTTGGTACGCACACATTGAAGCTGTAGTACAAACACAAAATACATAAATACCTTAAGAAAAATATTGTCCATCGCTAGCCACCACTTTCGCCCATCTGTCAGGCAATGTACGGATTCCGTGGCGAAAGAAGTCCTCATCCTTGGAAGCGATCCAGTCAGAGACCCATGTTTCGATATCTTCTGAAGAAGTAAACCGCTGTCCAATCAAATCGTTGTTCACGCAATCGAACAAGTAGTAGTCCGAAGGAGCAACGTCTGGTGAATACGGCGGGTGGGGTAAAACTTCCCATCCGACATTTTCTAAATAGATTTTGACCGGTTTTGCGACATGTGGGCGAGCGTTATCATGTTGAACAATAAGTTTATCATGTCTGTTCTCCCATTCTGGTCGTGTTCTGGCCAGAGCTTGCTTCAAACGCATTAATTGTCGTCGATAACGTTCTCCATTCATAGTTTCACCCGGTTGCAGCAGCTCATAGTACACCACACCTTTCATATCCCACCATATGCACAGCATAACCATTGCACAGTGAATATCTCATTTTGGTTGTGATGGACCTGGTTCACCTGGTTTCACCCAGGCCTTTTTTCGTTTAGAGTTCTCGTAATGGATCCACTTCTCATCACCCGTAATAATTCGATGCAGAAACCCCTTTCTGCTCTGTCGTTGAAGCAGCAATTCGCAAATGGTTTTTCGTCTTTCAACGTCTCTGTCTTTCAATTCATGTGGAACCCAATGTGACATCTTTTGAATCATTCCCATGGCTTTCAAGCGTTTGGAGACTGTTGTTTGATCAACGCCTAATGCTGCTGCAAGTTGTTCCTGCGTTTGACACGAATCCTGCTCGAGCAATGCTGTCAATTCTTCGTCTTGAAATTTTTTTGGCTGTCCAGCTCGCTCTTGGTCTGCCAAGCCGAAATCACCACTTCTAAACCGTGCAAACCACTTCTGACACGTTCGCTCAGCTAGAGCATGGTCACCATACACTTCCACCAAAATACGATGGCTTTCAGTCGCACTTTTCTGCATGTTAAAGTAATGCAGCAGGACACCCCGCAAAAACACTTTATCAGGCACAAATTGCGCCATGTTCACTTAACTACAAACTGGTGTTGTTGACGCTTTAATCCACTGCCCTATACTACGAACGATACGCGATGACAGGGGTTTGCAACACATGTGTGGATACACGGAACTGTGGGACGCTTCGTTCCTTGCGCCATCTCTTGTCCACCCGCACGAATTAATTCCTAGACCAAATATTACGAAAATATATTAGCGATAATGGTGAAAATAAGGAATTTCTGATCCTATGATGAAATCTGGCAATTTTCGTAAATTTTCCCGTTTTCTATCAAATAAAGTGGCAGAAAATTTGTGCATAAAAACCATGTGAAGGTTCTAGTACAGTGGCTAAGGCTATTAAAAATTTATTTTAATTTTATTTATTTATTTATGTATTAAGCTTGCATTATCTATCACTTTTCCTGTTTCTCTCTGTCTCTTTAATAGCCTACACCAATACCTACAGTTAGAACGTCCCACAGTATGCCCGGTTGGGCTAAAGGAAACAGTGATAATGGGAAAAGAAGGAAATGATGGAATGAAGAAAGTGGGAGGAAATTGGAGAATCCCGAGAAAACACACGCATACAATGTTTGTCCACCACAAAGTTCATTGGCGCGAGGTTGGATTGAACCAAGGACCCCATGCATTATAGGTGAACGCTTTACCATTGAACCACCGTGATCTATTAATAATTGTAATTCGCGTACAAATGGGAATGCGCACGAGACAAGATTTGTGGCTGTCTCGTCTCGAAAACGTGTTGTAAAAGTGATGTCTCGACTCGAAAAATGTATATGTCTCTATTGGAAGGGCCGTGTCTCGACTCGAATTTTGCCAGGAAAATCCTGTCTCGACTCGCCTCGTACCCATCCCTAGGTACAAAACGCTATGGTAATTGATATTCATATTAACTTTTAGCGGATATTGAATGAAATAGAGGCATCTCCATTATTTTATCTATTTTGAGCTGAAGTATGGAAGTGATTAGTGTTTTTATAATGAAGACTGAATTCTGAAGCCAATTGTCTTAAATGAGGTATTCCCGGTATTTTCCTCAGTCGTACCATGTGAATGCTGGAATTGAACATTTGAAGACAAGTTTTGGGAGACTTGCTTCCTAACTGATTTCCAAGCAAATTGACTTCACTTCAATAAAAATTCTATAGGATTTTGATTATGTGAGTAAATTACTGAAATGACATACTTTCGTAAATCATGCTCCACTATTTATATGTAGCCTCTCCTTCTGCTTATTTACCTATAGCACAAACTGTTGTGTTTGCCACTAAATATGTTCGTTGTGTTTGCTAAGAACAGTTCGCTATTCTTGCAATAGGTGACCTACCGGAGAAAGTGTCTAACGCAACTGGTGACTTACCTGTACTTGACGGTGGTTGTGAGTAGAACCTGGAATTAAAAATCTGAAAATGTGTACTAAAATTAGAAAATTTGTATTATAAATATAATAACACTCACTGCACTTAACAAACAGTTCATTTCAAATTCGCCTGTTTATAATGTTTGCTCTGTGCACAATAAATTTCCCAATTTAAGTTTATAGGCCAAAAATGACCTTTAAAGATCAACGAAGTGAATATTCGTACAATGAAACAGAAAGTTCGGAACAGTTATTTGGCAAAGGTTTGCTTATCGCATATATGTACTGGCTGATTGGCGTGATCTTTCCCAATCCTGGATTTGAATTGTGCGCTCTATCAAACTTCTCTTTAACTATTTTTCCACTTTCGTTTGGGGCAGAACTTGAAGATGTCTGGGATATGACAACATTATTTGTGCGAGCTAACTCAAGCTCGCCTTAGACTTGAGTTCTTGACTTATCCCTTGAATCTATATTTATCTAAACAAGCTATTGAGTTCAGTTGATTTTGAGTTTAACGTCCCTTTCAGCAGCGAGGCTATATGAGACGGGACCTACTGATTAACGTGGAATCCGAACCACATGAACTTCTGCCGGGAATCGAACCCGGGTCTCCCATACCAAATGCGCGTACGCTAACCGCTTAACCACGAAGGAGTGAAATAACATGCATCTCCCTGAACATCTTCTATCTACGGCCCTGCGGTAAACTCATCCAGACGGCGATCAAATTTTCAATACGGTGTATGTATCAAGTTCACTATAATTTCTTGAAAAATATTTTATATAAAATATATTTAATTATCTAATTTAATTTTTCGTCTTGTTTAGTCATGTATTGCTAAAAATTCCTTAGATTTTGATTGAAATTGGCTAAAGGAGACGGTGATGATGATGATGATTAAAATAGTGCAATGAAGAAAGTGGGAAAACCCCGAGAAAACCCACGCGCACGGTCCACTTGGCGCGAGCTAGGATCAAACCAGGGTCCCCATGTACCAGAGGGGAGCGATCTACCACTGAGTCACAGCAGCCCCAGATTTTAATTGATCTGATAGGTCAGCAGGTGGGAAGTGGGTCTCCTTTTGTAAGAATAGCGATAATTGTGTTGGGAGAGTGTATTAAGCTAGCAACACTGCAACTCAGCTGTTTCCCCCTCTCCTCAATAGTTGCGCATGAAGGTGACGAAGGGGAGGAAGCAACTCCTTTCGCAATTTCTTTCCTTCTCAACAAGTGGCTGCCCTTCCCTCTCCCTTTCATATTGCATTTTATTTATGACGACCAGCACTTGATGAACAATGCTTTCCTATCGGATAGAATTAGAGCGAATTACCTGGCTGTTATCTGCACAAAGGATGCAACGAAATAACTGGTTATTGTTGCATGTGGAAATTGGTGAAAAGCGTGGCGCCTGCCCACCTTGTTAGGTATACGAGGTCATACAGTGCAGTTGAAAGGGGGGGGGGGGGAATTCAACATCAAACAACGAAAGTAATACGTGACTCGGCATATTTAAAGATTTTAACCAAATACCAAGATGTGTTTGCTATTAAACCTGCGTTTTCTAATTACTTCCAATTTCTCTCTCATCTGCTTTACAAGGTTGCTTCTGTAATCTTCTAAAATAAATAATGAGCGTTTTTTTTTCTTTTAGGGAGGGGAGGGAGCACTTAAGAGCTCCACCCTTCGACGCTCTTCTTGAGGAATTTGAGGAGGAGGACAGAGTGACATGTACATAATTTCTTCCTCCACGTAGGCCTCCTCAATTTCTTAAGATTTCTGTCGCTAAGAAATCACGTTCCCAATAACATATATGTGAGTTTGCATCACTTAATTGTCAAAGTCCAAAGGTTTTATCTTTTGTCCAATTTTAGACATATAATATATAAAAGCGAACATGTGATCCACGAGAAAGATCATATTTTAATATTTTTGTAGGTTTGGAATTTCGATTTGATTGATTTGAGTTTAGCGTCCGTTTCAGCAGCAATGTTATATGAGACGTGAACCTACTGATTAACGTGGAATCCAAACCACATGACCTTCCGCTAAGAATGAAATCGGGTCTCCCACACCAAAGGCGCGTACGCCAACCCCTTAGCCATAAAGGAGCTCATTGGAACTTCGAGATTTGACATTTAGCTGTGTCACAAATTTTATGAAATTATTAGTATTTAGGAACCAAATTTCTGGGCTTTCGGTATCTATGGCCAAGGGATGACGTTCCTCGACGAGCATCCGGGAAAAGGGAAGGAAGGAAGCGGCCTCGGACCTATGTTAGGTACCACCCCGGCATTCGCCTGGTATAAATGAGGAAAACCCAGGAAAACCTCATTCAGTATGGCTGACCTGATTTTTTTTTTTTTACACTTTTTCGACCGAGTGATCCTACCGGGATCGAACTTGGGACCGCTCGCTATGCGGAGCCACTACGAAATTATTATTATTATTTGCTTGTATCTATTTATTCAATGAAAAACTAACAGGGGCACACACACACACACACACACACGTGGGGGATCCATTGGGTCTGGGCATTCCTAAAACTTAGTAACTCGACATATATATTTGTAGTTTCTTAATAAAACTCTACTGAGCACAGAAACGGTTGATGTAGCCTAACAAATGAGCATTATGATTTTCTCTGAGAATATAGGTTGCAGTATTTAACAATTACACTGAGAAAATAATGTAGGTAGCGTACTTACAAAGGTAGGTTACTAGGGATGCGTTCGAGTCGAGTCGAGACAGAATTTTCCTGACAAAATTCGAGTCGAGACACAGCTCTTCCAATAGAAAAATATATATTTTTCGAGTCGAGACATCACTTTTACAGCACATTTTCGAGTCGAGATGATCTCAAATCTTGTCTCGTGCGCATCCCTATAGGTTACATGCGTAATTCCTGTAGTTTTTGGACAACGCACAGGAGACGTATAACTGAAAACGCGTTTTATAATATTTTCTGTATAAGTGTTCCATCTGTACGTACTTTTCGTATGAAACAATGTAGGCGGCCAGGATCTCACATACAAATGGATTGTATAACATATAGCTGACGAACGTAACATATATATATACACACTCGTGCTCATAAATTAAGGATAATGCGGATACATGGTGAAACAACGCTCTGGTGGGCAGTTTTCGGTTGGAAATCACCTCGGCGTATGACCATGCGGTGCATTTGACCATTCGGTGCGGTGCATGCGGTGCGGTCGTCGCACGGTGGCGCTGGCAGCAGTCCAAATACGCAGAGGTGTGTTGATGCATGTCAGAGTACGGTGCAGCGTGTAAGTGTGCAGATGTTGTCAGACGTGCTAATGGTAACTGTATGTTGAAAATGGCTCAAAGAACACATATTGATGACGGTATGAGGAGTAGAATAATAGGGCGACTGGAGTCTGGTCAAACACAGCAGGTCGTAGCACGGGCCCTCCTTGTACCACAAAATGTGATCTCAAGAGTATGGCAACGATTCCAGCAGACAGGAAACGTGTCCAGGCGCTACAGACGGGACGTTCACAGTGTACAACACCACAAGAAGACCGATATCTCACCATCAGTGCCCGCAGACGGCCACGGAGTACAGCAGGTAGCCTCGCTCGGGACCTTTCCACAGCCACTGGAACAGTTGTCTCCCGACATACAGTCTACAGACGACTGAACAGACATGGTTTATTCGCCCGGAGACCTGCAAGGTGCATTCCACTGACCCCTGTTCACAGGAGAGCCCGTAAAGCGTGGTGTCAAGAACACAGTACATGGTCAATGAAACAGTGGTCCCAGGTTATGTTAACGGACGAGTCCAGGTATAGTCTGAACAGTGATTCTCGCCGGGTTATCATCTGGCGTGAACCAGGAACCAGATACCAACCCCATAATATCCTTGAAAGGGACCTGTATGGAGGCACTGGTTTGATGGTGTGGGGTGGGATTATGATTGGTTCACGTACACCCCTGCATGTCTTTGACAGAGGAACTGTAACAGGTCAGGTGTATCGGGACGTCATTTTGCATCAGTATGTTCGCCTTTTTAGGGGTGCAGTGGGTCCCACCTTCCTCCTGATGGATGATAACGCACGGCCCCACCGAACTGCCATTGTGGAGGAGTACCGTGAAACAGAAGATATCAGGCGAATGGAGTGGCCTGCCTGTTCTCCAGACCTAAACCCCATCGAACATGTTTGGGATGCTCTCGGTCGACGTATCGCTGCACGTCTTCAAACCCCTAGGACACTTCAGGAACTCCGACAGGCACTGGTCAAGAATGGGAGGCTATACCCCAGCAGCTGCTCGACCACCTGCTCCAGAGTATGCCAACACGTTGTGCGGCCTGTGTACGTGTGCATGGTGATCATATTCCATATTGATGTTGGGGGTAATGCGCAGGAAACGGTGGCGTTGTGTAGCACATGTGTTTCTCAACTTATCACCAATACCGTGGATACCGATATGTTTCGTTTGTTCGTGCGTTGTTTTCACTATATGCCTATGCTATTAGCGCCAGTTTTGTGTAGTGCCACGTTGTGTAGTACCACAATCTGCAATTATCCTTAATTTTTGAGCATGAGTGTATATATATACAGAAGACTTAGATATCAGACATCCTAAGGGTAGTGCCTATGTAGTATACTGATAACGTATGCTCCGTACTGATTTCTGTAGTAAGCAAGAGGATTCCGTACATTTTTACAATAAACCGCAGTCCGGAGAACGAACTTTTCTCACTGTACTTATCGTCTTTTCAGGTGCAGAATAACACTTATTCAATACTACATAGATTGGATCCCCCTCCCCCCTCAAAAAAAGAGCGTGTGAAACTACTAAATTTCATATCTATACCTTTAAGACATTCCTACAGATTGAGATGAGTTTTCAAAGCCTTCCTTCATCGATTCTAAGAAAATCTTTATTAACATTGTTTCTCGAAAATTTGACTGGCCCAAAGCCGTAATTTGATAACCGATAAGTGGGAGACGAATAGCTGCGCATACTGTCTACGGAGACGGTGATAATGAGAAATGAATGAAATGGTGGAATGAAGAAAGTGGGAGGAAGCGGGAGAACCCCGAGAAAACCCACGAGCACAGTGTTTGTCCACCACAAAATCCACACGGCGCGAGCTGGGATCGAACCAGGGACTCCAAGCACCAGCGGTGAACGCATATCACTGAGCCACCGCGGTTGTTCCCGGTTGTTGGCTTAGATTATTGTAATTATAGGGTTTAAAAAATTCGCGGGACTAGCGGTTAATCGGGGCTTTACTGTACTGTCATTGATTGGAACGTTCAATAAAGTTAGAATAAAAAGCAAGAATTTTAATATGATTCAAAAAATGGATCAAAAGATTATGATCTTCGCCAATAATTAGTTTTTGAATCAGAGACCACATGTTTGAACGGCCCTTAAATGGAGTTTTCATATTTTCTCTGGAATAAGCACATCATACTGAGTTAAGTAATAGTTTGGGTTTTTGCTAGATATGTAATTCTTGAGATATAAGGCCTACAAGGAAATATATTGGATCTTTTGATTAAAAAGAAAAAAAAAAAAAAGATTAGCGTTCAGGAAATATGGTGTTTAATCAATCGAAAATTTTGATACAGTGAATCAGGTTTCCTAGGCTCGTATGTTAACTGAGCAGTTCTGAGAAGCTGTCGACTAATGTTTCCGGAAGACAATGCGAGTGGAAGAGGCAAACACGCCACAGAAACTCTCTGTCACATGGAAACCTCAAAGCTAAATAGCTAATTGGGATTTCTTTACCCATGGCTTTCACAACATGCAAGTGAGTCGTTCTTTTTTCTTTTCTTTAGCACCTGGGCATCAAATTCCATCGTCGTACATCCTTTAGCACCTGTCTCTCTCCACCCGCGCCTCCAACAGTTTGTTTACAGTTTCTGAGAATAGCGTCTGACGCATTTTGCATTGACGCAACCTTCACTTAGAAAATGCTTCCGCTTA
Organism: Thermobia domestica; assembly: GCF_964235325.1. Lineage (NCBI taxonomy): Eukaryota > Metazoa > Arthropoda > Insecta > Zygentoma > Lepismatidae > Thermobia > Thermobia domestica. The sequence continues at coordinate 1,103,202 of NC_137462.1, read as the reverse complement.
TTTCTTCTGCAGAGTAATTGTTTTCAACGGAAGATGTCCTTCCAGATTGCTTCTTCGGCTTCCTGTTTGTCTCCCAGCGTAGAGCATCAACAGACAGACCCTGTCGTCGGTCTCTAAGCTGTCTCTTTATAGAATATGACAACCTTCTGAGACTTATTTATTAAAGCAACTAGTCTTGTAATATGCTTTTTACAAGTCGTAAAATATCGTGAAGTAGAAATACTAGAATAATAGAAGAACTTATAAATACTATTCCTGATACCTCTAGCTTCTAACATATCATACGAAGTGAACTTTGTGGTGACAAACGCCGTGTGCGTGGGTTTTCTTGGGGTTCTCCCGTTTCCTCCCACTTTCTTCATTCCACCATTTCATTCATTACTCATCATCACCGTCTCCTTTAGCCTAACCGGCATAACCGTGGGACGTAAAACTCAAAGACTTCTAACATATCATGGTTTTCTGGTATATACAAGTGTACGATATTTGATTTTGATTTTTTTTTTTTTTTTTTTTTACAAGACTAATAGTTTTGAGCAAGAAACTCCTGGCCGCGATGACTCAGTAGTAGAACGCTCACTTTTATTGCGTGGATCACTGATTCGATTCCAGCTCATACCAAGTGGAATTTGTGGTGGACAAACACGTTGCATGTGGATTATCCCCGGGTTCTCCCTTTCCTCCTACTTTCGTCACTTCACTATTGTTATCCATGTCATCGTCTTGTCTTCCTTAGCCTCGGTGCATATCATGGGACGTTAAACAATATATAGATTGGCCGTTCTTCGCACGGGGAGAATCTCCCGTTTCATTTTGGACATAAATGGCTGAATTTGGATTTCAACGGCATCAGAAATGTCACTGTTCATCTCAGCGACTCCGAAAACTATGGATTCGACAATAATATAAGTCAATTGCAATTATTTTTAAATACCTCCCTCCCATAAGTTACACCGTCAAGTGGGCTAAAATCCATGCCAGACCCGAACCTCATCTATGTTGAAAATTTGGTGTAGATGGGTCGGGTGATTTAAGAGTTAATAAGTCACAAATATAGTCACTTTCCTTTTTATTTATATAGATTATGCAAATACCAGTTTTAAAATGAACTAAGTTATTAGCGTTAAAATCTAAGTCACATGTGTCTAATTGCATCCGTAATTCCTATTTATCATTTTATAGCACTAATGAACTTGAACGAAGCATTATAATAATGAAAAGAGAAAGAGGGAAAGAACCTGTTTCCTTTTACTTATTTACTTTTGATCGAGTCTGTGGTTGACTAATGTCAAGGCTATAAGACCTCACAGGGCTTGAACCCGGTAGTTATTTAATAAATGGAATAGTTTTCACCACTAAACTCTCTTGTCTTAAAATATCATCAACGTGAGGTCAAAAAGGTTAATTATGCATCTATTGTTTTGTCATACGATAACGCTATTAACAAGATCACGTGTCCACCTACGCTTTTGTAATGATCTCTGAGAGGTGATCTGCTGGGCACCGAAAGTAGAACAGAGCTCCATGCTGGGGGCTTTGGTTAATTGAACCGTGTCTGTCCAAGTGAAAGTAGATGGCTCTCGGGGTCATTGGGTTTGGTTCCTTTTCTGTCCAAATGGACGAAGGTTAGCAGCCAATCACGTGAATGCGTTTTACGTTCCAGCGTCCAACGTAACCTGTAATTTATGTTTTCCCTTTTCTTTCACAGCTTGTTAATAAGGTGATGAGATGTTGAGGGAAACATTTCTATCTTGGCCACGGGATTTGTCAATCACCGTTGATTTCTTGGGAAAACTGGATAATGTGTATGATACCTACAATGTGAGAAAAGTGTTTAAAATCACACATTTTCAGGCCGGGAAAATTTCCGATTCTTTGGGAGGTTGTATTTTGAAGAAGAATTATTAATTTTCTGAAACGTTCTCCTTTTAACATTCAGTGTATCAATGATTAATTTATTATCTGTTTTCTGCTGAAGTAGCTATGTTAATCAAATGTCACACACTCACAAAAAGTAAAACATTTTCATTGTAAAACTTTGATAGATTACCTTTGATCTCGTATTTTGTTCACCTATTCTCAATTTTTCAACTGAGCTCCTTCGTGGCTAAGCGGTTAGCGTACGCGCCTTTGGCGTGGGAGTTCCGGCTTCAATTCCCGTCGGGAGCTCATGTGGTTCGGATTCCACTTTAATCAGTAGGTCCACGTATCATATAGCCTCGATCCTGAAAGGGATGTTAAACTCAAAATCAATCAATCAATCAATTTTTCAGCTTCAACCATGAGCCAAAAGCATCACAAAAACAGTAAAACATATTACAACGATGATTCTCCTATCATTTTGAAATTAACATTGTGAAATTACTTAACGGGATGACAGAAAACGTTGAAAGGAAATACTGTTTCATTAAAATCGAAAAGTTTCTGTAACTATTGTAGTGGAAAAATTTTGATCATTTATTTATCCACTTATTGTTGAGCGATTTCCACACTCGAGCTGCGACTACCAACTAAATACGCGCCAAGTTTAAGAGTCTTCATCCCGACGAAATTAAAATAGCGCTAATTTTACAGTAATTATGTGATATCTTCAAATAGATAAAAGATAATCGAAATGTGGAACAAGAGCGCCCTAGACAATAATATTTTACATAAGAAACCGTTATCACGACTCACTTATCTGCTTTCGATTTCTAGCTATTTTGAAAATCGGCATTTATTTTCGCGTTTCTAAACAGCTGAAAACGGAAAGCCACTAGATGATTTGTGATAACGGTACCTCACGCAAAATAATATTGTCTAGGGCGCTCTTGTTCCATATTTCAATTATCTTTTATCTATTTGAAGATATCACATAATTACTGTAAAATTAGCGCTATTTTAATTTCGTCGGGATGAAGACTCTTAACGGGATGACGGGAAACGTTGAAAGGAAATACTGCTTCATCAAAATCGAAAAGTTTCTATAAATGTTGTAGTGGAAAAATTGTGTGATCATTTATTTATCCACTTATTGTTGACCGATTTCCACACTCGAGCTGCGACTACCAACTAAATACACGCCAAGTTTAATTAGGAAATATACAATATTGTTAGAGTTTAACAAACAAAAAATAATCCAAAGATGAAACATGTAACAATGGATATATCTCATTCAGCGCTACAAAATGATATCGGGGAGTGTAGAACCTCATGCGTAGTTATCGAGAAAACAGAAAAAAACTATTTTGTAAATCAAATAAATGACGCTGTACCGTCCGTAAGTATGCTACATATGAAGCTGTAGCTGAAAGTGAAGGAATTATTAGTAAAACTCCAATATTACAACAGCTACAGGACAGCATACAATGTTCTTAATGGTGCAGCACAAAATTAAGACTAACTTTCATTATTGCTTGATCATAATATTGCTTAACCACAGAACAAAATGAGATAGTTTAGGAAAAAAAAATGCATTTCTAGTTTTCGAGGAAATTATGAAACAATAACCGTCGCAAGAATGTATTCCATCGCTACTCCAATCTTTCTAGTAGAACTAAAAGTAGTTCGAAATCTTACCGCGCCTGGTTTCAATATTAAGTGAGAAAATATCATACCATAGAAACCAAACTCCTTCACGTGGTATACAGATCAACTGCTACTTGTTTTTTTTATTTTGATGGAAAAATGATTGATCTATTAAGAGTCTTCATCCCGACGAAATTAAAATACCCCTAATTTTACAGTAATTATGTGATATCTTCAAATAGATAAAAGATAATTGAAATGTGGAACAAGAGCGCCCTAGACAATATTTTACAAGTGGTACCGTTATCACAAGTCATCTAGCGACTTTCCGTTTTCAGCTGTTTAGAAACGCGAAAATAAATGCCGATTTTCAAAATGGCTCGAAATCAAAAGCAGATAAGTGAGTCGTGATAACGGTTTCACATGTAAAATAATATTCTCTAGGCCGCTCTTGTTTCACATTTCGATTATCTTTTATCTATTTGAAGATATCACATAATTACTGTAAAATTAGCGGTATTTTAATTTCACCGGGATGAAGACTCTTAACAGTGACCTATATTACCATTTTTAAAAGAACAATTTATGCGCCTTCAATTTTACAGCACTAGCACCTCGTATTAAAAAAAAAAAGAAAAAAAAGAAAAAAAACTATGTAAATGATTGTGAGTCACTGATCATTTTAGAGCACCTTACTACAAAGCAGAAGATTAATAATTTATTTGAAGTAAATGACAGTTGAGAACACATGGGGAACAGTTTCGAATCCACCGGTGACGGATCCAGGCTCGTATCCAGGGGGGTCTGGGGGGGCGGACCGTTCTAAATTTTCGCTGGGCCTCCTAAAATTAAATCTAAGCTGTAGCCTTACAAATAAACTATGATATAATGATAAACTATAATATGGTTGGATCGGGCCCCCCTAACTTCAGCCGGCCCTTCCCTACAGTTTTGGGCTGGCTACCGGCCTGGACGGGTCCCCAGTTTTTTGAGTGACAAATGCAATTCAAGCTGTTATTTATATATTTTTGAATTTTTATGGTAAGCGTTACCGTTTTTTTTTATTGTTTCTTGGAAATTTTTTGAAACGTTATATGTAATTTCAGTTGCAGCTTTTCTGTTATACAATGTGTTAAACAATACTTAAGGTCTACAGTGTCAACGTCCATCCTAGAGATAATATGTGTAAGTTGGAAACTTCTGCAGGACCCGTGAAAAATTGTAAAATCATGATATATTTATCATAATCTGGGTTGGCTGCACCTCCCCCAGTTTTTACTTTCTATATGCGCCACTGATGAGGAATATTAAATGACTATGAAGCAGTATTTAGAAAGTAATGTTGAATTAAGCACATAAAGTTTAATAATAAAGTGTCATTCTTCTGCTATAATCAATATAAAAATTGATCTAATATAAATACCTTTGCATTTGTAGGTGAGGGAAGATGCTGCATTGAGTGATGGAATCTCCGACAGCTACCAACGAAGGCCACCAGGTGGTCTCTGTTCGTCGCTATGAGGCGGCTCCACCGGCCAACCTACAGACGGAACTGGTAAGTGTTTACCTTCCCTTGTAAATACAAACAATTATTTTTAAATTCCAAATTATATTCCTTGGTTAAAATGTAAATCGTACATAGTTTTGAATGAGATAATTTCTCAAAATCTCACAAAAGCAATTATTAAAATAACACTAGTATTGCGTATTAAATTCCCATTGTTGTAGATTATTGTATACATTACCAAATACACTGTTGGATACCTACCTATTATTGTATGGCATCTTGTAAAATTACGATCACGATAAGTTGACGAAAGATGGTGCGAGAACATTCTGTTCTTTTGTTTACACTAACTGTAAACGGGGAAACCCAGGAGACTGCTAAAACATCCCTATAAAAGAAGTCCTGACTAACTGAGTAATCAACACCTACGCCACACTAGTTAAGCTTTTGGATAGTATATAGGACTTCTGACATTAGGTACTACTAACGAAGAATTTATGAGAATTCGATCTGGAAATGGGAAAATAGGAAGTTTAGTTATCACAATATCTCCCAATCCCTTATCGTTAGAAATAATAAAAATAATAATATTTGGTCTTTTCATCTAAACGAGGTTCGAGTAAAACGTGACTGAAACGTATTCCGTCGGCTAAGATTCGACTGCATTTTCATGACACATTTCCTTTTCAGTACCCTTATAACGCACTTATTTCATTACACAGTGTCTGAGCTTAAGTAGGATACAAACTATAAAAAAACTAGAGGAAACGAAATCAAACCTTTTTATAAGCATTGTTCATTGAAAAGTATCTGTGTGCAAAAAAGAACATTATTCAATATGAATCAATCCCTTAAGCTGAGATATTCGGAAATTATTTAGATATATTATTTTATAACCTAATAGTTCCTGAAGTTCAGGGATATCTTCGACCATGATTACAATTTTGTAAACAGTCAGTTTTTGATATATGACTTTACAGAACGACATAAAGCCACCAGAATCAGGATTATAACTTTGTGAAGGTTTGTTTTAATTACAGAAAATGAGCTTATAGGATTGTAATAATAATTGCCAATTTCTAGCCATTTGTTCCTAACGGCAGTTGAGTCTCTTTCTGGAATAAAAAATCGCTCTCTTCTTCTTCTTCTTTTTCTTCTTTTTGTAAAAAGCGAATTAAAATTTGCTATTTTTCTAATCCTTCTGCTTACGATAACATTTATGTTCCCTCACCACACTGTATTATTCTCGCCTATGCGTCACTTTCAACAAATCGTGGTTCTGAAAGCACTTGTCTTCCCAAATGTACTTGTTGTTAATTAGCAAAGGTAGGATTTGTTTCGAGAGTGCTTTCGGCTTGGACTGTGCACTTCTAGTTTTGTTCTAAATTAATAGTCATCAACATTACTGAAGAATTGGAAACAAAGAAAATAATCCAAGAGATCTTAGTGCATCGCATGAACGACGGACCAAAACGTACTTTAAATATTTTAACCGTGAATGATAAAAGTGCATGATATCAGAGTATCAGGAAGAATATGACAATATATTTTAACTTATATACTAAATAATGTTTTTCTTATAACATTTTCCTTACTTTATTGTTAAATTTTGTTTGCTGTAAAGCTAGTTCAAGTTCTATTTTAAGTTAAAACATTTTTAAGACAGATTACGTGAGTAGTAATTGCGCCATCCTATTGCGTTTTTGATTATCCTCAATGAGGGGCCCAAGCCCCGGGGTCAATGACCTAGGGGTACCTAGGACCACCACCTCTAGATTTTGGCAGGGGTACCTTGGCCCATCCCCAAAATTTTGGCAGGGGTACATAGGACGACCACCATTAAATTTTGGAAATTGCAAAATCTAAAAATTTGGTGTGGTAGCCTAGGACCAGGGTATGTACTTCTATCAGTAGATATTGGGAGTCCATCTCGTTCGCTTTTATGGGTAAAAAATGCCAAAAATTCAAATTTCGGAAATTTTTGACCTAATTTATTCCCTTTGATGAGGCGTTATTACCTTATATGGTTATATGGAACTGTACAGGGGTCCATTCCCTTTCATAAGACATGGGTATATTAATGCACCCCTTTAAATTTTTGAAAGGGGTATTTTGGAGTTTGCCTGACTGTTAGCGTTTGGCGCCCGGTTACCCGGCCCTTGGTCCGCCCCTGCTGATACCAGACTTTATATACCCTCTCATACACCAAGTATGTAATTTTTAAACCTCACCAACATTTTTTGAGGTTTAACAAAGGATCTTTTCACCTCACATACTTCAAATCAAAATCAAAAATTGATAGAATAAAATAAAATAAAAGGATTTGCGAAACCCTGAAATAATAAGAGCAAAAAAGTTCATGAAGCATAAATTGGTGATTAACGACTATAAGTAAGAGTAGTATTACTATTAAATAATATCAATGTTACTTTGATTTTATTGAGATGAACGCCGTAACTTTTTATTCTCGCATGAAAACTATAAAAATAAACGAAGAAACTAAATGTAACACAAGTTCTAATTGTTTTTCCTTACTTTAGCTCGTTGCAACACCTAGTTCTCAATATTCACTGTAGGTGGCTCTGCGTAAAGTTATCGCACAGTGTCTCCCTCTATACACGGAGACTTCAACCGCATACCAAGTGATCACTAGCGTTTGAATGAATTGCAAGTGTATGACGTCATGTAAATAAACAAGGAACTTGACTTCAACTCGAACGTAAAAAGTATCTACTTGAGTTGTTAGTGACTTCAGGAAAAAGTTTAATTTTTTTCTGCCAAAAAATGGATGATTTTTTATTTTTTAAAATTAAGTTCTTAACTGCCGTCTGGTCAGGCAGCTTATTATTTTATGATCCACTATTCAAGGTTATACAAAAATATGTCACTCCAGGTGTTGTGGGAGAAGCCTGCGATACTGTACTTGCATAGGGTGAGTTCGCCAATAGTCGACCGCCATCCAATAGTCGACCATTTTTGCATACTATTGTGTATATAAAATATATCTAATGGTCTTTTGGAGCGGAAAGTGATTCGCGATAAAGCTTGCATCATATACCACCAATGACAATCATTATTTCTCTCTCCCTTGGCCGAGAGAGCTGGTCGTCTTTGACCGATAAATTTCGACGTATCTGTAGAATTACGACTCAGGTGCACAGTTTACGACAGCGTGTAATGGGAATCTTGTGCACCTGTTATTTTTCGCTTTTCTGAGGATATAGATAGTACGTGAGGTAAGAAATGTTTTTGTTACAAAACTAAGTTATTCTAGAAACTGTACAGTATAATTTGTCAATAACTGGATAGTATTAAATGAAAAAATGCATGTTAAAATGTGGTCGGAATTTGGCATTTTTTCTTTCCCATACAAACCAATTGTCGACCAAGGGTGGTCGATTATTGGATTATTTGAGAGTGCGCCAAATTGCTTCAAATTATTTCCTGTTTGGTATTAAGGTCTGTTCTTCAACCTGCATGTATAAAATTTTTGATTTCGTGACATATTCTAAAAATCGACCGCCTGTTTCTCGTGTTGGTCGACTATTGGAATATTTCTTGCCACCTGTCGACCGCACTGTTTCATACTGTTTCGCGTTTTGCTAACTGGAATTTGTTCAGTAACTTAGTTGAAAGTTTCTTTTTATGACGATCTACTATTTCAATGTGAAACCAAGTTTTTTTTACACGAGAACAAGAAACCCTCCTCGCTGGTCTAATGGATAGCAACCGTGCCTTTGGTGCTCTGTGTCCCGGGTTCAATTCGAAGCGGGAGAGCATAGAACGAATTAAAGCGGTTCGAATATTACTGTAAACTGTAGGTTCAGGTCTTTACATAGTCTTGACCCTAAGAAGGAATGTTAAACAATAATAAACAAAGAAACAAGCAAACAAACGAGAACAAGAAGGGTTTCCTGTACGTCTACTACGTCTCCCTGAATGAGAGAAATAATAATACTTTCTTTGAGGCATGTACTAGACACGTTGTCCAGTGCCTAGCCTGCTAGATTACGAATTGGGAATGGAGAGATGTGCGGGTTGAAACCCCAATGCCGGCCCTTCTAACAGGTTTCTTAGGGGTTTTGTCAGTTATACCAGGCGCATGTTATGATGTTACCTACATAATAGGCTCTGGCCGACACCTTTCCTCATCCGTCTCCCTCCCCTATCCCGTCCTGTGCCACAAATGCTTAAAGGACCTAAATAAATTCAACAAAATTCAAGTAAGTGTTAAAGTATGCTGCTTTGTAATAAAGTCCTGTGTTCAATTTTCCATGGGAATACAATTGGTTCGGAGCTCATGTTAAACTCTAGGTCTCACGTCCTTGCGACGTCATCATCATCCGATTAATGTCAATAAAAAATATCGATTCACTCGGCTCAGGTTTTTTCAGGTCAGAACCTGCTTTCGGGAAGAACACTGAAATATTAAGAGTATCAATATTAAAAAAACAACTTTTATTAATATATTCTTGATTATTTCCGCTTTGTAATATAGTAATGCATTTTGTTGTTAGAAATATGGCGAAGCATTTTAAATTTTATGTATTTTTGACAGATTTCCGCTATTCGGGCTCCGGGATATAAAAGAAAATTTTTCCGCTATTCGGAATTTGATATGCTGTGCGCCTTAGAAGCTGTAAGAACAAAACAACTTTCAGTTCGTGAAGCCTGTAAAAGGTTTGGTGTGCCAAAGACAACAGTTTTAGACAAATTACATGGAGTTCAGTTTGCACCACTTATTGCAGAGGTCTTAACAACAGCAGCAACACCGTCAACAATAAAGAATGGGTTTTGCAAATGTGGACTGTATCCTTTCAATCCGGACGCTGTTGACTACACAAAATGCATCAAGAGTGTATGCAAAAACATAGAGAGTACTTCCACTCAGCCAAATGTTAGTGAAGAAGACCTTCGTACTGCAAGAAAAGTTATTACTGTGTACAAGGATGAACTTCAAAAGGCTGCGGTTGACTTCAACGCAGTTCTTGAAGTTTTGAAACTTCCAGCAGAAAAGCCGATGGACGAAGCACTACAAACTGATGATAAAAGTGCCAACTTACCATTAGATGACGAAGTTGCAGTTGGTGAAATCCCTGTAGTTGATGACAACAATGAACACTTGTCTCAAGCTACTCTCACTGTTGGAAAGGATTTACTAAATGATCTTCTCCAGTCATTGGCTGTTGAAGCCAATCCAAGTGCAACAACTGAAAACAGAGTGAATATAACATCTATTCTACCAACGAAATCTGAGAAATTCGACACCATTGCAGCACAAGAGAAAGAGGAAATCAGTATTGTTCCAAACAAAGAATCAGTTATGTCTGCTCCAACAACAGAATCAGAGAGGCCTTTAATAAGAAAGGAAGGAAGGAAGCGTCTATTCCAGAATTTGTGCCATCAAATGAGAAGGAAACACATCAACTACACTGAATGAAACTGAACCTATGAAAGATATTCAGCAAGATACTTATTCTCTCAAAGAACCTCCTACTGAAGCTCTGGTTTCTTTACCAGAAGCACAGCAAGAAACAAGGGACGTTGAAAGCGATGCTGTTGCTGGACCAAGTGAATCAAGTCAGAAGATTATCGCAACAACCCCTAAAACTATCAGACCAATATATATAACGCCAACTTTTAAAAAGCATGTGTTCTGGCCTAAGAGTCCAGTCAAAAAGCCTAAGAAGAAGGTAGAGAAGATACCGTTTGCAATTAGATCAGAAGAATATCGCCGCGCACTGACTGCAAAACAAGAAGAACAGAAGAAACTAGAGGAGGAAAAGAAACGCAAAAGGGATGAAAGAACAGCAAAAAAGAGCAACAAACTGGAAAATCCAAAGAAACGATCGAAGACGACGACCACTGCTGTTGTAGAAGAACATCAGAATGAAGATGATGTAATTGATTACGGCGATGGAGCCATATGCGCAGGATGTGGAGTGATAATAAACAATTTTGCTTTGGAAAGAGGATAAACCAGTGGGTTGCGATCATTGTGATAAATGGTTCCATCTTCGGTGTACCGAATTATCTGGGTATACATAGGAAGAACTCGCAGATAAGCTGTTCCTGTGCGCAGATTGTACCATATAAATGATTTGAATAAACAATCAGGAACTTACTGTTATTACATGAAAAGATAACTCAATGTGCTCAAGTAACTCAAAAGAGAAACCTAACACGGGAGAGAAACCTTATCATATGTGAGACGATAACTCGACGTGCTGCAGTAACAAAGGAGAGAAATCTTATCATATATGAGAAGATAACTCGATGTGCTGAAGTAACACAGGAGAGAAACCTTATCATATATGAGAAGATAACTCGAAGTGCTCAAATAACAGAGGAGAGAAACCTTATCATTATGAGAAGATAACTCAATGTGCTCAAGTGACACCGGAGATAAACATATTTCACACAGGAGAAAAGTGAACACTTAGGATTTTTAAAATTATTAGAGACTCGTAATTTGTTTAGGATTTGTAAAACCGTAATATAAGTGATAAGATAACGTGTGCATATAACGGAGGAGAGAAGTCTTGTTTCACGTGAAAGATCTATTTAATATTCAAATCCATTATTCCAAATAAAATAGCTATGTACCAAATCCTAATAGCGTGATTCTTTCATTTATAATCACTAAGGAGAAAACCTTATTGAAAATTAAATAAAATCTTTATAATCGTTTTGTCAAGTTCAAATCTCGCGAATAATACAATTTCGAAATATCACCTAAGGCGATCAATTACTTCTCCGTGATAGAAACGATAGAAATTGCGCGCGGTCGACTAATAGCATGAATGCGGTCGACTACTGAGCGATGATGGTCGACAAGTGGGAATTTTGATGAGTTTTCGTAAAATCTATTTTTATATCATTGCAAAATTTTAAAAGTGAGCAGTTAACACAGGCATGGTACAAAAGAACCCAAATAAAGCAAATAATTCACTTTTGTCAAATACTATGAAATCATCACGCTTTATAAGTGCTTAGAAGTAAGATTTTTTTTCAGCGGTCGACTATTGGCGAACTCACCCTACTATAGAAATTGCTAGTACAATTTTACTCATATTTCTACCAGAATTTGGGACACTCGAAGGCCTTGGTTCTTTTCCCTTCACACTTTTCGTACTTATGGCATCTACTTCTCACCCCATTGAAATATACACAGGGTGACCACAAAACAGACTCTGGTTTAGAAAGGGCATAGCTATAATAGTATCAAAGTGATATACTGCTCAAGGGATCATATAAGTTCAATAAACTCAAAATAGTTTTGGTGCTGGTGATTGGAATTACAAATACTTGTCATGCAAAAAACATCGAGACGGTAATCCGGCTGCAACCACACCTTATGAAGCGTAGTGTTATCCTAATTGATGGAGTTGACAGCTACATTAATGAGTTTCTAATGGTCATTCAGGGTTGTAGGTAGTGGAGGTACATAGACCTGGTCCTTCAAGAACCCCTAAAGGAATAGTCACATACGGTTACAAGTTCGGTGACAGCAGGGGCTACTTACTGCAAGTGCAAGGTGAACACGATTTTCGATCTCCACCTTTCTAGCTGCTGATTTCACAACAAGCGAATCTAAAAAGAAAGATATGAAAATATTTTGAATAAACTGAGATTTGAATATCCATTATATCAACACATTCAAGTAACAATTAACTTTGTAAACACCTAATATTAGGGAATTCTTTTGCGTTTACCCTGTATATATCGTGTAGAGGTACTATTGTTTCTTTGGAATTAATGGAGATTTTGACGGTTTGATGTTTTCAATTCTTCTTTAATTTCTTATTAAAAATGTATTTGCCTTGTATATAAATTAAACTTACCTTTTTATTCATAAATATTATTATTACATGCAGTATATTAGAATTTCACCAAATAACAAACATTCAAAGAGATTTGAAGGTCCAACAGTTCATTTCAAAGAAAAAGCGCTTTCCCGTGGAAATCAATCGTATGGGAAATCAAAATGATGCAGAACTCTTTCTTGGATATATTTTCGCACAGGAGACCGGAATTTGATTCAAGACCCTGGAAGTTCATTTTATATAGATTAAATATTAGACTGTAGGTCGATGTACAATATAGCCTTCCTGTTGAAACAGCTCAATCTTAAATTTTTCGTAGTGATTTGGTTGCATTTTAATTGGTGTTCACGGGAATGGGTGAACCGTGTGAAGTCGATTGGTTAATCTTAGCGCTTTTGCTGTGCATGGTTAGAGGTTCGATTACCGATTGGAAAGAGTCTTTGGTACTCAGCTATTATCGTCACTTAATGAGAAGGTTAATTAAAATAAACTTAGTTAACAAACCACGTAGCCTGTACAATCTTTCAATAATTTATTTTATATTTTCATTGTTGTTTTGCTTGTTTGAAATGCGTATGAAATATCTTTATGTTCGAAGAAAACTAACTTATTGTATTGTGTACGAGCTGCACTTTAAACAAAATGATAAATTTAACTCTAAATAATAAAGAACATTTTAAGTCAGTCTTTCTTCAGACACACACACGCGCGCACAAAAAAAAAAAAAAAAAAAAAAAAAAAAAAAAAAGTAAAGAAAAGAAAGAAAGAAGGGAAAGAAAATAAAAATTTTGAAACGATTTTTATTATATTGCACTACTATGAATGACGTATTTGACAAATTGAACGCGAAGGAGACTTGGACCTCAACTGTTCTCTCAGTCTAGGTTTTGTGTTTATATACCACACAGTTGTTATGAACTGAACAAAAGGCTATGTATTTAAATGTCACGCTGGTCTCTAAAGAGTTAAGGACGCTGATTGTACCCGAACATAATAACTACGCATATCCACCAACACAACTAACATGTACTTGGTACTTGAAAAAAAATGAAAATGCAATTTTTCGGTTAAACGTCTCACGATTGTACGCTTTAGGCTAAGGGCGGGGGGGGGGGTTGATTAAGGCAAATGAATTATGATGGAAGAATGTTTTTTCTTGCCACTTGCATTCAACTTTCTCTTGACATAGCTATTATCATGTACGTATGCTTTAATACTATCTATAAACTGTTATCATTCTGTACTTCTCTTGTCTAATTTCATTATATTACAGCACGCAGGAGACAATTCCCTTCTTAGATGACAAGTTTCATGTAAGTATATAACATATATAACATAATACTATTCTTAGCAGCAAATAAAACCTTCATTTGTGCCTTCTATTTCTTTACTTCTTTCATATAAATACTTTCGGTCTTCATCTATTTCCTCTTCTACGCAATTTTTTGGGGGTACTCATCCCCCTGTCCCCCTCGCCAGAGACTCCCATGCTATCGATTAAAGAATGTAGCTCAAACTTATGCTCCGTACCCTCCCACAAATGACCACCCTGAGCTATGTCCCCAAACTTATATAAAATCTTCTATTATATGTGAATATTCGTAAAAGGAATTTTTCAATTACAGTATATCTTAGTGTTTTGTATTTATTCCTTCCATGACTTTAAAACTTGTTTAACTTCAGGTGTTTTTAAAAAATATATAGTCTGCGCGATTATTCATTGAATTGGTGTGACGTAAGTGGATTTCTTTTTTCACAAAAAAGAAAGAAAATAAATTGTTGTTAATACATGCGTCATATATTTCGTGACATACTTCCGGTTGCAGTGCAAAGCAACTCACGCAAAGAAAAGATTTTTTAAATGAAACCTGCCGCGGGAGACCCTGTGACTCACTTTTTCAAATCGTCTAACTGGAAATGATGAATAATGGAAAATCGTCTGGTTTTTATTACATAAATGTTTGCATAAACAGTGTTACTCGAGGGAGTTATACGTTGTTAAGGAAATATTTTAATATCCCGTAACTCTATTCTTAATATTTCAGAGATACTTCGTATGCAATTATACGCTGTTGCTTTTATGAATATGCCTTATCCATTTCAATCATTCAGAATGCACTGTGTTGCCCTCATATGAGATAATAAATAGAGGGCGTCATCCTCCATGTGTAATCTAGCAGTAGTTAGAATGGTAATTCAAAAAGTCCACACTCGTTCATCTTCATACGAAGATAACTGTTTGTTGATTTCCATTCCTATGTGAATGAATTATTATAATGTCTAACTACTTTTACGTTTACTAGCTTTTAATATTCAAATTAGTGGAGCATATGCCGTTAACAGGACGTCGTAAGGTAACGACCGTGTCACAATTTATAACAAATGAACAGATACAGTTGTAAATGCATTTTACACTCGTAATTAATCCTGTAATATCTAAGGGGACAAGCAATAATTTCTGGCAATATATTTATTTGTACGTAGGATAAGTTCAATTTTCATGTGAGTCACAGTCACTTATTTGTTTATTTCTTGAAGTTTTCTGTCCATTTTCAACACCAAGGCTAAGAGGACCTATAGTTTAAGGTGGTATCCGAATCAAGGTACTGTGTTCAAATTTTTAATGCTCTTTCAACAGGACTACATGCAACAAACGCCCAATTCTGGTTACGTTTTTTGTAGTGATTTTCATTTTGAGCATTTAGTATATTGATATAACATTAGTAAGACATCGAGACGTCCAGGTTTAACCGGGACAGTTCCGAAGTTACACCAACAACTGTACTGAAGACTTTTCCAGCTATACTGATTGACAAGAAGTAATTTCAAGTTCATGGGTTCAGTTTACGATTCACAAGAACTAGTGATTGAAGCCACATTGCCACGTTAAATCAATCTTGTAGCTGCCATTAAAAAAAAAAAAAAATCTTTCAACCCAATCTTTCTATTTACTCTTTACATGTTACAACTTCTTGAAAGCAAGAAAGGTGTCGCCACACATGCATCACTGCACTCTAGTGGACAAACAGTGAACCTCCTCATTAAAAACGTGTATTTTGGCGCACTTCCCCTCACTGTCCAAAAGAATCCGTTGTTTCGGAAGCGGCGAAACTAATTTTTCTTTTATGTTAGCGGGAGGGCTATAGCAGGTGGCAAGCAAGACGTTCCAGAAAGTTGGGAATCGTTCAACTCCTTGCAAGATGGAAAAAATGTTTTATGACCCTTTCAAGGCTATGTGTACATGGTGAAATATGGTAGGGTTTCAAGATTTATATATATATATATATATATATATATATATATATATATATATATATATATATATATATATATATATATATATATATATATAACAGCTACAAGTTCTTCTAACGTGGCAATGTGGCTTTAGATGCTTGACACTAGGAAGGGATAGTAAATAATACAATTGAACCGAGAACAAGTTCTTCGAATATGTTCGTACACATAAGAATTCCTTCTATCAGCAATTTGAAACTGATGCACATGCTGATCTTCCAGCCTGAGAAACAACCTTCCACATTTATAAACACACACAAAAGACTCCATTGTTATGACATGCAATACATAAAATTCCATCGTTTGTAAAGTGAATAATAATGAAGAGAAGAACAATACCTTAGGTGCACGCTCTTCGTGTTTCCTGGAATCGTCTGTCACATTCTTCCGCGTCCATGCATTACACAATGACAGGGAACTCCATCAGGCAAATTATACAAGGGGAGGTAAACAGACAGATCCCAAAGCGATACCTCTCACCGACTACTCTCTACGTTTTTAAATTAATTTTAATATGTAGTTGATATAGAGAAGGTGGTACAGCGATGCGAGGGTAATCCAAGTTATGAAAGAAGGATATTTGCAAAAAAAATGTCCCAATTTAACGAACGAATATTCGTCTAAGGAGCACTATTTATAACATTTATGAGAAGTTCTAATTTTGGAGAGCATTACTTTCTCTTGTTGTTAAAGGGAAATTCTTTATTCTCCATAAAATGCCATTTTAATGATTTTTTGAAAAAGGAGTTTGGGAGTTTGATTTTTTAAAAAAAGTTGTTTCCGTGTGTTGCGGCAGTGGCGTCAATTGGACGTTAAAAGTGGGGAAGCAAGACATGATCTTAATATTTTTATACCAAGGTTAATTTTCCTGGTTGCTTCTCCACTTTTGTTTGACTTAAGGTTGTATAACTAATAAGATACTATCTTTTTCAGTTAGAATATCGTATATCATATTTCATATTTTATTAAGTAAATTGACAAGAGCAACGCAACTAGGGACAAATAAGCCCTAGCTCTTTCTACTCTGAAACAACGAAGGTGTAAGAAGAGATTTTATTCGTTGCTCATGAATATCTTAAAATTCTGTCTGGAAAATTGTGTGATCAGATTATTTAATAACAAATTAGCAAAACAAATAAATAGAAAGAATAATATTAATCATATTAATGAATAATGAGGCTTGTTTTTGCAAAAATTATATTGAAACTGGGGATTAATGAACAACTCGTATTTTTTAATTCCACGCATGCTATCATATGCATGTTACTACTCTTAGAAGGACAGTAAATACTAGAAGCATATGCTACGACAGTTAAAGAAATACTTACTTTTGCATCTTCCTGAAACATGTTCATTGACATTACGTACAGTTTTCGCTTTCTTGGAACAGATCAAAACAATAATGCTTAAAATCATTTCACACTCCAATTTACAAAATAATCCTAAAACCTAGAATTATGTTAAATTCACTAAATTTAATTGTATATACACTTGAACATTCCTAAACACACCACTGCAATACAATGGAAAAGGTAGAAGTTGTTTCTTATTACTCTCTTTTTAATTAATAATACTTACTGAGCTCCTTCGTGGCTAAGCGGTTAAGGCACGTGCCTTTGACGTGGAAACCGGGTTCGATTCCCGGCGGGAGCTCATGTGGTTCGGATTCTACGTTAATCAGTAGGTCCACGTCTCATATAGCCTCGCTGCTGAACGAGATATTAAACTAAAATAATCAAATCAAAATATTTCTTACTATTAGAAAGGAAAGAAAAGACATTTTAGGAACTGTCAATATTTGTGCAATTAAAGACTAACTTGTGAAAACTTTTCTTTTTGTGCGAAATGTTCTCTCAATTAGTTTTAAAGCGAGTGACTAATATGTAGAGCCCTTGTAAGAAGAAATGAAAGCACGCTGAAATTGTGGTGCTCCAATAGGTTAATTTTTGCGCCATTTTTCGTGGCAATTAAAATGCAATTCCTGTACCTTTCTTAACTCCACGGGAAGACAACCAATACGTACTCACGCAAATGGCAAATATTATACGGCACCATTTATTTTCTATGAACTACTAGTACATACAAAAACTTGATATTTCTAAATGAAACTATATACATTAATGGGTCTTCAAAAAAGTGCGGGGGCAACTGGCCCCTTGCTCCCTAATCGCCGCCCATGTGTCCGGGAGGCAAAGCTATGTTCGTCGTTGGGTCCGTCCGGGAAACAAAAAATCTCGAGAAATATTTAATGGATTATCATTAATTTTTGGCAGGATGTAGAGTCAACGCTTAGGAATTGAGTACGTTGATGGACGTGATCCATCGACCGGAAATGATACAAATCAACCATTTTCTATTTTAATGTTGATCACTATAGACTAAGAACGGTAATAGATAGCGAAAAGCAGTTTCCTGCATTCAATTAAGCGTTCCAAGAATACATTTCATCTCTATCGTTAACTCTCTACTAAATCCAGAAGTGAAAATTACTATAATTTCGTTTTCAATATTCATCTACAGAGACTAAAAATTGTAAGAAATGGCGAGAAATGTTTTTTTTTTTTTTTGGAATAGATCTAGCCTTTTAAGAGTAAGCACCATCTTGTTTCTCAACCCTCTATTCAGAAGTGGCAGAAATCAACAAGTTTCAATTTTAACTTTGACTGCTATAGACTAAAAACGATAATATATAGCGAGGAGCTCAGTGGTAGAGCGTTCACCTCTGGTGCATGAGGTCCTTGGTTCGATCCCAGCTCGCGCCAAGTGAACTTTGAGGTGGACAAACTGTGTGCGTAGGTTTTCTCGGGGTTCTCCCGTTCCTTCTCACTTTCTTCAATCATCAGCGTTCCTTTTAGCCCAGCCGGCATAATCGTGGGACGCAAAACTTACGTTCCTCATCAGGAAGTCGCGGTCGGAAGGAAGGATTGCCGCCGTCGACGGTGGCGGAACGAGGGAGGCAGCCGGCACCCATCCGCAGCGGCACGACGATCTATCTGCTCAAAATTGCCGACCTTTTGCCGAGGCGGCAAGCGGGCGAAAATCGTGAAATAAAATGCCCTTTGCCGATTCTTTATCGACTGTTGCCGACCGTGAGAGTCGGTAAAACAGTCGGAAAGGCCACTTTCCGACCCTTTGCCGACTCCTTGTGTCGGCCTCTTTTCGACGGCGGCGCCGGGGCATTTAATGCTCATTTCCGGCTGTTTGCCGACTGCTCGCCAAGGCAACTATTCGTCGCGGTCAAAAATTGTGCGGAAAGACGCCGGAGTCCGGCGCGGCATCTGGTCGGCATGAACAAATTGTCCGACTGTAGGCGGCAGGATCCTGATGGGGGTTAGATTTCATTTCAATTCATTTCCGAAACCTCGCCCACCAAAGGCACTTGCTTTAACCAATGAGAGCTACTGCACAACCTAGGGTTTCAATATTATAACTTATGGTGAGAGATAAACCAAAGATAAGACGTTATATGATGTGTTCCGGGTAATAAAGGCAAAATCAACAACAATTATGTGTACTTAGCTCGAAAGAACCGGCTTCTATTTCCGATGGGAGCTCATTAAGTTCGGATCTGACGTTAAGGTGTAGGTCCAAGTCTCATACAGTCTTGGGTTGAACGAGACACTAAACTTCGGATCAACCAAGAGATTAAAGCTGTGGCAGATAAACGAAGAGGGTGACGGGGACACTTTTGTTTACACCTTTTAGTTCCAAAATAATCTAACAACCAATTTTGAAGCAATCACATCAGAAAAGGTAAATAATTGTTTTGTATTATTGATGGAATTTGCTATCTTCGAAGTGAATTTAAGCTACCGTTATACGACATAAACATGAATATTATGCAAATGCGATGAAAAAATCATGGAGGCTTTCGAATGTGTATGTGGAAAAGAATGAAGAGAATTAGTTGTGTCGAATAGAAAACTAATCAGGAAGTGCTAGAAATAGAAATAGAAATAGTAGGAGAGAAAATAACAATTTTAGGTGTAATTGAAAATAGGAAGAGAAACTGGTAACGACATGGGCCGACAAGAAACTGTATCATGACGGACGTAATACAAAGTATGATGGAAGGAAAAGGAGGAAGAGATGAAAGAGACTACGTGAAGACGAACGAAGAGGTTAGCTTTGAACTATGGTGGTGAACTTAGATTGTAGTACGTTACCTGCCAATAATGGCAGAATACCTTTAATAATTATTATAATGATTAATCTTTTTTTAAAAAAAAAGCACGTGGCACAAATATGAAGATGGAAAGACGTGTGGAGGAAAATGTCATTTGAACTTCATTAACACATAAGTGAAATATGACGCTTACTTTTCTAAGAATGAGTAGTTTAGAATAATTCCCATTTCAAAATGAAGGGATAAAAAAAAATATAAGCTGTGTGGTGTGCTGTGGGATGAACGAGTGGAGTTGGTTGTTCCTTCGTTGAGAACACTTGTGTTTGTTTTATTAATCGGAGTGTGAGAGTGACCGCAGATGAGAGTCCTCAGAGACAAATAAAAACTTGCTGCCAACGAGACACCTGTGCCAATAACACAACAGCCATTTCTCATCTGGATACAAAAATGAAGAGCCAGGCAGTGTTGGATATTGGCGGTCTATTACCGTATTCATGATAAGTATTTTTTTTTAAAAAAAAAGTAGAAAATTGAGCAATGTGGAAAATAAACTCATAGAGAAAAAAATAGTTATTGTAACGTCATGTCTATAAACAAATATATTATGAGTATTAAGATTATGATTTAAGATAACATAATCAATTAAAAAAATTAATGCACATCTGTATAAGATCAGAAAGAATCTTGATTTTAAAAAAATGAAAAAAACACTC
Organism: Thermobia domestica; assembly: GCF_964235325.1. NCBI lineage: Eukaryota > Metazoa > Arthropoda > Insecta > Zygentoma > Lepismatidae > Thermobia > Thermobia domestica. The sequence continues at coordinate 1,082,226 of NC_137462.1, read as the reverse complement.
AATAAGGCAGCTTTTCCCAACCTTTTTCAACTCGCGGCACACTGCGGATGTAACTTGAATTCTCGCGGCATACTCATAAATATTATTATTTGTAAATATAAAATACCGTGATATTTTTTCCTAATTAATGATCTTCTTACAGGTAAGAAAGCTCGATCACTGGTTTTTCCCCGTGGTTAATCATTATGGTTACTTTTCATTCTAATTTAAAAATAGAAAACAATTCAATGAAATATTGGGGCCGCGATGACTCAGTGGTACAGCGTTCACCTCTGGTGCTTGGGGTCCCGGGTTCGATCCCAGCCCCCGCCAAGTAAACTTTGTGGTGGACAAACACCGTGTGCGTGGGTTTTCTCGGGGTTCTCCCGTTTCCTCCCACCTTCTTCATTCCACCATTTCATTCATTACTCACCGTCTCCTTTAGCCTAACCGGCATAAGCATGGGACGTAAAACTCAAAGATTTCATTTCATTTCATTTTCAATAAAATATTGGACTCTGGTTTTAAAAACTACGCTTTCTTTTTCGAAAACTGTATCCAACCTTTCACTAAGAAGATAGATCACTAAATAACGAACGGAAAAATAAATCTCTTTTACTTTTAAAACACAAAGGTAATTTGTATACATGCTTGGTTTGTCGAAAGCATTGAATAATATTTTAAAATTTAAAGTTACGAAATAGTCTACAACAATAAAGGAGCAACAATAGTCACAACAATGATAACGAATACTTTTTTCAACATTAAAATTGTACACAAGAGTAACACGGTATGAAACTTAAAATTGTATATTCATAGTAGAGGTTGATACTAATGTGGAATACAAATATACATTTTCCCTTATGTCTTGCAATTTGATTTTTATAGAATTAATAATTTTGTTTCAATTTCCCCGCGGCACGCCAGTGATCCATACACGGCACACCGGTTGGGAAACGCTGCAATAAAGGGTCAGAAAGATGTATACTTGTCACACGACATAATACTTTTGTTCTTCATAGTTGCCTAAAAATGGTATTTTTACAGTGTTCCTTGGTTTCTTAAAATATTAGCGCAATTATGGAATTGCAAAAAGCTGCTCACCATCAATGAACTATTAAGATTTAATTTCTAAAAATCTTAATATTGGATTTACCAGCAACAGTATGGAGCCCTCCTCATTGGTCTCTGGCAACACTTTAGTTATATCCCTTCGTGACTAGGTAGTTAGAATAATGAAACGAAATCTTCCAGTTTAATGACCTACTATGATATCTCTTAGGCTAAGGGAGAAGGATGATTAAGGCAAATGAATGATGATAGAATTGGTGGAATGAGAATGTGGGGGGATATGGGAATACCTACGGTTACGATGTTCTCCACCACAAACTTACTTATCGAGGAATCGAGCCAGGGACTCCACGCACCAGACGTAAGCACTCTACCACTGAACCATCGTGTTCCTCTGCTATGTGATTAGTGTACGTGTCTTTGCTGCGGGAGACCCAGGTTCGACCCCAGGTGGAAGCTCATGTGGTTCGAATCCCTTGTTAAGCTGTAGGTCCACGTCTCATATAGCACATTCTTAGGTGCTAAACGTGACGTTAAACTCCAAACAATCGAATAACCGTATGTACTAAAAATCCCTCTCCCTGGAGAGATCTCCAGTCATCACTGCTTTATCCTATTGTATTTGTTTTCATGTTCATATCCATTCAACACTGTAATTATTATAGTTTGTGAAAGCTTTATAAGTCAATCGACGCTAATATGCGTAGTGAGAAGAGGAAACTGACCTTCATATAATTAAAAAAAGAGAGAGAACATTGCATGACTAAAATGTATTTCACGCAGGTTTCATTCTACGAACTCGTTAATCAAACGACAATTCTTCACTTTCTACGAGATTTCCTTTCTCTGAAGGGAAATTCGTCATTTAACCGTCAACTGTTTGCCGAAAGGGAGTCACCATCAATATTTACAGATTTCTCCCTGCGCGCCTCCCCAACACACGCAAAGCACCACATCAGTTCTCACTGACGTCAGTGATAATCGTCTTCAACATTCAGATTTGTCAATTTGTTCGAAGTTTCTAATACCGAGGACATATGAGCAGGGCCGGATTTAGGGGGGTGCACCGGAGCACGTGCATCCCCCTCCGTTCTGAATATACACTATCTAAAGTGAGCAACTGACAGTGGAATCAGCCATACTTTCCTAAAATTTCATGTCATGTTTCCGTTTCGGGATTAAAAGAAAGCGGTTTCGCTAAACACAATACTTTAAGTCAGTTCCTCATACACATCACATATTCCTAGAGGCATTTTTTTTTTAAATTAAATTTGATTCAAATGTACTGATAGTTATTGGTGCACCCCCTCCCCCTCAGAAAATTCTGGATCCGGTCCTGCATATGAGGATACATAAACTATGGGACTGATACATGCCTTCCCTGCCATAATCTATGACGCATACTCCCGATATTTTTCTGTCATGTTTCTCCCCGAAAACGTAAACTACTTTTAAATTGATAGAATTGACTGCTGATCAAAGTTCTGCTTCCTTTTCCAGTAGTGATGGCCAAACGGCAGCCCGCGAGTGAAAGTAAAATAAAGACTTCCATAGACACATAATTTTCAAATTATATAATGTTGCTATATCAAACTCCAACTGGAATAGGCTTGTGTTATTTGGACTCCCTCTAATGCAAAATATACCCAAATGATTGAAAGAGTACAATACAAGTTTTTAAAACTATTAATGTATAGAAAACTGCATTGTACCCCGCACCTGGAACTAGCAAACAACTTCAATATACTGACATTAGAGCAACGTAGATTTGTTAATGATACATATTTTCTGTATAAAATATTAAAGAATAAAATCAATTACATAGAACTAACTTCTAATATATTTCTGCAAGTTCCAGCGTCTAAAACGAGGTTGAACAACAGTAGTACCTAGTGTTGCCACGAGACGAGACGAGACGAGACTTCAGGCTGTCTCGTCTCGTGCAAAGCATGTCTCGTCTCGTGTCTCGTCTCGAAAAAATGTGCTCGTCCCGTCTCGTGTCTCGTCTCGGGTGGTTCTGTCCCGTCTCGTCTCGTCTCGTCTCGTTTGTCTCGTAAAAAATATAGCAGCATACCATGGGAACGAAAGTAAAATGTAGCAGGCTGCACCATGCTAATCAAGATACAACTAAGTTACAAGTATTACTCAGAACACACAAGACAAGAAATGTCACGGTAGCTACATCGTGAAGCCTTCACCTCTCGTGTCGGTTCGATCTTGGTTAGTGCCATGTGAGCTTTATGGTGGACAAACATCGAATGTGTGAGGGGACTGCGATGGCTCAGTGGTAGAGCGTTCACCTCTGGTGCTTGGGGTCTCGGGTTCGATCCCAGCCCCCGCCAAGTTAACTTTGTGGTGGACAAACACCTTGTGCGTGGGTTTTCTTGGGGTTCTCCCGTTTCCTCCCACTTTCTTCATTTCTCCATTTCATTCATTACTCATCATCACTGTCTCCTTTAGCCTAACCGGCATAAGCGTGGGACGTAAAACTCAAAGATTTTATTTCATTTCATTTCATTTTTCGAATGTGTGTGTTTTCTCGAAGTTTTCTAGAATCCTACCACTTTCTTCATTCCACTAATTTTCCCATCATCATCCATTCGGCCAAAGTTGCCTAAATGTCTTAAAAATAAATTCAAATAAGCTCACAAGGCAAGGACAAATAGTTTACAAGATAATATATCTCTGCTGTTAGTTGTCTGAGGCTTCTCGGCCCTGTTTTTTTTTTTCTAACATTCTGAAACATTGAAATTTGTTTCACCAGTTTCAATACACGAATATACAGTAAATTGCTCATAGGTACGTCGAAGATGAAGACACTAATGTCAAATAATGTTTACACGACAAGCAAAGTTCAATGTAAAGGTGTCACCATTCCCGACACTATCGTATACTATCAGCCCACTTGCTTCATAGTGTATAATTGGATCTCTTCTTCAACAGGAGGTTGACTTAAACTCGATTCGAGATGTACAAGAATGCACCGATAAATGGACTAGTCTGGTTGGAATGGATCCCCCACCTATCGACAAAAGACATGTTCAGTCTGTTTGGGATGGACCTATAGTCAAGCTTCGTTTATCTTCACTCCTATCATCAACTAATAACCCAGATGACAAAGCCAGGCTGTTAGCTGTCTCTTCCTCCAAAAGCGGAGCATGGCTTCAAACCCTACCTTCTCACACACTAGGTCTACACCTTTCTAATGAGAGCTTTCGTATTGCTACAGCTCTGCGCTTAGGTGCTAATATTTGTGAGCCTCACTTTTGTCCTGCTTGCAACGCATATGTTGATAATAAAGGATTACATGGCCTTTTATGTAAAAAAAAAAAAGTGCGGGAAGACAATCTCGACATCATATTGTAAACGACATTATTTGTAGATCCCTCGTTTCAGCGGGAGTTCCTTCATTAAAAGAACCAAATGGTTGTTGCCGCTCTGATGGTAAAAGGCCTGATGGCATGACCTTGGTACCGTGGAAAAATGGAAAAGCACTAGTCTGGGATTTCACATGTTCCGATACGTTTCCTCCTTCCAACTTGCCCCATTCTCCAATTCAGGCAGGTCTCGTCGCCACTCACAGAGAATCAGACAAAAGACTAAAATACTCAAACCTATTGGACAAATATTGGTTTGTAACAGTAGCAATAGAAACCAGTGGGTCTTGGGGTCACGAAGGATCTAATTTCATTAATAAAGTTGGTCATCGAATAGCAATCAAAACTGGTGACCCCCGAGCTACTGCATTCCTTTTCCAAGTATCAGCATCGCCATCCAGCGCGGGAATGTGTCATCGATCTTAGGCACATTACCTCCTGGTAAAGAACTGGACGAGATTTTTCTTCTATAACACACAATAAGACGGAAGGAGACATATCCGAGGAGGCTGACAACCACTTTGACTATGTTCATGAAGAATGTTTTGAATCCAGTTTGGATAAATATACATTGTTGGAAGTCATGGCTAATACCGGTAAATTTGGGAGTGGTAGCAACATTATCTACAGATTTTACTTTGTTACTCAAAATCGTTTAGGACCCGAATGATATTGTTTATTTGTCCGATGTTTATTTTGGAACAAATATGATAGCTACAGATAATCTATGTATTCTTAGATAACTTATATATATATGTAGAGAGAGAGAGAGAGAGAGAGAGAAAGAAAGAGAGAGAGGGAGAGAGATGGAAAGATATATAGATAAATAGAGAGATAGATATGTGTGTACACTTTGATTTCATATATTCCAGCCTTTAGGTTTCACAGTGTTAACCCATACCAATCCAAACACTACTTTTCATTTTAGCATCTTTAGATTTGTATCTTTAGGTTTGTTATTATTTTTTTTTAAAAAAAAGCTCGGAACCAAATAATTTTATTGAGTAATGGGAAATATTTGATTGAAATTTTATATGTTACTGCACAGTAAACTCTACTTGAAGTGCCATAGTAATGGGAGCTGAACGACACATCGAACGAAAGAATGCTTGGGGCCAGTCTTCACCTCCATGGTTCAAATCTGTTCCCATAACCGCAGGGTGTGTGCTACTATGTGGTGGTTGCCCCGTTTGTGTAACAAACTCATGACAGTACACCCAGATTAGCTAGTGGTCTAAAAAAAATGTTGATTTTTGGTTGGCCATTTTGGATTAAAGTTTCTTATATTGTCGTGATCTATTTGCAATCATACAACGTACATGTTCATACCAAGCCGAGCGCTTTGCGGCGATAGACCATCAGCTAGAAGGCCCCGGGTTGAGTCCTGGAAGGGTCATGTGTATGGATTTTAACAGCATTTGTTTTTTCGCATTGTTCAGGGCGCGAAATCGTACGGGATAAAAGAATTTCAGTCTGAAAAAATTGGAGAGAATATCCTCCCCAGGATACTTTCATGGGAGTAAGGAATTAGTAAAAATATAGGATATACATTTTATAGCAGGCTTAAAAATATGGTTTACGTATCCTATTTCTTTTCTGTTATGTTCAATGTTCGAATTTTGATCATTCTCATGATATTTTCTGCTTCCAACGGAGTTCCATGAATATTATACCAAATGTTCTTTACACTCTGTAAGAAACTATTTCTGAAGATAATTCAGGTCCTAATGAATATTATTCACTAGGAAAGGGAAGTATTCTCCTCTCAACATGGAAGCAGAGGGCAATTTCACACTCTGGTCAGATCAAACATTTCCGCCTAACAAAACGAAGGTTCCCCTGTAAAACCTCTTCACATAAAGTGTTATTGTTAGTATCATAAATTTGCTGAAAGCAAACAATTTGAAGGGTTCGTCGATAATATCTTTCCTTTCTTTGTCCTTTACCCGCCTTCCAAACGAAGAGGTGAATTTTACAACATGACTGCTGTATAATAAGCGAGCTATTGGTAAAATGGTAAAAGTGTGTTTTTATGTGTATGTGTGTGTATGTGTGTGTGAGAGAGAGAGGGGGAGGGAGAGAGAAGACAAAATTTTAGTTGCAAGATGACATACTTCAATTGCCGTTTTCGGTTAATTTCGGTACATATAGCAAAAAGAATACCGCCACCAGAGAATAAAGACAAGTGTAGTCTGTTCTGTTCTCTTTTGCCATCTCAGCCAGAACTTTCAACTACAGCCTGTACTGAGTGTAGACCTTACCTAGTTTTCAAATTGAATAGATGGTGGTGGTAGTTCTGTTTCTTGACCTTGTAAAAATCTTCCCTGTCTTTGATTTTGTTTGTCATCATTCCAGCCAGAAATGAAAAAAAAATTAGAATTCCTCAGTTTACAGCAAGGGGAATTGGGGACAAGACATTAAGGATGATATTCCTGGAAGCTCATGTATCACGATTGTTTCATTCAATAGACAGAGGACACCTTTCTATGAAGGCTTTTCAACATGTTTTCTCACAAAGGGGATTTTCCTTTTGCAATCTATATGACCACTGGCAATTTCAATCTTGGCCATTCCCGCCAGCGTTTTCATTTTCGAGACACGAGACGAGTCGAGACATTTCATGAGACGTCCCGTCTCGTCTCGTTTTCGAGACGGGACAAGTAGTATGTCTCGTCTCGTGTCTCGTCTAAAAGGGTTCTGTCCCGTCTTGTGTCTCGTCTCGTTTACGAGACGAGACGAGACGAGACACGAGAAATGTCTCTTCTCGTGGCAACACTAGTAGTTCCATGTACTGTAAGAAAGCACGTACTGACATCCTATATAAATCTTCTTTATGGAAAGTGAGATCTTACTGCAACAATATTGAAGAAAAGTGTAAAGTGATAGACGTATTCAATATGTCTGAAAGAGTGTTTAGGAATACAATTTGTAACCTGATAAGCTGAATTACTTAGTGAAACAGTAAACATTTCTGTATTTTTCTATTAAAAAATTCTATATCGGCAGAATGCGTGTTGTGTTGTTACAAGAAATAAGTAAAGAAAGAAAAATAAATAATTGTTGGGATGTACTATAACTTTTAGTTTGCCATGTAATAATCTCATGATTATAATCCAATGAAGGCCGTTTACAAAACGTTGGGAGGGGTTTTCTAAAAGATGAAGCTCTACTAATGAGGTTTGATAAGGTAATCCATTTCGAGGATTTAGGAGCAGAGTGAGTTCCTGAACCAAACATCTAAACTGAGTGGGCATTCTTTCCTGTTTATTACGAATATTATTATCATATATTTATTTATTTATTTAATTAACAATCACCAAATACAGCTCACAGGCCCTTTTACACTGGATATCTAACAACAACAACAACAACAATAACAATTAAAAGGATTTGGAAAGATATCGTGCAGGGTCCGGCATTTAGTAGGCACCATCCCGGCATTTGCCTGGTAGGACTGAGGAAAACAATGAAATCTACAGTCAGGGTGGTCGGCAGCGGGAATCAAACCCACAATTTTCCGAATGCGAAGCCAAGGCTCTACCATTTGAGCTACTTCGTATATAAATGTTATAAGCTATCTAAAGAAATATATTTTTCAGTGCCAACAGGTAGGCTTAATTTTCAATCTTTAGTGTATCATAACTGGAGTAATTAATTGTAAACCGTTTGCTTACGCGGAACAATATGCCTTAGTTGCTGGTATAACTGCACTTTTATTAATTTTTATCTGACAAACAACGTGAGAGACTAATTGTTCTTGTCTGAAATTTGTAATGAAATTCTAATTGGACGAAGGGCCAGAGAAAATCCTACCTCAATGAATGTAGACAATGCAGGGAGAAGCGGTCTATTCTTTAGCTGGTGCTTCTGGGCGAAAGAGTTATGTGTAGGAGGTGGGGGGAGAAGGCCACGACGTCTTCAAGGTTTTTTCTCTTTTCACAGTGTTTCTATCTCACTTTTACATCACACGCAACCACTTCTCCAAATAATTCAACTTCATTTCTTTTCTCCAGTAGTTTAATTTTAATTCTGTTTCCTGTACATCATTCAATTATAAACATAACAATAGTTGTTCGTAATTACGAGAAAGATACTGCAATATCTCAGTTGAAATTTTTAGTGCGTAATAAACATTTCGTAATATCCACGTATAAGCTTTTGTTATAGGTGGTGTAAACAAACGCATTTTTTCTTTTCTTTCACCTGAAACATGCACCCATGTGTTACTAGGGAAAATATTATGCCTCCACGTTTTGCCCTTTGCCTCTGTATTTTCTGTACTGAATGTTCGTAGGTGAAGAACATTACGATATGGTATCAAGCAAACAATCCCCATACAATGATATATTCAATGGTTCAAACCATATTAATACCAAAATTTGTATGCCCCCCTCTTACTTCGTGGTAGAATTCCCAAAAGCTTGATTTGGAAACGTTATCCAATTAATGACGTGACACAACATGAAACAAAATCGTCCCGACACAAACAAACAAACACACACACACACACAAAACAGTTTTTATCTTGATATGTGGGTGTGCGACTCCACAGGTTCTGAAATTCTGTTTGCCCTTTGTGCTTACCAAAACTTCGAGATTGTAAGGGTTGCTCTACATGATAACCCATTCACATGCCAAAATTATGCTTTGGTGAAAAAATGAGTGACATACTTCTCATTTTTTTAACTCTAGCAATTTGGTTGTGAAACATGGTCACTTACTCTGAGGGAAGAACGTAAACTGAAAGTATTTGACAACAAGATCCTGTGGCGAATATTCGGACTCAAGAATGATGACAATGGTGAATGGCGGAAACTCCAAAATTTATACGGTTTACCGAACATTGTTAGGGTCATCAAGAATTTTGAGGCTCAGGTGGGCAGGTTATGTAGTCAGAATGGAAGAAAGTGGAAACTATATCAAAGTTTTAACTGCAAATCCAATCGGAAAACGACCATTAGGAAAATCTAGGAACACCTGACCTAGGATTATTCTGATATGAAAACCTTGCAGCACAGGATTCTGCGAATGAGGAAAGAATTACATTTTTTTTGACGGAAGATGATTTAATCTGGTAATCGTTGTTTTCTCCCAAACATTTGTTAAGCTTTGTATTGAATCCTCAGTCCACGAAATGTTCAACGGAGTAACCATTCATCTTTAATTTATTACAATATTTGTATGGTGTTCGTTGAAGGATTTCAAATAGCTAAATTCTCTCAATCAACAAATATATCCATCTTATTCTTTCTGTTGTTGTTTTTTTTCTGATACACAGGACACTGACTCAGTTACAGAAAATTACAGCCAATGATGATCCTTTGCTCAAGTCGTTTCGCTTCGATAACTTTCTCTGAAATTTTCGAGTCCGAAATTTTATCGAAATGTTTTCGCCCTTAGAAGCATTGAATATCCTTGCATATTTCTCATAGCATGTAAAAAGCGCATAAAACCGGAGTTAATTGCAATACGTAATAACTTTAAAAGACGATTCTATTGGACATTATCACCTGCAGCTCCAAAATTCCCGTTTTCCTCTGTGTGATATCATGCAATTTATTTGTTGCACTATCATCGCGTGATTAATAATCGTTTCTTGAGAGATGCCGCTGGATTATGGACTGTTTATCATATGAAGACGTATGTTAATTAGCGACGGAGGGTGTCGCCGTGGGTTGCCACCATCTTCTCTTACAACGACTCACGATTCCAAAGACAATGAATCAAATAAAGGCTGGTTCCAGCTGATATGGCCACGAGAGAAACACTAAATACGTCCGTGTTTCAGAGTAATACTTAGCAGCTTCCTCAGCAGCGGTGAAGCCTTCGACCCTTGGGCAATAACCTCAAGGAAAAGAAGTTGTGGGTGTGATGTTTCTAATTGCATTTATCAAGGAAAATTACAAATGTAAACTTCTCTCTTAATGTGATCATTTGCTTTGTTTTTATGGCAAGAAAGGAACCACTGTCAGGTATTTTTTAAAAATAAAATGTCTTCTTTAAAACTCTCTTCTGTCATGAAGGAGTCTTCTGACTCACTTCTCAGAGTGATATTTGATATTTGCTTCTCAAAGTATAGACTGCTTTTAACCAAACCTTCGACAACATTTTGTTCCTCAAGCCATTTCAATACGTTTTAAAAGGGAGTAAGTTTCCTTGTTGATTGAAATCTTCCTTCCTTTATTTTTTTGAAGAAAAATGTGTGTCATAAGTGCCCACTGTATTTATAACAAAGCTAATTAACCGTTTGTTCATTTATTCTGTTATACCTTAAATTAACACAAATAAACATTTTCTTTCCACATGCCATTTTCTAAATAGCAATTAGAGATTTTGTTTTCAAAATTTGACCATATTTGAGTCTCATAATTCGGGAACCATATCTGGACGCCATAATATTTCACACTTTTACTAAACTCATTAATATCTCCCACCATGCCAAGTTTCATTAAGATAAAATGAGTTTCATCTATCGCATACGATATATAGTGAACTATCCTCGCGACGGGGGTCACAGTGCTGAGCGGTAGTGTGCTCTACTATGGTTCGATCCTAGGCCGCATGAGTTTGGTGAAGAACATTGTGTCGATGAATATTCTTGGGGTTCACCCGTTTCTCCTCCCATTCTCGTTTTAACAACACTGAGAAAAATCCGTTATCTATACAGCGGTGTATTGTACAATTATACGGAATCTTTATATTAACTACAGAAACCAGTGCGGAGCATACGTTATCTATATGCTACATACTTTTCCCGTTTAGATGTTACATCATGCCGTTCCAGGATGTCTGACATCTAACAGTCTTCCGTATATTGCATACATATGCTATGTTACATACGTCAGCTATATGTTACATACGTCAGCTATATGTTACATACGTCTATCTGTATGTCAGATCCTGATCACCTATATACAGTTCTTTCGTTCGTACTTTTTCAGTTATTCCTTTGCTGTACGTTAAGTCCAAAACCTGCAAAATTTACACATGTAACCTATGTTTTTACATATGCCACATACCGGTACGCTTTTATTCTCAGTGAATTTTCATAACTATTCACTTCCGCCTCCTTGAGCCTAAAGGATCTAGACGTGAGACGTAAAACTGAGATTTCATTTCATTTTCTTCATTTGTACTATCTTTGTGGTTGATTCTTTTGGAAAAAAAAATCAGATACAGGACTATAAAAATGCAATTAAAGGCATCATTTGATGTTTGGACATTTATTAACTAACTAACTGTATGACGTATAAAACCCGGAGGTTGAATGTCAAGTTCACAAAAGTTTTCTATTAATTTCTATCCTTAGCCAACTGAATCCAGTTTCTACTTTGTATTCCTATTTCTGCGAGATCTATCTTAATATTGTCCTCCCATCTGCTGCTAGGCCTTCCTAATAGTTCCGATTTTTCCGATTGGACTTCAAGTTAAAACTTTGAAATCATATTTGTAAATTAGCAGCGAGAAAGACTGCAGAACAATGAAATTTTGATGACCTGTGATTTACGAATTCTTTCTTGCAACCAGATGAACGGCGAAGATTACTTTTATTGCCATTTACGATTCTTGAAAGCTTGTCTGTAAACACAACTTAATTTTGCATACTTCTCTTGTCATTAAATACCAGCACCAAACTTCTATCAAATCTAGTAAGTGTTTTGTGTGCTCCTTAACATTTGTAAAAATTCCCAACAAGAAATTATTCCGGATGCAATTCGAAGCTACTTTTAAAAAAGATGTTTGGCTGGATCACGATTTCCTTATCGTAGACGGCTTCTTCCCAAGTCAGAAGATACGTGTACCTAAGACATATTCATAAATTCATAAATAATATGCTAATGTAGAGGAGATCTTCCTTCATTTAACTTTTATTATTGTTTCAAAAGTTAATATTCAATTGTTATTAAAACAATTTGTTATGCTGTTATTATCCGCAGTGAATTGATTTCGATTGTGAGTAACTTAGGATCCAGAAGCTTCCACACCACAGCATTTAACACGCTTATATATACCTACCATATTATTTCAAGCTGAATCCCGATAGGATGAGTTCCATGTATGGGTTTTTATTTTCGAAAATATAACCCAAAGTTTCACATCCCGAAAGCTTAGATAACATAATATCTCACTCCCTTATGTGGGAGATCAAGTTCTGTCACTATGCCAAGTTTGATTCCGTTTCGTATGAACTCGTGTCCAAGATTTTTCAGGGTAAAACCAAACGAAGGACGGAAATGTAACCTACAGTTTAAATTTAGGAACGGTTCTTTCTGTCAACTCTTTGACAACTGTTGATCTAAAACCAAAATCCAAATCTTACTTTCGACATTTCGAAGACTGTCATTTCAGCAAAACTTTCCAATATTTTGAGATGACTTGTGAACAGAAATGATTTCAGAAAATTTATCCCAGGTAATTTTCAATATATCGGGAGTGCTGAAAGCAATGAGCACTATCGGAAATACTCGCACGGGGAGAATTCTTAGCGCCAGGAGGGAATTTTCCTCCAGGCGACCCCTGAAATCATCGCTGTTTGTAAGTCAGCCAATGGGTATTAGGACGCTGTGCCACTCAGTTTCAGAAGCCTAGTCTCAGTCATAAATATTAAAGTTATTCAAATGGAAACTTCAGAAACCCAAACTAATTTTAAAACAAATGGATTTGTTATTTTTGTTTATATAAAATTTGATATTCCAACAGTTTCAAGTTCAGAAATTATGTTGAAACGTGCTTCCAGGAGTTTTGTTAGAACCAATTGATGAAATATCCTTTCTTGAATAATAATACCACCGCACACAACATAATGTAGAAGGAGACTTCAATGCTAGCATTGAAAGGTAGCAACCACAGGAAGTTCGATAACTGTATGGAACAGTAGCATATTTTCTGGAAATTTGTCTACGCAGAAATGATGAACGTTTCTGTACATGAAGAGGATTAGAAGTCAGTTCGATGAATTGCTACTTGAGAATGAACAACATTAAGATAGATTTTAATGTGAAAGGAATAACCGGTAGAGATCTGACAGTGTAATCCGTGTATCGTTACAACAAAAATTGTATCTTTAACAAAATCTAAAATATACTGTTGAAAAGAGCTTTATGCACCATTTATGTAGAGGTATATTGACCAATTGATCTGCCGAGAAGAGATTCTAGCCCACTAACCATAACTATCTGGGTACACTAAACCAGGAAAGAATATGTATAGTTGCAATTTTTCGACCTGTAGTTCACAAACATCTATAGAAAACTGAACATTAAGGAAATGGAGTTGATGGGAAGATTGAAAAACAAGATTGGAGAACACACACATAAGAACTTAGTGGTTATGGCTACACATATTACACAGATACTAAGTTTCACTTTTCAATTAAAATTCCTCCTTTATAAGACATTGTGACCTTTTATAATGCCAACTAGGCAGATATTACACAGAAAGTGGCATTTAGGAGCAAATTACAGAGCTTGTTTCTATCTGCCTGTTTATTCTACGATCCAGAATTTCCCATGAAAAGAGACGAGTCAGAATTTTTGTGATGAGACACCACTTTCTCAGCATTTTTATTAGACGAGACAACCTCTTTTCTTTCCTCGTAACAACCCTACCACGATCATTGTTATAAAATCTTTTGTTAAACATGCCGTGTGGTTACTATATTATCTAAGAAATTAGTCAATGCAGATGAAATTAGACGAAGTCTTCTTCCTGCTAATGCAAAAGAATTGACATTCCAGCCTCCCTGCTGGTCGCACTTTTAGTGCAAAGGTTCCGAGCTTTGATCCCGGTGAAAGAGGATATAAATTTGAAATGATTACAGTGGTTTGGATTCTTCCTTAAACTGTAGGTCTACGTACCATGTAACCTCGTTGCTGAAAAGGGACGCTAAAATTTAACCAACAATAACGTATATGAGTTCCATGATGTGTTTCATAAAATTTTCCTTATTTGCATAGAGTATGGCGTGTATTTTCTTTGAGTCTTACAGATTTTAATAATCTCAGCCAATGATAAGATGGTGGATTTTTCCTCCTCTCTCTCAAACATACACACAAAACTTAAAAAAAAAAAAAAACTTCAATGTTTTGCACTGTGTAGGCATTAATATTATATACAATCTTGTTTCTTAAAAAAAAAAAAAAAAAAAAAAACTGTCCACTCATCTTTCTTTGAAAACTGTACTGTAACCCACAGTTCGAACTAAATAATAATAATAAAAACGTTAATTTACTTTGGTCGATCAAGATCTCTATTTAGAGCCAAAGTATTAGAATTTCCTATGTGCCAATGTCAGAATATAGCTTATAAAAGCAAGGTAGATTGCTAAAATTTGTTGAACGAGACCGTGTACTAGAAAAACGAGATACAGGCTAGTGAACTTATAATTATTTACTGACTTCAATATGTATTTGCAAAGCTCATATATCAGTTTCACGATCAGATCTTTAATGTTTAACTTTGTATATTTTCTACGAGGAAAATTTAGAGCTTAATTTATTATAAATATGAAAGTTTGTTGGCATAAATATTATTATAAATTTAGGTGTTCAAGGTATATAACATGTTGGGAAATAGGAAAATAGATTTATGTGGATGTCGGAGATAGATATTATTATTTTATTGTAATTAATATTAACACATTGTAAGCACGTTATAATAGTGTTTATATTTCAGTGTTCCAATATCTAAGACCAAAAGTTTCTTTTTCCCCATGTTCTCTCTACTTCTATGACCTTTTAACGCAAATAATAATATTATTTTATGGTATTGTTGAAGCAGTCTTCCTTGGTTGCACAATTGGTTTAGCGTAACAGTTGCGAGTAGGCAACACTGCGTTTGAGGGCACCCCAAGCGAGAAGCTATCCTCCCTTGAAGCCTCAGCAGTTTCTTTGCTGAGTTGCTGGAGTAGAGTCGCGACTTTAAGGAAGCCAAGCGTTCACTCTCCTCAGACGAGTATTTCTGGCCGTTACATCACTCGCTGTGGATCAAAGAGATGCGCTCTTGGTTTCTTGTGTCGAGAGTGAAAACCATGTGAAACTGTTTTTTGTTTTCCGTGTAACACTCTTCAGGAGCGAAGCGTTCAAAGGGTGAGATAGAGAGCGGGTGTTGTTCTTTGAGTGGTGCAAAGTGTTAATGATTGTGTCACGAGGTGCGTGTGGATGGTTGTCATCCTAATTGTTTCCCCCTCCGATTCAGAGGAAGCCGCCACTACAGTTTCTTCTTTATCCTGTTCACAGGTCGATCCAGAGACCGTCGCCACCACCAGGGAAGGTAAGACAACTTTTTGATTTGATTTACACGGTGAAGGGACCGATGGTCACACAAAATGGTCTGAATGCTTAGTTGAAAGTTCTAACACTTTGTTTGCAGATAAACAATGTTCCAGACCTCAGCAAAGCACGTGTTTACTAACAAAACTTTGTGATATCTGTGAATTTTTAATGGTATTGTTTTTATGATGATTTAAAACAATAGATTATAGTTTAGATTTTATATTCAATATTCAGATACAAGTAATATAAAACACAGTCTCCTTAAATTTACTAACAACTCTTACATTCCAAAATCCAAAATCTTACTTCAGCGAGGATATGAATAACTAACACCCTGAGGTCGAATACGGCGGTTTCTCCTAATTTGTTTATGTTTCCTGTTACAGAGTGTACCTCAGTGTATTTTGTATTGAAGCCAAATGGAATTCCAGGTACCTTTGTAACTTAACCCACGCGACTAATACACTCAAGAAAGTTAGTGATATTATAAAAGTAGCTTATATCCTGAATCTGCATAAAATAATGTAGATCCCATTAATTCATTGCATACATAAAAATGTAAAAAGATAACGATTAACATGATGTTTTAGGTAGTAGGTAGAAGGAAGGTAGTTCTCATGAGAAAAGGTGATTATAAATACAGTACATGGCATAAATAATAATAAATCAACCTCTGTACTGTACTCGTAAGTAGAAAAATTAATTAAATTGGGCTTTACTTGTCTAAAGAATGGCGTCTCCTTTGAGAGTAACAATTGAGAGGTGGAGAAAACGAGAGCGCTTCTCTTTAGAAGATTGTTACTTCATGAGGACTCTAAAGGGTGGTTTCTGTTGGGACATTTTACTCCATTGGGACGTCCGTATGGTGAGTGAGGTTATTAGAAGTTTTTTTTTTTATACGTTTCGTGCTCTTAGTCCAATATAATTTTCTCGAATATGATAAAGAATAATGTGATTTCCTAATTTAAATTACCCATAGGAAGGACACTTGTAGTTTGAGATATCACTGTACAGAATATGGAAACAGGATGAATGAATGTTCCATATGGGGAGTTCTGAGCACAAGGGAATCAAGTGCAATTACGAAAGTTGTGATAAAAAGAAACATGAACTGTGTACAATATGTCATGAACTGTGTACAATATGTTAAAGTACATAAAAAGCCAACGTTGTTTTTTTTTTTTTTTTTTTTTTTTTTTTTACATATAAGTTATTTACAGTATCTGGACATGAATGTTTTAAGCTCTAAGAGGAGCTTCACATAGATATCTTAAAGATAAAATATGGCCAAAATGGGCAAAGTTGACTTGATTCCGTTGTGCACTGAAAGCGCCATATGTGAATGAGTTGTTCTTAAAAGAGTACAATTTAAACATAATGAAACATATCTTATTCTAACAATGGCTGATCCATATACAAACATCTAATGGTGGTAAAACAATAACACAATAACTAACTTTTCTGACTTTCATTTTCTTTATTAATATTGTGATGAAACCTGTCAGAAGATCCGTAACTGGTAAACCATGTGTTTAGAAGTGTGGAATGAACAATAGAATTCAATTATGTTATTTTCATCATTTACTTCAATCCCTCATAGAGGCTTGTAAGTCTAAATTCCTTCTATTTCTCAAAAGTACATGATTCAGTCTCTCTAAATTCACTTCTCTGTTCGTGGCTCACGCCTCAGGAAACAACGCATGTCCAACAAGATTTGCGTGCATCGCATGAAAGTATCGTTTAGTTGTGTTAAACTATGTTTACCATCCGCAATGTACCTACGTAAGAAATTCATGAAAGGCTTTATCATTCATTCACCTGACGCATTTTGATTGCATTTTCTTAAAGTACATAGACCAACATTATACTAAAAATATGCTTAGGTTAATACGCTTTGCGAAACAAGTGAACACAAGAATTTTGTCCAGAATTGTAACTGCATGGTTGCATTAGCTATATAAAGGACGAGTTAAGGAAAGACTAATGCCGAATGGTAATGATGTTGTAAGAAGTGAAACGTGGTCTAATCAGTTGTCAGGGAAGTTGTAGTCCTTCTAAATAATTATGGAACACTGGCTGCAAGGTGTTCAAAGAGTTATGCGTTCAACTGGATTTTCTCTCGTGGATAGCTCCAGGGCTTCAGTGTCTTTACAACTTACAGTAGTCTACGCATACAAAAAGCTTCCATAACACATTATTCTGTTATTATTATGGACGAATATTAAATATTATTTGCTCGTATATTTACTTCTTTAAAGGAGCTTTTGCGATTAAGAAAGCTGCTTATGAATTCCTTTACAAAGGAGATTTCATATACGTTGATGGTTATAAGTTAAAGAATCTTATATATTAATGTAAGCCAGTTTCACGAATTAAGCAGCTTTTTAACGTAACATGCACAACCCAGTGATAATAAATGTTTACAATCATACACGAATTATTCTGCATTAAATACCAAAGAGACTTCTATGTTGTTCTTTAATCTTTTACGAAGGTGAAGATACTTTGTATCTATAAAATTGTGTGGTTAGAAATGCGAGAAATGAATTCTTTAGGGTTATTCTAATAAACAGTAAGATAATTCCATGAGCACTTTTGATTCCTAAGGAAAATTATTCCATTCACTTCTATGATAACGCATATTAACTCCAGGTTTCAGTGCCATATTTATCTGTGTAATCTAAGAAAGTGCCCAGTAGCATGAGTTCCAGTCACCCCGGCATGGCGAGTCCTCAGATTGCGGATCGAGGAGAGGCCTCTAGATATAGAGGTTAACTGTGTTAATGTTGAGTAACAAATTGTAGACAAATGCAAGGTGTGGTTCTCCAGCTTAGAGATTTGGTGTGAGGCTAAAAACATCATCCTGTAAAACAAAACAAGAAAAAAACTAGTTGTTCAGAAACGTTCACAGAAACCTCGAATGAGGGCTGTTAACTTAACCTCAGAAAACTAAAATGGACATAATATTTTGAACATAGATTATAAGAATTTTTTATAGAGCAGCCTATATTTCTGATACTCACTTGTTAAAATCTGTAACAAGAGAGTTAGACAAATATAGGAAAGACCTAGAGATATATACGATGGACCAAGAGAAATATAGAATGGTCCTAGTAGCAGTTCAAACACAAACTCATTCTCCTAATCTAGAACAAGGAGGAATTACCACAAGAGTGTAAAGAATCAATTTTTGCTCCAATTCACAAGAAAAGTGACAAAACTGATTGTAAAAACTATCGAGACATTTATCTTCTATCAACAACCTATAAAATCATCTCAAATATTCTATAAGCAAGATTGATCCCATACACAGATGAAATTATTGGAGATCATCAGTGCGAATTTAGACGAATTTTATCAACTATCGACCAAATATTTACCACTCGCCAAATACTCGAAAAGACATGGGAATACAATACTTTGGTACATCTGTTATTTCAGAAAGAACTACAACTCTGTTAGGAGACAAACATTCTTTAACGAAATGGAATACCGGAAAACCTAGTTAAATTAATAAAGATGTTTAAATGAATCCCGAAGTAAAGTCCGAATAGTAAAATACTTGTCACGGTGTTTCACGTGAACAATGGCCTGAAACAAGGGGATGTATTGTCTCCATTATTCTTCAATTTTGTTCTAAAGTATGCTATTAACATATGAAAATTAAAGTAAACAGCAAGGGCGTAGAGCTGAATGGTAGTCACCAGGTTATGGCTTACTCTGAGTAATTATGTAAATCTGATAATTATTATAGATGATATAAGGACAATAGGAAGAAATGCAGAGGTTCCATTAAACACCTGTAGAGACATGGGTTTAGAAGTAAATGCAGAGACAACTAAATACATAGAAGTTCGCCGTGACCGTAATACTGCAAATAGATACGTTAAAATATCAAATAATATTTTCAATAAAGTGAATACAACAACATTAACAGACGAAAACCATATTCACGAAGAAATTAAATGTCAACTGAAAGCAGAGAATTCGTGTTATTATTCGATTCAAAATCTCTTGTCGCGAATTCTGTCGAGGTATTCGAAGCTTAAAATATATAAAACGATAATTACGGCTGTCGTGCTGTATGGTTGCGAAATATGGTCGCTTACTCTGAGGGAAGAACGTAGATTGAAAGTATTTGAGAACAAGATCCCGAAACGAATATTCGGACCCAAGAGGAACGGGAATGGGGAATGGCGGAAACTTCATAACGAGGAACTACATAATTTATACGGTTTACAAAACATTGTTAGGGTCAACAAATCTAGGAGGCTCAGGTGGGCAGATCATGTAGCCAGAATAGGAGAAGTAGTAACGTTTTCAAAATTTTAACTGGAAACGCAATCAGAAAAAGACGATTACGAAAACCTAGGCGCAGATGGGAGGACAATATTAAGATGAATCTCGCTTTACCATCAAATACAATAGGAATACAAACTAGAAACTGGATCCAGTTGGCTAAGGACAGAAGTCAATGGAGAGCTTTTGTGAACGCGGCATTGAACCTTCGAGTTCCATAAGCCATAAAGTTTCTACTTATATTTTTATTTTGCTAGATTTGGTTTGTTTTCTATTACTTTATTAATTTTGTATCCGTTGATTGGCCAAAACTTAACGCCCCTTTTCAGCAATGAGACTATATGAGACGGGACTGTTGATTAAAACAGAAAACAAGCTAATATTATGTTTGTGTCAGAGACAAGCACTTCTACCTGAAATCAAACCCGGGATCACCTGAAGGAGCACACTTTTGTCATCGAGCTATCTTTTTTACTGTGTGGTTAAAAGAGCCAAAATCAAGTGCGTACTTTAATGATGTGTATGTTTGAATGCATATGTATTTATGGATCTCCATTATGATTTCATTTTCGTTGACGTCAACCAAGAATTAAAAGCTGTGAATTAGATCACGACAACCAAAGCAATTATTTCTTGAAGCAGACATAAATGCCATTTAACGTAAAATCGGTTCCACATATTCAAGCGCATGAGACCTACATGTGCATGGGTTGTCCAACGAAGCGTTCGCTTGTGACAAAGGCACAGCCAATAAATAAATCAGCTTTCAAGTTTATAACTAATCTGAAGAAGAAGAAAAAACTTATTCCCCGTATTCTTCACTGTGTCTTCTTAGAGACTCCCACCTAAACAAAAGATATATTGTAAAAATTTCAGATGATGCAATTCAAGTTATATATGTTTACAAATATCGCCAATTGTGTCAAACTTTGATGCACGTGATACATCCGTTTGACGTGCAACAAAGTTTGTTTTCTTTTTCTTCATTTGGTAAAGCTCATATTCTGCGTCATGTGTATTTAAGGGAAAGTTGCCGATGCATTACACTTATTTTTAGGCGCTACGTGTATAATTGCTCTCATACATAATGGCGAAAGTTATGTAGAATATATCTTATAAAATCATATCTAAAATGAAGAAAATCGTCCGTTAATGAAATGTGATAGCCATAAATCACCTAATGAACATTTAACGTCCTAATGATATTTTAACCAACGTATGTGATACGAGGGGAAATATATTGTTGATGCTAGATATAAAGAGAAATACTTACATGTAAGACATCTTTCCACTACTTTTCGAAATAGTTATCTTCTCTGTTAAAACAATTGTCTAGGCGGAAAATCCTTTTGTCGAAACCCTGGCGATAGAAGATGGAAACTGACCATATTTAGAATGCATGCTTCAAGGCCTCATGTAATGGGCATCGTTTGCCACGCATATATTCTTTCATAGTAGGGAATAGATGGAAATCAGACGGGGCCCGATCCACCATTCCCGTCCCGGTTTTGCAATCAATCCTGAAACCGAAAGTAGCAGATTTCTGTCACTTCCGATTGCAATATAGGTACAGAGCCGATAATTAGCCTTGGAACATGAAATTCATACCAAAGCCCAATTCGTAGCTATCTATTAGTTTTCGCTCAGTGCAGTTGAGATTAAAACTTACCTTCTTCCAGTTTGAGTAGAGTAGAAATGACAGAAATGATGTATATTCTATTAACTATGAATCGACATTAAAAAATCTCGCAACCTATTATCAGTTTTTGATATATAGCGATCGATAATAAACCAGGAAATGATAGATAATATAATGATGAGGGTAATAAAGATATATATCTATCACGGTATACGGACAAAATCTCGCGGCCGAAACATCGCCGCCCAGAATCTCGCCGGCCAAAACCTCGCGGGACAAAATCTCGCCGGGCCAAAACCTCGCGTGGCCAAAACCTCGCCGCCCAAAACCTCGCGGGACAAAATCTCGCCGGGCCAAAACCTCGCGTGGCCAAAACCTCGCCGCCCAAAACCTCGCGGGACAAAATCTCGCCAGGCCAAAACCTCGCGTGGCCAAAACCTCGCCGCCCAAAACCTCGCGTGGCCAAAACCTCGCCGGGCCAAAACCTCGCCGTGCCAAAACCTCGCCGCGAATGAAACTTTTCTTTAAAATTAACCCAATGTGTTTCCTAATATTCAATTCCACATTACAAATAATAATAATAATAATAATAATAATAATAATAATAATAATAATAATAATAATAATAATAATAATAATAATAATAATAATAATAATAATATACAAAACATCGGGCTTTCTCGGGTTATTCCCGTTTCCTCCCACTTTCTTTATTCGATCATTTCCTTCATCCTTGTCATCTACGTCTCCTTTAACCTATAGGACATAATCAAGGGACGTCGTAAAAACTCATATATTGTTTCATATTTTCAAAAATATTATTAGATTTTTGTTAAAATTTTAAGTTTTTGGATGTTCCAAAGTTCACGAAACTAACCTCGTTAGTTGTCATTACTTTCCTTATGCAGACTTTCTTTCCCTATAACCAGTTTAAAAACATCCTGTCGCCCTACCTTCACATTGTAATCCTCTAATACAGAAATAGAATTTTCATATGGTATTGCGGGACTTGGTCAAATACCCGTGATACTTCTTCTGAAACAGCGTCTTTTATACCGTCATCCTTATCATCTGTTGGAACATTTACATTTTGGTCAGGCGAGATTTTGGGTATGGCGATATTTTGGGGCGCGAGGTTTTGGCCCGGCGAGATTTTGGCCCGCGAGGTTTTGGGTGGCGAGGTTTTGGCCAGGCGAAGTTTTGGCCCCGCGAGATTTTGGCCCGCGAGGTTTTGGGCGGCGAGGTTTTGGCCAGGCGGGGTTTTGGCCCGGCGAGATTTTGTCCCGCGAGGTTTTGGGCGGCGAGGTTTTGGCCAGGCGAGGTTTCGGCCTGGCGAGATTTTGGGCCGCGAGGTTTTGGGAGGCGAGGTTTTGGCCAGGCGAGGTTTTGGTCCGCGAGGTTGTCGCCGCGAGGTTCTGGCCGCGAGGTTTTGTACCCAAACCATCTATCACTTTCGGTTGCAATAAAGGGGTAACAACGGATGAAATCTATTCTCGGAACTATTGTTGCCCACGAGTAGGATTAGGGCCCAGGGGCACATATTTAAAAACAACGCTTCATTTAACATAACCTAAAACCAAAATTTCTAGCGAAAATGTCACGTAACCTCTATCAACGAATGAGAAACGCTACGTGAATCAACAACCAATCAGCGATAAGTTAGCTGAGGTATTGCCCTGACTTCTTAATGAGACTAGGATTGATTCTAAGAATGTGACACATCATAAATTTTCGAAGTGACGTCACTATAAATACATCGTTTTATTCAGTGATCCGAAGTGTCTTGTCTGTCCAGAGTACAGTTTTTTGCACTGCTTATACCTAACTCATGAGAACGATCATTTGTAAGGAAAATATAATAGACAATTAGCAGAAGCTTTGTAACTTACAAGCTAAAACAGTTCGTATTTCTATTTCATTACTGTTGCCTCTGACGTCCCAGTAGAAATTTAATTTCCATTCTTGACTTCCAAATTATGCTATGGATAAGTATGTGGAGTTTTATAGAACGGTTATTTCCTCAGGCGATAGGTATAAGAGAAAAAGCGGTGATAGATAGCGAGAAATGATTGACTGAAATGAAGTCATCGTCCAATCAGTTAATCGAACCCACGAGACGAGACTTGAGAAAAGAAATACATTTTAAAATTCTAGTCGAGAAGAGTAGGCAACACTAGTTCACCCCAATCTTAGATCTGAAGCACTGTTTTAGTATTACAAGATTCTTAGTATAAAAACTATACATTAATAAACTAATTCTAACTCAACTCATTACACAATATACTCCAATAACAGATTTGGTTCAAATGAGCAGTTTGATGTAATAAGGCGTAAGCGAGGTTTCGCCCTTTTTGCATCAAACACATAAGTGGCTTTTACCATGCTTGTTTAGCCTTCTCTCAAAATTTCAACTCAATATCGGAATAAAATGCTGCATATTACATTGTTTAATGTAAGAAAAAAACACTACTTACATTTTCAACATCGTTTTTCTCCAAATGCATATTTCAGACTTACGCCCTTATTGCATCAGACTTACGCCCTTAATATTGTTAATCACACCCTTCGTAGACCTCATGTGACCGAGAAGGATTCTCATAACTTCTAAAGATATACCACATTGACTTGATCCCTAGTCTTTCATTGTAAGCGCTGCTATCGGCTGAAGGAATTCCACTCGCTTTCTCTCGCTTAGCAACAGCTCAACCCTTATTGGCTCAACGCGTGGGTGTATGAGGGTGTGAGCTTTAGTTCGCATTTTTGCCACTGCTCAAGACATTTTGGCAGCACAATAGCTGAAATTGAGAGAAAAATCATGGGATAAGTTTTGAACATAAATTCACAAAACGAGACGAGATGAGGAAAGCTTTAGGAGAATCGAGACGAGACTTCTAAAGAAATACGAGACGAGAGAAGAAAACATTATTTCTTATGTTGTGAGTAACATTAGTCTCCAAAATAGGTTTCAACTGTGTTCTTACCCCCTTAATTACAGCCATAAGTGGTAGAAATCTATCGTTTGATGTTTGATCGCCATAAACCAAAAACTTGTAATAGGTAAGATTTTTTTATTCCGAGTCAGTGTTCCAAGAATTCATTCCATTTCCGTCATTACCACCCTACTGAAACCGGAAGTGGGTGAAATCAACTGCAGTTTCCAGTTTCAATACAGATCTCCATTAAGGAAAAATGTTGATATATGGCAACAAGTGGGTCTTTGATAGGAATTTATTGTACGTTCTGGTTGAAATGTTGAATTCCAGATTTCCAAGCCTTTCTTAGTTTCAGAAGAGAAACCAAAGGTAGTTCTATTTTAGTAATTAACGATAATTTTATTAAGACGTGCAACACCTGGTTAGGTATATTCCTCGGCCCCTAACTATCTATGACTTCCTACAGTGTCAAGGACAAAAATTCTTCCCAGACGGGGTAAAGGTGAGAATTAAATGTTGAGATAGAACTTCATTGGTATTGAAATAGATTCATCCACTTTTGTAAGTGATTCTTCTTCTGTTATTGGATGCGTGGGGTGAGGGTAAATGGGGTGGAACTTGAAGTGTGGAAGGGAGAAAAAGCCCAGAGGTTGTTCCGCTGTGGTGGTTGATGAATAGCGACAACAAACAACAAGCAGAGAAAAGTGGGCCACACTAAGACATCGTTTAATTGCAATTATGTGGTGTTTTCACAGTGGAAGGCGCGTGACGGAACGGGGCATCGAATTGTTCTCGTTGGTTGCTCGAGTGACCCGTTACATCGACGCCGTTGAATGAGCACACTCTTCGGCAGGTGTTGTTTCCAGAAAAAAAAAAAAAAAAACATTCGATTCCTTCTTCCGCCCTCTTGAGCAAATGCACTCTGGTTCCAAGTATTCACAGACAAAAACAGGCGACCTTTGACAATTTCAACAAAGTACAGATGCTGGATGGATGATTAACAGGGTTGCTATACTTTGATAAAAATCCCTTCCTGTTTTGACCATCTAACACGTTTTGAACTACATAATTGATTCTGCAGACGACTAGACGTAGGAACCGGAAAATAAAAGAGTTTGACGTCCCACGATCATGGTTTTAGATTTCAGATGATTAATGAATGTTTATGGTATATTGGACGAAACAAGAATATGGGAGAAGACCGAAAATATCCATGAACATGACGTCCACCAGTTACTTGGTTTGGGACCGAACCAAGAACCCGTCGTACCAGAGATGAGTATTACACCATTGAACAAAAGATCAGGTTTTCAGGTTTTTGTAGTGAGGGGGACGCCATATATGTTAGTGGGTATTATTATTATTATTATTATTATTATTATTATTATTATTATTATTATTATTATTATTATTATTATTTGTTGGTGTTGTTGTTCCCCGAAACGTTCGACTCGCTGTACGCTATAGATTAACTAAAATTTGTAATTGTTTACATGTAACTTCTTTTTCTTTTTTTAATGTTCAATCAACTTGTTGTTACACAAATAGGCCCTATTAATGCTCAAATCTAAATATTGTTATGTCCTCTTGGTATACTTCATTTGGGTTGACGATAAAGCTTGTTAAAAATTGCACTATCTTAAAGGCAAACGGCAACAACTGTCTGTCGTTTATATACTGTGTAGGGGGTCTACATGTTGCTTACGTACTGAATTATATTGTGCTTGACATGGAATCAGTGATGCTACCCTGTGTGAAAAATCCCATATTGTCGAATTTTTTTGACTGATTTCTCGAAATAGGATAAAGAAAATTTTAGTAAAAACTATCAGAATTTATCGGATTTTGCATATATCTTTCCATTAACGCCAACAAAATTATCTATGGACGAGTAGGAGACAAATGGAGTCGTCCATAATTGTCAAATGTTGTTATAAAATGCATGTTAATGTTAGAGTGATTTATGCAGTGAATTGTGAATCTCAAAAAACAAATTCCAAGAAACGTTAATTGTATTCTGATATTTTCTTTTTTTAAAAAACAGGAAAATGAAAGAACGAACACAAAATTAACGGAAGAAGGTAAAACGAGAAACGTCAACTTCTAAAATATTCCATGCGAAACGACTGAAGAATCAAGTTTACCTAGTTTAATTACAATCAGTGCAAGATCATGGCAAAATAGAGTGATAGAAATACAACCTCATAAAAAAAATGTACTTATCTTCAAGGGCGCCCATGTTGTGGTTTCCAAGGGGGGACAAGTATAAGCGACGTTTCCAAAATAGTTTCAGATTTTGCTGTAACTAGTGTAAAAATTCTATTAGATTTTCGATATTCTGAAGTACAATTTCCTCTAGGGGGGACGAACGCCCCACCTTGCCCCCCCTGATGGGCGCCCTTGCTTATCTTCATCAGTATATTCAATTGTCTTTTTCAATTAAAATAAAATGACTGATTACACTAATTTCACTGTTCATATTTTCTAAGTTTAGAACATTTTGTTATTAGTATAGCGTGGGAAATTCGAGAGCAAAAAGGAAATTTCTGTCTCTCGAGATGGGATTTTATAACGATTTTAGGCTGGCATCAGTGCAAGGAATAAATACTTGTGGCAAGTAATTACAACCTTATTTGCATTTATGACCCTTCTCTTAATAATAAACAGGAATCCACGTTCATGTTCAGCGTCTCTTCACTATCCAATTTCAAATAAAGCGTGTCAAATGAGCCGGCAACGAACGTTACGGAGCGGCGATTGATACATATTAAGAATGTGTTACTCACAGACTGAGAAGTTTTAGTGTTCTAAATACAAAATGAAAATGAAATGAAATCTTTGAGTTTTACGTCCCACGATTATGCCGGTTAGATTAAAGGAGACGGTGATGATGAATAATGAATGAAATGGTGGAATGAAGAAAGGGGGTGGGTGTTCTAAATAGAGTATTATTATAATAGTGAACTTTAGATTCTAACTGTAACACTCTAGTAAACAATAGAATCGTGCTTGTCTAAAATAATAAAGTAGGCCTATCATTAAATTAATGACCTACCTTAATGGAGAGTACTCTCTACTCAAAACGCTTTCCTGTAAGAATGGATATTTTTCCACGACAATCCTTTCTGTATCCTTACAACGAGGACCACAATGACTAAGTGAGTTCTAATGTTATCCTGGAATCAAACCACAGGGTGTCCTTTTCAACCTCCCTTGTTATTGTCCTTACAATTTTCGAAATCCTTATGAACAGTACTCTGAACAATATTTCCACTCTCTCATAAGCGTCATTGAATTTAAAGAATGAAAGCAGGGTTGCTATTTGCCAATTTTCAAATCGTTATTCATTTATTTTTAGTGGGAATTGCTGTTGAAAACCTCAGTGTGTGTGATTTATAATTATTTGATGCCAGGGCGGGATTAACCCGTCTGAAGGTCGGGCTAGAAAAAAATATGTCGCTCATGTTGACTTCACTTAGTACATTTCTGTAAAAGTACAGTAGGAAAGTTAAGGGAATTTGTTTCATATTTTTGGTCATATTTTATTTTATGATCAGGATTGTATCTTGTATTATTCTTTTTAGATAGCCAGTTGAGATTTTCATCACAGTGGAGGGTCCTATCCACCTGGAGGCCTGGGGCTATAGTCCCCTTAAGCCCCCCTTAAT
This sequence comes from Thermobia domestica, assembly GCF_964235325.1. NCBI lineage: Eukaryota > Metazoa > Arthropoda > Insecta > Zygentoma > Lepismatidae > Thermobia > Thermobia domestica. The sequence goes on along the minus strand of NC_137462.1, from coordinate 1,053,987 downwards.
CCGGCCCTGTTTGATGTACACCTACAATATACTATTTGCACGTTCAAAAGCTTAAAAAAAAGTGTCTGTTCTAAAATTATCGTGTATTCAGCTATTATTGCAGGGGCATTATCGTATTCAATTCTGAAGAGATAAATATATCATTTCATTTTTAGTGAAAAAATATATACTGTATATATCTGAAAAATTGTTTTGTTTATACGCAGCCAGATTTTAAAAATCCAATCTGCTTACTGTATCAACAAACACGCCCGTAGCCAGCCCAAAAATTTAGGGGAGGGGTCTGGTAGAAGTTAGTTGGGACCCGACCCAATCATATTACACTTCATCACCATATTATAGTTCATTTGCAAGCCTACCGTGAAATTTTATGGGGCCAGCCAAAGTTTAGGAGGGACCGACTCCCCCTTGCCCCCCTTGGATACTGGCCTGTCTACAAACTGGAAAATAAGGTGAAAGATATGAAGTTGCACGAAGAAAGCTTATTCCTGGAAACCATATTCACAAACAATTCCCTCGTCACAATTATAACACTTCATTATTTCAAACAGTTACTTCTTCCTTCTTAATAATTGTCGTGAATGTTTCGTGTGTTCATCTGCTCTTAACTGTTGCGGTGTGTTCTTTTGTTTTCTTTGTTATGAACAACTCTTATAATTTCAGTTGTTTGACAAACAATCGGTCAGTGATACCGTGAGAGAATCGTCTTCGCCCAACTAACAGATACACTATAAAATCAGCAGAAACACATGTTTCTCAATATTATGATGCCCAAGGACGTGCTCCTTTTCCTGAAAATTCCTCAAAGGTCGCGTTTAAATAATTCTTCCAAGATTAATCGTTGACTTCTGTGACACACAATGTTCCTCCTTATTATTTCAATTGTAAATGTTCGTTGTGTGGTGTGGGGAAACGTAGTATGCAAAGAAAGCACAACGGTATATGAACCATTTAATTATCATAATCTTAATACGGTTCAGCGTACGGTATGTTATGTGAATGGAATGTTTCTTCATTGTTCTTGTGTCAAACAGTTCTCAACATAATTAGCTGTCATTAACTTATCATTTCTAACAGCTTTATCGCCCTCAGTGAGCTACTAACAGAGATGTACACTCAACACTGTATTTCAGTACTCTACCAGGACAACTAAGAACTCCTGTCGAATGCAGAGTAACATCACTTCACCCTATTGTTACCATATCGTTCACTAGCTGCCATAGTTTCGTATCTAATTTGTTTTAGCAAATTCAGTTATTGCACTTTGATGTAATTTATAGGGTTGTCAACTTTTGAAAATGGAAATACCAGATACCCTTCTGGTGTACGTATAGAAAATGGAAATACCAGGTACCCTCCAGGTGTACGTATAGAAAATGGAAATACCAGATACCCTCCTGGTGTACGTATAGAAAATGGAAATACCAGATACCCTCCTGGTGTACGTATAGATAATAGAAATACCAGATACCCTCCTGGTGTACGTATAGAAAATGGAAATACCAGATACCCTCCTGGTGTACGTATAGAAACTGGAAATACCAGATACCCTTCTGGTGTACGTATAGAAACTGGAAATACCAGATACCCTCCTGGTGTACATATAGAAACTGGAAATACCAGATACCCTCCTGGTGTACATATAGAAACTGGAAATACCAGATACCCTTCTGGTGTACGTATAGAAAAAGGAAATACCAGATACCCTCCTGGTGTACATATAGAAAATGGAAATACCAGATACCCTTCTGGTGTACGTATAGAAACTGGAAATACCAGATACCCTCCTGGTGTACGTATAGAAACTGGAAATACCAGATACCCTTCTGGTGTAAGTATAGAAACTGGAAATATCAGATACCCTCCTGGTGTACGTATAGAAACTGGAAATACCAGATACCCTCCTGGTGTACATATAGAAACTGGAAATACCAGATACCGTCCTGGTGTACGTATAGAAAATGGAATTACAGATACCCTCCTGGTGTACGTATATAAACTGGAAATACCAGATACCCTCCTGGTGTACGTATAGAAACTGGAAATACCAGATACCCTCCTGGTGTACATATAGAAACTGGAAATACCAGATACCCTCCTGGTGTACATATAGAAACTGGAAATACCAGATACCCTTCTGGTGTACATATAGAAACTGGAAATACCAGATACCCTTCTGGTGTACATATAGAAACTGGAAATACCAGATACCCTTCTGGTGTACGTATAGAAAAAGGAAATACCAGATACCCTCCTGGTGTACATATAGAAAATGGAAATACCAGATACCCTTCTGGTGTACGTATAGAAACTGGAAATACCAGATACCCGCCTGGTGTACGTATAGAAACTGGAAATACCAGATACCCTTCTGGTGTAAGTATAGAAACTGGAAATACCAGATACCCTCCTGGTGTACGTATAGAAACTGGAAATACCAGATACCCTCCTGGTGTACATATAGAAACTGGAAATACCAGATACCGTCCTGGTGTACGTATAGAAAATGGAATTACAGATACCCTCCTGGTGTACGTATAGAAACTGGAAATACCAGATACCCTTCTGGTGTACGTATAGAAACTGGAAATACCAGATACCCTCCTGGTGTGCATATAGAAACTGGAAATACCAGATACCCTTCTGGTGTACATATAGAAACTGGAAATACCAGATACCCTTCTGGTGTACGTATAGAAAAAGGAAATACCAGATACCCTCCTGGTGTACATATAGAAAATGGAAATACCAGATACCCTTCTGGTGTACGTATAGAAACTGGAAATACCAGATACCCTCCTGGTGTACGTATAGAAACTGGAAATACCAGATACCCTTCTGGTGTAAGTATAGAAACTGGAAATACCAGATACCCTCCTGGTGTACGTATAGAAACTGGAAATACCAGATACCCTCCTGGTGTACATATAGAAACTGGAAATACCAGATACCGTCCTGGTGTACGTATAGAAAATGGAATTACAGATACCCTCCTGGTGTACGTATATAAACTGGAAATACCAGATACCCTTCTGGTGTACGTATAGAAACTGGAAATACCAGATACCCTTCTGGTGTACATATAGAAACTGGAAATACCAGATACCCTCCTGGTGTACATATAGAAACTGGAAATACCAGATACCCTCCTGGTGTACGTATAGAAAATGGAAATACCAGATACCCTCCTGGTGTACATATAGAAAATGGAAATACCAGATACCCTCCTGGTGTATGTATAGAAAATGGAAATACCAGATACCCTCCTGGTGTACGTATAGAAAATGGAAGTACCAGATACCCTCCTGGTGTACGTATAGAAAATGGAAGTACCAGATACCCTCCTGGTGTACGTATAGAAAATGAAAATACCGGACGCCCCCCTGAAGTACGTATACTCTTAAGATCGTGACATCATCGCTCATCAAACAATGTGAACAATCTGAAAGTGGTTACTTCACATAAAATTTCGCGATTCAGAGTTCGAATTGAATAACTTTAGTTACTTTTGAAGCATTTATTAAACTCACTTATTCCAGTATTGGCTATGCAATTTTTGTAGTCTACCATCGTGTTTAAAACATAATACACCGTGTTTAAAACAGAAAAGCAAACAATTGGTAATATAATTATGGCAAGCACAAAATATACTTGAAAACTATCACTCATCACAAGGTTGTCACACGCTGTTTTAGTAGACCACAGTTAAAGAAACTGTCCACCCTATCCCTACACTATTGGTTTACTGATGCTGCCTGTTCAGTGGCTAATGAAAACTGGCATCTGATGGACACCTACACATGCTATAAACAAGTCAAAGCGGATAGTTGTTCTCCAGTTACTGGAGTATTCTGATACGTTGTGTTGTTGAATGTTGAATCTTTGGTCAAATATTCCGAGTACTATGTTATTACTTGTGTTATTAGAAATCATACGTTAAAAATCATTCTACCATATTATTTTAATTATAGATATCAGGATGAATGTTCTAAGTTAGTCCTCAGCGCTGTTGTCTTTACTGTTGCAGAACCTCGGCAACAGCGCTTCCAACACATCATGTATTCTTTCTAGCTAAGAGACGCCAGCTTTCCCTAACCTCGCAGTAGCTACTTTAGGGTAAGTAGGCTTGAACCTATCTTCAGGCGTAACACTGAGACATATCATAGACAAGAATATTCACTATGTTATGTGTGTTACCAGATTGTTTTCTTAACAAATGGTCAATGGAGTTTTTGTACAGAAACATAGAATTAAAAAAAAAAAAAAAAAAGACAATGGCGCTATAGTTTTGATACTACAGTAGCACAGCAACGGATATGTGATATCGAAATTTCATAGAAGTGCCGTATTTGTTTCTGGATAGTTCTCTGAGGAATTGGAAGCTGTTCGAAATCCTTTGATGCCTTCACTAACAAGGTGTTTCCTGGAAGTCTTTGGGTGGAGGCAGCCAACACAATAGCTGCTGGGTCACTTGTCGTTTCTTCAATTTCCATTACATCTTCATAAAGCCTTGTCCAGTTGCTATCCAAACAGGTCTCTCACAAACACATAAACAGACAGACGCGTAGACTGCTAGCTTCCGTGAAACGAGATCCAACGTGGGAGGTCCTCTCGCGCTCATAAATAGCATTTGTTCTCCTCCGAGTTTACAATTATCGTTGTTGCAATCATTGCCGCGAATTCTGAGACAACTATGGAAGGGGGGGGGGGGAATTAGGAGCTTTGCACAAAAAATAGCCCATCTGTGGGTTTTCTTGGTAAGTTTAATGGCCTTTCCTCTGCTTTCCTTTGCAATCGCTCTCTGTGTTCAGATGCCGCTGTTCGCCATGGCTGAACTCAGTCGTCTGACGAAATTCCATCATTAATAAACGTCTTCCTCTGCTAAAAGAAAAAAAAGAAATGCGTTTATTTATATCAAAGTTTCGATTTATACCAGACCAAGCTTGTTCATTGCGGGATTGGATAACACGAGTTGAAAAGAGAAAGTTGGTTATTGTTTAGTGAATACGCTGAAATTAAAACTGAAATAAAATGTTAATGGAAGTGAATCTCGAAGTAAATGCAATGATGGAAGTATATGAGATTTCATCTGTTATTCGCTTCTCCAGAAGGACTTATATGAACTTCTGTAGATGTGTTTAAACAGGATATAGGTCAATGACAATGAAAGTGATGTGTTTATATATTATTGGTAAATCTTAAATACGAGGGAGGATCCAAAAAAACGGATCTTTTGATCTATAAAATAATTTATTAAGTTTTTTACAAAACACTTTTAGTCTCCTTGAAAGCAATCTCCATTAGATGCGATGCAGTTCTCCAGTCTTCTTTCTCACTGTTTGAAGCTTCTCTGGAACTCTTCAGCTTTGATATCGTCCAGTATCCTCTGGTAAGCTCTTTTTACACCCTCCATATCATCAAAACGCCTCCCTTTTAGATTTTTCATTCTCGGGAATAGAAAGAAAGTTCCATGGGGCTAGACCTGGCAAATATGGAGGGTAGGGAACCATATCATACTCTTGAGAGCCCAAATATCCAGATCCTGTGTCAGCAGACGGGGAGCAAATTTAGCGGCAACGCGTCTCTTTTGCTAATCCTCATTGAATATCCGCTGGCACGACCTGCAATGCATTTCTGTCTGTTCTGAAATTTCATTGATCGTGAAACAACGATCCTTCTTGATTTTTTGGCGGATTTTTAAAATGTTTTCGTTGTTTTGAGATGATGAAGGGCGTCCAGAACAAGCATGATCTTCAACATTGATCTCATCATGTTCAAAAATTTCAAACCACTCGAAAACTTGTGTGCGCTCATAGCATCCTTCTTAAAAGCCAGTTAAAGCATTTGGTAAGCTTCCGTTGCAAACAAGAAGCAAATTTCTAATATAGTTTCTGTTCCTTTAAATCTGTCAAAACGATTTCGGAGACGGCAATCGAGAACAATTGAGAAAAACAACGTTACAATCAAACATTCAATTTTGTAATCAGGTCAACAACTTTGGACTAAGGGGGTCCTGTAATGTATATGATACATTTGCAGTAAAATGAAGTGAGCAGAGCCGGGACTCGAACCACTTCCTTGACTTTCAGGAACCTCTTGGTTTCTGGCCAAACCATGGGATGCAGAAATTGTGGCACGACACCTTCTGAAATAACAAAAGGGAGGTGAACTTGACCAAAGTTCAGATGCAAATATTTCTTCTATTCTCACAGGGCTTCCCTCCACTAATAGGTATAAGTGGTAGATGGGCCACTGTCCATCGTGAAGTGTCACTCTTCTTTGGATGGCTTTAATCAAACACATTCAGTAACAAGTGCAAGTTTCTTTAAGGTTGGTTTAAAGGTACAAGTTTTGCCGATAGATGGCACTACAGTCTTCATATCTCTCCCATGTATTTTTTACCTTTCATTAAAATTTACAATTTCTCTTACAAATTTCAACCTAGAGACTTCAAATTTTTAGAAAAGGAACTTCATAACCTATTAAAGAGAACAATCCGTGCCGATTTTTTATTTAGAATTTTCTTTATTGTTGAAATGGCTTGATTGTTGAAATGGATACCCAAACATTTAACAATGGAACTCTTTCAACAGTGAAGAAAATTCTAAATAAAAATTTGGCACAGATTGTTCCCTTTAATAGGTTATGAAGTTCCTTTTCTAAAAATTTGAAGTCTCTAGGTTGAAATTTATAAGAGAAATTGTAAACTTTCCTGAAAGGTAAAAAATAAATGGGAGTGATACGAAGACTGTAGCGACATCTATCGGCAAAACTTGTACCTTTACACTAACCTTAAGAGCAAGCAGGCCTTTGAGGTAGGAGTCTTCATCTAATCTACTCCGGTAAACTCACTAACACTTTTTGTGTTCCCTTTTTAAATCAAGTCGACTGCCTTTGAAAAGCAAATTGATCACAGCACAGTTGTTTTACTTAAAAAATATAGATCTGCTCAGAAACATGCGAGTGCAGCATGTAACTCTGTCTATGCGAGCATCAGAACTCCAGTTTGATTTGCTCACTCTTTCAAAGTTTTCTTCATAACGGTGTCAGCTACAAGTACGAGTTCCTAACTGTCTGTGGGAGGAAATAGTTCTTGATTAGGAGTCGGACAATTATTTGAAAGCAAATGACGAGTTCTGTTTCTGCTGTAGCGGAAGGCTTTTCCAAACCCCATCAACGTGACTTTTGAGAAATGGAATTTTGAACAATGTTAGCAACTTCCAGGCCACGAATGTCACGACAAATAATCCATTCGTTCACGATCCTTTCTTTTCTCATTTCAGTTCCAAACAATCACTTTCTTTCCTCCGTGCTTTACCAAAGCAGCATTTAGTGCGCAATAGGGATCACTTCAGTGATAAGAAAATCAAATGCTCCTCTGCTATTTACCACTCACATGCCTCTCAGCTTCCATTTTGCCTTCTGTTCCAACTGTTTACAGCAGGGATGCAAATAAGCAACAACATTTTACTCGTCCAACAAAAAAGCTACTAGCCCACAATAGAAATCATTTACTTACCTTCGGTATGATATTAGATACTCGCCCGCACCTATGAGCCACTCGCCTTGGGCGAGTGGTTATTTGCATCCCTGGTTTACAGTGAATAATGATACAATTATATATGCACCTGGGACAGAACCAGGGAGAACTAGCTTCGAATCGAGTTATCCGATATTGTGACTGGATTTTTACCAGTTCTTTTTTTTCAGTTTCACCAATGGAATGATGGAATGGTATCTTAATAAATTGCCTCAGTAGCTTCCTCATTCTTGTTGTTTAAAGTCAATTGATTTTGAACGACACATCAGGCTCATAATCGTCAGGCTAAAGTATCAAAATTCAAGTCCCATTTTTCACAGGATAGTTTGAAATGTCTTCAAATTCGCTCTCATCGTTACAAGGTTTCTAGTAAATTGAATTTCGGAAGCGTAAGTAATAAAAGTAAAAGCGGAAAACTGAAAACGTTTATTATTGAAGTTAAAGAAAACTCTTGGAGTACTTACCTTCGACGACAGGGATCTCTGTTTCATGTTCTATGAGTTTTGCGTGAAAACTGCGATATTTCGATAGATTGATCGATCAATCGATACTTTGATTTTTTCGGTATTTGTCGATGGTTTTTAATGATTCGACATTGCAATTAACATTTTATAAACGTTGGTCACCGCCGAGTCGAATTTCTATAAGAGGTCAACTTAGGCTATAGCTCAAAAAATATCTTTCCTTATTTATAGTTTCAGTAAACCGCTAAAGATGTAGCCAAGTACTGGAGTAACCAACTTTACAAAATGAGAAAAAAATCTAGTTAGACTTTAGTTAGAGAGTTATTTCTGTTGATTTTAAAAGTGTAAGTTTGTTATTGTAAGAAAAGCCCTTGAGCAACGGTAAACAAAGCCTTGGAATATTTAATTCTCAGCTAATGACGGTTAAAGTAAAGCAAGCTTCAGTGGAATTGCGCAATCTGCTCGAAATATGCGAAAATTGCAGATTTTCAGGTTGTTTGAAGCAAACGAAGAGAAGAAGAGGGAGAAAGCAAGGCCAGACGTTTTGATTTGTGTAGCAATTAAATGCAATTTGTGGAGTCGTGGCCTGTTTCTTTTACTCTCTGCTTTATCAACTCTTCCCTCCCGCTTCATCCATACCTTCTCCTTTCAAGCACACCTGTTGCCGCTTACACCCAGCAAAAAACAAACCCACCTGGGAGCTCTGGGCAATCAAGTTTCGCATTCAGAGGCAATGGAAGGTTCGTCTTCAAATATTCAGACAATAAAATTATAGAGGAACTACCATTAAAGCCATGCCGTCTACTAACACTTTTATGTACAAATGTACAACAATGCGTATTCTTACTTTTCCTTCTTCAGCAAAGAACAGCGAAGTTGAGAGTTTCTGTTACAAGTTACAATTCATGGAGACTAGGACCGTATCAAGTTCAACAGCTTTTCTTCGTATGATTACCAACCAACGGCGATGCCAGAGGGATCTGGCAAAGGGAATGTGCATCTCTCGATGGCTACATCTGTCCCAGACATGTTCTACTTTAATATAGGCCAAGTTATAGAACTATCCTTTTTCGAAAAATAAAATACTTAACTGGAAGACCAATCGGGAAACGACCATTAGGAAGACCTAGATGCAGATGGGAGGACAATATTAAGATGGATCTCGCAGAGATTGGAATAGAAAGTAAAAACTGGATGCAGTTAGCTAAGGACAGAAGTCAGTGGAGAGCTTTTGTGAACACAACATTGAACCTTTGGGTTCCATAGGACATAAAGGGTTAGTTTAAAAAAAAAAATTAGCTACCCCCGAAAAACATCTGTGCCCCTCGTTTCTATCCCAAGAAACTTAAACTGGAGTCGTTACTGTTATCAAGTACTTAAAGTAATAATAATAAAAAATCGGCATGCTTTGCACGAGTCCAGAACGATTCTATACGCCTAATATATACGCATGTGTACCCAAGAGAAATAAATCATTTCTTTAGTTAAACATCCTACGTTTATCCACTGAGGCCGAGGGAGACGTCATGATAAGATGTGCAATAACAGTGAGATGAAGATGGGAGAAAACGGGAGAACTCAAAAAAAGAGAAAAAAGAGAAAAAGAGAATAAAAAAACGACAATGGGAATTAAGTAGCACATATCCCCCATTCAAATTGACTTAAACCTTCCATAGCTTTGTACCAAGGACTTCTAGTTTAGTAACTGGCATGGGAGACTCGGGTTCGATTCCCGGTGAAAGCTCATGTCGTTCGGATTCCACGTTAATCAGTAGGTCCCATCTCAAATAACCTCGCTGCTGAAAAGGACGTTAAACTCATAATCAGCTCAATTCATTGCAGATTAGTAACAAAAACAAATAATAGCAGTGAGGACCTTCTACTCATAAACTCTTATAGTACAACGGCACTCGATTATTTTCTTAGTTACGTTATTGTCAACATGAGCAAAAATTTTTACAAGCAGTCAACGTAAGAAGTCGTGAAAACAATAGAATATGTGTATCTTCTGTTATACGAAGACTTCTGTAATATAAAGAAGGTATGTATGTAGTTTGCTTATCAAAATGCTTATGTTTAGAATAAAGTGAACAAAATTTCTCCACATTTAACGACTCGTTCGCTTTAATGATTTCATATAAAAGCCATTTTGTGTTGCTGGTGGAAGGCGTCGACAAGCATATTCCGTTCAGGTGCTTTGGCAGGTGCACTCACTCACTAAGAAAAAAAAAAATAGTAAATTTATGCAGAGAAAATGGTTCTGCCTTATCTGCAGAATAAATCAGTTTGCGTTGTATGAGGAATGTATTTCACTGGTACTAACTGATTACATCACACATTCACATAAGCTTATATGAGCCTACATATCATTTTCCACTTTCTTTCCAATAAAAAAAATCCTACAGCATTTTGTTTTATATTCATGAGACCCACCCTTTTATTATTTCTTTGGGAATCAGCTGTGAAGTGACTTAGATACACCAACTTGAATGGAATTAAGTAATCGACGATGGAAAGGAATCAAAATGAAGTCTGGCCACCAACTGACTATATTTTATTTCATCAACAGTGTTTCACAATGGCTTTGAAGGAGGAGGTTTATATTCTCGGCTAATAACTTCTGAATTCATTTTATTTTACAACGAACTCTTCTGATTTACACATTTATAAATTACACAGCTAGAATTATTATATTATTTTATTTTGTAAAGAATACTCATAATTATTGCAACAGAGTTTGACGAGTAAAAGAAGTGAACATATGTAAAAGAAGTCGTGAGTGAGTGACTGATCAAAGTCCAGGTGAAACCACTTGAGCTAGAACCTTCGGATTTGGACGGATTTTTGGAAGTTTGACAAAGAAAGGGAGGTTGTAGGGGTACCAATCATTATCAGAGCCGGCACTACACAGTTTGCTACCATGTACAATGACATCATTTGCCCCTACCCCTTGCTCCAGAAAGAACTAATCTTAAACCCACGCTTTTGATTATGCTACACTATCATGAACAACGAAGGGGAGAGAAAAAGCACTCGTACTCAGAAAGACTTAAACACTACAAATACAATATCATTATGTCTGTTTTTTAAAATAATAATCTATTGTGTTAATGAAAGATACAGCAAACAAAACTGAAGAGGTAAAATGATAATCCTTTTTATAGAATTCAATTTCGAGCTTCAATCTCTATATATCAGTTTGTAATTCCAGTGCAACTAGCTCTTTTATCTTTATTTCTTGATTTCCTTCTACATCTATTAGAAATTAATAGAAAAACTTGTTTCCACGTTCAATAATAAGGAACTTGTTTATGACAAAGACAAGACTAGTATTTATATCAAAACTTTGATAATTAACTACATGAAACAGGTATTCGGTACTATTCGAGAATTCTGTTCTTGTATTTGACAACAATCAAGCAATTCATGCTGGGATTTGTTTGACCATTTGTTTTAGCACTATCCATATAAGCCTAAGCTAGTGCTACCAAAACATAATTTATGAATCAAGTATTCAAATAGAAGGTGAGTTAAGCAAATTTAACTACCAACATAATGAAATCTGTTTCCAACAAGAAATATTTTAAATAATATAATTATGACAGATTTTACCGCATCCTGCAAATGCAAGTGATGCATATGGTACAGCCGGCATGATAATCATATAAAGTAACAAGAAAGTTCTGTCCTTTTTCACCCACCACCTTCGAACATCGATATGTCACCTAAGACGTACCTGGAAGATCAAAAGTGGTCCCCACCAGCATTGACGACCTTCTGCCAATGTTATGGAAGGCCATGGATTCCATTGCGGTAGAACTTGCTGGGCCGTGAAGTGAAGAAAGTATCAAGTGCATTTTACACCTCTACTAGGAATTTGAACTGACGTCCTCTAAGATAATTGTCCAGGGAATGGAACAGGTAATAATCAGCTGGTTCAATGTCCGGGGATTATGGCGGGTGCAATAGTGTTTACCATCTAAGGCGTAAAATGGTGTCTCGGGTCATCCTAGCCACTTTTAGCTTAGCGTTGTCCTGAACAGGAGGACCCCTTTGCGATTCAGAAGTGCTGGCTTCACAGTTTTGAGTTTTCTTGAGCACAGCTCAACTGCTGACAGTACACAGTCACATTGATGCTCTAACCAGCTAGTAGCAGTTCCCGATACACGATTCCGCGAGCAGTACACCAAACACATAGGATGACCTTCTTCTCGTGCAGGGCTGGTTTCAGCTGTTTTGGAACCGGTTCATGTTATGCTAATCAATGATGATGGCGCTGTGGAGTTTGTACAAGACCCGCTTATCAACACATGTCAACACTCTGTCCAGAAATGGCTCCTTCCTCAGACGAGACAGCGAAGAAACACACGTGTCTGCTCGCGTTGCCTTCTAGCGCGGTGTGAAATCATGTGGAACCCATCGACACAACATGTAGTGCTTGCCAAGTTGATGGAGGCGCTGACGAATGGTTTCTCCACTTACAATGAATTGTAGTTCCAGTTCCTCATATGTCTGGTGACCGTTCGCCTCAATTGCTGCCTGAAGATCTTCATTTTGTACATATGTTGGTCTTCTGTTACGTGGTCCGTCTTCGAGTGTTTCGTCACAGTTCTTGGACTGGTTGAACCTCCGCTGCACTGTCCGCGTAGTCACGACACCCTAACCATGGCCTGGCATATCTTCCGCCCCGCTGCAATGGCGTTTGACCCCAGTTTGAACTCGTACAGAATACACGCCCTTATGACGCTCTGTGGAGGTCCCATATTCACTCTGTCCTTACGCATGTTCACGGTGTAACTGAACTGCCACAACCAGGTAGTATGTTGGATATACCCACACCAACAACTGACCTCCGCCTTATTTCCATTCGCATTCAACTCACGGTGTGAGAACAACAGATCTCCACAAAAGTGACAGAACTTTCTTGGTTACCTTTATATTATAATGTTCATATCTCGGAATGTCCGATGGTTAGAAATATAAAATTTGGTAGGATGGGCTTGTAGGGTGGCTTTTATTATTATTATTATTATTATTATTATTATTATTATTATTATTATTATTATTATTATTATTATTATTATTATTATTATTTAGTATTTGATCTAGAAAGGAAAATAGAAGAAGAGATGGGCAAAGATTGTAATTACAATTAGACCAATTATAATAAGATATTCATATGTTGGAATCCCTTCGGTTAGAGACATGAAATTTGGTGTCGCCAAATCTGCTGATTTTTGACTTCCGATCAAATTAAATCTTTAGTTTAACGTTCCACGATTACCTTCTGTAGGCTGAAAGAAATGAATGATTGATACAATTAAATAATTCTGCAAGACCCCAAAGAAACACACCGACTCGACATTATTCATTACAAACTAATATAACCTGAAATTTAATCCAGTACCACAGGTGGATAAATGCCATTCATTGCTATGTAACTCTTAAAAATACTACGATTAATGAAGCTTAACTACAACAATAATTAATATAGTTATAGGATTACACTTTATATTTATTCAACATGTACAGGATGTTTCAAAACAACACTGACAACGTTTCTGAGGTGATTCGTGAGACTAAGATAAGACATAAAGTATAGACCAGGGCTGTCCAAATGGCGGCCCGCGGGCCGCATGCGGCCCGCCAAACCATTTCCTGCGGCCCACAAGGCTTTCATGATTTACGATTGTTATAACTGATAATATTTTCATTTATATTCATTCATTCTTTTAATGTTTCCACTCTTCTTTCGGAATAAGGCATCCATTTAGCGCTTCTATACAACAAAAAGGCGCGGGCATCCATGGCAACACTGGAGTCGGTAATGTAATCGTTGCTTAAAGGGACGATTACTTCAATGAACGAATATATATTTGATCTAACTTTTTTAAATCAGACCCTTTCTTCCTCGAACTTTGCCTAGAAGCCATAGCGCGCAAGAAATACACCACTTCTTGTGATAAACACAATTTAGCATACTTTCCAAGTTGCAATCACCTGACATTAGATTTTGAAAATGAAGCATTTAATTTTTCTGAGTTCTGTAGAGACATCGAGAGTGTCACGAATGCATTTAATGCAAGATTCTCAGATTTTGACAAACTAAAACACGACATTGCATTATTGACAATAGACATCGAAGAGCAACCTCCAAAGTTACAGCTCGAACTTTGTGACCTTCAGACTGACCCATTCTTTCACACAAGAACAAAGAAAGGAGTAGATTTTTCAGGCTACTTTCTAACGAACGTTTTCCTAACTTTTGTGAGTTGTGTCGGAAAATAGTGTCAATGTTTGGTAGTACTTATGTGTGTGAAAGTGCATTTTCCACCATGAAAATTGTAAAGAATCACTCCAGAAGCTGCCTTGGAGATTCTTCTCTTTTACATCTTCTGCGAGTTACATCTTTTACAACAAGAGAAATGGATGTATAAATACCCCAGCCCTTGTAAACGCTGGTAGTCGCCCTCATTATTCACATTGAATAGGTATGTACCGGTAATATTTCAAATATACTTTTTTATATTTTTCTTTTGTAGTGTAATAATAATAATAATAATAATAATAATAATAATAATAATAATAATAATAATAATAATAATAATAATAATAATAATAATAATAATAATAATAATATATTATTATTATTATTATTATTATTATTATTATTATTATTATTATTATTATTATTATTATTATTATTATTATTATTATTATTAGCTGCGGCCCTCCACCTTACTAGTAAAGACGGTTATGGCCCTCAGGCTCATTATAATTGGACACCACTGGTATAGACCAAACTGGGCGGAGAAATCCTTCTTGTCGGAGTTTTAGGCTGCCGAAAACATGAAAAATTGACTTTTAAGGTCCATAGCTCCAATACTATGTACTAACGTAGTCGGATCAAGACTTTGCTTAGGAACTAGTGTGTTCCCTATCCAAATATCAATGTTTCAGAATTCTGTGCTACTTCCGCAACGATTTTTATAGAGGGAGTTGGTGAGTACTTCAAATTATATACCCATAGCCAAACTCCCTCTATAAAAATTGTTGCGTGAGTACTGCAGAATTCTGAAACATGGATATTTGGATAGCGCAATATTAGTTCCTAAGTGAAGTGTTCAAGCGACTACGGTAAGTCCTATAGTTTTGGAGCTATGGACCTTTAAAGTTTATTTTTTCATGTTTTCGGCAGCCTATATCTCTGAAAGGAAGCATTCGTGCACCCAGGTTGCTCTATACTTTTCGTCTTGTCTTAGTGTCAGGAATCACCTCCGAAACGCTGTCGGTGTTGTTTTGAAACACCCTGTATAAACCATATTTAAGTAATAAACAGAGAAGGGGTAGGAAATGGAGGAATTAGTACGTTATAAGGGCGATAAGTGACAGCAGGTGACCAAGGAGAGAACCATGTAGACAATGCATTGGGCGGAACACTGCAATACGAAAAGTGAGAGCAAGTAACATGTAATGGGGAATAAAACAGTTTAGTGCATGCATACTACGCTTGCACTATAATGGTTTCAGAAAGTACTTAAGAATCTTCATCCTGGCGAAATAAAATTACCGCTAATTTTACAGTAATTATGTGATCTCTTCAAATAGATAAAAGATAATTGAAATATGGAACAAGGGCGCCCTAGACAATATTATTTTGCTTGAGGTACCGTAATCACAAGTCACCTAGCGGCTTTCCGTTTTCAGCTGTTTAGAAACGTGAAAATAAATGCCGATTTTCAAAATGGCTCGAAATTGAAAGCAGATAAGTGAGTCGTGATAACGGTTTCTCATGTAAAATAATATTGTCTAGGGCGCTCTTGTTCCATATTTCTATTATCTTTTATCTATTTGAAGATATCACATAATTACTGTAAAATTTGCGGTATTTTAATTTCGCCGGAATGAAGGCTCTTAATAGTAGAAGATAATAAAAATTAACTTATGGAACTTCCTATTTCGTAGGAGAAATCGCACCAGATCCAACAATGCTGGAAACATTTCAATATCCGAAAGTTGTTTACAGGTAATTCCTGAGACCTGCCTATTCTCCTTCAACGTTTATTTTCTGAAGAAAAAGAAATAGTTTACGTACAAGTAACCGCGACAATTCTTGAACAAAATGTATAGTTTGTCGTGGAACTAATTTGTGACTGGTCTACTTCCTCACGAAATTCCTCCTCAATTCGTGCTCCAGAAGAAAGACAAAATAAGCATTCATTAACGAGACCGAAATGTCCTCATTGTAGGCATGGCCGAAGGAAGTGTAGAACCTTTTCTCTGAAATACTATTTTCTATCTGTCCCGAGGAAAATGGTGCTTGGGCCCCTTCCTTCATTCCGAGGTTTTTGTTCAGTCTATGCCGTCGCTTCCTTCTCTGACAGAGGAATTCGCTGCGTCATTAGCCGTGAGAAACAAATAAACTCTGAGGCCTTCATCAATGGAAGTACACCTTAAATATTACCCAACGCACTGAAGAAGACCACTGTTTATTGAAGCGAATCTTTCAGCTCTAAAACTCATTCCACTTCTACGAAATATCCCTTCGTAACTCTTAGCACCATCTTTTTTAATGTATGACTTATTAATTCTATGACTTAAAGATGTACGTGGAAGAATACGTACGAGATTTTTGTATTTTAGCCCATTGATTTATGCGGAAAATTATTTTTAGTTTTTCTTTGAATTTTATTGGTTTGGTTTCACCGATCCTTCTTAAAGTTTAATTAAATGATCATTGCTGCTGTTACAAAACTATTTTGCTTTATTTATAAATCAAATATCTAAATTAAATTTTATTATTAAATGTTAAAATTATATGGAATAACATTTAATTTTCGCGAAGTAAGGAGCATTTAGAAAAAGTTTGAAGAATAAATTAGTAAAGCCAAGTCATTAAAATTTTAGTCCATTTTAAAAAAGGGGCCGCGGTGGCTCAGTGGTAGAGCGTTCACCTCTGGTGCTTGGGGTCCCGGGTTCGACCCCAGCCCCCGCCAAGTGAACTTTGTAGTGGAAAAACACCGTGTGCGTGGGTTTTCTCGGAGTTCTCCCGTTTCCTTCCACTTTCTTCATTCCACCATTTCATTCATTACTCATCAGCACCGTCTCCTTTATCCTAACCGGCCTAACCGCATCTTCCATTTTAAAGAAAACAAACGTAATTCCGCCTACAAATCAATCTGTTAAGAAACAAAGATGGCGCGGGTATTAAACGCTCGTAAGGAAACTGGAATTCATTGTAGCAGAAGAAAAACAGTGTTGCATTTTAATCTGAGCTACACTAATCCAGGTACGAAACGTACTTCCTATTTCCGAATGTCATTGTTTTATTAATTTTTCAGCTTCTTTTATGCTTAGCTGAGGTTTGTAGGACAGAATACTTCCGAAGCAGAGCTGGAACTGGAACTCACGATCAGAAATTTTTGTTAAGAGGGGTCCAAGCTTTTGGGGGACGTCAAGCCACTACGTGTATATACTAGGTAGTATTGAACGGGTATTATTCTGTATCTTAAAAGACGATAAGTAATTGTAAAATTACTATACAATATTATTTTACCTATATTTTCTGAAACAAAATGATAGATTGTTTTTATAAGAGAAAGAGTACAGATGAATAATGTAAGATTAAATTTTCATGCTACATCAATCATTTCCCTGTTAAACAAGTAGAGTTTTATTGAGAAAGTATACTTTTATGTTGAGTTGGGAAGTTTCTGAGTAGTTCAGACCCGGTGGAACCGCCCCTGCACACGAGCGACTTCTCTCCCCAGATCTCTTGATCTAGTCTTCCTGTTACATTGAGTGCCGAGTATTAATGCGTAGTTTCACGTTATGAGAATTTCTCAGTTCTCACACTTCGATCTGTTTTCGAACATTTTTGTTTGCCCCGTTATATTAAATGTCTAATTTTCGCATCTATTCAACGGAACAAAGAAACCTCTCTATCCTGAAGTTCTTTAGTGATTCCATCTAGCTACATAAGTGAAGATAATTATGGATGTTTTTTTTAGAAGGTATTGTTTAATTATTGTAACTTACGTTAATGATGTTGCTATTGAATAGAGTATAATATCAATATATGACAGTTGGGAGTGTATACAATGTATAGGAGAGCGTAACCAACCTACGTTACGAAATACAAAAAGAATCGGACATCCTCGAGAAATAATCCGTTTCTTGCACCTTTTATATTGCTCACATAAAACAGATCAACTTAACATTTCGTTGCGTAACTCACGTAGTAACCATGAAACCACAAATCCCTAATGTTTCAGATCTACGTTTGCTCACAAAAGACTTACGAAGTCCATTTGCAATCACACCTGATAACCTACAAACTGTTTAGCTCACCACAAACTGTGTTTATATTGACAATTTCCTAAACACCGTTGGCCTATGACATAAATATATTAACATGAAGTCACTTTCCCTTGGTTGAATAAAAATGAGTAAATCCATTGATAATTCTCCATGTTAGGATCACACTTGTGCGCTTTATAAGATTGCAATGTTACTGCGTCAATTCTCCATTACTCAACATGATAACTGTGGCTTCCTTCCCCCGGAGAAAAACTCCGATCATTCTGAACATTTACAAGTATTTTCTCAGTAGTACTTTAAATTTCCCCTGTATATATAAATTTCCCCGGGGAAAATAGTCCCAAACCGTCACTGCTTCAACGAAACAGAAATTTGGATTTTTTTAAAATATACACCTATAACGATTATCCCGAAATTATAACATTTCCTAGCTTCTATGCAACCTGCACTGTAGCAAAGACATGTTGGTTGCCTATAATAAAATGATATGTAGCTTTTCTGCAGTTATCTCGACAGAGTTCATTAATGAACTCAATCTGTTAATACCTTCACGGATAATGGTGACTTTAAAGATGAATATCCATACCCCGTTTAAAATTTATAACATTCCCTAGCTTCTATGCAACCTGAACAACAACAGAGAACTGTTGGTTGCCTATAAAAAGGATATGTAGCTTTTCTTACAGCAATTACAGCATCTCAACCTAGTTCGTAAATGCAGCCAATTCGTTAACATTTTTATAGGTAACGGTGACTTTAACGGTGGCTATAGATATCCAATTTTTACTTTAGAAACAAAGGTATATAATTGTAGAATGCTGTAAGTTTCACATTGCGCCGTTAGATGGCAGCAGACGTCCTCCAACGGCGAACAACTAGCAGATGAACTAAGACTTCTTGGAATAGAAATAATTGTACGTTCGGCGTGCTCTTAGCCATCCGGCTGGTCTAGTGGGTAGCGTGCGTGCCTGCGGAGCACGTAGTCTGGTGTTCAATTCCGATTGAAAACCACAGAAAAATTAATTTTACATTCATTTTCATCAATCTTTCGTCTCCTTTAGTCTAAAGGACATAAACGTGGGAATTTCATTTCATTATTCTATCGTGATCCTCTTTACTGTCTGTTAGCGTAGTTTATTATCCGCTTCATTAACCAGGTACAATTATATAAAATTATTTTTTATCTCTTGGATAGAGTTGGCACTGCCCTGTTATCCTGCTCCGTTAAATGCTCCTCGGTAAACGTTATTTTCGGTTAAAAGCACGTCGTACTTAGCGAAAGCTATTATAATAAATATTCTGCATTATTCTTAAATCACAAAATATTATTGCATTACTTATGTTAATTCATTATTGTGTTTATTAAGGGAAAACGAAATATCCACAGCTTCCATGGATGCTACGCTCCACAGCTTTCTTGAGTTTTGGAGAAGGGGTCTCTGCGAAATGATCTTGTATGCTGGTTTGTGAACCTGCCAACCGCCCTTCATAAACTTGATGCTGCATAAGGACGTAAAGCAAAACCATTCAGTTAAGTTCCCTTTTAAATAAGCAAAAGAACGGCCCCGTTTTCATTTTTCACTTCAGAAAAAGATCAGAAATTATAAAAACATTAAGTCTAAAGATTATATGGAAAATTATGTTATTCCTTATTTAACTCGGTAGAGAATTTTCTTCATTGAGGGTAGAAGCTTTATTTATTTATTTATTTATTTTTAGAAATGATTGCTGCAGGTAATTTCCATTTAAACGCCGTGGAGAGAGAATTGTCTGCGACGGTTTTCCCCACTGACAGCAGGAGAGCATCAAGTGGTTTCAAGCATTTCCACTTTGCATTGTCCATCCCACCAGCAGGAAATAAGACATTAGCTTCTGACACTCAGCGACTGCTAAATTGAAAATCACTTCTATTCCTCTTAATCAAACTGGAAACAACTCACTTTACAAGAACACAATTATATCTTCTGAAATTTTCAATATAATTTATCCGGCAAAAGCTCTCATGGGCTGAAACGCAAGAGAAATTATTATTTTTTTTAAAATTTTTAATTTACAAAAGAGATGCTACAAAATTTGGACCATTGCTGGAAGATTTATACAAGATATCTACATTTGTTCTCAATATATTATACAACTACAATCAAAACATATTTTTACTAACACTAGTCCTTTAAAAAAATAAGAGGAAAAGAAAGAAAAGAAAAAAACAAAGAGTAACATAAATACCACACTATATGAAAATTGGAATTCCAAATTTCCTACAATTTATTTTGATAATCTAATTTCTCACACTTAATATACGTCATTAATAGGGAAATCGGTCTTCCAGATTTCTCACACTTAATATTTCTAAATTATAAAGGGAAGTAGTCCTCCAAGTTCCCTATGACTGACAGGTATAACATGTGGATAGTAGAAGATGGAAAATGTTGTCCCAACGAGCAATAGCTCACTTTAAGGGACTATTTCTTTTTGCTATTTTTTATGGAGTAATGTGTCAATATCAAGTGTCTTCATTTATCATTTTTATGGCTCTAGATTATTCAGCAAATTTATTCCAAAAGTGTTTTTTGATTTCTTTTTTTAAATAAAGGCATTGCTTTTGTGTTCTTTATATCTTTTGGCAGACTATTATAAGTTTGTGTAATGTTATGCTTAACGCTATTTATAATATACTTTGTTGTATTAACATTATCAATATCAATATCATTCTTTTTCTAGTATTATAATTATGTACCTCTTTCCTCTTTATTACGTATATTATTTGAAAGTACATTATGGACATACATACAGGATTGAATTTTAATTAATAAATCAAATGGCTGTATATTTGATTCCATAAATAAACTATTACTTGGATAGTCCATAGGTCAACCATACATTGCTCTAATGGCTTTCTTTTGTAATATTATGAGTGGTTGTATTTTTGATTTATTAGCATGTTCCCAAATAATACACAAATATATCAAATGACTTTGTATATACATTGTACACCATTCTTTTTAAGTTCGTTGTCAGGGTTTTTCTAAAGCGGTACATAATATCTACAATGGGAGTTATTTTCTTTTCTAAATTTTTAATATGTAATTCACAAGTTAGATGTTGATCTATTATTATCTCTAAATATGTAGTGTATTCGATTCTTTTCACCTCCAAATTCTTAATTCCAATTTTGTTAGAAAGAATTGTCCTTCACAACGGCTTGTGAAAAATTATATAATGAGACTTTTCTAAATTTAATGACAACGAGTTTATGCATAAGTAACCAATGATATAATGTAGATAAGTCTTCTTTAATGTATGTTATCAGTTCCTCTACAGTATCAACTTTATAGAATATAGCACTATCATCAGCAAATAAAGTTATTCTACCTCTTAGGATAAGCAGATGAACATCATTTACATAAATTAAAAACAGTAACGGTCCCAATATGGAACCTTGTGGAACACCGTACACTATTTGGGCTTCATTAGTTGCTCTTCCATTCACTAAGACATATTGTGAGCTATTAGACAAGTAACTTTTAAACCATGAAAGCGATATACCTCTGAATCCTAAATTTTCTAGCTTTTGAAGCAATATGTTATGTTTGAGCGTATCAAATGCTTTCTTTAAATCAATAAACAATGCTGTTGCAATTTTATTGTTATCCAAACATTAATTTGGTTTCTTTGTTGGTTACTAGCTTCCAGGCGAAAGTCCGTAGCCCAATGAATGAAGGAGTATTTGGTAAGAGAGATGGTGATGAGGGATGTGTGACTCAGTGCGTATCTGATCTGGCGCACCTTCTGTCGCAGCAATTACATTCTTTGAACAAATTTTTCTGGACTCTTTTGAGAAGTGTACGAGGAGGTATCAAAAAGCTTACGTCGTTGTCCAGACAGATGTTCGTCAGATCTGGATATTACTCATGGCTTGATTCGTTGACTTCAGATATAAAATTACACAACTTATTAGGTCCATAGGCTAAAAACTAGTCAACTTCTTCTATTTTCACAGCCTTTTCTAAAAACGTAGAAAATCTGTTCAATTTAAATTAAAGATGACCAACGGATGCGTATCTCGAACAATGAAATCAAATGTTTTAGTTTTACGTCCCATAATTATTCCCTGTAGATTAATGGACACGGATAATGAATTGGTAGAATGAGGATGTGAGAGGAGATGGGAGAACCGCGAGAAAACATACAGTAATAATTTTGTCCACCAGAAGCTTACATGGACAAAGATCAAACCAGGGGGGCCTCGTTCCAGATTTTAGGTCTCTACAATCGAGACTAATCCGTATCTCGGATATTAGGATACAATAAGATGTGAAATATCGAATCAACTTCCATTTCTTTGCATCCAAATATGGATTTTTTTAAATGTAAAATTGGAATACAGCGACCCTCTTGGATGCAAATTTGACTGCGCCTCTGGTGAAGCTTAGTTTAAGCTCCAGATTCTAATGAATTTTTGGTACTTTTATACATAACTAAAAATGTGGAAGAAGTGACCACAGACTTGAAAAGATCGAAATCGGCAATTTCCTTACAAAAAAGCGGGAAGTCACTCTATCCGAATTCTTTTGAAAAATAATTCTGTCGGTAAAGGGTGACATGACGATTGTTTATCTCTAAGTCTTCTGGAACACTTTTCCAAAAGTTTCTCAGTCAAAGTGTATGACATGATACAAGGTCCTTGGGGAACTATGTACGATGGCTACGAGAGAAGAGATCACGCTGTCTCGTCTCGAAAAATTTTAAGTGAAAATGGTGTCTCGTTTCGGAATATGTGTATCGATTTGATTAGCTTTTTCTCGTCTAATATCTTGTCAGGAAAATTCCGTTTCTTCTCGCGCCGTAGGCAGCCGTAGTTGAGCCTGAAACGTGCTGATTTCTGACTCACGTAACAAAAGTTTTGACACACGAAAAGTGTCATTTTTTAAAGCTCCATTTTAAGTATTTTGTCAGTGTCAAATATAGAAGTAGGGGGAAAGAAAATAGAACAAGTGACTAGTTTTCGATACCTGGGTAGTATTATTAGTAATGATATGAAGTGTGAATGTGAAATGAAAGCAAGAATAGGAATGGCGAAAGAAGCCTTTAGGAACAAGAAAATACTATTTTGTGGGACTTTGAATAAAGAGTTGAGAAAAAGACTCATAAAATGCTGCGTGTAGAGTATTGTACTGTATAAGTCAAAAACATGGACATTACGGGAAAATGGTGAAAAACGACTGCAAGCTCTCGAAATGTGGGTGTGGAGAAGAATGGAGAGAATTAACTGGATCGAACGGAAAATGAATGAGAGGACCTTAAAAATGGTGGGGATTTGGTCCCAGGAAAGAGAGGGAGGGGGCGAAGGAAATTACAATTGATGGAGACATCAAACCAGAAAAATTGTACGTGAAGACGAAGAGGTTAGCGGAAGACCGCGAAGCATGAAAACTTCACAGTTGCAGCAAGTGACCTGCCAATAATGGCAGAATACCTATGGTGATGACTAAGTATTGAAAATCAAGTTCTATTTTAAGTTGCATTTTTAATTATGCTCAAGTTGTATTCATTTTTATAATAATAATAATAATAATAATAATAATAATAATAATAATAATAATAATAATAATAATAATAATAATAATAATAATAATAATAATAATAATTGAAATCAGTATTTACTAGTAAGTACGTGATTTATGTTGCTTTATCTGCACACAAAAAGTGGATTCTTACAAAGTGAGAGCAATGAAGTTGCTGAAAGATGAAAATACAACTTCTGGAGTGTAAGTATGTTAAGTTGCTGATACTAACTCATTGAATCCTTGACTTTCTGCCATGTCACACCGTTGTCTCTGCTCAACACTTGTGGTGTGAGGTCTTACTGTACCTAATAATATAGGTCCCATTTCTAAACCGAGCAGCGGAAACTTAATTCACGCAATACTTCAAGAGTTATAACGGCAGATGATGACGCATTGCTTCACCTTTGTATTTGTTGTTGATATTCTCTTTGTATCTTCCGACCACACCCTGCGCTCCAGAATTCATAGTGCTTGGAGGAGGGAAATTCATCAACCACACTCTCAAACGCAAATATAAATCAGCGAAACATTTAACTGCAGAAATGAAGAGGAAAATCACCGAAATAGATTCAGAAGAATCATAATGTATGGCTCCAACAGACACAAAGTTAAAAAGAGTTCAATCATTTTATGATTATCTTCGTACCTTGATTATCTATATTCAACAAACTTTAAATGTTTGTGTGAATCTCTGATTTGTGAATTTTTCAATTTTGAGCCCTCCATTCAATAGACCATCAAAAACTATCTGAAAGAAGTGATGGGATTTCTCGCGTCATTCTTACCGTTCCCGAGATATTGGCCAAAGAAGTTTCGATTTCGGGAGATTGAAGGAGCCATATCTCGAGAACCATAAGTCACAGAGAGATCGTATTGGTGTTGACCAATACCTAAGAAGATGGTGAATATTTTGGAACCAAATAACAACCGGTGGCCAGTGGCCAACTGGCCACCGTTCTCCTGATATTGGCTAAAAAGTTCGAATTTCGGAAGATTTAGGGATCCATATGTCAGGAACCGTAAGTCATAGAGAGATGATATTTTGCGAATTTTTGCGAGAAGCAGAAGAAGGTACGGGTAAAAGGATTTAGTTTTACATGTAGGGAATAGTAAATCACAGTTATCCTTCCCACTCCATCTCTCCAATCTTTTTAAGTTCGTTCTGGCAACTTGGAGCGTTCTCAACTGGTTTATTCTTCATTTTCTATTTACACGTGTTTGTGTTACCAGAATTGAACGTAAACTAGTAAATCACAACTGCAGGCAATTAAGTTAAAGAAATGCACATCTTTAATACTTTATGTATTTCCCTTGAAATTTCGTTTAATAGGTAACAGTAGTTAATGTAAGATTCATGTTGGTTTTACCTTTCTCTGTCTCTCTCCGTTTACTGCATTTAGTAAAGTTTTAATAAAGTCTTTCCTACTATATCGGGTGTTCTAAAAATACCGCCCACGGATATTGAGCACTGTTCTACAAGTCAAAATAAAGCGAAAAATATATATAATTGTTTATCATCCGGGTTCACGGCTTTAGACGTGAATTTCACTATGGCAATGTCCTAGAACCATAAAGAAGATCTACCAATCTATCAAATAGTTACATCGATTCTTTCCAGATGGCAGTTGAAGTTGATAGACATTGACACTAATACCAGTTATTAGCGTGACAAATGGTGCAATTGATTAATACATTCGTAGAGCAATGATAATGGTTCCAAAGTAATCTGCGACGTTGCCACATAGTGAAATTTTGGTTTCTTGTAGCGGCTGGAGAAAACCTTGGAAGGTGTGCCATTATATACGATTTTCGCTTTATTATCCCACGCTTATGCCGGTTAGACTAAAGGAGACGGTGGTGATGAGAGATGAGTGAAATGGTGGAATGAAGAAAGTGGGAGGAAACGGAAGAACCCCGAGAAAACCCACGAGCACGGTGTTTGTTCACCACAAAGTCCACACGGCGCTAGCTGGGATTAAACCAGGGACCCCAAGCACCGGAGGTGAACGCTCTACCACTGAGCCACCGCCTCCCCTTTGACTTGAAGAATAGGTCTCTGTTGTTCGTGGATACCATTTTTAGAACATCCGATTATGCTCTGAGTATGTAGTAAGTATGAATATATGTATATCCAGACAATCCGTTCGCTATTCCTATCAGAGTCTAACTAGAAACAGGATTCATTGAAACCACAATAATTCACCATTAGGAGAATTGATTGTAGAACATAGTAATTTAAAACCTAACACAAAGTCATGCATTACGAAGCATGTTTTCTCTTGGGAATAGGGATTAACATTTAAAAATAATTAACTAAGTAAATGTGAAAAGATACGGTGACGTTCATAATTCCTTAAGCTTAGAAGTTGTAAAATTAACAAGTCCAAAGAATTCCAACAGAAGTCCTAAATTCTATGGTGTCTGCACTTTAAGCCGTGTGCATTATAGGATTTTTGCAGATAGATGATTTTTTATTTCTTTTAGTACTTTCATACAATTTTAGGAACTTGTGCATTAATTTCTTTCCTTTTCGGACTTCTTCACTCAGTTCTTACGACTTGAGAAGCAGCAACATTTTTTGAGATTTTACTTGCAAAGGGGGTGCAAGATTCTCCACCGACGTAAGTACAGAGTCATGGGACCTATTGTGGAGATAGATAACTTTAAGAATAAGAACTTGTCCAAATTCTTAAGAATTAATATCTTGTAATTCTGGATTGTGCACATTAGGTCACATGCAGTTAAGGACTTACGAAAGATGACTTCTCGTCTTAAACTTAGGATATCAATTATATATAACAAAATATGGTCTAAACTATTTTCTATAGAAATTTAGGGTATATGCAATAACCGTTTATAATATGAGAACAAACAGTTAATTCAGTTTACTTTCCTTGCTGTCAAGAAAAGAATTGTTATTATAGTTAATTCGGAATTCTTTCCTAACCTAACTCCTATACCTCATATTGCAATTAGTGGTTTTGGTTATCTTCAAACAAACAGAAACTAGTTTCCTGTTTAAAAATTTTTAATATTATGTCTTAGAATGGAGAACATTCAAAACTTGTGCTCTTTAGAATCATGTGGAGCTTCTTTGTGGCTAAGTGGTTAGCGTACGCGTCTTTGGCGTTTGAGACCCGGGTTCGATTCCCGGAGGGAGCTCATGTGGTTCGGATCCCACGGTAAGCTGTAGATCTACGCTTCATACAGCCTCGTTGCTGAAAGGAACACTAAACTGAAAATCAAATCAAATCAAATCTTTAGAATGATGCAATAACGGTGGATGAGTTTTCTATGCTGATCTTTTTCAGGTTTTGTGCATGTAACCGTCTACACAGTTTACGACTTCTGGCGTGATCTGAACTGGTAAACATTATTTATAATGATCATATTTGCTAAGCCTTAACTCGTTCATTTACTTTACAGCCAGCTGATAACAGTGTCAGTCACGTCATACGAATGTTTGACTGATGGACTATTGTTTGAAGTTGCGTTGGGAGAGGCCTGCGCATGAAAGATCCAGGAACCAATTAAGGATGCGCTCGTGAATCCCGCCTTCTTTCACGTTTCAATTTGCTACAAAATGGCCAAACGTTGATGATGCCACCCTTCTTGTGTTGGAACGAGAAGGCAGCAGAAAAACTGGGCGTATTTTGTACGACTTCTGATTAGAATAAAACGTGACTCTGGTGTCTATGTAGCAGAACGTCAGATACTGTTGGTTCATTCATAACATGCAAGTTATTCACGCAATTTATTTGAAATATCAAGTTACACCCTTTCAGAGCACCGCTACTTTTAATAAGGTCCAAATTGTGTGAAGATGAAACATAAGAATAAAACCTATACCTTTTTCTATAATTCAGTGTTTGACGTTTCCGAATTGCAAGCTAAAGGAAATTCTCGTCCTGCGAACTCAAGAATAAAATGTTCAAATATTAATGTACTACTTAAAATACCAGACGCTCTGATTTATACTTTTGAAATCCCTTTCATATGTGTAATTGTTTACATGTTTACAGACCCTGCCCAAATTTACATGACAGATCTGGTTAGAAAAGTGTAGATAAAGAACTGCTTTTAAGCCATTTTCTTGCTTAGGGACATGGAGTTTTTTCAGGGATGTCTTTTCTCAATTCAGAACATTTGTTTATTTATGACAATTAACGGCTTTGTAAATATAATCTATGCTTGTCAATAGGTCAAGGTCTCTCCAAACCTTATGTCATATTGATAACGTTTTCTCTTAGGAATTTCTTTACCACGTTACCCCCACGGTGATTGTTGATTTCGTCATACCACCTTGTATGAGGACATTTCCTAAGTCACTTCTAGTATCTTGGTACCCAGTTAAAGATACTGGTCCAGATTGGTGGACAAAAGAACTTGGAATATATTCAGACCATTTCCATTTCAATGCCTTTTCATGATAACATCCGTCCAGGGGCGCACCCAGAAATATTTGTTGGTAGGGGTTCAAACTTTGGGAATGAGGTGTTCAGTACAAGCCACTACATCTATGTACACACAGAGCCCGAAACGACTCAAAACGACACAAAAATGCATATCTTCAAATTTGGATATACTTTAATGTGTACAAATGAATTGCCTTCTAATGGCGGGCATAAGGAAATATGTCGATTTTTTGACATTACGGATATGTCCACCATGAACATAAAAAAATGTGAGCAACTGTAGTATGTCAAAATGTTCTACTGCCTTGTTTTCATTAGTTTTGACGGATTAGTATGTTATGTTTTGTTCATTGGGGCAATTATATCATTCTTTGAGATGATATAATTGTACGTCAAAAATTTATACACATGCGCGGAAACCTGAGGCGGTTGTCGTTTGTCTCTTGTTATCAGTGTTACCAATGTAGCACTTTGTCGCTTTATCTAGAAATTTTTAAGGATATTTTTTTAAATCAAAAACAATTGGTTCATTTATCTTTGTTAGAATAGAAATTTAGTACCTTTTAAATGTTGTCTAGTGACTAAACTAGCACTATTTCCATTAAAATTAATATTTCTATCGTCTTCTTGCAGTGTGTTTAGTGACAGTATTATTCACGTTGTTGGCAGTGTGTTTAGTATCATTACGACATGTGTTTGTGCCCTATTACGGACAGGTTTGACATATGTTTTTATGACATATGAATGTCTTCGGGCTCTGTGTGTAGTATTAAATGGATATTATTCTGCACCTGAAAAGACGATAAGTAATAGTAAAATACTTCCACTTACATTTTCAGAAGGAAAATAGGGAATTGGATTGCTTTTATAAGATAAAGAGTACAGATGAAATGTAAGATCAATCATTTCTTTGTTATACAAGTATAGTTCTATTGAGAAAGTGTACGAATGTATTTTGACTCAGCAATTTCGGGGGTTCTCAGCACTCAGCAAGCCCCCGTGGGTGCACCCCCTGGGTTCGTCACTTTTACTCTCTTTCTAATTGAGGATGGTGACAGTGAGTCTAAGGACAGTGACTAGTCTGATTTTCTATCCACGTCGTTGATGCATATGACAAAACAGACAGAATTCGAGATTTGATTCTTGTGGGATAATTTTGATGTTAGCAAATGTGAAATATATGAAAATGATACCGGTAGCAATACATGTCAATAATTTCTATGTGTTGGTCTTAAAAAGAAAGAATTACTTTTAGGAATTTAAGATTGTCTTTAAACTAACGATACTGTGATAGAACTTTTTCCTCAGTCTCACAGCACATAGAAGAAGCTTAGTTCTATAGAGTGGCCCAAAAGTAGGTATACAGACCAGCATCGATCAAGTATGGCATTTTAATTTATTAAGATAATGCATTTAATAATATATTGAGTTTAACGTCCCGTTCAGCAGCGAGACTATATGAGACGCGGACCTACTGATTAACGTGGACTCCGAACCACTTGAGCTCCCACTGGGAATCGAACCCGGGTCTCCCACGCCAAAGGCTAAGTCAATACCTGTGTGGATAACAATAAGTGAATGATATAAAATGCCATAAGCCGATCAGTACGGGACTGTATACCTACTTTTGGGCCACCCTGTACTGTTTGGTTAAGTAAAACACTCGGGAAATAATCTCAGCTGACAATAGCTCACGCGTTCATTCAGTCTTCAGCAAGTAAGTAATGAAGCGATCTTTGCTTATTGTGAGCCATGTGCATTTCTTTTTGGAGTCTCTGATGTCAAGGCTAACCCTTTCTCACTTCAAGGTTAATCACAACTTACCGCAAAGAATTTGCCTTTCGTTTGCTTTTTTGCTCCTCTCTAGAAAGTCCTCGCAAACACTTGCCCCGGAAGTAAATGCGTTCCATCACGTGTATCAATATAGATAGCTGCATCATTCTATTCTTCCAACAGCATTGTTCACCCACTCAGAAAACAAATTGTATTTCACCACCCGTGGGGTATGTTGTGGTATTCAGAACTGGCATATCCTTTAGTAGTTCTGTCAAGAAGATGGGGAATTTAAGGATAGACAGACAACTCTTAGAATCACGGGCGTCTCTGGCGGGGGGACGAGGGGGACGCGTCCTCCCAATATTTTGAAATACAAAATATTTAATTTTTATTCTAATTTAATTTATTTACTAACGACAGAATAACATATAAATAATAATTATTATATTTATTTGGAATATAATATTCAGGCTGTGAAACTACTATAACAGAGTTCTTGACATAGCTCAGGGGGTCCGTGAAGGTAAGCAGAAAGGTAACAAATGGAATCGAAGATAATAAACAGGTTGGGGTAGGTAGTAGTACCTTTAAATAACTTTCTTACCCCCCAAATGTCTCCCCCAAATTTTACATGCCAGTGCTTAGAATCCTGGTATTTCCAGAAATAATTAACATTTACAAAACCCTTCCACGCTGTTTCTCATTTACATTCACAAAGCAAGTTTAGGCTAACCGTTACCGTTTTTGCTCTATAGTCAGAAGACTTCGTGCTCACGTGCCCCCAGCGACCATTGTGGCTGTTTTTTTTTTTAGTTTCCCTCAGTTCTACTAGAAGGTGTATTTACGGTAACAAGTAGTGTGACTACTAGGTAAAAAAAAAATGAAATGAAATTTTTGAGTTTTACGTCCCACGATTATGCCGGTTAGGCTAAAGGAGACGGCGATGATGAGTAATGAATGAAATGGTGGAATGAAGAAAGTGGGAGGAAACGGGAGAACCCCGAGAAAACCCACTTACACGGTGTTTGTCCACCACAAAGTCCACTTGACGGGGCTGGGGTCGAACCCGGGACCCCAAGCATCAGAGCTGAACGCTCTACCACTCAGCCACCGCGGCCCTGCTGCGTAAAGAAAACATAGGTTGAGAAAATATAGGCCAGTATACAATTTACATTTATTTGCATTTCTTTACCTTTGATCTATTTATTTACTAAAGTTTCTTGTTTCCCAAATGTAAATAAAAGTTACAATTCTCTCTTCACTATAATGTTTATAGGCCATCGCAATGCATAACCATTTAGTTAATGTGTAACATTTCTTAAGAAACCACGGAAACAAATTATGCCTGAAGTTGGTCGTAATTGCCATATCCATAAACAGAGAAACAATAGTCTGGAAGAAAAGCAAAATAAATGGAATCTAATTTTCATGGGCATCGTGTTTGCTATTTGTAGAATGACAGGCGGATATTTCTACTCTTCTACTAATTAGGAAGCTCTGACTTTTGAATCTGGTTTCTGATTTAAGGCGATGACTTTTCGAGTGGGCGTGCCATTTGAGAATATCCCTGGTACGGTACATTAACACAGTTCGTAAAGGGAATTCCAGACAAAGTGATTTATTATTAATTATTTTGAACTCGCACACCCCAAATTACGAAGTTAGTGCACTGACTGACAGATATTAAACAACGTACTGATTCGTGGGTAGTGGGTGTGTCCGAACGCCATTCAGATTTCTGGTTGTGTACATAGAAAGACGTAATATATTTCTTTCCTTGATACACTTTTCACACATGTACTTGCGTAAGCAATTAGACATGGGGAGTAGACAGAACACAGTGGAAGCCCAGGAGAGCGAAGTGTTTTCTTCGAGAGAACAGGATATCTCTTCTGAAGGAGGGAAGGCATTTCCTTCTTTAAGCAGTCGCTGCTGAACCATGAAAGAAGCGATCAACGAAGATGGACTCTGTTAACAGGTGGTTCCTCTCTTCCCTTCCTTATTTGTTTTCTCTTCTTGGAACCACAAATGCGGAACAAAACCATTTAAACCAAAGTTACGTAAGAAAAACGGCCTCTTTGCGCTTTTTGTCTCTAATTTCTTTTGCAGGGCTGTTCTTTATTTACAATATGCCCTATCTAAACCTCATTTCAATTTTACACACACACACGTACGTGTATATATATATATATATATATATATATATATATATATATATATATATATATATATACGTGTGTGTGTCTACACACTGTTATTATATACGGAATGTTTTCCGATAGAACGTGCAATGTTTGTAAATAAGAAATGATTACAGATAAAAGTATGAAACAAAAAGTGACATAGGAAAATCTCATAAGGCATATCGAATGGAATAACTTCTTTGTTCCAGAAAGACCCTTTCATGGAGTCCGGAGATCTCTTATAATTTATATAACAAGGTATGCATTTTTTATATTGTTCGAAGGATTTTAGGGTAACAAAAAGTTTTGTAGAAAAAAGATTTTTTTTTTTTTTTTACATGACGCACGTTTACGAAATGATTATTTCATTGTGATTTCTTGTACAACAGATAAACTCATAGTTACTTTGTGTCATTTCCTAAATAGTGTCCTTCCCGATAAACTTTTTCCTACAAAAGTGTTTTGTTTATCCGTAATTCTTTTAATGACATATCAAATTACATACATTACGATTTACAACTTTTGAATGTCCTCCCCCTCCCTGGAATCCCTGTGATAAGAGCCTGTGGCACAGGCAGAGCGTTACTTCGACGCGCCTTCTGATATTTTTTTTTTAAATTGTCATTTTTTTCAGCCTTTAGTGATTTATAAACATTGGACGTTTTACCTTAATATGCAAGATTTCTCACTCAATTGAATTATGGCCATTTTATAAACGATTCCTACATGAAAAACTAACATAAAGGTGGTTTGTTTTTCTATGATTTTTTTTTCAATGTTGTAAAACATTACCTACCTTAGAATTTTAAATTTTAGATCGACTCCCAGAGGCCCCATGATATGGGATCATATGTGCCATCAGAGCATTCAATGTCCCCTATATCATTTCATTTCTCCTTTTTGCTTCATCTCTAACTGTTTGTGGTTTATAAGCGTTGGATGCTTTATATGATGTAACCGATATGAACCGATGGAAGTTAAAGTGGTAGAAATCATATTTTTTTTCTGATAAACACTACTTTCCTGATAAACAAAACAGCTTTTTCTCTTATCATTAGTGCCTTTACAGCCACCTGTTGAAATCTCCTATATTCCAGAATAAAGTTGTGACTTACTTCACATTTTCTGTTTACGGATTGACTTACCGAGATCTGTTTTTTGGTTTATAAGCACTGCTACTCCCTTTTTTTTTTTTTTTTGACAAAGTGACTTTACTAACTAACTAACACTATGACCTATGGAACCCGGATTCAATGCCGCATTCACAAAAGCTCTCCACTGACTTCTGCCCTTAGCCAACTGGATCTAGTTTCTACTTTGTATTCCTGTCACCACGGCATCGCGCCCTGAGATTGCAGATCGAGGAAAAGGCCTGTAGATGTAGAGGTTAGCTGCGAATATATCGAATAAGCAGTCCCAGACAGACGAAAAGTGGTGGTACTCCAGCTTGGGAGTTTGGTGTGAGGCTAACAACCTCATTCTGTTAAAAAAAAAAAAAATAAAAAAAGAAAAGAAAAGAAAACAGAAGCCTTGGAGCAGGACTAACAAAGTTACTTACACCGGTCCAAGAATCGCTGATTGCAGAATAGACCTCCATTTTGTGCAGCATTGAGATATTAAGGAAAAACTATTTAATTGCAGGACTGCAGACTTTTCTTGCGCTCAGCTTACTGTTCAGTGCTGCATTTACATCGTTGTAACACCATCAACGACTGCCCTTTCTACGCACAAAATTATGTATATCACTGGAGAATCGGAATAGTTCATAAGAGTTCCCTCGTGGCTAAGCGATTAGAGTACGCGTCTTTTGCGTGGGAGGCCTGGGTTCGACTCCTGGCTGAAGCTCATGCGGTTCGGACTCCGTGTTAAGCTGTAGGTTCACATCTCATATAGCTTTGTGCTGAAAGGGACACTAAACAAAAATAAGATCAAATCCAAATCAAAGTAGTTCATAAATCAAATTTCAGAAAAAGTAACGGGTCGTTTCTGCAATCATTGATTGATATGTACCGAGCATTCAAGATTAGTGTGTACATCGTTCATTTAGCATTAGGAAGAGGTCTTATATGTGAGTTTACTTCATTCAACCAAATAAAAATACTTTTGAACTTTAAAAAAATATACAAATGGAAGGATCACAGTATGGTTTACAACGAACATTACACTTCAGTCTCATTATCATCATCTCGCGATCTCATGGTCTCGCTAAGTTCTTCCTCCACTGAGTTCTGTCACTTTACCATCGTCTCAATTTATTCCATTCTGATTTGTATTAGATTGTTAACGGATATCATTTCTTCTTGAATTTACTTGGAGGACGTCTACCATCTGGGACAAAATCTAGTATCCTTCATAGGCCATCGATTTGCTTCCATTCAGACGCCATGACCTACCCATATTAGACGTTTAGTCCTCATAGGAATGTTATCTTCGGGTTATTGTATATCTCAATCAATTCACGGTTATATCGGATACACCATTTTTCAATAGTCGCATCTCTTACCATATGGAAGATTTTTCTTTAAAGCTTTTCACTGGAATATTAATTAAGAGATTGTTTAATGTTTACCAATAATCCAAGTTTCATAGTCCTACAGTACTCCATGTTGTATGAATCTCTTATATAGCATGAGTTTGAACTTCGTCGACAGAGTGCGTGACTAGAAATAGTTGAGTGACACAAAGTTCTGTTTCTAGATTGAATTCTTGCTTTGACTTTCGTATAAAGAATTGTATACTCTGTGAAAATATAGTCATTATGGTAAACATCTTTCTTTCTCTTTTTCTTTGTAGTAGTCAACTGAAAAACTCGTACTTTAGAGATTGTCCGTAGAGTTACTATTGCATTAAAACTAGTTTCGAATGTTCGATAGCACATAAACGTATATTTATTGGTATCTTCTACATTTTTCCGTATTTTAGTTAGGAGCAAACATTGCCAGTACTGAGAAGGGGACGTTGGGGGCCCAAGTTTTTGAGTAGACTTGACCCACTATTGCTCTCCGCTGTTGGAGAAAAAGCAAAACACTTCTGACCAGGGACCTATTAAGCAAAACCGCTAGTCTTGGAATGTGATTTTCACAAGTCATAGAATATTGTGAGTGAAATAGAAATACTAGAATAAAAGAAGTAATTTCTAAACACTAATGCAGATACCGTTAATTTCTTGATTTTATGCTATTTACAATTGCAAAGTAGTTGATTTTGAAAAGTTTTACGCTAGTATTGCAAGACTAGTAGTTTCGAGAAATAGATCCCAGATTGCTAAAAAGAAAAAAGAATTCTTCTATTATTATTTTACATCCAAAGACTTTAGTATCAAGAAAATACCTACTACCAAGGGCGCCGATCCTGGGGGGCCGAGGGGACCCGGCCCTCCAAAGCTCATGTGGGCCCCGTATTGTATTTGTGGATATACAATATTTTCCATAATTTGAATGCAATTTGTCTTAAAATCCTCATATATATACTTTCTGCATCTGAATGGGCCCCCCAAATTTACAGAGAAATCGGCGCCCTTGCCTACTACAGAAGTCTATAAGCTTTTCTTTCCAGATGAATATATTAAACATATAATAATAATAATAATAATAATAATAATAAAAAATTATTATTATTATTATTATTATTATTATTATTATTATTATTATTATTATTATTATTATTATTATTATTATTATTATTATTATTATTATTATTATTATTATTGAAAGGAGGCAAAAACGTTTTAAATTTATATAATCTATCTTAATCGTTTTTGTTTCTTGTTGGAAGCTTGCGTTGTCCATTTGCTCTACACATACTGAATGAAATGTGTTTGTTGCAGAGGAATGGGTGACGAAGAAGAAGGTGGAACTGACGACTACCCGCCAGATCGAGACCCGGGTGAAGCGCCAGGTGGTGTTGGAGGATGGGAAGGTGGTGGAGGACTCGGGCCCAATCGTCACCACCAACACCACTGAGGACACCGAGAAGCAAGAGCACCAGCAGACAGAGGTAGGATTCTTTCAATTCACTTCTTACAGAGGAACTAGAGAAGCAGAAAAACCGGCTTTTCTGAGATGCAGTTCTTTTTTTTTTAAAGAGAAATACGAAATGTTCTATTTTTATTATTAATTAATTTTCTTTTTACTTTTATGTGATTTTCTTATTAAACTACCACCTTTACTTGCATGTATTGGTGTGTGGCCCCGCGTAGCGTAGTCGCTAACGCTCTCGACTTCGGTGTGAGCATTCCCGGGTTGGATTCCTGGTGGGGGCACTCGGTCGAAAAAGTGTAATACTCTTTTTCAGGCCAGTCACCCTGAATGAGGTTTTCCTGGGTTTTCCTTATTCACACCAGGCAAATGCCGGGGTAATACCTAACTTATAGGTCCTAGGCCGCTCCCTTCCTTCCCAAATCGTTTCTCCCTTCCCTTTCCCCGGATTGTGTGCTCGCCGAGGGCTAAATGGCCTTAGATGCTGAAAGCCCAGATATCTAAATTCTTTAAATTCCTTTTCATGTATTGGATTCTACAACTAAGAAATTTCCCTTATACAGTAACATTCAGTACCTGCAATCCTATTGAATTCTTCACTGACTATTGCCATTGTTTGCCGTCAAGAATGAGTTGTGCTAAGCTTTACCATTCGGTTTGTCACCTAACAAGATGTAATTTTAAATTTAACAATTCAAAAATAAATTTCATGCTATCCAGAAGTTCTATAAATGAAGACTTTATACGACATATTTTGTTTTTATCATGAAACCCTTACTAATAAGTGGAGAGACAGGCAAAATATGAAATGCCTCGTTGGCCTCGTTGGCCAATAGGAAAAAAATCTTAACATATCATGGTATGTCGAATAGAAATAGCATATTTAAAATTTTTGTTTTCATAATATTTTGACAAAAATCTATTAGTAAAAAAATTTAACATTTCTTCATATTCTGTATGTTTCGTGTGCCTAAACCGAATAATTAACTTCTATTAACCCATTGACTTTGTATTGCCTTCGAGCAGCGATAAAGTAGTAAAATTTTTAGTATTTATACTGTCGGTCGTTTGAATAAAATATAGCGTATATCGTCCAATCAAACAAAAAGTAAATAAAAACAACTGCAATACATATTTCTGTGCTACTTAGTTTTCCTTCAATAATTATCTGTTCTACCGTGATCTGGTTGGATGTATATCGTACGCACGTAATGCTATAAAATATAAATTTATCCCGGCAATATATCTCTTTAATTTTTAGCTCACCTTACTTTCATGCAAAAGCAAGAAAATGCCCAGTATAAGGTTTACTTTTACCCACCATATAATAAAATTTACAAGATACCTTCTTTGTGTCTATATGGTTAGCGTATACGTCTTTGATGCAGGAGATCTGAGGTTGATTCCAGAACAAATCTCATGTGATTCGAATCCACGTTATGCTGAAGATCCACGTCTTATGTAGCCTCGGTGCTGCAATGGCCACTAAACCCCAATCTAACTTTAGAGAAAAAATAATCCACTATATTCCACGTGAAACGGAGATGTGTGACACAATGTGGGACATCCTAAGTGTGTTAATGTATCCTGGGCGTACAGTAAAGTGTCGCTAGTAAAAAACATACTGAGCTATGCAACCGGTCTAATCGAAATGACGTTTTGGTTGCCTAAGCACGTCATCAGTACCAGATACCAGTATTTAGTCAGTACGTATTTTTTGATACCTTAATTCAAAAATATATACCGACGAAACATGGGTATCTGGCACTGATAAAGTGGTTAGGCAACCAAAACATCATGACTGTTAGACCGGTTGCATAACAGTACATTTTTTCTCTTTCTCCGTTTCAGAAATAGTTTTTCGTTGAATTCCGTGCAATTTCACAAACTTTTTTAAAACCTGATTTCTCTCTTCTCTCTTTTTTAACATGTTCTTTTCTTCTTCCTAGCAGGTGTTAACTAATATAGTAGCATTGTTTACGTCCATTACACCTACCTAAGACAGTTTCATTTCTAACTTCGATTTTGACATTTAAGTGTACACAATACTTTTGCCTCATTTTGTGCAGTGGCACAAGTATAAATGTCTCTATTTGTGATACCATACCATCTTGACACCCTCTTTTGCAAGCAAAATCAAGAGTTCAAAGATATGTAGTGAAGCTAGGTATTTCATATTTCGTCCACCAATTTTATTCAATGAATCCTACCTCTCCTGGTCAAGAACGTACCACTTCTCCCTCGTCAAACAAGACACGATGAGTACTGTAAGATCAATCCTTCTTTCTATGGCGGATGCATGAATTCAGTAATAAAGGTTATAAGATTAAAAACGTTGAAACTTTGGTTTAGAATGAACCAGTAAGATCCCCGGTTCATTTCGAAGAATTAAATTGAAATGAAATGAAATCTTTGAGTTTTACGTCCCACGATTATACCGGTTAGGCTAAAGGAGACGGTGATGATGAGTAATGAATGAATTGGTAGAATGAAGAAAGTGGGAGGAAACGGGAGAACCCCGAGGAAATCCACACACACAGTGTTTGTCCACCACAAAGTTCACTTGGAAGGGGCTGGGATCGAAGCCGGGACCCCAAGCACCAGAGGTGAACGCTCTACCACTGAGCCACCGCGGACCCTATTTCGAAGAATCGAATCCTCCAAGTGATCCAAAACTAAAATCTCAGAAGTTGAAGTGCATGCACTAAATTTTTCCTTAATAGGAAACTTCTGAATGAAATATTTTTAAATTAATGTATTATATACATAAGTGTCTATTGTTGTTGGGATAAGGAATGTTAATGATTCAAATTTCAAGTATAATAGACATCGCCTCTATTGCAAGAGAAAGAGAGCAATTTATAAGGAGTTCAATTTTTAAACTAATACGAACTTACAAGTCCTAACTTTTATTTATGAAATGTGAAGAGAAAGAAATAATCCTATCAAGAAAATCAAATAAGTTGCTTCTGAGAAAATCCTTTCTACATAGTACTTACCTGCAAAAGTAAGCTACCCCTTTTGGGCTTTTTTCCCACAGAAATGACATTTACTATATTATAGGGTTGTTAATGAGATACTGATGTATTAAATATAAACAAAATCGTTAGTATTAGTTTTTTTAAAAATTTCACATTTTAAATTTTTCACCCTCCAGTAAACTCACCTTATTTTTCGAGGAATGAAGCTTTTCTTTTCTTTAAAAAAATAAAAGTGGATAATATTTGATAGATATCTGATATTTGAAATTTTATCCGGATATGTTGAATAATACATATACATTGAGACGAACAGACTGACACATATTCAATACTAATCACATATATTTCCTGTCCACGTGATTATTGAGATTATTTTCAGTATTTGTATAAGATTCGTTTAGCTGCCTACCCAGTATTCGATCTTAGCCGTTCATTTATCAAGTCAACAGAACTTCACCGTCGCAGTGTGGTAAGCATACTATTCTTCGATGTGGGAAACCAAATTCTATTCCCGGTGTAAACTTACGTGAGTTAGATCTCACGTTAGGTTGTAGGTCCACGTCTTGTATAGCCTTGGTGCTGAAAAGTGGTGTTAGCTCCAAACCAGTCAGCAAATTAACAGTTCTGTTAGACATTGTAATTGTTTTTGAGGGAAAAAAACTAGAAACTAGCGGCCAGGAATTCCTAAAAGAGAAAAACGAATAGAGTCAAACATTTCCATTGATATCTACGTAGAAGTGATACTAGCTGAAAAGGAAAACAACGAGAAAGTACTGGCTCTTTTGTTGATGCTTTCATAAAAAGGCAAAAGCAATCTTTACAGTCATTTGACTGAGATTTGTTATGGAACAAACTGAGAATAGATAGATTCTGAATGACATCATGTGTTTGCTGTTGCCATTCGTTCTGCCCACAACCAACCATCATCACTTAACCAGAAGAGCAAATAACTGAAAGATTGAATCAGCCAATGATCATTGAGTGAACACATGAGAACAGGCTATGGTTCAGAAATGAAGTTCGCAGAAGACGTGTTTATGTGCTTCATACCCAACTATAGATATACAGTAAGTACTTAAATTTAATACTGAAATTCTTAGGTCAATTTGTGATACAGTCAAGACACCATAAATTTTCAACGAATTTAAAGTGTTCTTTACTGAATTCTCTCTCTCTCTCTCTCTCTCTCTCTCTGTCTGTGTGTGTGTGTGTGTGTGTGTCTGTCTGTCTGTCTGTTATTTGTGTTTTTTTTCAATTTTGAGCCCCCCCCCCCCATTCGATAGAGCATCAAAAGCTATCTGAAAAAGTTATGGAATTTTTCGCGTCACTCTTGCCGTTCCTGAGATATTGGCCAAAAAAAAAAAATGGCCGATTTCCGGAGATTTAAAGAGTCATATCTCGAGAACCGTAAGTCATAGAGAGATGATATTTTGTGAATTTTGCGAGAAACGGAAGTTGCGAATAAAAAGATCTACTTTTATATGTAGGAACAATCACAGTTATGCTTTCCGCTCCATCTCTCCATTCTTTCTAAGTTCGTTCTGGCAATGCTCTTGGAACATTCTCAACTGGTTAATTATGATTTGATCAAAGGTGGAAAATGTAACACAAAAAAATGGGTCAACTAATTCGTAAATTATATTTTTTGTTTCAATTTTCTACAGAAGCAGAAAATTTTGTCCGGAGGGAGAAAATGTGAAGGAACTGCACTGAATCAGTATATGCTAAATGTGGTGCTTTTGTAACGTTAATTCTTCCGTTACATTCCCTGGTTCCAAATATATTGATATTTATAAAGTACACGAGATTACAATGAATCACACAACACAGTTATGCACTTTTCGATATATATATATTTCTCAACGTATACCGTATTTGTCACATTAAAATAATATACATGCAATTCTAACAATATGGTTCTTCGTTCTATCTTTTTCTAGTTACCGTAAACAACAAGCTAAACAAGTCATAGCAACGAAAACAAGAAATATATCGATATAATACAAAATACTTTAAATTATTTCTTTATATATTTTCTTCTTCTTCTTAACCGCTTGTGCCCTTTTAAATAGCACTTTTGACCGTAAATAAAAACAATACTTAGAACAAACAAAATATACATTATCATTGTACTTTGCAGAAGAGTAGCTGTAATCGCTATTTAGTTTATTTTAGCTCTGAAGGGGCTAAGGCCCCAGGAAAGAGTGTGTGGCAGAAGCTCTCCACAGAAGGGTACGCTATCTCTTTCGTACCTAAATTTACACACTGTTCACTTTATTACACTATTGTTAGTCTAAGGGGATTTCATGCCAAACTACTACGAAGAATCAAAGGATAACATCCGTCAATGAATGTTAAGTAGTCTATAACGATAACATTTATAAATATGTATATGTTGATATGGACAACAGTCTGTAACGTATGATAGCATTTTCTTCTATGGCCAGACCTGAACATTTAACTTGTTATGTTTTGTGCCCAGACATGTATAAACATGTTTCTCTGGACTGATATAATACGTCAAGAAGCCATTAACAGTGGATGTATTTTCAATTATAAAGAAGGAATTTTGTGAAAAATAAAAAAGGTAAATACACAAAATCTTTGGAAAGTACATCAGTTTAAATACATCTTATCTTGAGTGTTGTTATTGAACATTTAGTGAATAAACTACGTTTTAATTAGTTCCAGAAAGTATAATATAATGAACTTAGAGCTAATATATAGATGTTTTAAGTCATACAGTTCTGTATGTAGATATGAGTAAAAGAAAGTGTTTACAAGAAGAGGATAAAAGTTATCAGTCTACGCAGGTGGATTAAAAGTAATTTAGAATGGATTTATACAAAAGTGGCTTTCTAATATAGACATACGTTCAATACATAAAACATTTCATAACATGTGCAGAAGTTATTTTAAAAGAAGGCTGAAAATTGAAAGATTTCTTTTCATGCTGTTCATTAGAGTTTGTTACGCATTTTTTAGTTGAGAAATTAGTTTACATGTTTCACTTACAAGGAAAGCTATCCAACTGCTCGACGAGTATCCCATTGAAACTTGCACAAGTGGAAGGACATATTGAAAGATGGAAATATGCTTACTCCTACGATTCGCAACGTCCTCGAACAGGAAGTAGAATGATCTTCCCCCATAGCCCCTGAAAGTTATGTACTTTGGTCATACATGCCAGAATGTGATACATTGGAACTTATTTCCTCACGAAGACAAATATTCTAACTCAAGATGGTAACAGTCGGTGATGATTGTTATCTCTGGTACATCATTGATGCTAATCGATGTTAAATGCAACATGATACGCGATCCTAAGTTTCAAACGAACACGTTTAGCCGGTGGAGAAAAGGGATACGCTGAAAGCACAACGTAAAAATGGCATTCTATTATTATTATTATTATTATTATTATTATTATTATTATTATTATTATTATTATTATTATTATTGTTATTAGTGTGAATATTATTATTATTATTATTATTATTATTATTATTATTATTATTATTATTATTAGTAGTAGTAGTAGTAGTAGTAGTAGTAGTAGTAGTAGTAGTAGTAGTAGTAGTAGTAGTAGTATGATTAACATTATTAATATGAGCAGTATGATGAGTAAAAATAATAATAATGAAAAGAAGAAGACAACAAATGTATTGTAGAACCCGTTAAGTAACGAAGGACTTCGGCCCGTCTTGAGTGTTCCCTAGCACTGCTATAAAGATTTTAAAACCCACAAACAACCATACCCCAGTCGAGATTCGAAGTCGGGACCCTTGAGTCGCTGGCTTGTCGCCTCAACCAACAAGAACATGAGGTCGGCAAAAAGAGCAAAAAGGTGACAAAGAAATAATAATAATAACAAAATTAATAAGCTAGCTAGTGGGTGACATTGGGTTTCCGGTCAAATGTAAGCGGGCCCAGAGAGCTATCTATAACTTTGTTGGATGTAATCGGAAGTGATTTCTGAGCAGCAGAAAGAGGTCGAAGAGCTGGCCAAATAATATATTGGATGGAGACGACAACGAATATATTTTGATCCCGATTTGGCCACTTCCGACCGGACGTGACATGTCGAAATCGAACCGGAATTGGCGAATCGGGAAGAATTATATTCGTTGTCGTTTCTGTCCTATCAGACTTCTAAATATGCTATCCGTTTAACGATCTCACATTCGGTTCCGGATATCAACGAGGAGGAGGGGTTATGATTCAGGTGAATACAATAGGGCAGCGTTTCCCAACCGGTGTGCCGCAGCACACTGGTGTGCCGCGAATGGCCCGCTGGTGTGCCGCGAGGAAATCGAAACAAATTATTAATTCTATAGAAATCAAATTGCAAGACATAGGGGAAAATGTATATTTGTATTTCACATTACTATGAACCTCTACTATAAATCTACAATTTTAAGTTGCATACTGTGTTACTTTTCTATACATTTTTAATGTTGAAAAACGTATTTATCATTGTCATGACCATTATTGCTTCTTTATTGTTGCAGACTATTTTGTAACTTGAAATTTTAACATATCATTCAATAAATTCAACAAAGCAAACATGCATACAAATTTCCTACATTTGTGTTTTAAAAGTATAGGAGATTGTTTATTTATTCGTTATTTAGTGATCTTCCCTTTTGGTTAAAGGTTAGATACAGTTTTCGAAAGAGAAACTGGATTTTTAAAAACCCGAGTCCTATATTTCATTGCAATTGTTTTCTATTTTTAAAAGTAGAA
The DNA here is from genome assembly GCF_964235325.1 of Thermobia domestica. Taxonomy (NCBI): domain Eukaryota; kingdom Metazoa; phylum Arthropoda; class Insecta; order Zygentoma; family Lepismatidae; genus Thermobia; species Thermobia domestica. The sequence goes on along the minus strand of NC_137462.1, from coordinate 1,010,018 downwards.
TGAAAAATAAGCATAATTATTTACCACGGGGGAAAAATCAGTGAACGAGCTTTCCTCTCTGTAAGGAGATCAGTAATCACATGAAAATACCACGGTATTTTATATTTCAAATAATATATATATATATATATATATATATATATATATATATGGGTGTGCCGCGAGAATTCAAGTTACACCTATAGTGTGCCGCAAGTTGAAAAAGGTTGGGAAACGCTGCAATAGGGGAACGTTACTCATTTACATTCGTTGGGCCCTTAGCGGTCGAACAGGCCCAGACTGTATCACGCTACTTCCAGTACTAGTCACTGTCATACAACATGAACGCCATCTACCAGGTATATGCCTCACCACCCATGAACCTCGTATCATCAAGAAGCCCAGAACTTGATCACTTCGAATGGAGAGTATGGCCTGTACAAATTACTGTACTTCGCAGCGAATTACAGGACTACAACTCCTACTCCGACTACTACTACTACTACTACTACTACTACTACTACTACTACTACTACTACTACTACTAATAATAATAATAATAATAATAATAATAATAATAATAATGTATCACATTCTGGCATGTATGACCAGAGTACATAACTTTCAGGGGTTATGGAGGAAGATCATTCTACTTCCTGTTCTAGGACGTTGCGAATCGTAAGAGTAAGCAAATTTCCATCTTTCAATATGTCCTTCCACTTGTGCAAGTTTCAATGGGATACTCGTAGAGGAGTTGGATAGCTTCTCTTGTTATAGACGTGTGATCACTTTAACATTTGTTTTACACTGTTCATTGTATTACTGAAGTCAAAGATAAACTTATTCCATTTGACAATATTAAATATTTCATCTGACACATTTCGTTGTCCATTTTATGCATTTTCTGTTCTGTCCTTGAATTCCTACGAGGGACGTTCCCAAATATTTGGAAAATTTGTTTCTAATTTTTAATTTCATTACCATTCGTCTCTATTACATTGATCTTTTTAACTACTTCCGGCTAAGTTTTTGGAAATCTCTTAGCGCAACAGCAACGTTTCTCAGATCAACTTCAGAGAACTGTATTGGTCAACAACAGCTTTTATATTAATTCCGAAATGGTACACTACGAAGAGTTGTCTTCAGTTCTTGAAATAGATTACCTCCCTCCCCTATCGGCTCAAAAGCAACATTGTATCTTCCTAGGATCTTTAATGGCCTCACCTTAAAAATATATTCCTTGCAGGACTCTTGTCTAACTTTACAGGATGGGTATCATGTTTGTGTAGTCCATTTCTACTTGTAAGAAAATTTTAATCTCCTTCATGTGTAGAATTTGTAGAGTTATTTTCCATGCTTATTACGTCCGGTAAATTTACTTGTATATCGGTGTGGTTACTATTATCATCATTTCCTTTAATCCCAGGAGAACTATTATCCGCACTACTTCACAATCTTCTAAATCACGTAAAACATGGCTGTAGCCTTAGGCTAGCCAAATCTGAACTATTCACACCACTGACTTCCTAGAATAATGACTGCATGGATTGCTTTGAGTTTAGCGGATCCTTCAGCAGCAATATAAGACTTCGACCTACAGCTTAACGTGGGATCCGAAACACATGAGCTCTGCCAGGAATCGAACCTGGGTCTTCCATGACAAAAGCACGTACTCTAACCACCAGGAAGCTCAGTATTGACTGCAGGTGAATGTCAAATTGACAGTTGTTGCTGATCAAGAGACATCCAGCGAGTTCACTAATAATTCTTTGTTTCAAGGCATATGGGTAATGATTATAGGCTACAGTTACGTTCATATAAAAAGGGGATGAGATTAAACGAGAAGGAAATATCATGTTGGTAGTACGTGATACCGCGTAATATCTATCTGGAGTCTTTCTCGACCCCAATCAGTGTAAATAAAACAAATGATATCACAATAATCTATTTTTTATGCAACAATATGCAGGAATAATCAAAGAAAGCACGTCATGAGGATGACTTTCCAACTTCAATTAACAATGGAGTTATAAATAAGTTAGATCTGATGGTGTCGAAAATGACTCCAGATGGGGCAGAAGAGGTATAGTCGCTGGAAACTAGATGAGGCAAGGTGATACAGGAGTAATTACCGGTATAGTTTTTTTTAACTTTCTTTGTTCTTCAATTATATATAGTTGTCAGTTGTGGAATTTCCAATTCAGTGTTTGAGAAGCACTTGACACAGTCCATGGTACTGCAGGTCAGAATAATAGAATCCTAGAAGTTTTTTTGAAGATCTGTTTATTTTGTTATGTTTGCCAATTTCTTGTATGATGCTTATTGATTATTTGTATTTGCAGCACCGCACTTCAGGGGAGGAGCCCCCTGGTCCCGACTGGGTGGCTGTCCCTGGGGCTGGCGTCGTGAAGGAGGTGAAGGAGAAGAAGGTGAAGAGCCACGAGGAGACCGAGGAGAGGAAGGAAACGGAGGACGTCCAAGTTCTCGGAGACATCTCAGACGTTGTAAGTACATCTGCCAATCACTTACATCTCAAAGAATTAATATCATTATTTTCAAACAGCTTCGGATTTTAACATTTGGAACGAATTGAAGGAAAGCTGTGGACAATATGTGATGAAGAGAAGGGTGCCTACGGCCAACAATGGAACAAGCACCAATTTGAATAAAACTAGAATTTTTAGAGAAACATAAAAAATTATGCTTCCTTTACCGTGCCTCAGCGACTGTTTTATAAGAAAGTCGTTAGATAATGTTTGAGTCTCGATTTGGTTGAAAAAGATGCATATTTTCGTGGGTGTAATATGAGCTGAAGCTTTTTTTAAATTGCAACTCTTGCAAATAGGGATTAGGAAACTGAAATCTTTAAGTTTAACGTCCCACGCTTATGCCGGTTAGGCTAAAGGAGACGGTGATAATGAGAAATGACTGAAATGGTGGAATGAAGAAAGTGGGAGGAAACGGGAGAACCCCGAGAAAATCCACGAGCACGATGTTTGTCCACCACAAAATCTACACGGCGCGAGCTGGGATCGAACCAGGGACCCCAAGCACCGGATGTGAACGCTCTACTAATGAGCCACTGCGGCCCCTAATAGGGATTAAAATAAGACTGATGAATTTTAAGGATTAAGAATAAAAATTTTCGCCAAAATGAAATGAAAAGATTTCAGTTTATCTCCCCACGATTATGCTTATTAGGCTAAGGGAGATGATAATTAAAGGGAAGTGAATGATGATGGAAGAATTGGTGGAATGAGAAGGTGGAAGGAAACGGAAGTACCCGGAGAAGGCCCACGGACACGATGTTGTCCACCACAAACTTAATTGGCCGGGGATCGAACCAAGAACCCCATGCACTAAAAGTAGGCACTCTACCACTGAACCACTGTGGCTCCCAAATATTTTCGCTTGGATGTTTATGCAATCCATAATTTAAATATTTACAAGTTTGCATATTAGCGTTACTCACAGACTGATACGTTTTTGTATTATAAATAAGATAGGTTAACTCAGGTAACGAGCACATGGAGAGGGAATTTAAACGTGAAATATCAATTTTGTCACTGATTAGTTTTTCTGCGAAGTCTGCACTGGAACTCTTGCTGAGACAGTATTGCGTACGGAGCCCCACCCAAGCATGGAGAAAGGAATTTGTGTTTTCTTTTTAAATACTATAATAACAGTGCTGTGAATAAAACAAACCTCATTCTCGTTATTTAGGAGGCAAAATTAGAAATATTCTGACCAACCAATTCTTTTTTATCTTTCCTTCCATTAGAAATCTAAACAATAGGTTTCTCTCTACAACAGATTATGAAAGTATCTCTCCAAACACTGTAATTTACTTGTTACATGGCTGCACGTCAACTTCATTAATGCAAATCACCACAACATGTAGAACTATTCAAAAGGAACGCTCACTTCGTCCCTTGGAGTGGCTGTTGACTAACGACAGAACAACAGAAACGGTTTATGTGGTTTACGAGGTATGCACCCTCAAAACAAAATTCCAGATCTATCAACAAGGGCGCCGATTTCTCAGTAAATGGGGGGGGGGGGCATTCAGATGCAGAAAGCATATATGAGGATGTTTCAAATTATGCCAAATATTGTAGCATTCAAATTATGCCAAATATTGTACATTTACAAATACAGTAAGTAGGCCCACATGAGCTTTGGGGGGCCCGGGCTCCCTCCTCGCCCCCCCCCCCCGGATCGCTGCCCTTGTCTACCAACATTTCACCTTACCAATTTCAAAGACAATATAATATTATTACTTGTTAACACAAAATAATTGTTCCACCCTCCCTTATAAACCTTCATTTCTGCTTATTACATTAAGGAATACAATGATTCGAACTTGCTTTGGTTTAGAATGCGTAATAACAAGTTCAGTATTGTAAAGCATTGTCCATCCAGTGCTCTCCAGTGTTCTTTACATCTATCTTTCTGCCGTATTTTTTAAAAATGTTGTTTGTTGATTTCGTTGACAACTTCCTAGGACACTTGTAGTCATTATTTCTTTCCACAGATCACAAGATGTTCATCCCAGCACCATTTCACTACATTTATTTATACGATAATATCCGTCACTCGTGTCATCTTTATGGTCCATGTGATTTTTTTCTGCTATGTTTGAAATGAAATGAAATTGAGTTTTACATCCCACGCTTATACCGGTGAGGCTAAAAGAGACGCTGATGATGATAATGAATGAAATGGTGGAATAAAGAAAGTGAGAGGAAATGGGAGAACCCCGAGCAAACCCACGCACACGGTGTTTGTCCACCACAAAGTTCACGTGGCGGGAGCAGGGTTTGAACCCGAGACCCCTAGCACCAGAGGTGAACGCTTTACCACTGAGCCACCGCGGCCTCAACCCAAATATATGACATAGGTTTTCGCTGGGTTCTCCCGTTTCCTTCCACTTTATTCATTCCATCATTTCATTCATTTCTCATCATCACCATCTTCCTTAGCCTCAGGTAATAATCGTCGGGCGTTAAACTAAAAATTTGATTTTATTTTCAAGAAATAGGAGCGAAAAAAAATCTGAACACCGGAAACGAGGAGCATCTGACCAGATAAGAATTTTCTAGAAGATGAAATCAGATTATAGCCTTAAGATTCATTAGTAATACATTATCTAATTTTCAAGTGTTACTTAAACAATTCTTATGCATATTAAATAATTATGTGTACGAGTGTACCATATCTACGTCCATAGTGAAACACCAAACTATAATTCTCAACTAAGACGCAATTAATGGACAAGACAGTTATTGAAGTGAAACAAAAGTAATTAAGACACCTTAATATAAGTGCATTGTCATCCAAATATCAGTGCTATTGGTAAAACAGTGGAGACGTCTGCACGGATTGAAATAAGGAAAGAAGATCGTAAGCTTAGACACAAAGAACAAAGGCTATCTCAAAAATATTGATAGCTTTACGGTGTAGTGTCTTGTATGATACTTTGTGGACAATCACAGAAACATTTTATTTTTTCTTTTATCGCTACAACACTTTGAAAAAAGTAATAAGTGGGAATGAGTTGACGATCATCTTTAAAATACTTCCGAGGCCGGCGTTCAATTCCCGATAGATCATCTATTTCGGAACACGTCCTGATCTACCGAGAATCGAACCTAGCAGATCCCACTTTGAACTGTAGATTTTGCACTGTAGCATCGCTGTTGGTATGAATCAGAATCAAATTCAGAAGATTTTCGTTGAAAATTTAGAAGTTGATTCAAGATATCCAAAATCGGTGTCTATATATGGCTCTAATATTTATTTTTATTTTGATTCTGCGTGTAATGTGTGATCATATGATTCAAATGAATTTGGAAATCTACCATTTGATAAAGATGATTTCCGTATGTTTTTCTGCTATTATCAAGGATCTTATAAAATAGAGGATCTGACCTTACAACAAAATCTCGAAGCCATACGTCACGATTTCGCCACCCCTACTCTACCCACTCCGCCCAATAGGATCGCAATGTTTTGAGCCAACAATCATGGCGGAAACGAAAGTAGCCAATCAGATGATGGCAGAAACGAGAGTAGCCAATCAGACGTGCCGATGCTCGGTTGTTTTTTGGCTTCATCGATTTAATAGGATGAAGATACATATGAGCAGATCCTCTATTTATAACATCCTTGGCTATTATTAATTTCTCAGGACAAAGACTGTATCGCTTAGCTTCATCTTGATCTCTGTGAAACAAATGCAGAAATGATACGTTCATTCAAGATGGCTTCCACAAAATCAAGAAACTTATTAATTCGAAACTAGTGTTGAGAATAATGAAACCAAAAGATATAGATAATTATAGCTCCCATGAAACTTGTTCTCTGTTAATGTTTTGACGTAATCTAACCTTGCAATTGATCACCCAATTACACAAACGATAACTGGGGCAGCCATCTCCTTCTGTTTGCCTTGGAGCTGTTCCTTCTGCTGGTGACATACTACTCAATGCGTATCACTTTCACCAGCTGCACTTTTATCCATAATTATTGTATTAGCTAAGAGTAATGAAAAACTCTTATTGCGTGATCAGTTATTCAATGTGTTTACTCTTGTACAGTCACCAGCAAAAAATCATTCTACAAATTCTTCTGGCAGTATTTTCCGATTAACTGACACGATTCCCAATGACTTATAAGGAATTCTCTAAATCAGTGGTTCTCAACACAAGTTCATCAGTGGGACCCCCTTATCATTTCAGGCTTGTAATAAGCTTGTGTGAGATTTTTAATATACCTATTGCGGAGATCTCACGACAACCATCTATTTCTATAACTGTAGAATCCATTTCTTGTATATAGTGGATACAGTAACTTCCCTAAAAGCGAATGGATTAAAACCAAATTTGGTCATTTCATTCATATTACAAATATCGAATCCGACCCGTCATACTGTTTCAAAATGGAGGCCATTTGAAAATTTTAAACCTTCATAACGCCCTTAATTTTGAGTCATATGATAAAAAAATGAAGTGATTTCTAATTTTGGTTTTAAAAACTTAGACAGTTGTTAAAAAAGTTATTGAGTATTTTAAATGACTTGATAATGTGCGTCACGAAGATTGAATCGGACATTGCCACACTAGTGAGATCACACCATGCTCATGTATCTCATTAGTTTTATATCTTAATTGTATTTCAATATACAGGTTTCGTTGCATTTGAATTCTTCTGGTATTTCAATATAGTTCTCATTAGTTTCATATCGTATCTCTTTCATTTACATTTATTTTCAAACAACTCTGCACTTGTTGAAAATGTTTAGTGGACCTAGTTTCTTTTTTTTTTCTTTTCTTTTTTTTTTCTTTTTTTTTTAACAGTATGTATAAGAATAAAAATATGCCTATCAGAACAAAATACAAAACAACTTTAAAAAATATTTTGGGGCATTAGATCCTAATTCTATTTATCTCTTTCGCTTATGTTCGAGACCCCCATGAAACCTTCTCGCGACCCCTCCCCCAGGCTGAGAAACCCTGCTCTACATCATGGAAAATTCGTCCAACCGTGTCAAGATATTAAAATTAGTTTTAAAGAAATGGGAACCTCCGATGAATCCTCGCTTATTTCCCTTCTGGTTTTAATGACTGTATTTGGGAGATGACAGTCTTCATATCAATTCAAGTTCATCGAGTGGACTGGAAACTTTCCTTAAGAACAAAGTAGGTAGATACTCGAAGAGGAACCTGTTTATTTTTTTCAACTATTTAGGTATAATAAATGGTTAATCAGAGCAGAAAATAATTCTTCTGTGATTATTCTTTTGTGGGACTCTGCATACTAATTGTTTGCAACAAGTATACATTAATACAAACAATTCAAAAACCAAAGTTATTCCCTTCATTTAGGGGAAAGTCGGACAAAACCAGGCCCCAAAATGTTTTTGTTTGTTCCTCAGCATCTATATAGATAGTATAGCTTGAATCAGTTTTCAAATGCTAAATAGTTCTGTTATTGACACAAAAATGATTATTTCAGTAGAAAAAGCTGGTAAATTTTGAGAGCAAAAACATTTTTTAAAGGGCATGCAAAAATCCGGTTTTGTCCGACCAGTCGGACAAAACCGGGTACATATAAAATAATTATAAAAGACTTTTCTTTTACAAGAAAAATATGTAATTACTCCAAGAACTAGTACAGTAAGAATCAATACAACTGAAAAAATATGAGCTTAAAAAGTACGAAAATATACAGGGCTAGACTATATTAAACCAAAAACATAGAAAAAATAACTTTAGGTCACGGTTTTGTTAAATCTAGAAACAAAAATTACAAATAAAAGTTTCATGATATTCGTTTACATTGCTACAAGCTTTGTGTGCCCATCCTTTACAGTTAAGACACTGTATCTAATATTCTCAGATTTACACTGTACTTACCCGGTTCTGTCCGACTGTTGATGTCTCGGTTTTATCCTACTACGCCATTATTCAGAACTACAGGCCTAGCATCTCTCAAAGAGCACAAAAATCCTGATTCAAGACATGAAATAACAACAGGAAGAGATGTTATTATATGTTGTATACTTACATAAGTCAATCTTCCAGTGGTTAGGAACAGAAGTATATTATCGGTGGGAGACAAATCAAAACTTTTCTACCCAAATTCTTCAACACATCGACAACGACAAAGGAGCCACTTACTCAGCTTTCTCTTAAACTAAGAATGACATGGCGGCTGTTTGCAACTAATTCCATGCGTTGGCCGACAGATAGTGGCACTAATATAGCCAGAAAACCAGGTCCCGGTTTTATCCGACTTTCTCCTATTTGTTCAAAGTCAAGGGAATGAGATTCGGGCATTTTGTACGTAATTACGGAATCCACTTGATTTATTGATTCATCTATTAATTTAACAGAATGAGTGTATGAAATGAAATGAAATGAAATCTTCGAGTTTAACGTCCCACAATTACGCCCTTGGGCTAAGACAGACGATGATTAAAGCAAGTGAATGGTGTTGAAAGAGTTGGTGGAATGAGAAAGTGGGAGGAAACGGAAGTATCAACACAACCCACGCGCATGATGTTGTCTACCACAAGCTTACTTGGCCGGAGATCGAACCAAAGACCCCAGAAGTAAACGCTCAACCACTGAGCCATCGTGCCATCCTCCCTCTGAATGAGCGTATGATAGTGCTTAGGTTCTCATTTCGCAATTTCTTACGTGTATTATTGAATTCGATTTCTTGGATTCATTATCCAGTAATAAGACGTTAGGTAATCCCAGGGTTTTTTCTCAACTTTATGGGCCGAATGCCGGAATAGCATCGTCAAATATACTACTGCTGGGCCGATTTTCTTTCACTTTTTTATTCTATCAAAAAAGTGGTCTTCAGTTGACAGGAAAAAATATCGTAAAATGTCATTTCTTTGCAAAAGACATCGACGTCTTTATTTTCCGCTTGTTTTCTTAATTGCCATGTAATGCGGTTGTGGATGAGTCAACCATTATTGTGACAATCATTCGAGTACATTTCTGGTAGCGGTAAACAATGAAACATTTCAGTTTTACGTCCCACGCTATGCTGGCTAGGTTAAAGGAGACAGTGATGATGAGAAATGAAAAAAATGATGGAATGAAGAAAGTGGGAGAATCCCGAGAAAACCTACGAGCAGGGTGTTTGTCCATCACAAAGCTCACTTGGCCCGAGCTGGGATCGAACCAAGGACCCTATACACCAGACGTTGAACGCTTTACCACTGAGACACCACGGCCCTTATGGTAGTGGTATGAGGCAAGAATTTTACTCTTTGAAACAGCATATACTTTTCACTTTAAACAACTTTAAAGGAATTACTACACTAAAGTTAGTATACTACTAGAAAGTGATGATTTTTCCAAACGTAATTTTCTCTTTGAGTCTTTTCCTGCTTGTCGCCCTCAAGTCTTGGCTCACCCAATGTTGAGGAATCTGCGAGACCATGTCTTTGTCCTTCAAACGTTTCATACATCACAGGGTTAATTTTGTATCATGCCTGTTGTTCTGTATGGTTGCGAAACATGGTCGCTTACTCTCAGGGAAGAACATAGACTGAAAGTATTTGAGAACAAGATCCTGAGACGAATATTTGGACCCAAGAGGAACGGGAATGGGGAATGGCGGAAACTTCATAACGAGGAACTACATAATTTATACGGTTTACCAAACATTTTGTTAGGGTCATCAAATTTAGAAGGCTCAGGTGGGCAAGTCATATAGCTAGGATGGAAGAAAGTAGAAACACTTTCAAAGTCTTGACTGGAAGACCAATCGGAAAACGACCATTAGGAAGGCCTAGGTGCAGATGGGAGGACAATATTAAGATGGATATCGTAGGAATAGGGATATAAAGTAGAAATTGGATCCAATTGGCTAAGGATAGAAGTCAGTGGAGAGCTTTTGTGAAGGTGGCATTAAACCTCCGGGTTCCATAGGCCATAGAGTTAGTTAGTTAGTCTTTTGAACAGTCACTTCAATTATCTGAAAGTCTAAACTTGTGAATAAATTGTGGTTGTGTTAAATGTGTGCTCTCGTTTCGAACTTAGAACTCCCAGATGACGACGATGGAGAGCAAAGAAGAGGGTAAAAAGAATTGTGTACAGTTGACTGTCACCTATCTATCTTCATCAACCTCTCAAGAGAACGAACGACCTTCTCTCTCTTGATGAACAGAGGTGAACGAACAATCCGACGTGACTGGTTTCTCCTGTAAGGAGATGACGTGTGTTGGGGGAGGAGGGACAGATGATCCGGAGCTGTGTGATGGATCGTTGTGGAAGAGGATTTCATATCCAAGAGACAGACGGTGACAGATTCGTCTGGAATGCGACGAGACTTCTTTGACCAAGTTTGGTTCTTCAACTCCATCAGTTTAATCACTTTGGATGATCGGGAAGCCAGTGCCATGTAAGGTTGCCAGATCATCTTACAAGGAGAAGAGGAACAAATCAGTTAACCTCGAGTTGCCAACTCTGAACGATAGACAGCCACAAACATTAACACTTCATTTACTTCAACAACATGTCAAATTATTATTTTCTAATTCTCTGAACGAGCAATATTCCTTCATTGAAATTTAGGCATAATTATTGGATTTTGACAACCACATTTTGGCAGTTAAAATACATAAATGTGTTTTTCTTACAATCATTACATTATCGCTTCTAAAATTTATTTGTTTATTACATTGTAAATAAGGGATAATCTCGCCAATCCTGGTAGTTTTCGCAAAAATATTAGGATTACATTATCTTGATAGTCAGTCACGGTTATATTTACCCAGAATTTCTGAAGCTCAAACCAGGCTCGTAGCTAGCTCAAAAATGTAGGCGGGGGGGAGTAGAAGTTAGGGGACCCGACTCAACCATAGTATAGTTCATGGCCATATTATAGTTTATTTGCAAGCCTGCCGTGAAAAGTTTAGGGAGCAGTAAATATTTAGGGGTTCTCCCCCTAGCCCCCCATGGATACGAGCCTGGTTCAAACAATGTAGTTCATAGTTATTTTACCAAGGGATTTCTATTTCGAAAACCTGTTTTCCAAGTAGGGTTAATGGAATCACCACTTATGTCAGTGAACAGTGACACAGACCAAGAGGCAACTTAACTCTTAACCAAATAATCACTGATTGAAAGACATACAGATCATATCTATATACATGATTCTATACAATATAAACCAAAAGATAAAAACATAACTCATACATAGAAACATTTACGTGACTGTGTCTACACCGTATCAGTGTCTTCATCGAAGTAAAAGCACTTCTCATCACATCGTGTACATTAGACACAAATGAAAAGCTCTTTGTGAGTGATGAAGACACTGATAGGCATCCAAACAGTCGCATAACTGTACTTTTTAATAAATGAGTTGTCTATTGCCTTGTCAGTGTGTTTTCTAAATTTATATTTGTATGTAATAATCACAATCTAGATATAAAACTATCTTCTGTATGTAAGCAAGCATGACATAATGATGGAAAAGAAAATACAATTATGTATGATTTAATTTTGAGGGTTTATAATCGAGAATTTTACCAAAGTCAACTGAAGCTCCATTTTTTTTTTTTTTAATCAGTCACCAAAATGGAGCAATGCCTTTAAGATTTATAAGAAAATTGTGGAGTCCCAGAAAGAAGAGTTGGCAACCACAATCAATGTATTATTCTCTCTCAGTTCATGTTACGTTTAACATATTTGGCATCGAAATAATCCTATTTTTAGTGTGGGCGATGCGTCAATAGTTATCTCCGAACTTGACAACCGACAAATCTCTTGGAATAATCATGAAGTTGTTTCCGAAGTAAATAAGGGACGCGCTTCTTCTGACAACGACCGAGACCAGCACTGGCGATTGTATCGTTTTTCATTAGAAGTTAACATTGTTGTCCGGATGAATACACTACTCATACTTGGTTTGTCCGTCAATAATCCCTCTTCGAAGTCCAAGTGTTGTTTTCTCCTCTGCACTAGATATGATGCTCTCCTTTAACGACCTTTGTCGGAAGAGGTAGAGAACTGAATTTAATAATTAGTTAACTGTCGAAGACATTTGATTTGAACTTACGATGGAGACACTTAGTAAATTTGTAAAATGTAATCAACATACAACTTGCAGTGTTCTATCGGATATTTACTTGTTCAAAAAAAGGGTAATTGATCTTTATTAAAAAAATCTAGTCTTGTATTTAATGAGTTCACACGTCTAACCTGGTAAAAAGAAGGAGAGAACATGGATTTATTTTTTAATGTATATATTTGTTTGTTTAAAAGTCTGTACAGCCATGTTCGAAAAAATCTTGGCCACTCATCTTTCTTTAGAGGGCCAATTCTGGCAACCGTTCTAGAAAATCCTAATACTTTTCTCTGCATAAAGATCCTAATAAGTCAAAGTAGCTAAATTCATAGTTAGAAAGTACACTGTAGAAAAATAAAACTCTTTTAAACTCTTTTAGTACAGACGTTTAGGGTAAAATTGATGAAATAGTGTTTATAAAGTGTGCTTCGCGTGTCCCAAACCGTTAATTCTCTAAAACCTATCTAGTATGGCATATTTAAAACACTTCTTCTTGACAAAAGTTCGCAAGCGAAGGGATGACATAGATTTTGCACATTTTGTACATACATCTGGGACATATTTGGACAACACAGTATCTAAAAGGGCTGAATATATGTGATTTGGAGGTGCTCAAAGAGTGTCGGTAATGTGTAAAGTGTCCTACTGTGTCTAAAAGTAGTTTCTTTATTTTTTTTCGGTGTGGGCAAGAATGGAATATCTAAACATTCCCTCCTCCTGAACCTACGAAACAATCCACTATCATTATTACATATTAGCAAAGAAGTTTGTTCCCAAGTTTTTAACAATGAACATCAAAGCATGTCTCATTGTCACTTAATGATAAAGTGACCAAAAGCGAAGAGAAAGACAAACTCTCTGTACGGAAAATAACGACGCAATTTAAGTGCAGGAAATTGCAAATTTATGATGCGCTAAAACGAAAAGAAAAAGTGATGATGAAATGGACACCGTGCTCGTGGATTTTCTCGGGGTTCTCCCCTTTCCTCCCACTTTCTTCATTCCACCATTTCATGCATTTCTCCTCATCATCGTCTCCTTTAGCCTAACCGGCATAATCGTGGGACGTAAAACTCAAAGATTTCATTTCATTTTCATAAAGAAAACCGGCAACGAGGAATTTACTGAATGCCAAGTCGAAGAAGATCCACATACCTACACCAACATATTTCAAAGTGGATCTCTCACTACAATTTTGCATAATACGGAAACTTGTCTATTTCGGAAAAATAGTTTGGCCCTTTGTAATTCTGCTTTGAACAAGTTTTACTGTAATAGATAGCGGAAAGCGGTTTCGAACCCGAGTCTCCCACGTCAAAGACGCGTGAGTTAACCACTTAGCTACGAAGGAACTCTGATGAAAAGTTAAATGAAAGACGTTCACTTATTCTTATTCTAAAAGATACGAACGTTTAAAGGTATACGTATACTATGCAATGATTGTACTCAATTTGTCCCAATACTGTCCTGTGCTGTTCCTGATCATCTGATTTTGTAAGCTATTTGTATTGAGTACTGTCTATGAAAATTCAATTTAGATACAACGTATGATGAAAAAGTGCGATCATGCCTACACTCCAATAAGGGAAATAAGAATATATTCTGCAAATTATTGTGCCTAATTATTATTTTTTTTTCTATTCAGTTCTTCTTTTAGGCATATATGTACACTCATGTCCAAAATTATTGTCGCATGTCTATAAATATGTTGTTGTAGGAATATAATTTGATAACGAACTCGCCTGGTATTTCTTACAATGTTAGCATGTCTATAATCGGCATAGACATGTATGTGGAAAATTTCATATCAAAATAGCAGTAAATAAGAACAATAAAACGAAAATAAAACTTTCTTGTCCATTTAGCAAAATTTTGTTTTACTCATTCTAATTTTCGTATTTATAATTTTTCTCCTATGAAATTTACCACAAATATACATTTCCCGATTATACATAGGGTAACTGTCCCAATAATTGACAGTATAAGAACAGTGTTTGACAAATTGCAAGTTTCTTCACCCTTTAAATGAGCCTGGCTTACTGATCTCTCGTAGAGGTACGAAGGCATCCTTCCTTCATCTATATAGACCATCATAAAAATAATAGACTAGTAATTATTATTTTTTACAATATGTATACGAAAAGTTGATCATTGTACCAGTAATTGACACCAAGATTTGTGAGATTCACCAGTAATTGACATCTCCTAATATCTTATTCTAATGAACCATATAATTTTCTACCAACTTATCAAGCTGATTTATAAGTTTCCACCTGGATAAACATGTTTATTTCTTTCGCTAATATAGCTATTATAGTACTATTTTGTACTGTCCATCGATTTTCTGTTTTCTTTGGAGAACTACTACTTAGAGGCAAATATTAACAGTGGTGTGGGATTAACAACACTGCAAAGGAAGAAAAGGTGGCAGCATTTGCTGGTATCTAGTCGCGCAGTCTTGTTGCGGCGAAAAAAAGACGACAGTGTCAATTACTGGTACACTGTCAATTATTGGGACAGTTACCCTGTAGTATCAGTATTGAAAGTACCCTGCAAAATCATTATCAAATTATATTCTTACAAGAAGACAATTATAGATATGCGGCAATCATTTTGGACATGAGTGTACCTGGTAAATAAACAAACGCTAAGTACGACCTCATTTGCTACCATAGCAATTGCGAAGTAAAGATTTTGAGCTAAGTGAAACGAAACAAGGCGTCTGTTTGTAATGAAAGTCACGTGTCTCGATGGACAAAAATGCTGTATGACTCCTTCCTCCGTTCACACATCAGCAGGGAAAGAGGGGCTTCTGAATTCCTCCTGTGCACGGACATCAAACACATTCCCCACAGTTCACACCGCTATAAAAGATGGAGGCAGAGAAACATGGTTGAATAGCAATGGGATGTAGGGAGATGAAATTACCCACAATGCATCAACAGTGGCTAATCCTCTCTTACGGACGTCACTATGAAGCTTCCATAGAATGGAACACAAAGGAAAAATATCTTTTAAACACTTTGTATGTAGCCGACAAAATATTTGAAGTTACTTCACTTATAAATCAAAATATAAAACAACAAAATATTTGACGTAATGTCGGCTATTGCGTTCAGTAATATTAAAATATTCGTTTAAAATTGTTTGACATTATCTGAACCTACGTTGCCTATGTTTTCAACAACTGCAATTGTTTATTAATCGGTAACGTACAATATACTTTTAGGTTAGGATTAAAGGTTCATTCAATCCAATTAGCATTATTAAGCGTAATGTTTACGAACTTAGGTAAGATGTTTCAGTATGATTTTTTAGGAATTAAATGTTAAATTAGAATTGGATGGGTTGCAAGTGAGGAATTTAGGTTTCAATATTTGGAAAATTTACGGATAAAGTCTACTAATTCATAAAGAACGTGTAATATCTACGGATATTATTTATGGAAGCGTCGTAACTCTAACTAAATAATAATGGAGGAATATAATATAAGTAAGGCAAGAGTCATTATCAAATAGTATTCCGTAAGGGAAGTACTTGCATACAATACAAACTTTCTAACATCTTGCATGCACTTCCTAAAGTATTTGAAACTCATATTGATTGCAAACAGAGTTCAAACTATGTGCAACTTGTCTTTGTTTGCCAACACTCTATCAGGCTCCCACACTTACCAGTGCAGTATGAAACACCCTCTTTTGAACATACCTAATAAAAATGGAAATGACCAATCACAGTTTCTACGTCATTAAGGGCCAATATTATGTATAAGATAATATATGGGTAGCCATTATCTATATGTGTCACTATTGTTAATCTGTACGTGAGAGGCAGAGGTAATTGAATTCTAGATACTCTAGTAAAATACAAGCTCTAAAGGCGTTAGCAGAACTTCTTTAAAAAACAAACTATTTTCTTAGTCATTATATAGTGGTATCCAGATTCTTATTGTACACGCATGATTAGTGTTATTTTATAAGACCATATTCACATCTTCCATAATTGTAAAATATTTTCTTTTGATAATAGAAGCATACATTCCGATTCAACTTTCTTTTTTTTTAAGGGAAACTCCGTTTCTGTCGAGGAAGCGTCGAAGTAATTCAACATCCGCTTTAAATACTACTTGGGATCTCTACCACACGAGCAGTATTTCTTTCAGAAAAAATGTTCCGGGGGGCACACTTTTATTATATTATATTTGGTCTCTCAGAGTTTCGGGGGGCAGTGACCCCCAAAAACATGTCTGGAAGAAACACTGGACACGAGCCCTCACTGGGAATGGAACCGCGAATCTTTCACATGGATAGGGGCAATGCGACTATTTAATAATATTTTAATCGAAATAGTTATAGTTAAGGATATTGAGCTATAGAACAGAATATGTGTGAAAATGAGGCTGGTCACAGATAATAGATCTTTTATGCATTGTAAGTAATCAGTTCATCTAGGCAAGAAGAAAAGCTATACAATGCGTAGCTATTAAGGATCGCTGTTAGACATCTTTCTAAAATTTTGCTTAGTATTTTTCCTACACCTTCTTTGTGACCTACCCACAGGTCTTTTTTCCACAGCCTTGTGGTTACTTCTCATGGGAGCAATATCCCATCTTTAACGTATCGACGTTATTAACCCGATGATATTCGAGATCTGTAGGCTATAATGGAGTCCACATTTTCCCACTCGCTCGTGTCTTTGCCTTTTGTTGCACCGAACAAAAAACTTTTAAATAAAATTAAATTCCAAAATTTTCTTCACTAATCCTGTCATGGTATTTTAACAGTATGTCTTGGAACATACATGTGTCTGGTAATTACAAATGAATGAAACAACTTAGCTCATGCACCACAAAGGAACTATTTTATTGCGTGGAGTCACTGTTACAAACGGTCATGAGTGTGTTCTTGAAGTATAGCGAGCAACCAGTAATAAACGTATTCTGTGTTGGAATTAAGTCAACAATCTAGTAAGCCAGCTTGTTGATAGTTAGTTGAACACAAGTTATGAACAGTTGAACCCGTCAAATAATAGCATAATCAGAAGTGATGTCACTGCTGCTAACACGAGCAATTTTAGAGATAGAACAGTATCGTCATCTCGATAGACGTAAGTGCATGTCGTGGGTGGAAATTTACAAATATCATTAAGAGTTTCTGTCGCATATTTCGAAAGCGTTTTCGATTCGTGATGTCCCGTCTAATTTAGGTCAGTTAGAGCCTCCCTATTTCAAGTGTGCTCTCGGAAAATATATGAAACATAGTTGTGCCCCATTCCCGCCGCCTTCTTACAGAGGGAACCTTCAATTTGTTTTGGGGGGAAAGAAGTGAATAACCTGCTGTGTTGGTAATTTGTCATTGAGTCGTTTGATCTTGGCTAGTGAAGATGGTAGGCTACTTAGAATGAATAACAAGATAGTACACACCGAAGTCCGTGAAGTGATTCAATGTGGGAACGCTATCTGCATCCAACCATTCAAGGATCTCTTCCACAGCAATTTATTTCTGTTCTTTCGAGGGAGATATGGGAAAACACACATCGGCAGCAGCGCAAGCAGAGGCACACTTGAAATAAAAGGACTTTAGTAACCCTACGTCGTAGTGTCACTGTCAGTCAAAGATCTTGGAGTTATATTTGAAACGAAATTGACATTTAATAACCATATAGAGAACATAGTTAACGAATCTCTCAAGATGTTAGGGTTCATAATTAGAACTGGAAAGGAATTTAACAATAGTACTACACTAACAAAAATATATTATGCCTATGTCCGATCAAAACTGGAATATGCTGCTGTGACTTGGAACCCATCACAACAGCAATACAGACATCAACTGGAAAGGGTCCAATCTAATTTTATCAAATATTTGACGTACAAGACAACTGGAATCTATCCATATTAAGAAAATTATCTAACATTAATAGACAACTTCTGTATCCCTACACTTGAACAAAGGCGAAATGTGACAGATATGATTTTTCTCCATAAAATAGTAACGAATTTAATTGTACGGATCTCATATTAACATTAAATTTTCATGTCCCGACACTTAAAACTCGTGCTAATAACTCTGGTCTGTTTTATTGAAAGAAAGCAAGGACCAACGTATTATTGAAATAACCAATTTGGAGAATGTGTTCTACTTATAACAAAATATGTATCAAACACAAAGAAATTGACATTTGCAATATGAACTCTATGTTTAAGAAAACTATTGTAAATGTATTATGTAATACACCAACACTATAATTGGGCTTATGCTTATTGTGTTGATTGCAAATAAATAAATAATGGTAAAATATATCGCAAAGGGCCGCCCAAATCACACGCTCTCATCTTCTGTCTGTAGTTTTGAAGGATGCTGTCTTCACATCGTCATCACCTCACATTATGGAAATAAGAGGGTGAAATGCTTGGTTAAATGATGGCAAATGGCAAACAAAACATTTCAAACTACGTCGAGCCAATGTATTGGCCATTCTCAATTACCAATGATGCCGACCATTAGCCTACCAATTCTGCTGCAAGGGTCGATGTCAATATTTTGATATAATGTCACACAACACGTAATTTGTACTTAACTTTCAGTTTTCTTATCAATTGTCTAATGGTTCTTAAAAATACTTTCTTTATCGTGAATGGACAAAGTAGTTCCATTCACTTCTAATTACTTTGTTGAAAGTGCAAATACCCAAATCGCCACTGTGTTTGTGTGACGTACTTTTTCATAGTAAAACAGAGGATTCACGACTTAGCAAATACAAAGACAAAGAAATCTTTCCCATGTGTTGAAATCTTTGTATGAACTGAATGGGAGGGGACACAACCAAAGTCCCCTGAATCACGTTGTAGCCAAAGTGAGTTGAGGTGGAATGTCCTTGCCGATAGCAACAACAGAAAGGGAACAACACGATATGTGTGAATGCTCCCCCTTCCCAACAAACACATTCTCAATATGACCTTCTCTCTCACATATACACGGTTAGCTGTTTGTGGTTTTATAGCACGCAGTAAATCTCAGGAGACAGCCAAGCTCTTATTCTCAACTGAATTCGAAAGAGCAAATCATGATTCGTGAAATACAGCAACATAGTTCTGAATCTAAACAATAACGAATCGTCTTCCATATGATCATTCAGCGTACACAACATTTCTTCAGACATTACTAGTAGAAGATCTATGTTGGAAGAAATTAAGCCTTGACTAGCTCGTTGAAGTTTAGTATCTCTTTCAGTCAAGGCTATACGAGATCTGGACCGAGAGATCAAATGCGTTTAAACAAGGCTCTCCCTCCGGGAATCAAATCCGAGACCTAGTACAGCAAAGGCTGTGCGCGCTAGCTCCTAGACCAGCCAGGGGGGGGGGTTGAAATTAAGTGTTAAGTTCAACAGCTTGTTATTAAGAATGGTCAGTGGAAGATAAATCAGATTCTACACCACAAAGTATTTTTTTTAATCACAAAATTGATATAGGATAACTAGGGTTCCAATCTGCAATGTAGCCTAATTTTGAAACTGTATGTTCTGTACAAAGTATGGTTAAATACGACACAAGAATGGAGGCTATGTACTCACGAAAATTGACAGAATATATGGATCATACCAAAATTTAGGAATCTTAAGTTCACACATTGATCGTTACTCGGTTGTCCGAATGAATTGGTCCAGATCTTTATTCATGGCGTTTACTGGGATTCAAAAACTCTTCGTATTGGTCACTGAAAAATTGTTTTGTAACAAAACCTCACTCTTTGTGCTGAATCAAAAATACAACTTCTAATTATTCCTCTCACTGTACACTTGCTAAAGACTCTTAGAAAGGTGTGAAGAAATGGACATTAAAGGAATTTGCGATATCTTATTAATTCCATGAACGGAAGCTGACATTTTTTCTCATCTCTTCGAAGAAACAAAGATCCACAGAGCACAGTATGCGGCTGCAGAACGGGTCCTCCCTAGTCACGTGATGTGAAGCTGCCTCACCTGAGAGACCTCATTTCGATGGCGGAGGAAAGGGGGAGGGAGAAGGAGATTGTGGTCAGACAGCTTGTGTAGTCTCCAACCGCAGTCTCCATGTATCTCCAACCGGTGGAGCGTGGGAGTGAGCGAGTGTTGTGAATATGTGAATATGGTGGTAGCTATTAACACTCTGTTATCCTGCAGGAGCACCCACCGAGAGGGTAAGCATTTAGATTCTTCTTTATTTCTCTGCTTCTAAGCGACCGACTCTCGGAAGCCATTGAACGCATGCCATGAATAACAAGAGATACATTTCCAAACAAATTATCCATACACGCGTCAGAAGCCTTCGACTTTGGAGCTCTCCAGTGGAGAAGGGTTCTTGGCAACGTAGAGGGCAACATTGTACAAAAGAGTTAGAGAAATTAAGAACTAGAAGATCCGACACCAAATGGTTGATTCGTTTCTGTTAACTGCCTCTATTCATGCAACACCTTTGATGGAAGTGATTTGGTTGTAATCTTCCTTGCTACCTGAGTCTTTTCATTTGTGTAGTCCGTTGTAAAACATCCATTGGTTTCAGTCAGTTGCTCTTCCAACAGTTTAACATCATACATTGAAATTTAAATTTTAATATATTACAAACGCAACTCTCAAGACATTATTTCTGACTGACTTTTGACTCAGACGTTAGCCGCAGAAGTTCAAAGCATTGCTACTTGAGTCATATATTACTGATATGCATATTTTTAGTGACAAGAATGTGTATGAATAGCTGACTGCATACCGAATTAAAATAGTCACGTGCGGTTACTGAATGGTAAGATTCTTATAAAATGCACATGTTCAGAGAAAACATGTAAAATTGCTCGAAGAACTAATTGAAATCCAGCTGAGATTTTTCAGTTAACTTACATCAAAAGAGCTTCATTCAAATAGCTATTAGACACTCGTCAGCTCTCTTTAGCCTTACGACTACAGCATTCGCAGGTCCAACCCTTGTTGGGAGTTTAATGCCTCCGATACATAAACTAACACAAACTCATCGTTCGGACCACACTTTATTAGTTGTTTCATCCTTCATAACCTTGCAGTTGCTAATTACGTAAGTCAGAGTTCACATTAATGATTGGTAATTTTGCTGTACAGTATTTGTTCGAATGAATAATTCTTAAGGTGAAGAAGGACAAAATATAATTTAGTATCGATTTCTTCTACCAAAATAAATGAAATCAATATAATTAAGAAACGAATAATTGGCTGCCA
Organism: Thermobia domestica; assembly: GCF_964235325.1. Taxonomy (NCBI): domain Eukaryota; kingdom Metazoa; phylum Arthropoda; class Insecta; order Zygentoma; family Lepismatidae; genus Thermobia; species Thermobia domestica. The sequence goes on along the minus strand of NC_137462.1, from coordinate 988,220 downwards.
ATTTTTGTCATGCTTTGTGGGGAAGCTCATACAGTAGTTTTAACTTATTTACTGTTTATGTAAGTTTTCTTCTTTAAAGCTCAGAAATTTCCAAATTTATGTCTTTAATTATGGCAATTGTTTCCCTTGAAGCTTCAACCTAATTGGAGACTACACAGCAAAAAATGAGGTGTTGAAACAACACAAACTGACTACCACTTTAGCGTGTTACTTGTGTGTCGATTCAACACCAACCACATCGCCTTCAGAGCATATTAGAAATACCTCCTTACTGGCTGTGAGCATTTACATTGTCTTTGTTTGGTATGAACAAAGCTTTGCGAAATATATTTCGCGTTTATGGTAAACAACTAATAAAATTCTATGTTTTCTGTAATCGATCACAATAATATTGGTGTCAACCTGTGAAGAAACATCTGACAACAGTTACACAGATAGCAGTGCTTCCACCTATTTTCTTTATCTGTTATTCTTGTGTCTTAGCACGTATGAACAGAAGATGGCAGGACTGTTGCCCATGCAAATGTTGTCAGATGATTCACAGGTTTACAACAATATAATTGTGACTGATTGGAGAAAACATAGAACATTGTTCGTTACTTAGCATAAGTGCCAAATATATTTGGCAAAGCAAGCGATTCCGGGACCACGCAGACGTGAGACTAACGCTCTACCACTATACAAGTGTGTCCTCTTTATTTTTTCAAACTTATATGTAGTTGTGAAGTCATAATGGGCATTATTCACATACATTTCAAATAAGAATTGGTTTGAAAGTTGTAGGCCTACAATATTAGCGGTATTAGTTTCTAATGGGGAAAAATGTTCAAAGAAAAGACATGTATATATATATATAACTTCCAGACATCCTTGTTTAGCCGGGATATTTCCGGATTTACATAATATGGTCCCTCAGGAATTTATTCTCAACTTCAAATCTCTCGCTTTCCTTCGAAACATAAGTTAATATGATTTGTATTTAACCAACTCTGCTTTCATTACTCATCATTACTCAACTGATAGGAAAATGAAAAAGAAATGAAATCTTTCAGTTTAACGTCCCACGATTACCCGATTTAGGCTAAAGGAGACGGATGATTAAGGTGGGTGAATCGGTGGAACAAGAATGTGGAAGGAGTATCTTGAAAAAACCCACGGACACGATGTTGTCCACCACAAACCTACGTGGCCGGGAATCGAACCAGGGACCCAATGCACTAGTGGTAAGTACTCTACAATTCAGCCACCGCACTCCCTCAATATATAGGTACCATCTACTCTGAGACTCACCTTTGGTGAGTATTCGCCTTTTATTTAATCAATCTGATGTTTCAGTACGAAGGGAGTACACAACTATGAACATATTGCAAATGTTCATAGAGAGACCCAGTTTTTTAGTCTGGAAAGTGGGAACCCTACATATGTATACAATTAATCAATATATCTTATTGAGCTGAACAAAATCATACGCATCGCTTTAAAAGCTCATAACTTAATTTTCGAAAATGTGGAGAAAAATAAATTTCTTTGTAAATCTAAAAATTGATACTACATAAGGTAGCCGCCTGTCTGGTTTTCGAACCGAACATTCCATATTTGAGGAAATTGTCCGGTGTCAGGTTACATGCTAAAATCTTGCATTTCATGACATTTTTTGAGCCCTCTTCAAGAGAAAGTAAATATTTGTTGAAGAAACACTGTGCTCTAAACAATGCTAGTGCTCCAAACATTCTAAAACTGGTTGAAGCTGTGTTATCAGCTACAGTTAGTAACGAATGAGTTTCCAGAATGAATTTTCAATTTCATGGATACGTCATGAAAAAAAAGCGAAAAAGCGTCTGGACACAAGTCTAGTTATACTTGAACACTGTGTGAAGATCAAGTATGAAATGTCTTGTGCTGAAATCAAAGAATATCTGAAAGTTAAACCTGAAGTACTTAGTGGCCCGGGATCGATTCCCTGTAAGAGAACATTAACATTTGAACATATTACGGTAGTTTCGATACTACCTTAAACTATAGGACCCACGTCTCTTGTAGCCTTGGTGCTGGAAAGGGTCGCTAAACTTTAACCTATTCATGAAAACGAAAAACATGATTTTAAATTTAAAACATTAAAATAAAGTAGTTATGTGGAATGGTAATTCTGTTGTCTGCAATTTGTTGGCTTTACATATAAAATTAAGTATATCTCCCCCTACAAAAGTGTGAACATTTTTCAGGTTTTAATACTACAATTTTGAAGTTTCATATCAGTGAAATGAAACGAAATGAAATCTTTAAGTTTTGCTTCCATCGGTTATGCTGGCTAGGCTAAAAGACACGGTGATGACGGGAAATGAAGAAAGTGGGAGAAAACGGTAGAACACCGACAAAACCCACGCACACGGTGTTTGTCCACCACAAAGTTCACTTGGCACGAGCTGGAATCGAACCAGGGACCCCAAACACCAGAGGTGAACGCTGTACCACTGAGTCACCACGGTAGTTTCATTCCGGTATTATTCAATATTTATTATAAGGAAATCCGGCAATTTTATTTAAGGGAGGTGGCAACCCTAATACTACACGAGAACTACCCACTTATTGAGGTGATACTGAAACTGGAACATACCCTCATTAAGATTTTCATTGTGACAGTACATACTAGTGGTGGGCACAAAAACCGGTTTTTCGCTTTTTAGAAAAAACAAAACCGGCTTTTGAAAATTTTCAAAAAAACGGTTCGTTTTTTCACCTGATTCGGTTTCGGTTTCCTTCAAAACCGGTTCCGTTTTTTTTTAATTTGTTCTATTTCTGTCCAGAATGGTGTTTCATTGTTCTCCGGAAACCGAATCCATTTCCACAGAAATAGTTTTTGTGTTTTCGAAAAGTTTTCACTGAAACCAAATAACCAAATTCGGTGAAAACCGAACCGGTTTTAGAGAAAACCGAAATGTCGGTTTTTCGGTTTTCGATTTTTATAGAAACCGGTTTTCGGTTTTTATAAAACCGGTTTTGCCCATCCCTAGTACATACCGTGGTTAATGACATATAGCCTAAAATTATAAAAGTATTGCAACTTATTTATACTATATTGTACATTCGAAAATTTCTGAAATCAAAAATTTGTTTCTGTTTCTGTATCATCCAAATTTTCGATGGTTTTCTGTAGCCAGGGTCCTGTGCTACTCAATCTATCTTGAGTCTAATGTAAATAATTTCCTCAATCGTTGCACCTTTTCGTGATCATAAAATTGGAAAAGGCGTCTGTGAGGACTTTCATCGCCGAACACAAGCAGCAAGTGTCAGGAAGAAAGTGTGACTTCACAAGGAAGAATGGAAGATTCAAGGACGCTATAGTAAACAAGGGAAAGACACAATGGCAAATAGAAAGCATGGCAACGCTACAACTTCCGCAAATAGAAAACCTCCTCATCACACAGTGTTTGAAAAATTTGTCAGTTCCTTGTGTGAAAGAAGATATGTCATCGCTCTCTAAAACAAACAAACATAGCAGCCACAGATCTCGGAAGAAAGTTGTATGAAAATGTAGCTAAAGATTGAGTTGAGTTGATTTTGAGTTTAACGTCCCGTTCAGCAGCGAGGCTATATGAGACGTGGACCTACTGATTAACGTGGAATCCGAACCACATGAGCTCCCGCCGGGAATCGAACCCGGGCCTCCCACGCCAAAGGCGCGCACGCTAACCGCTTAGCCACGGTAGCTAAAGATTGTCGATTGCTTATACCCTATTATTAAAATACGGCAAAAATGATTTTGTTAGTCGCATATGTTCACAGAAAATAAATTCTTGAAATTGAAATTAGTAAGTCTTGACTCACTGGACTCCACAAGTAACTCTTTCTTCAACTTACATTTTCTCAAAAGATATATATATATATATATATATATATATATATATATATATATATATATATATATATATATATATATATATATATATATATATATATATATATATATATATATATATAATAAGATACATTTCCATTTCAGAATTTTCCAATAGGTAGAAGTTCCTTATATCTCTTATGTATGTTGTTTCCTGTTGGTTTTATCTACGTTATGTGAAGATAGTTGTCCTTGAAAATTTCTTTACACATGTACGTACATTACATGACTTTGTATATATCAATAGGGGCAAGCAATATCAGACACCAAGATGTGGACCCACAGACTACAATGCACAGCTGCTGGTGCTGGTGAGGAAAGACAAAGGGGTGCCAAGCATGAAGAAACTCAAGGACAACATTGCCCTACCACAAACCATGCTTAGCAAATTAATTCGTTTAAAGTTAAGAATAAACTAAAAATATACTGAATTTAATATTTTATGAAAAGACAATAATAATAAAAAAAAACGTTTAGTAAGTGGAAAGCTTTGAGCTTGAGATTTAAGAGCCTCCCTTACTAAAAATAATACAAAATTTTCCATTTTTCTTTTACTTGTTTATTCATCAGTGAAAGAAGATAATGAAATGTAAGTCACCACAATCATAGAAAATGGTATTCTACAACAGAAAATACGAACCTGAAAAATGTTCAGTGTTGGCATCCATAGAAATTACAGTGTTGCCAGAAAAACAACGCCCCTAAAATCTAAGTTAAGGCAAAGAGTAGAGGAACGAACTCAAATACATTTGGTTACGTATCATGTTGTTTTGATTTCCTGTGAACTACTCTTTAAATTTTGGTTGTATTTAGTTTGTAATAAACAAAAGAGTTTTAACATACAGTTATTAAAATTAAATAATGATATTTAAAAAGTAGTTCATAAGAAACCAAAACAACATGATACATAACCAAATGCAGTTGAAATCGTTCCTCTAGTCGCTGTCTTAATTTAGATTTTAGGGGCGTCGTTTTTTTCTGGCAACACCGTAATTTTTATGGATGGCAATACTGAAAATCCTTCAGATTCATATTTTTTGTTGTAGAATAACATTATCTATGATTGTGGTAAGTTGCATTTCATTGTGTTCTTTCACTTATGAATAAACATGAAAAAGAAAAATGGTAAATTTTGTATTATTTTTAGTAAGTGAGGCTCTTAATAATGATTCTTTGAATACTTAAAACTCTGTTCCTCAGTAAGAATTGCAATAAATCAAAATAAATTAGTAGTTTTGTATAGATTTCATGTCGTACAACCATAACATCATAAGATTAAATTTAACACATTTATAGGTCTTCAGTTCAAAGAGTCAGTATTTTTCAGGAATAAAAGTTGCTTTCGAAATCTAACCTACTATATAAAATTGAAAGTGACTTAATAACTCATGAACCACCCAACTGATCTCGATCAAATTTTCAACATAGATGAAGTTCAAGCCTGAAATGGGTTTTATCATTTCACTTTGACGGTGCAACTTAAGGGAGGAGGAGGGGAACATATTTAAAAATGATCAAAAACGACCGATATTACTGTCGAATACATAATTTTCGAGGTAGCTGAGATAAACAGTGATATTTTCGATTCCGTTTAAATCTAAATTCAGCCCCGCAACTTGGGGACGTGGAGAGGGGAGATATATAAAAATGATCGAAAATAACCGATATTAGTGTCGATTTTATAGTTTTCGGTGTTTCTGAGACGAATAGTGACACTTCGATAGATAGAACCACGGACCCCTGCACCAAAGATAAGCGCTCTACTATTGAGCCACCGTGCTCCCTTGACTATTTTGTATTCGTATTCTAATATCTGTTGTTTCGTTGATCCGTTGTTCTGAAGATACCCGAATAGCTTCAGATGGGTATTTGCTATCATTTGCCTTGTTGTAGACAGAATGAAGGAAAAGTTCTGGATAATGAGTCCTTTCTTTGAAAGAGGTTTCGCTTCAAAATGCCTTCTTGTCTTCTGTTGTGCCTTTGGATATGAGTTAACCTGTCTCAACTACCTAGCGCTTCTTGTCTTAGAACATTCTCGCCTGTTTGAATAATGAGAGATCTGAATGCCTCTTCTCATTGCTTAGGCCGAAGGTAAGTGCGAAATTACTGCCAGCAAATTTAATATTCACGAGTTTCAGTTAAGGAATAGGCACTGCGATATTCTAGAAACAACACTTATTTTATACCTTCGTTTCATTTTGATGATATTTTATTGTAATTTTCTTTTTCCTATCATACTAAAAATAATGTTACAGAACATATTATTATTAGCAACTTCGTTCGACGCTTTGGTAGAACACAGAAACCTTATGTCATTATTTATGTCGTAAGCAAATGTTAAAGGCCACTCTGGCAGAAAGAAAGTGTTTTCTATATTAATAAATGGTTGTCGTGTCAACTGCCAATAGAAAGACTGTATCGATTGTCGTGGTTGGTATCGTGCTTTCTTAACCGCACTTCCTCAATCCATTAATTGATGGATGCCTGCAACATACGATGAACAAATAAGAGAATATGTATGACGTCACTGGACTAATGAGTTTGCATTAAAAGTTGAAATCGTCCGTTAAAAGATGAGAGACGCACCCACTACACACGAACCATACGAATAAAGGCTGTGTCTCATCTCAGCGGTTGACAACGCGGAAGAAGCAGCTGAAAGCAAACTTATCAACAATCAACCACAATGGATTTTATTGTCCTGTTAATTACTTCGCTGTTTATTTATTTATTTATCAATTGTTCAGTGGTTTCGAAAGTAGGCCATTTGGAAACCCTCTCGGCCCACGTCGAAACTTTTTCTCTTCTTTGAGCGATTGGACAAAGTCTAGCGACAAATTGTTATGCTTGGAGACTATGCTATCTAGAAGTATGAGAAAAATTACAGAACGACTATCTTTCTCCCTCTATCTGTTGATAGATGTCAGGAAAAAAAGAAAAAAATCATGAAATGAAATCTGTAAGTTTTACTTCCCACGCTTATTCCGACTAGGCTAAAGAGAACGATAATGATGACAAAATGAATCAAATCGTGGAATGATGAAAGTGGAAGGAAACGGGAGAGCCCCGACAAAACCCACGCACACGATGTTTGTCCATCGCAAAGCTCACTTGGCGTGAGCTGAGATTGAACCGAGAATCCAATGCAGCAGACATGAACGCTCTACCACTGAGCCACTGCGGCCCGTGAAAAAGTTTTTCATGTAATACCCAGGACTCTACGATGCCTTCGGCTGCAAGTTTAAATTTAGAAGCTACTGGATAGGGAACGTCCTAGCAATCTGAAGGTTTCTTGAATGTTTGCTTGATTGTAAGCAATTTACCACATTGGATCAAATTTAGAGTTTCCTTGTGTCTATATGCTTAGCATGTATGAATCCCTGGGTTCAATTAGCGATGACAGCCCCATTCTACAAATGCACGTTAAGTTATTGATCCATGTGTTATGTAACCTCGCTGTTGAAAAGAACCGTAGACTCCAAATCAACCAATAGAATCATGTTTATTTCTTGAGGGTGTTTTTTTACACAGAACATAAAGTGTAAAGAATCAAGCTATATTTAATGATTTTTGTAGATACCTTGATTTACTGTAGAGTAAAATGACATGTATGGAATCATAAATGTGCGTATGTGTGATATATTATGTATTTTATTTATAAAGTAAAAACATCTTTGTCTGTGAGTAACAGCTAATATGCGAACCTCAAAGCATTTAAGAGTTACGTGTTGCATAAACATTCAGGCGAAAATATTTAGATATTCCTAATCCTTGTTATAAGTGTAAGACGCTCCAGTCTGTCAATCACACTTAATGCTTCATACTTCACAGCTAGATTAATAATTGTATAATAGCTAGTTGTGCTGCTTCCAACTTGACGCAAGATATCGCTAGGATGCATGCAATTTCTAAAGGAGCAGAAGACTGGAGGGGGGAGGGCGACTAGTTATTTATAAAATACAAAGTAAGACATAGGTAACAGTTATTGCATCAGAAATACGTATATTATTACCATCTGTAATAATTTTGCCCCAAAATACACTTACTGTTTGTTAGTTGACCACCTATAAAAGTTGACAACTTTGAAAAATGAAATGAAATTTTTGAGTTTTAGGTCCCACGTCTATGCCGGTTAGGCTAAAGGAGACGGTGATGATGAGAGGTGAAGGAAGTGGTAGGAAACGGGAGAACCCCGAGAAAACCCACGCACACGGTGTTTGTCCCCCACAAAGTTCACTTGGCGGGAGCAGGGTTTGAACCCGAGACCCCTTGCAACAGAGATGAACGCTCTACCACTGAGCCACCGCGGCCCCAATTTGACAACTTTGAATGAACCGATGGTGATCAACACAGATAGGTTTCACTGCATTTGCGTAACAAACCTGTTAATGAACTTATTTGAGTATAATGAGGAAAAAGATCAGCGGATGAGAACCCGAAACTCCGGAAGAAGTATTTAACAAGTATAAAAGATAGATGAATAACTCATAAATTCCAGATTCCAGCATCTACTGCTTCTGGCTGAACAAAATAACTTAAAATTGCCAACCTTAACTCTGCGTAAAGACCTGTTTCCCAATGAGCGTTGTCATGATTCCCTTTTTAAGTTGCTGCCAATGGAGCAGGCATTTATGAGGTTGTCCTCCTTGTAACACAGCTCCAGGAATTGAATAAAAAAAAACGAAATATATAATTATACAAATATTTGCTGATTGTGTTGCTGGAAACAAATTGAAGAACAAAAGAAAAAAATCCAGTGGAACCTACTTCTTGTAACAGGAAATGATTAACGCCCAGAGCATTAAGCATTTGGTTTTGGATCTCACAAGATACTACAAGTCCGCGTTCGTTCAATCTTGGAGTTTTTAAAAAGTTGATCAAAGTAAATCACTCTTTGTGGAATAGTTCTTTCAGCTAGAAAGGTCACCACGTTAGTTCCAGAAGTATGATTTTGATACTATCTGCAGACGTCCAGGTATAATTTATTTTTCACTCTGCACTGACAAGTACAATATACTACACTCTATTTTCATATGATAAATTTAGGAAATTAAATCCATTCCTTCCCAATCCTACCGACACGAAACCATGGACAGGGAAGAAGAAAGAACTAAATTAGACCACTGCAGTCACTGGAGCAGTCTATTAGTGCTCTTAAAATTTATTATTCTAATAATTATTTGTAATTCGAGTAATTGTTCGAATAATTCTTAGCAGGGACGTACGCAGGGGAGACCTGAGGGTCCGGACCCCCCGAAATTTCGACTTTTTAAAAATTTAGCCTAATTTTAGGGGCAATTTTAGGAATTTTAATATAAAATACCTTCATATTTAGTTTGGACCCCCCCGAAATAAATTCCTGGGTACGCTACTGATTCCTAGTAATCCGAGTATTTGTTCGAATAATTCTTTGTAAGAGCTCCTCCGTGGTTAAGCGGTTAGCGTACGCGCCTTTGGCGTGGGAGACCCGGGTTTGATTCCCGGCGGGAGCTCATGTGGTTCGGATTCCACGTTAATCAGTAGGTCCACGTCTCATATAGCCTCGCTGCTGAAAGGGACGCTAAACTAAAATCAACTCAACTCAATTCTTTGTAATCCGAGTATTTGTTCGAAAAATTGTTTGTAATCCGAGCATTTGTTCGAATAATTATTTGTAATCCGAGTATTTGTTGGAATAATTCTTAGTAATCTGAGTATTTGTTCGAATAACTCTTAGTAATCCGAGTATTTATTCAAATAATTCTTAGTAAATTTGTTCGAATAATACTTAGTAATCTGAGTATTTGTTTGAATAATTTTTAGTAATTCGAGTATTTGTTGGAATAATTCTTAGTAATCCGAGTATTTGTTCGAATAATTCTTAGTAATCTGAGTATTTGTTCGAATAATTGTTAGTAATCTGAGTATTCGTTCGAATAATTCTTAGTAATCCGAATATTTGTTCGAATAATTATTTGCAATCCGATTATTTGTTCGAATAATTCTTAGTAATTCGAGTATTTGTTCGAATATATATATATTTGTAATCCGAGTATTTGTTCGAATAATTCTTAGTAATCTGAGTATTTATTCCAATACTTCTTAGTAATCCGAGTATTTGTTCGAATAATACTTAGTAATCTGAGTATTTGTTCGAATAATTCTTAGTAATCCGAGTATTTGTTCGAATAATTATTTGTTATCCGAATATTTGTTCGAATAATTCTTAGTAATCGAAGTATTTGTTCGAATAATTCTTAGTAATCGAAGTATTTGTTCGAATAATTCTTAGGAATCCGAGTATTTGTTCGAATAATTTTTAGTAATCCTAGTATTTGTTCGAATAATTCTTAGTAATTCGAGTATTTATGCGAATAATTATTTGTATTCCGAATATTTATTCAAATTATTCACATTATTCTTCCTTTGTATTTAATCAAATTTCAAGAAGCGAACTAATTCAGAAAAAGAAATTAGATATTGATAAGGTAATTTATTTTCTTCCTCCCTTTTTACCTACTATCTTTAGAAAAGTTAATCATTTTCTCATTTAAGTCGAGAGTACTGTCATTTTTGCCACTTAATTTCTACGATGAAATGAAATGAAATTTTTGAGTTTTACGTCCCACGATTATGCCGGTTAGGCTAAAGGAGACGGTAATGATGAGTAATGAATGAAATGGTGGAATGAAGAAAGTGGGAGGAAATGGGAGAACCCCGAGAAAACCCACGCACACGGTCTTTGTCCACCACAAAGTTCACTTGGCGGGCGCTGGGATCGAACCCGGGATCCCAAGCACCAGAGGTGAACGCTCTACCACTGAGCCCCTTAATTTCTACGATGTTGATTGTTGCTTTATTTGTACTTTAGCATCTTTTCAGTGCCGAGACTATATTAGATGTACTCTACGATATTGTGTTACATCTTGCAAAACCTTACCAAACCACATCAAGAACTCTTCTTGTATTGGTCCAAACAAGATATATCGGTTTACAACACATTTTTTTCACTAATTACCTGACTCTACACAAACCCACCTCCCGCAACAGCGAATGTTGTTATATTGCAGAAAGTACGTTAGTGGTGTAGGCATTTCATCTGACTTCTATGACTAGCCACACCAAGTAACATAATTGAAGGAATACCACAGCACGTATGCGATGCAAGTCTAAAGACTTCTTCGTCCATGAAAGCTGAAGCTGACGACCTTCAATTGTTTACTCTAACCATAACATTTCATGTTTATTGACGTTATTTACACACAACATCGTGGGAAGCATACGAAACAAAATATAAACATTGAATAACCTGCTGACGCCCCTTTTATTTTCCAGCTTTTTTTTTTTTTTTGTCTCGCTATTCGATTTCGTTTTAGTCCAACCTTCGTCTTTATGGTAATGATGCTTCTGAAGTGCATACGTTACTTTCCCTAATTTGTGTTCCTCCTGAACGCCTCAGTAGATGTATTAAAAGTGTACGAATATGACATGGCATTTAAGTGTTTCAAAGAACCAAATTCTAAACAAAAATTTTGTCATTAACTAATAAAAAACAAAATGTAACATAGGAACTCAATGCAATTCAGCAGATATTATTTCCTATAGTTACAACATAACTGATCATTGCAACTACAGCACCAGTTGCACCAACCAAGTACTGAGACAAGCCTTTCGTATATATACACGCAAAGCTTTCGTTTTCATCGTCTGCATCACCCCTTAAAAGTATGCAGCTTAAACATCATAAACTGTTGGGTTGCTTACATCACAGGCAAATGTTCACTCGTTTATAGTCCTTGATTGATTTGTGTTGCTCGTTTCCGCAACGTCTCTTGTCCATTTACAAAGCGTTTGTGAAATCAGTTATTTTTTTTAATCATCTTAATTTCTATATCTGAAAATAAAATGTCAAATAAATGCCTAAAAAGATTAAATCGTCAAGTCAGCTGAGATTAAGTCATGACAAATCAAAAACCATTATATATAACATTCCAAAAAGGGGGCAAGAGACGGTTTAGAATTCGGAGACTCATTTGATTTTTGCTTTAACAAAGGCAGAATATATCCTACGTAGTCTACATAACTCATCTTATCTTTAGAGGTAGTAGATCTTATTATTTTGTTTCCCTGTGAGACTTTTGGTTCTCGAGTTAAAAGGGCTATCGAAACTGAGATTTTGACTTAGTCAGATGTTGTGGGGGGAAAACTCACTGATTGGTATTTAGAACAAAAAATTACTAAGATCAATGAAAGACGATTTTTTTTTCTTTTCGGAATCGGGGAATGCATACTCCATTGGGAAATTCATTGATTTAACTTTAAAAAGGGTAGTTGAAGGTCCATGATAAAGTAGATTTTATGGAATGTTCGTGCTAAGAAATTTGTGGTCCAGTTTCCTGTAGTTTGCAAGAACGATTGGGCTTGTACTTACGGTGCAGCTGAAGAGAATGACAGAAGCTTCATTTTGACATTGAAGCAAGTAAAAATAACTTTCATCTATTGAGTCGCTGAAATTCCCGGGAAAAATAGATGTATGAAAAATATTCAAACCCTTTGTCCCTTAGGATGCTCATGGCAAATGAATTTGGACGTAAGCAGCGTCAGTAATGTCAGTATTCAGCTCAGTTACTCCTAAAACTATGGATTGGACACTCATATGCGTTCTTTTCATTTATTTTTACATGTCAGCCCTTCATTCCCTCACCCGCCTTGCCGAAAATGTGCTACAATCCCAAATTAGGCCAGAATTTACTCATATACCAAGTACCACGAAAATCGATTTAGCGGTCTGGAAGAAGATATCCATGAATTATCGTTACGTTCATTTCTATATAAATAGACAGGTGAATATATTGTATACATAAAGCTGCCTTCCTTTTACTTGAAGTTATAACGTGATAAAGCACCATCAACAGTCGTTTGGTGAAAGTGCAGAAAACGATGGGAGTCCAAACAAAAAGGTCGCTTCTCGAGTCAATCTGATAAAGCGAATGCTGAATCGACAGAGTCGTTCGTGATACTTCAACCAGGATCAAGTGAGTGCTTGCGATTCTAAAACTCTTCACGATTCGCATGTTGTTTCTCCATTGTTTGTTTCCTCCTTTGCGCATACTTCTTCCTCTGGCAATGAGTTCATTTACTAACACATTTCGATCATGAACGTAACGTAGGATGCTCATACCACTTTTGATACGTCATTTGCAATGACTTAATTTCGTCAGGCAATAATGAGCGAACCTTGATTTCCACACAATTATCCTCTACACAGAAAAAGAGATCATACTCTTTGGAGGCAATTACTTCATTGTGTTTTTAAAACATATCACGCCCCTCCTTCCAAATACAGTCAGCCATCATATTTATAGCGACGAGCCCAGTTTAGGAAACATTTATCATCAAATTTCTTCTAGCAATTATGTCACCAAAAATACCATTAAGACATTCTTAACTCCTGTCAGTATGATTTCGCATGCTAAGACTTTAAGCATTGTTGTTTTGTCTCGTCTTATAACCAAATTTGTGGTTTTAAAAATTATGTCGCAACCTTATTAGCCATGTCGACTACTGCACTAGAAATTCTTATAATTGAATTGTATTAAGCAATAATTGGTTTGCAATAAAAGACGTGGTTACGACTGCAGCCGTAACCAACATGGTGCAGGCATATAACCCGAATTCACTCACGGTAAACAATGTCGTTATATAGTGAAATTATTGTAAATAAGAAACGTAGTGACGCCAAGGATGCCCACACATTTTAAAGTTTGTATCCAAAATCTATTTAGCATTGTTACCATCGATATGTTGAATATAGCGAACGTGTCCAAGCAATTTTATATTTAATATAATAAATAATGAGAAATATTTGTTTAAAAATGTCGTTTCAACTAAATTAAGCCTAGAATTTCTGCCAACGCAAAATAAAAATGAAATTTAATATTTCAGTGTTACGTCCAGTGTTTATACCCTGTACGATAAGGGAGACGGGTAATTATGCAAGTCAATAATTGTCAAAAAAAAGATAGTGAAATGAGAATCTAGGAGGAAACGAAGGACCTTCATAAAATTCATAGGCGCGATATTGTCCACTACAAATTCACATGGCCTGTGTTCCAACCAATGACTCCTCGCATCAAAGGGGAACGTTCTATCGCTGTACAACAATGCCACCATGTTAAGCGTTTCTTACTCTAAGCTTTTAGTCGAGTTGAAGTCTGAAAAGAGACATTCACAAAGGCTAATGACAGTAAAAATATTTTGATCTTCTTTTGCAAACTATTATTATTATTATTATTATTATTATTATTATTATTATTATTATTATTATTATTATTATTATTATTATTATTACTTAAAAATCCAAACTTAAACTTTACCTTCTAAAATTAAATATATTTCCATTCCATACTTTAAAACGATTTCGCTAAATTTCAAAGTCGCAGAGATTTTTTCTTTTCTTTTGCGGATTCTAGTTTAAATTTGAAGAAACAGGACATGTTCGGAATGCACATCTTGTTAACATTGTTGGCAGGTAAAGAAGTCTAGTCACGAGCTATGTTGTGTGTGTCGTAATGGAAGCTCTAAAAATCCCTACATTAAAAAAAAATCTCCTTCATCTGATGTGGGAGTGGGGGGACGGTATTTATTTCTCTTTGTCTCGCTTGGTTACCCCTCGAAGGCAAAACTCTTGGGAACACGTGGTTGAGACTCAATGCACCTGCGAACGAGCGAGCGGTTCGAGATTTTAGGATGGAACCTGTTTCTGGCTCTTCCATGATGAATGACTCTTCCTTTCCTACGCTTCACAAGGAACTGAATCTGCAAGCCAGGGTTGCAGCCTCTTACACAGTAACATTTTATTATGATTACTAGTTATTACATCTATCAACTATATATATAATATTGGTCTTTGAACATTGATTCAGCAATTATTTCAAAAACTCGAATTTCGTCGAACATCCTTGATTCTAAACTGGAAGCAACAAGAGATGTGCTGAGTAGATTTCGTGTTTGCATCGCCTGTTACACAGAGAAAAATCCGTTCTCCTGACAGCGGTATATTGTACAAATATACGGTATCCTCTTGCTTACTACAGAAATCAGTACGGAGCATACGTTATCCGTATGCAACATAAGCACTGCCCTCCGTTACGTCATGCCGTTGCAGGATGTCTGACATCTAACAGTTTTCCGTATATCACATGCATATACTTATGTTGCCTTCGTCAGCTATATGTTATATACGTTCATTTGTATGTGAGATCCTGACCGCCTACATTGTTTCATACGGAAAGTACGTATAGATGGAACACCTATATAGAAAGTATTATAAAACATGCGTTTTTAGTTATACGTCTGCTGTACGTTAAGTCCAAAACCTACAGGAATTACGGATGTAACCTACCTTTTTAAGTACGCCACCTACAATTTTGTTTCTCATTGTATTGTAGTCGATTTATGTTATTCACATTCATCTAAATGAGGATGTAATTTTGATAATGTTTCGATCAAATGCATATCCTTCTTTCAAACAGTTGAGAATCTAGAACTAAATTTTGGCATTTTTTCGTCAGTTTGGTCTTCGTTGGTTTGACGGAACTTTCGATTGTTTCCTAACTTGATTTAGACTTTTTATTTCCTTCTACATATTCTTCCCTAAATATTTTCATTATTCATTCGCAGCCTTCTTCTCGGTATTTTTCCTTCTGCCATTCCTGCGATAGACAATATCTGGACATGTTTGAAATGGGGGTTGGCTATTGACATGTTAGCGTGAAAGATAGTAACCTCATTGCCTTATATTGTGGGTCCAGGTACATGGCATCGTTGCATTTTAATTTAACATTGGGCACATAAAGAGTGTACGGCCCAAACGGTTTGTCCGATTTAGAAAATTTGTTCACTTTAGATTTAAAATATCATATTTGGAGATGGTTTACCTTCTTACATTGTGTTGTAACTCTGATAATAACAGAGTTACCCTATGTTACTGGACTTTTGAGACATGCTGCGTACATGAAAGTGACTATGTTTGTCATTTAATAAACCTTGAACCACATGACCGATCCCGATCAAATTTTCAACATAGATGAGGTTGGAGCCTGCAATAGTTTTTATCATTTTACTTTGACGGTACAACGTAAGTAAGAAGTCGAGAGAGGCATGTAAAAATGATCGAAAATCATCGATATTAGTATCGAATACATAATTTTCGCGATCGCTGAGATGAACAGTGACACTTCTGATGTCGTTTAATCCAAATTCAGCTCACAATAGTAATATTTTAATTTTTATTTATATTACTATTGTGGGCTGAATTTGGATTAAACGACATCGGAAGTGTCACTGTTCATCTCAGCGATCGCGAAAATTAGGTATTCGACACTAATACATGTATTCGACATTAATTTTTATTTATACATATTACTTATTATTTTTTGATTTTTTATTATATTTTGTTTCTGCCGTTTTAAGAGTGCTTCAGGAATAGTAAAAAGAGACTGACTAACGTAACATATTACTAATGTTTCTGATTTTAACCCACTGAAGCGGGTAATTGTAGCTAGTTTATGACAATAAAGGAAATGGACCCGTGAATGTGTAGTTGGTTCATTGGGTTGCATTTTAGCGCATCTTTTCAGTACCGAACCTATTTGAGATGAGATCATACTTTTTTAAGGAATCTGAATCACCGTATTTTGTTAAATTTTTAAGAATACTGGAAATAGAGCCCGAGATTCTGTGCATAAAGGGGTGCGCACTATCCACTACACCAGCGGGAAGGTTCCACGATTGTCTGGAGTTTGATCACAGTTCTCTGTTCATCCAAACTAGTGGTGGGCACAATAACCGGTTTTTCGGTTTTCGGTTTTTCACCGAAACCGGTTTCGGTTTTCTCCAAATCCGGTTTGGTTTTTTTACCTGATCCGGTTTCGGTTTTCTTGAAAACCGATTTCGTTTTTTTCAAAATTTGTTCTATTTCTGACCAGAATGGTGTTTCGTTGTTTTCCGGAAACCGAATCCATTTCCACAGAAATAGTTTTGTGTATTTTCAAAAAGTTTACACCAAAACCAGTTTCGGTGAAAACCGAACCGGTTTTGGAGAAAACCGAAATGTCGGTTTTTCGGGTTTCGGTTTTAATAGAAACTGGTTTTCGGTTTTTATAAAAACCGGTTTTGCCCCTCCCTAATCCAAACCGAGAACAATGTCTGAAGACTTCGTAGCAAAGTCTTGAAATCAAGTGGGTAATACATTGCACTGCATAGCCTACACAAAAATATATTAAAAGTGATGGAATTCAGAGGAAAATCGAACATTATATTAACTTCTCTCCTCTTTTTCCACCTAATTTCACTCAAATTACTTTTTTTTCTAATCACTGTGAAAGTATTTGCTTTTATGGAATATAATTTGTCAATATTAAACATTTTCTTCTCTAGTATATAGTTCGTAAAAAAAATGCACTAAGTGTGTGGTTTAACGCTGATTCATCCAGTATTCTTTCTTCTTCTTATCAGGATTTTATCAGAAACAAAATGTTTGTGAAAGGAAATCATTTAGTAAGTTTAAAGTCTCCGACTGTCACTTTTCCCGATGAAATACTAGAGGAAATCGACTATAGTAATGAAGAACACTATCTCCTTCCAAGGTATATATTATCTTTTCTCAGTTTCAAAAAAAAAAAAAAAATGCTTTTAGAAAAAACTTCGTGGCTATTCTCCAGCTAGAGAATGGTTATTCTTTCTTATTAACACCATGAGGGAGAATAAAACAATTTGAAATTTGAAATACAGATACAGAAATATTTGTAACAAAAAACTGAATGCAATTCCTTAAAATAAATATGTAATATTATCATTTCGAATGAATTGATAATCGTTGAAAGAAAAAAACAACAACCTTATTTTCCTTTCCTTCACAGCACGTGCCGTAAATGATCCGTGATCGAATTTCTTCATCTGAAGGGAAAATGAAGTAGCGAGCTGTTGTTCCATTCCCACCTCAGCCACAGTCAAAATGACTGATACTAGCAACGCTGTTGTGGATGTTGCCAGCTCCTTATAACTTACACTTATCTCAGGACAGGAATCTGAAAATTACATTGTTCATGATGCATTACTTGATTCTCAGTTAATTAAATGATTGATCTCTCTAGCAACCAACTAAAATTGACGAAAGATATATTTTTTTTTTTTGGTGAAATACAAGTTCCAATATAGGATAAAATTTAAATATGCAAATTGTTACTAAATATGATGTCAAAACAGGATCTACATTATTGTGCTTAAGATTCACGATATTCCTTAGTGACCATGTACTAACGATAGTAGTTTTATCGATGTGGTTCGGGTTTGATTACCGTGCTCTGATACAAACTGGAATAATAATTGAGGTCCCACTTTAGAAGTCTGTCCAGTGTTAGATTACCTGAGCGCTGGAAAGGAACGTTAAACTCCACGCCGAGAACAATAACTCTGTCGTGGCTATCTGGTTAGCGTATGTGCCTTCCGTGCTGGAGCCCCGGGTTCAATTCCCAGTGAGAGCTCACTGACGTTAAACTGTAGCTCCATTTCTCAGGCACTGTCGGTGTTGAAAAGGGACAGTCTAACTATAATCCAACCAACCGTTTGAGAACAATAATAAAAAGAAATCAATGTTTCAGGAAACTTGAAATAGAATATGGGTCTCAGACTGTTAAACATTTAGGCTAATTAAATTATTAATTATATCTTTATGCACCAATAATATTGCAGATCTGCTTTCTTGACTGTCGTGTATTGTGTGGTTTCTCAGCACAAGGACCTGGGCGAAAGCAAAGTATTACGTTCAGCAGGTGGAATAAGGATCGATTAGAATTTATAGAAAACAACACATGTGCTTAGCATCATTCACTTCACTAACATCCATCTGACTCAATCAAGACTTGAATTCAGGGATGAATTCAGGGGGTAGCCCGGGGGGGAATCTCCCTCCCGAAGAAAATTCTTTCCCCCCCGGAGAAACTCTCAAACTTCAGTCACAAAATGTAGAAATTACTTCATCCAATTATTTGTTTTTCTTTCTGTGCACATGCAGCCTTAATCCGATCTCTCAATATACATATAAATGACGCAGACCCATTCTATATAAATATTAAAAATGTAACATCTAAGATAGAATACCAGAATAGTCAATACAACCTGTATTTCTTAACGCTATGACCGAGTTTGGCAGAACATGAAATTGTCAACTGTTGAAGAAAGGTTTGTATTTTAGTAGGTACTATACTCTCGTCCTATATTATATATTAGTAGGTAGCACTAGCACAGATTGAGATAGGAAAGTTAGGGAAGATCTTTCGATCATTCCATATGATCTCTGATGTCAGCAGACTTCAGTTCTTGAAAATGTACAGTTCTTGCATTATTTGAAATAGAGCGCCTAAATCCCATTTCTCGCATGGGAAGTAACAGACGTAAATGTGCTTTACGATTGTTAAAGTAAGCACACCTTTCTTTAACTAAAAATAAGTCAGTTAAAGGGTGAGATTCAGATGGCGTCATTTAGAGGGATCAGGGAGGAACAGTTATCCCTCCTGAGTTAGAGATTTATACAGAATTTATCAATATAATAGTAGTATATAAGTGAATGATTGCTAATGAAGCTGACGAAGGAGGGGCAAGCGGGGCGACGGCCCGGACACCAAAGTAAAGGGCACATGATTGGGAAGGAAAAAGAAAAGAAAAGAAGGAAAGAAAAAAGAGAGGAATGAAACACATGTGCACATGTGGGCATGTACACATATATAAAATGAAAGGAAAAAAGTAATAAAAAGTGCTCAAAATCAAGGAAAAGCAGGGTTTATCTATCTATATATATAAAAGAGAACGTACAAATCCTTTGTTAGCTCATCACGCTAATACGGCTGAACCAATTTCTTTCATTTTTGGGGGGTTATTAAGATTTGGACCCTAGATGGTTTTTATCATATCACTTTAATTTTCAATTACCAGTGTCTTGAGATAATTGATCATTCAAGTGTCCATAACGTACAAATCCTTTGTTAGCTCATCATAGCTAAATCTAACCGTATTTATATGCAACCCACATGACCGTGTCACTCGGCGGGTTAACATAAATGACAGGCGATATAATGTTAACATTTACTCCAATCTTCTATGGTTTTTATCATATCACTTGAAAGCGAAAAAGTAAAAATTATCTAAGTAACAAAGTTTATTGCGTTCCGGGGTGACCCCAGCGAAGCGGGGTGAACGCTGCTAGTTTTTTAAATTTTCTCACCTTTCTCAGCTGGTCTGTCGACCTCACTCATATGTTCGGGGGTGCCGTCGTATACTCTCGCCCCAAGCGCTGATTTTCCACGACACGGCACTAATCCTACTGAAGATTTCGTAAACTAAAATATTGATGTGTATGCAGTGAAGAAACCAAGGCTAATATAGCCTACTTGATTTAGAATCAGAAGTGTGAGAAAGAATGATTACTTTTTGTTAAGATATTCCTATGTATGTTTGTTTTAGGACAAAAAATATTTGAGTTAATTTAAATCTTTTTAAAAACTTCTACATTAGTAACAAACAGTAACTACTGAATATAGGAAAAAATAACTAAAATAGCTACTGTAAATAGCAGTTAAAATTTAGTCTAAAATATTTTTGCCAGTCTTTATTTAATGTTTTAGATAAAATTAAACGATTTTTTTAAAAATTATAATCTCTCATTGAATATTTATCAGCAACTAGTCTCAATATTAGCTAAGATGTACATGTGAATGGAATTGTTAAATATGCTGTTTTCTTGCAAAAATACAGGAAAACAACCCTTCCCCCGAGGAGTTCACATTCCCCCCCGGGTGAAAATGTCTGAATTCAACACTGCTTGAATTGCGGACAAGAAATCATTGCCTCCACTCGCGATATTAAACCTTAAACAAACAAACGAAAACATTTTTACCCTCGGATTTTTATTAACCTGAAACACCACATCTTTCAAATTTAATTCCCAGTTCTGAATAAGGAAAGTACCTAATTTTGCACTGACGACGGAGAACCATTAATGAAATATCTCTGAACAATAACTTGAATTGTTTATTAAGATACAAGCGCTGTTTAGTGGGGAATCTTTGAGTATAGTTGGCGCCACTGCAAGTTGAGTGAAAGTGCTTGTCCTTGCAAGGAATGACGCAACAGTGAAGGTTGCACCTTTCGCATTAATATTGTACGAAGAATTATTTTTATCCTCCGGTCCAGAATACTTTACCATTGGACGTCTTAGAAATGGTCTTCATTGCTCGTTTCCTTTTCTTCCGGTTCCCTTGTGCTGGAGAATCCTCAGCTTTTGTATGCGCTCATCATTATAAATAATCTTTCCTCTATCAATGGTAGACACTCCTTGTAGCCCTCAGGCACTGCGGTTCTGCGCTAAAGATTTCAAAGCAATTCGTAAATTAATATATATATATATATATATATATATATATATATATATATATATATATATATATATATATATATATATATATATATATATATATATATATATATTTTATATTCGCCAGAACAAAATCAGAATTTGCATCAACGGTATGGACGCCACAAATTATAAACGATGTCTGCAAGTTGAACGAAGGGAAAATATAATTTTCAGACTTCTCACATATAAGTATATTTGTATTTACAATTTGAACCCTGCTCGAATCTATTAGCTGACTATGCAATACCATATATATATATATATATATATATATATGCTTATAGAATATCTATAAACAAAATAAAAAAAACACAGAACGGTTACTGAGGCACTGTTTATTCATTACACAACACATTTGATAGTCTAAAGTTTCTTAATGCAATTCATATTAATGTCCCTTCATCTAGAATAATAAATATAAATACTTCCTCATACTGTAATCAAATACATTTAGCATTCTCTAATACGGAGAATTGGTGCTTCTTTTAATTATATTATTAAATATAACCTACTTCCACTGTTGATATGTTTGACACAACAAAAACATTCAAAAAGAAGATTATTAGTAAACGCGTGTAATGAGTTAGGACAATGTAATTGTGTGTCACACCTGTAGTGTGAATTTCAATAAATAAATAAATAAACAGCTTGTTTCAACGTAAGAATTGTCCTGTCCACTGTAGTCTACCCGCTAGTCTTACCCTCCCTCTTTTAGCTTCTCTCTCACACCTGATAAAGGAGTTTCATATGCATTTACGATTATGAAATACGATTTTACTTTTTCTCCAATCCTGGGGAGAACCAAGCAAGTCACGATGGATGCCGCTTAATTTGGATATAGATATAAGTACCTCCGCTGCTTGCCAATAGATGGCACTAGTGCTTAACTTGGATATAGATATAAGTACCTCCGCTGCTTGTCAATAGATGGCACTATTGCTTAACTTGGATATAGATATAACTACCTCCGCTGCTTGCCAATAGATGGCACTAGTGCTTAACTTGGATATAGATATAACTACCTCCGCTGCTTGCCAATAGATGGCACTAGTGCTTAACTTGGATATAGATATAACTACCTCCGCTGCTTGCCAATAGATGGCACTAGTGCTTAACTTGGATATAGATATAACTACCTCCGCTGCCTGCCAATAGATGGCATTAGTGCTTAACTTGGATATAGATATAACTACCTCCGCCGTTTGCCAATAGATGGCACTAGGGCTTAACTTGGATATAGATATAACTACTTCCGCTGCCTGGCAATAGACGACGCTGGCGTGTAGAAAGTAGATTTGAAACAATCGTAATGATTCAATTGCAACTTAAAACTGTATTGTTTCAATTTAATGACTTCAAGATATATAATGATGAAGCTGAAGATGAAAGTGTTTTGCTATTTATTATTAGGACGAGGATCGTAACATAGGGTTCCCATTCGTCCCGGACAATTCGGGATCGTCACGAAATCGAGATTTGCGTCCCAAAAATATTTCTTGGGACGCTTAAATGTCCCGAATTTCAGCGAAGAAGAAAGGAAGGGAATGTTATAGTTCGCTTTTTTCACGTGATTAGGTATACAATTATTCTCTTCAACTTCTGAGTATGGCAATTCAGGCAATTCAAGAGTTGAAAAAAAAGACTTGAACACATAAAACGGATTTAATTAAGTTCACGAATTAACTACTTTGACATGAACGAAGCATTTGTTTCATTGGGCCAAGGACAAACGATTTTACTGCTCAATCTTATTGTTATCTTTAATACTCTGTTTCAATCTGCATCTTGCTTCTGAAATCTTTTAATGAACAATCCCTGGCAGGTATTTTTAGCAATTTTCCGCTTACCATTCAAGAAGAAAAATATATTGTTTCAATTTAAAAAAAACCTAACAGACAACAATGGGAAAATGTTGGAGTTATTTTTAAAATAAAAGCTTATGAGGAGGGGTTAATTATTTGCAGCAGATTTTCCAATTTTGCTTACCAGAGACAGGGGTAAGGCATCTGTTTACATTTGCTTAACTAGAGAGGAGAAGGTCCATTAAGATCACAAAAAGTATGATTATGTAGTACTTGAACAATTCTTATCTAATGGAAGGAAGTAAATTAGTATATAACACTTCTTTTCATTTTAAGCATTTCAAAGATTCTCGTAATTTAGTAGCTCACGGAATTTCATTTTTGAAATATGGCATCCCTATCGTAATAATATTTACATTTGATGTTTATATAACCATAGGTGGGTTGTTGGGCAGACTGGAAGAAAGTTAAAAAAAAAATACAGCTTTCAATTAAGCACTTAGTGGTGCAACAATTAGTGGTTAATAGAACCAAATTCATGTACACTCATGTCCGAAATTATTGTCGCATGTCTATAAATATGTTGTTCTAGGTATATAATTTGATAACGAATTCGTCTGAATTTCTTATAATCTTAATATGTGTATAATCGGCAAAGACATGTATGTGGCAAATTTCATGTCAAGAGATCAGTAAATAAGAACAATAAAACGAAAATAAAACTTTCTTGTCCATTTAGCAACATTTTGTTTTACTCAATCTAATTTTCGTATTTATTATTATTTTCCTATGAAATTCACCACAAATATACATTTCCCGATTATACACATAGTATCAGTATTAAAAGTACCCTGCAAAATCATTATCAAATTATATTCGTACAAAAAGATAGTTATAGATATGCGACAATAATTTTGGACATGAGTGTACATGTTTCCAATCGGTTTATAATATGTTTTCAATAACAAAACTATAACGCTCTGTAATATCCATAATAACAGACAATGTGCATTTCATTAGCGCCTGCATCTCTCCTTTACCTGTAATTTAATGTAAGGGAAACAAATGTTAATCAAAGCATGAAATCATTTCCTTAATTACTACTTATGAAATATTCTTCCGGAAGCCATACGCAACGAAGCTTTCCTGTTCCAGTTGTGTTGAAAGCTGTGACATTGCGAAGGTCGCTTTGTAACCCTCACCTTGGATAGAAGACCGGAAGCTTCCTTCTGGAATGAGGAAACAAAAAAAAAAAAAAAAAAAAACTTTCCTTAATTGTGGTACACTCACTTTCAGCTATGAGGGAATGGATGAATTCTCAAAGTTGATTGTCACTTTATTTTTTTCCCACTAATGCATCTTGCG
Source organism: Thermobia domestica (assembly GCF_964235325.1). Lineage (NCBI taxonomy): Eukaryota > Metazoa > Arthropoda > Insecta > Zygentoma > Lepismatidae > Thermobia > Thermobia domestica. The sequence continues at coordinate 963,706 of NC_137462.1, read as the reverse complement.
AAATTATTTTGACAGATCCCATTCGGTTACATTTGATTATATTAATTAATAGTGCTGGAAACCATGTTTGGCCCTACATATACAAAATCATTCAATACCTGTCTAAAATGATTCAAAACTTATGGATGCTTAATACAGATACAATGGGTATGTTCGAAGAACTCATGACTCATGAATGGGTAGCATTATTCAATAACATTGAAGAAAATCAGAAAATACGGCACCGGGTGTATCATGGTTTTCAATCTAAAATGGTGGTTTTTCAACCTGAAATAGTGTTTTTTCAACCTAAAATAGTGGTTTTCAATCTAAAAAGATGGTTTTCAATCCAAAATGGCGATTTTCAATCTAACATGGTGGTATCAATCTAAAATGGTATTTTTCCTATCTAAAATGGTGTTTTTCCGATCTAAAATGGTAGTTTTCAATCTAAAATGCTGGATTTCAATCTAAAATGGTATTGTCCAATCTAAAATGGTGGTTTTTAATCTAAACTTGCTGTTTTTAATCTAAAATGCAGGATTTTCTTCAATCGCACTAGCTATTTGTGCTCTACAGTGGTAAGGTGCCTTATGTTAGATGAAAAGAAAGGTTTCCAGTTCAGTAGAGAGAAATGTATTGTTAGGGATATGATACAAGATATGGTAGCGGGAAAAAAGGAAGGGTCGAAAAAGGCTACGTATTAAAAAGAATATTGCTACATAATTCATACGAAATGGTTAGCTGAGGATTGTGAAAAATGGAAGCTTCCAAGCTGCGCAAACGATCTCCCAATAACGGCTACACAACCAGATGATGATGACATTTTGTATCCATTTAATGGAATTAACGATTAAGCGCCATTTCCCGACTTCCATTACAATAATTCCTTCGCGTGATGTTACAGTTGTAGCTAATGGTAGATATTGTGATGACAAGAAAAGCTTAGAAGTAGAGAACAAACTGTGTTTTTCTTTGTGTTTCCTTTCAATTTTGCGCAAGAGTTTAATGCGTGAAATTCAATAACTGTTTCAAAACAAACAAACAAACAAACACAGTTATTTGGTTAATTGACTGCATTTGACTACAAAACAATTGTAGAGACGAAAGAAAAGAAGTTGTTTTCGGAGACGCCCTTTGTCTGTGTTTTTAAGAAAAAGATAAAAATGTGATTTTTCTCTCGTAACCATTTCCGCCCTTCCATCTTCTAAAAACAACACAAAGGAGAAAGTTCTCTCTCCACAAACAGGGTTGGGAATTACAGGATTTTTTTCGTACTGCGTTTCTCCTTTGGTTATAACTTAAAATAATATAATGGTAACATTTTCTAATAACTTCTGTAATAATAACATAGTAGTAGTGTTTCATTTTGTCAAAACTAGGAATCGTCAGACTTTAAAGTTTTGTGCAGTCAATGCATTCTTTTATTCTGAGTGTTCTTGTGAGTTTTATTCTGAGTATAACTGACGTATGTAACATACGTATATGTATGTAATATACGGAAGACTGCTAGATGTCATACAGCCTGTAACGGCATGATGTAATATCTAAGAGTTAAAAATATGTAGCATATGGATAACGTATACTCCGTACTGATTTCTATATAGTAAACATAAGGATTCCCTATATTAGTACAATATACCGCTGTCCGGAGAACGGATTTTTCCCAGTGTGATATCAGCAAATGTACACTGTCTATTATAATAATAATAATAATAATAATAATAATAATAATAATAATAATAATAATAATAATAATAATAATAATAATAATAATAATAATAATTCAATTGTATCTTTTAGGCTAAAGGAAACATATTCTTAATGAAAATAAATTATTATTATAAAAGAACTAACGGAATGAGAATCTGGGGCGAAATGGAAGAATCCCGAAAAAGTCCCAGACACAATATTGTCAAACACAAACTCACATGACCTGAGTTCGAATTAAGAACTCCTGGTATCAGAGGCGAGCGCTTTACCATTGAGCCACCAGACACCAAATAATTTTGTTGATTGAAGGCATTTCCAACGCTGCTCCAGAAGCGTACAGTGAGCTCCGTGACCCTCGACCCTCGTTTGAGTAGCAACAAGTAATTCGCTGTTAACTTTTATAGGTCAACTAGTGAGCGCCCAACAAACACAGGGCACGATTGCATTTTTTGTTTTGTTTTGTTGTATTTCAACACATTTTGCTGTTACAAACAACTCACTGATGAGGTCAATGGCCTTTCGATTGGATAAGATAACACTTAATAATGGTTTCTGGGACCAAAATAATTTCCTTCGTGCTCTCGGTACTTTCAAAGAGCCAATTTGAGTTATTGAAGGTGTGAAAGACAAGAAAGTCCATAATTGGTCCTTCGTTTTGGATGAGGAATTTCTTCTTAATTTTCGGGAAGTTATCCATTGCATAAGGCAATTTTAACAGGTAAGAAAAGAAAGTTATAAAACATCTGCTCTAATGCGCTAGTATAGAAAACTCGGAGAGGAAAAATTTAGCAGGGTTCTGTATTATATACAAGATTTTCTGTACCTGGCTACGAACAGATTTGTTACTTCGGCAGAACTAGCCGCAAATAGAAATGGCTTTGGAATGGAAATTCGGTAGAAAGAAAATCATGTATGTTCTCCGTTAGCACGTGCAGAATACAGAAAATCACCGTTATGACAAACATTATCGGTTTGTGTACGTTCACTATATACTTCCATTGTTGTCTACTATCTAGGTTTTCTTTTTGGCTGGAAATAAACATACACGGAAAGGAATTGAGTGCGTAGCAGCATCTATAAAATCTGTACGTAACATATGTATAAAGCGAAGGAGTAAATGTGTAGCGTCTAGGCTGATCTGACACAAACACTGTATAGAAAATATGCACCACAACACACCGCAGTTCTGCCGTGGTAGGAGCAGCTCCAGAAAAGCAATCTGTACCCAGAATCTATGTTTGTTTTCCTCATAAACGCACTCGATTTTTGTCGCTGTAAATGACTTTAGAATTAGTATATGGAAAGTGCTTTACAACCTATAGGTAAGAAGATAAAAGTTTATTTCTCTTAAAGGAGTGCTCCACTTTGTTTCTAAAACGTTGTAGGAAAGCCTCCCAGAAAAGAAGGCTTATTGGCAAATTCTCTCGACAATATATTATCTACAATAAAACATAAATTCGAACTTGCAATAACTTAAGAAAGTTCTTTTTATGCGTATTTATCATTTTCGTTTGCTGCCTTTCAATCCTATCATTGAAATCTCTGGTAACGTTATGGAGTAAAATCAGAAGAAGTAGTCTGAATCTTATGCTAATTATTGAAAGGTTTAGCTCCCTGGCTTTAGAGCTAACGAAAGATAAAACTGCTTTTAGATGAGTGATATGTAGCCAGCACATCAGATCGCGTCGTCGTTATTTATGCATTTGCATTTCTAGCCTCGAGTTAAGAAATGGGGCACAGTGAGGTAGTGGCAAATGTTCACTTCTGGAGCGAGGAGTCCATAGTAGTATTGGCCTCTCATAACTTCTGTAGAAGTCTCGTCTCGTTTCTATTGTCGAAAAAGCGTTCCTTATCTCGTCTCAATTTGTAAATGTATGCACAAAATTAATTACTTTTTTAAACTTAATTTTATGTAGAAGTTATCAGAATATTACTGCGTCACAAGAGGTCCACGAAGGGTATAGTATAACAATATTTTAACATATTTATTATTAAAGTTTATTGTGTAATTCCATTCGTATCCTTAAACGTTAATAAATGTTCTCCGTTGTGTTCATAAATCACTTTATTAATTTATAGTTTATTATTCAATGAATTACATAATATTAAAATAATGTTTAAGATTTAAAACTCGCTAAAACCAGTGTTGCTCACACGAAACTCGCAAAACGAGACGAGAATTGCCATGTTTCTTGTCTCGTCTCAAATTTGAAAAGTACTTCTCGTCTAATTTTGAAGACAAGAAATTTCTACACTAGTTCCGGGTTTGATCCCTGATCATGTAAATTTTGTTGCTGACAACCTAATGCATCATGTCCGTGGATATTCTCGCGTTCTTCTGTTTTTCTCATATTCTCATTCCACCAAAACTTTCATAATCATGTCATTCTCATTAATTATCCATTTCCTTTTGCCTAAAGATCAGAACCGTTGGATGTGTAACGTAGAGACCTGCACGGGCCGAATTTTTCGGCCCGAGCCCAATCCAGCTCGAATGTGCCTAGGCCCGGCCCAGCCCGGGCCCGAAAAGTTTTGAAGATTTTCGGCCCGAGCCCGGCCCGGCCCGATAAGTTTTTAAAATTCTTGGCCCAAGCCCGGCCCGGGCCCGATAAATTTTAAAAGTTTCATTTTGTAACATTTTTCACGGGCACACTTCTTCAACGTTTGTCTTTATTCTAATTATCGTTTAACGAAAGTCAATAATTATTGCAATTAATCGGTCCCAGCCCGGCCCGACCTGAAGAGAAATCAGTGTCGGCCCGCCCAAGCCCGGTCCGCGGTCCGGGCCGGGTTTCGGGCCTCGGGCCGAGCCCGCCCGTGCAGGTCTCTAGTATAACGGCAGGTTTAATTTCATTTCATTTGGGGTTAACTTTTACATGAATAGTTCTCTAATTGGTTCAGGATGCAGAGATAACATCAAAATTCCGTCCCCACGCCGAGAAGAGAACTTCTTATCACATGTACTAAAGGCGTGCAAGCTAACCATTAGTCCACATGATGGTGTCTTTAATTATTAAATAGAAATAACATCCGTTTCTCTGTGACAGTATCAACAAGTGTGAGAGTTTATATTTGAATTGTAGGAATTAGAAGCTGCGAAAGCACATGGCCATTAACAAAACTTCTTTGATTCTACTTCAATTGTCATCCATTAAACATATCACAAAAAAATATGTAGTATTTGTAATTGTAAAGATTGATTTGTGTGTTTTCACAAAAGAATTCGAGTTCTATGTCTGATGTTGCTTTCTGCTAGCACAAGCCAAAGCTCGAACTTATCCTTCTGCCTATGCAACCAACATTACTTGAAGCGCGAATGGGTTGCATACGAATGCCTTATTATAATCTAAAAAGGAATTTGAAATTCAGTTCTTGTGTTTTATATGACATGCAACTCAGAGGTTATGAAGAACAGGATAATATGGGCTCCGTACTTTGCAAGTACAGGCTGTTCCCGTCCACACTATCAGAGGACTACGCCTCTCCTCCTCTTCCTCCTCTTGCTGCTCTTTTGTTTTACTCCTTTAGGATACACATGTTCGGATGCTTTTGCAACTGCTGAACATAATTATGTCTGTAGAATAGAATCTATATAATTATGTCATTTAAAGCAGTTCATTCTACATTTTAACGTCACTTTTCATTGTAGTTTTTGGTAACATTAATAGAATTGAATGATCTTCGCATATTATATAGATCATGGGTTCTCAACGTTTTTCACTAATGTGCCACAATGTTTAATATAGACAATATTAATATCAGTAGTCAAAGTTATTCTGGGAAAAGTATAATTTCTTTGACCCAGGGCAAATATTGACTTACTTTGTAACTAAAGTTTAATGTTTTTTAATGCGTATACATTCTTTGAATCAACTTAATATATATTTATTAAAAGATACGAACTTTTAAATTTAATACAACGTTAAGTGAACACATATTTCTCTTTGTGATATGTCAGCTCTTAAATAAACTTACAGTGAAAATAAACAATGAATGTAGAAATGAAATATTACAGAATTCACATTCTTTCTTCAGTCTGAAAGTTGTGTTGTTTGGTTGTTTCAATTGGCTTGACGTTAGTCTTAAAAATGGGTTCAACACAGGCAACTTTGTGGTTTTGCCAGTTGAAAGACAAAATAACATCCGTCTGGAAAGTCCCTAGAGTGGTATCAACTCGGCTACACTTCACGTTCTTGTCTCAAGCAAGAGCGTATTTTCACAGAACTTTACAGAAGCTGTGCATACCATCCACCAATGGCTTGCGTACCACAGATTGAGAAACCATTATAAAGATGAATGGATTATCTATAACATACTAAAATCATTCAATTTTGTTTAGGTAGTCGGAGGCCACCTCGAAAAATATTTCTAGATAGTATCTAACTTACAATGATGCTATTGCTCTATTGCTCCAGTTATTCCAGAGTTTTAAAACAACAATGATAGTGAATGAGAGGCGTTCTCTATTGTGTAGAAGATTGAGACAGTTTATAGTATTGTCATCGATAGTAGTTATAAACGGAATGTCTTCCATTTAACTGGATGTTGAAACTTCCAAAGATACTTGCGCGTGCCTTCTCTGATGGAGGAGAGGAAAGGAATGTGATAGCCATGCATAGTAAGTTGTCTCTTTCACGTGACTTGGGCGGTGCAGATCTCAACAGAGACCATCTATTACAACGTTGTCAAATTTAATAATTACGTTTTATTTATTCTTTGCCTGACCTTGGTCTATTTAGAAACAAAAGCTAATCGTTTAAGAGAGGTTATGCGCTGAATAACAGAAATTCCAGTAGAGAAGGACATCTTTTGGACATTTGTTCCACTGTGGAGAATGTGTTGCCTCGTCAATGGACGTCATGGGGGAAAATTCAAGTAATTTACCAATTGGAGACAATATTTGGGTCGGAAATTTGCAAATAAACTGATCTGATTAGTTAAAACGACAGAAATTACAAAAAGAGAAAGAGATTATCTGTTCAGATACATAAACATGATGAGTTCGTTCTCAAAGGATTTTTACGGTAACTTTCCTTGGCGTTAGGAAAACTTTATTCTCATTGCAAGAATGGATTTCTAAATTTAATCATTAAGATAAGATGATATTCGGAGATGATATTAAGATAAGATGATATTTAGAGATTATGTCGTTGAGTTCACTTTTTTTTTCTAAGGAGAAAAACCCTTAATATTACTAATCTTTCTCTTCTTTCGTATCTGTTCAAGCGTTAAATTTTTTTAAAAAATCTATCAGTCACATCCTGCCTCCTCCAGGCTACACTGGAAAAAATCCATTATCCGGACAGCGCTAAATTGTACAAATATATAGAATCCTTATATTTACAACGGAAATCAGTACGGAGGATACGTTATCCATATGCTACATACTTTTCACGCTTAGATATTACATCATGCCCTTGCAGGAAGTATGACATCTAACAGTCTTTCGTTTATTACATGCATATACATATGTTACATACGCCAGCTACGTTATGAACGTATGTGAGATCCTGACCGCCTATATGCAGTTCTTTCGTTTGTATGGAAAATACTTTTATTCGGAACACTTATACGGAAAGCCCGTATAAAATATAGACTTCTTTTTTAGATATACGTTTGCTGTACGTTAAGTCCAAAAACTACAGGATTTACACATGTAACCTACGTTTTTACATAGGCCACATACGGTTTTTTATTCAGTGTAAGGGGACGCATGATTATGAAATAATTTGTGGCTTGAGGATATAGAAGGAACAGATAAGGTTTTGTCGTTCAGCACAATCTCACATCGAAACAGCAAACATTTACACCACAAATGGGTATTCAACCACGAATCCACGTGCTCTCTAATCGTATATCTTGGAATATTAACCTGTAGTAACAATGATGTCTTACGATAGATTGAGAGCAATGGATGCTCTGCTTTAATGGTGGACGTTCAAAAGAAGAGGTTGATCATACCTTATTGTAATTGAATGTAATTTTGTATTTTAACGAAGGGAGCATGAGGAACTATTATCAGGACTCGTGAGCAAGTTGATGTTAAGAAAGAGCAACGGTAGCTCAGTGGTAAAGCGTTCATCTCTGGTGTATGGAGTCCTTGGTTCGATCCCAGCTCGTGCCAAGTGAGCTTTGTTAGTGGACAAACACGATATTCGTGCGTTTTCTCGGGGTTACCCCGTTTCCTCCAACTTTCTTCATTTCTCATTATCACCATCTCTTTTAGCTTAGTCGTCATAACTGTGGGACATAAAACTTTAAGATTTCATTTTCATTTTGAGGTTAAGAAATACAAGGCTATTCAAGACGGGAGAGTTGAAAGAATTAATCCTGGAGGCAAAGGCACCGGAAGAGTTCACCGTAGAGGTTATTGTATAGAAGAGATGTGTTAAGCTTTTCGGAAGAAGTGTCATGGAATAAACACCTGACAGTGTTGAGTAAAGGAGCTTAAATATTTCAGATGGAAGTGAAATCGATTAATGAGAGTCTGCAGGAGAAGAGGTTGAAGAACCTCACTGACAACGTTCTTTGTATGAAAACTCTTACTAAATAATAGTGTCATTTTCTTATATCACTTCCTGTGTTCCCTGAAAGAAGAAGAAGAAGAAAGAATATGCTGCTTCCACAGTTTCCGATTCATCATATCTCAAATGACTGATATGAATTTCAGGAATGCAACGGATGGAACTGAACGTAAATATCAGAAGAAGGAAGATAATATATTCGAGTGCGAGGTTCTTTCTTAAACAGTGGACGACAGCATAAGACAGAGATTGTTGTTGTTGATGATTAACTTGAATCTCTACTTCCAATTGTCGCGTGACTTCTGAATATTCAGGAGGAGGATACAGAAAATGCTGAAGAGAAAGTAGCGACCACACGACGAACAAATAGGTTTACACTTGCGCTAATCTCTTAAATATACGTGTTTCAACCTTGAGAAGAGTTACATCTTGCGTTGGGAGGGTTTCTTAAAGCCTGAGAGGGCGGAAGACGTTTACTCGATGGCCTTGAGTGTAACATCACCCCACCCCCTTCCACTACATCAACACAGGACGAGAAGCATCCATTTGTGTTGCAATCAAACGTTGCTTCACAGTTCAAATCGTTTTGTTAACGAAGCATGCACACTTGGCAGTTGGTAGTTTACACACTACTGACAAATTCGCTGTAAATATTAGTTTGTCTAATATATTAGGTTTTCAGATTCTGTTGTATGATGTTATTGTCGATGCTTAAGTCAACATCATTTCATCATTTTACACCAAACACATTACTGAAACTCACCATAAAGGAGGACTTGAAACAGGAGTTCAATTGCTGTAGAAAAACTATATACAATAAAACATGTTCAAAGTAGAATCGCAAGTGACCAAACTATTTTTTTTTCAAATTCGACGAGTTCCCGCATTACACGGAAATTCTATACAGAGATGCTATAAATCTGAATAATTTTGTACTAATTTTAAGTACATACCAACTGGCATATCTACTGTTTAGGAGTGTAGATCCTCGCTGATTTCGTTCTTACACTGGTACATGTTATCAAATCCTACAGTATATTTATCAATCACACAATTATTTATTACTCTTGTGCTCTTGTCAACTGCACTGCACTACACTATCTTATACTACATTAAAGTATATTGCAGTCAGAGCTTCATTTTGTAGTATTGGTCCAGATATGTATATATATTCTTTGATCCTGCATTACTGTACCATTCCCAAACGATTTCGTTAACTTCCTCGTTCCCGGTTTTCTTTGGTTTCCTTTTAATTTAACCATTTCCTTACAGCCATTCACTCATTATTTTAGCTACGCCTTAGCGCGCCATAAATTATTATTTTCTTGCACTTAAATCACATTATTATTTTCCGTACAGAGTTTATCTTTCTGTTCAGTTTTGGTCACTTTATCACATGCGACTTAGTTATGATGATCACTGTTAAGTATACTAAAATTAAATTTCCCTATAGTGGCTTATTCTGAAAATATTTCTGTGTTATATACGTAGTTTGTAGTGAATTCAATTATTGTTTTTCGTTTCGGAGTTGGACAGATTCCGTATTATGCAAAAACATTAACATTGCATAACTTGTTTTCTTGGCTGAAACCATGAAATTTATTCATGATGGACAAATTCTACATTCTGCTTCGAACAAGTGTTACTGTATTTGATTTGGATTCAAAACAATTATTTGAACACTAAATGAACTACGTATATTCCTTGCTGAGACTCTCAAGTATCCATGTTTTCATTACTTTCAAAATCGAAACTAAGTCATTGGAAGCAAATCCTGATTACACGCACGTACATCCAAGTTTCTAAAGTAATTTGTTTTTCATTTGGAACAGTGTCGTTATGAGGTTGAGCTTTTGTGAGATCTGCCTAAGTTATTAAAGTATTGTGAAAAGGTCTTGGTCTTTGTAGCTATCGACTTAAAAATCTGATCTTCAATTCCACCCAAAGTGAAAACGAACAAAAGATTTTTTTTTTTGTATTTTTGTTGTTGCACAAAACAAGCGACAACTTGACGAAGGTCTCAGAATTTGATTCATAAATCTTGGTTGTCTTTCGGATGACCTTGACCTTGGTTTTATCATAATGACTCCGTGTGTAGGTTCTGTAGTGCAGTGATGGCCAAACTACGGTGCACGGACCACACGTGGCCCCTCTTAAAGCAAGACATTGGCTGTCATTGTTGTTTTTTAACAAATTATTTTGGCCCTACCAAAACATTTTCTTCCTTCTTTCACTTATTTCTTAAAAAAAGAAAAAGAAAAGGAAAAAATAATCATCGTTGCTCTAGTGGAAGGCTGCATTACTTAATGATTTGTAATATTTCACTTTTGCAATAATATCTGTAGGAACTATCGGTAAACTATCGACTCAAACAAAACATTAATTTATTTTGTTATTCTTGTTAATTTTTTCCTAGGCTGTGATACTGAGGTGTGTTCCAAAGTCTTTGTGCAGAAATATTGGTTTCTCTTCTCATTTATACAGTATATTGGTGGATACCCATACGTGTTACGGAAAGGTCAATGTTGTTATATAGACAGTGCCCATGCGATTTACAGGTGAACTATTTCTGTTATTTTGAGCACTGATGATGGCGTTAAGATACATACATTGCTGATTGAAACAGTATGTTAGTTCAGGTAGAGTCCGATAGATGGCACGGAAATTCGCATTTTACTCATAATGTGATACAGAATACGGCTAGAGCAGGTGACACTAAAGGCATTAGTTCTCCGGAGTCTTTTGTCCTTTTGGAACTATAAATTTTAGTGTTACTGATAATATTTATAAATTAAAATACTTTGTAATTAACATAATTCATTTATGCTGTTTTTATTGTATCCTTCACCTATTCGTTCCACTTTCCAACTCGTTGCTGTTGAAGTTGGTTTGAAGTTTAAGGTACCTTTCAACACCCTGGCTATATGAAACGTGGAGGTACAGCTTAATGTGGGGTTCGAACAACGAGCTCCCATCTCCTTAACATTAGATAATATTATTAAAATATTACATTGAAGGAGGAGGTTGTTATCCTGAAAACGATGCTAGACATAAGGCTATAGTTTATTAACGGAAGAACACAAAAATAAGAAAAGGTCAAAAACTTAGACATCAATGTTTCCCTCAGCGAGACATTTCATTCTCATAAAACTTTGTCTTATCGTGTTGCTCACACTTGGAATATCTGTAATGTACATTACCTATATTTCAACCAATTAAGAATAGAATGGAATGTAAAAAGATAAAAGAAGAAATTACGAAATTACCAACTAAGATTGAAAGATATAAAATACATCTGAAACTCGAGAACTTTAGGTAATAATTCGGAAGTCATACCGGGGTCAATATATTAATTTGAATGAAAAAGTAGACTAGTTCTACGCCGTATATCCTTCGAAATTGAAAATCTTTCTTGAAGAGGCGGTAAATATTGTCGAGTTTATTAAAACCCATCCTAGTAGCCTCTTATTTTCTGTTCTTTGTAATGAAATGCGAAGTAATCAGGAACACTTATTATTATTAAACTTGGAAATTAGCTGACTGACTCGGGGGTGAGATTCTGACACGGTTGTTTGCGTTTCGTGACTAACTAAGGTTGTTTCTCATTAATTCTAGTTTGAATTAATTCACAGTTTAAGCAATTTGATACGACTAAGGATTCCTGTCGTCCCGAATTTACATAATCAGTCACCCTGACCCGAAGATTTTTTTGGGGGGAAGCCAAATTGCTCTCGCTTCTGTCCAAAGCACAACTTAATATAATTCGTTCGATATTTTAAAAAAGTCTTCGATATGTGGCTGATAGAAATAATTTATTGTCAGTCACTTAACGAGATTCTATATATCTGAACATTTCTGGGATAAATGTACACTTATGTCCAAAATAATTGTCGCATATCTATAACTGTCTTCTTGTAAGAATATAATTTGATAATGATTTTGTAGGGTACTTTTAATACTGATATTATGTGTATAATCGGGAAATGCATATTTGTGGTAAATTTCATAGGAAAAGAACTATAAAGACGAAAATTAGAATGAGTAAAACAAAATGTTGCTAAATGGACAAGAACGTTTTATGTTCGTTTTATTGTTCTTATTTACGGCTCTTTTGACATGAAATTTGCCACATACATTTCTTTGCCGATTATACACATACTAACATTATAAGAAATATCGGTCGAATTCGTTATCAAAAACTATATTCCTAGAACAGCATATTTCTAGACATGCGACAATAATTTTGGACATGACTGTATCTAGGTATTAGATTCCTACTCTTTTGAGAGCTTCCTCGTGGTTAAGCGTTTAGCGTACGCGCCTTTGGTTTGGAGGACCCGGGTTGGATTCCCGGTGGGGATTCATGTGGTTCGGATCCCACGTTAAGTAGTAGGTTCACGTCTCATATAGCCTCGTTGCTGAAAGGAACGCTAAACTAAAAATCAAATCAAATTGAATTCTAGTCATTAAACTCCCCGAAACTGTTTATTTCATTTTCTTACTTCTTTACAAGAACAAAAATAGCAATTTTCGGCAGACCCCTTGAACCCTTCAATTTTCGGCAGTGGGGGGGGGGTAAGCTCAAGACCCTATTATTACTCTTATTTACAAATAATATTAGTTTTACTTATTTTTTATTTTTATTTTTATTTTTTTATTTTATTTAACAATCACCAGATACAGCTCAGAGGCCAATTTACAATCTAACAACAACAATGGAAAGGATTTTGGGAAGGTATCGGCCACTGCCTGTTTAATATGTTTACACGTTCAAGCAGTCGTTTATTTAAATTTCTAATGTAATCTTGGAAGAATATGGCTTTTAAACAAGCTGTGGGTAACCATTAAGGAAAAAAAAAGACTGTAATTTTAAAACAGTCAAATTCACGATTTGAACAACAACTATACCCTCTAATATAACTCATACTGTAAATTTTCATAGTATGTATCGCTTTCTTAGTATGAAAATCTGGCAACCCTACATATATGACTTTTCTCTTGCTTATTTGGGGGGGGGGACACTTTTAATATCTTGAATATTCTTTAACTAAAGCTTTCAAGGTAAATCTGTCAGCGTGTTTTCTTTGGAAGACAACAATCAAGAAGTCAAATTTCTAATGCAAACATTTAGAGAGAAGAAAATACGATTTCTTTTATATACTGAGTGATTTCGTTGATTTCAGTGAACAACCTCTTCTTGGTGATGTTCCTGAAAGTATGATTGAACATTTGAAGTCATTAGTGTCTCAATTAGTCTGTGTTTTCCGATTTGTCCTGAAAATATAAAGTAAAATAAAATAAGAGTCAGATGGAAACTTCCTTTCTGGACTCCGAATATAGACTTTCTTATTTCGAAGAAAAACATGTTTCGAGTTGTCTTATGAATTGATGTTCAAAACCCTGTTTCTTTTCTTACCTTTATTGAAGTTCTGATTCCAGTCTAACGCTATCCATCCTGAAATTCCGAAAGGGATGTAAGATAACTGCTGTCATTTACCACTACCTATTTGTGCAAGACAACTTTTTCTCATTTCGTACATATGTAAAACAATTATTGGAAGATATTTAACGTGGGGTCAGATTTACGTCTGAAATTATCTAATTTCGATCCAGCAATACGGTAATTCATGTTTGAAAAAGACCCATGAATCATTACATTAAGCCTAACTGGCAGGACTGTGTTTTTCCTAACACCTCCAGTTACAGTAGTATTGAGTTATCATAAAGACGCATTTAGTATTGCAAAATTGTAATGCATAACTTAATTTTTATCATTTGTAAAATATATTTTTAAAAATCCTTTTTGATTTCATGAGGGGAAGACACGGAAAATCAATAGTTGCTACTAGGGTTCTGTGAGATCATCCAGAAAAACATATTACGAGAAATGGCCTTCTGTAATTGTTAAAACTTTCGTGACGAAAGCCGAAAACTTCTTGACCAGCATCTCTTCCGAAATACTGGAAACAAAGGCCTAAATCCAAGTTGAACGCCTCGTTATTTCGTGTGATTTTCAGATTAAGTGTAGCCTTGAACGAATAAGAGTGTTGAGTGCTTGCAGTACAAAAATATGTTCAACGAAAACAGTGAGATATAGAAAATGTAAAATGTGGTATTTATGGTAAGTTAAGGTAATATAATGTTGAGTCCTATTCCCTTAAGATGACTCAACATTCTTGTTGTATTTTCCTCAGTCGACGTATTAATATTTCCTTTCCTTCTTATTTCCTTCAATCTTGTGAAGTTTTAAATTCCGCGTCAGGAAAGTAATTTGAGACGTCATCTGTTGTGGCCTTTAATTAGGGCGGTTGTTGCCTGTTTTGAACTCAGGTTCATTGAAAAACGATGTCCTTCATCACTGGAGCAGAAAAAAAAAAAAACCTTTGGAATGACTGTGAGTGGGTGGCGAAAATTTCAGTGTCAAAGATTTTGATTATGTAAATGGGAGGAACATATAAACAAACAAATACAACATATGATTCGTTGCGTTGTGGCATTAAAACATCACGTAATACACAGCTGTAACCTTGAAGGGTATTCATGGAACAAACAAATAAAACGACAAGACGCGAAGGTGGGGACCCCATTCGATGACGAAGGCTTCTGCAAGGCGTGTAATGGCAATCCATCCCACGCGTCCACTGTCGAAGGATTGGATAGAAAATTCATCGAAGCAAGAAAGAGACTCGTTTGCAAATAGGGACACTTGCCCTTCCTACGTTCTTCTATAACAATCAACTCGTAGGAGTGTTGTAGAGTTTTTATTTTTAAATTTCCATCAAACAATCCCAGGAAGACACTTATCATTGTTTGAATATTTCATTTCATTTTATAGCAGAGCGTTTAGCATTGCTGCCACAAGATCACACAGGAGTTCACAATTACGAAAATATGGAAATCGAAACAGTTGAAAATGTCGATCGTTGGAGTCTCACAATGCGTATGATGGTTTCTTCTCAAAATATCTGTCTTTGACGGAGTTAGAAGCTTGACTGGCCTTCGTACATGGCAATAGCTGAAGAATATAAACAGGTGGCGAATCCATTTCAGATGAATGTTTCCTCCAACAAAATAAATATTCATCTCCGATCATCTTGAAACTCGTACTTTCAACACGTGCAACACAGGGCAATAGCTGAGATGTAACATTCCACTTACCATATGTGGGTCTATGGCTGTGTTCTGATCGGATACAAGTTCTAGCCCACTTAAGCCTAATTTGGCTTGGTAGGCTCACAAAGTCAGTACAGATACATGCTTCTTTCCGTCATTCAAAGAGATGTCTAGCAAACTGCAAATTAAGAATATCGGTAGACTGATAATGAGAATTAGGAATACATGGTACAGCAGCTGTGGAATTACCACTTCGTAACTAGTGTTACTTACGAGACGAGAAATAAGGTTGTCTTCTCTCGTCTCGTCTCAATTCTCGAGGAATTCTTTCTTGTCTCGTCTCGATTCCCGGAAAGTTCTTGTCGTTTATTCTCGTTTAGTAAGGTTATATACAAAATTTATGCCCTGGCTTTCCTTAAATATACCGTACCTAGAATCATCGGAATCATTTCGCGTCACGAGAGATCCACGAAGGGTTTATGTAACAGTAATAATTGGGTCACTTGGGCTTACCACTCCTGCCGAAAATTGAAGAGCTCAATTCCAAAAGAGCTTAAGCCAAAAAAAAAAAAGTCAGTTTTTCAAGACACGATTTTTTGTGTGTTTCCATCATTCTATTTCTGTAAAAGAAAAGTAATCTACATAAAAGAAAATTGTGATTCCTTACTTTTCGTAAGATAACAGTGAAGTTATCATCTATAGCAAGAGCTATATAAGCGTTTTTAGGCATGAGTTAGAAAATAACTTGAGAGAATACTGTTGACTAAGGACATTTTGGAAAACAACCCTGTTTTCTTTTGCCTACAATTAATTTGATTTATGGAGTTTTTGCATGAAATCCAGTTTAATATACTGAGATGCTGAAATGAAACTTAATAGAATTAATATCTCAAAATTGACAAAAATTGACTTAGACTCTTTTGGAATCCACCGCTTCAATTAAGGGGTTCAAATAGTCTGCCGAAAATTGCAAAATTTCCTTGTAAAGAAGAAATGAAATGTAAGAAACAGATAACATTTTAAACCATATTTGTTATTGAAGTATATGATGTATCGACTAAACATTGATAAATGGTCTTCATTATGTTCGTATAATCACTTGATCAATTTATAGTTTTTATATTATCAGTCATATAACATCTAAACGGTGTTTGTGATTAAAATTTGGGTGAACTAGTATTGCCCGTGAGACTTTAGAAATTTATCGTTTCATAGACAATACCATTCGTAACACAGGTGATTACTTCCACGCGTCGATTAATTAGTTTTAAGAAACCAGAAGCTTCGCATACCTCCACAAATTTAACAGCAATACTCTATTTAAACATGGTTTTCGTACGTTGTCTCTCTTGATATTCAGGCGATGAACGCGAGGGTACTTAGATCATAAAGAGAAAAACTTTGTGAGTTTTCCTTCCTTTTATTAGATGCAGAGATTTATCCTTAGTTTAGAAAAATATTGCAATGCTAGTTAATCCTATGGACGTAGGAACGGACTGCAGTATACCAGAATGTGCTCTGATGGACCGCTGTGTATTTGCATTGCAAGTGTCTTGCGTCGCAGCAACATTCTTGATGGAAAACGTCATAGAGAGCACCGGCTGCTCGGAGGGGGGGAAGAGGGGGGTGAATGGCATTCTCAATCCTCGAAAGAGAAGAAGAAGAAAAAAATCGAGACAACTTTTGCCGGTCGCTCAGGGCTCTTTGCAAGGTTGGAAGCCTTATTTGGTCAAACGGTTGTCTCAACCAGAAGGGCATTTTGCAATTATCAGCCGGGGAAGGGACGGGGGAAGGAGAACATTGCGACCAATGCACTTAACCTACATATTAAGCGATATCCCGTCAGTATTATTCAGGATTAATTAGAGGATATTTTGCTCTTTCCCAAGCAACAATAATTCACATTGTTAACACAACTTCCCGCATGGAATTCTTGTAGGCATTCAAATCAACGGCGGCAGAACAACTGCGCGTTTCAGAAAATCTTTGTGTTCTAATGATAAGGTACCAGGAAACAAAACATCAAAATAATTTACTTGAATATTTTGTTTGAATAGCTAATAAATAAATAATATTGTAATTTAAAATATCAACAGAGATATAGACATTACAGATATCAGCAGTCCAAACACTTCATTTGTCATCTTCCAAGACCTGGAGAATATAAGAAAGAGACTTGTATTCTCAAATATCAATTAAGTAGTCGTCAAAAAGCTATGTACAGTCGGCAGCAAAAAACCTGCAACATGAGCATGTTAAGTTTATTGTGAAACGATGAACTCTTTTGCTCCAAAATAAATGTGATTGGGAGGAGGCCGACGTTTCTCCTGGCGTGATTCGTGCTACTTAGACGTTATGTTGATTCCCTACGCTGTTAGGTGTAGTTTTACAATAAACTTACATGCATATGTTGCAGGTTTATTGCTGTGGACTGTACGTTCCGTGTCTTAAACAATAGTTTACGAAAAGATGGGTTTCGCTGTATTTTGAATCCATAGTATGTTTGACTTATCACTACTATTTTTACTATTTTTATTATACTATTTTTACAGTATTTTACCATACACTCCTGTATGTGCATATTTTTATCTTACGTGCAGTTAATCTTTGCTCCTACAAATTTTACTGCTTTGGAATATGTAATGCTTTCATTTTCAGATTTGATGATCGATGTACTGTATATATAGTTTTTCTTCATGATTTATATACAAATATGTACTAATATATATCAAATTATAGTTAATGCATGACAGCATTTAGTTTTAATTTATTGGTTGCTTGGTGATAACGTTATTTGAGTTATTTTTAACTTCTTGCTAGTGACTATCAGTTATAATTATACTAGTGTCATTTGCGAATAAAGATGTTTAGACTGTTTGTATATGGTGTGATAAGTAATATAAATGTATCAAGGATATAATATTAAGAAAAACAATGGTCCTAAAGTGAAGCCTTGAGGCACTCCAGTCATATTATTTGAAGTTGTGATGTTACTTAACTCTGTTTCTATTACCATTGTTTGTATCCTTATATCCAGTGGTCGAAGTGAGACGGTATGCGGTGGTATGCCATACCGCCTCTCAGGGACGTACGCAGGAATTTATTTCGGGAGGGGTCTAAAGCGTTTCGGGGGGGTCCAAATACAATTTGAGGCTAAATTATATGAAAATTTCTAAAATTGCCGCTAAAAGTGAACTACATTTACAAAAAAGTCGGGATTTCGGGGGGGGGGGGGTCCGGACTCCCAGGATCCACCCCCTGCGTACGCCCCTACCCCCTCTGGTTTTTCAGTAATGCGGACATACCGTCTCTGGTTTTTCAGTGATGAAGACAATATTTAAATTGCCAGTATGTTGAGTCAAAAAGCATAATAAAACATATCGCCTCTGCTTTTTTTGCACTTCGAACACTGTTTATATCTACTGTTTCTTACTGATACTATACATATTTTCCTACGTAGTTCATTACGTGATAGTAAATCGAAAACTTCGTGAGATCAAGAATATTCAGATTCATCTGTGTTAAAGTTAATTTTTTTCTGGAATATATTCCAGAAGGTAAATATTACTGTTGCTTTGATTAATCCTTACGAAGCTGTGTTGTTAATGGACGACACTAGATTCATGAAGCTTCATTAATTTTGGGAAGCAAGGAATCTCCAATAATATGCTATCTTTCCCGATAAGAGTAGCTTTTCTGCCAACGCCATACATTTTTTGTAGTTTTTGTTGTTCATCCTACAAGCGGATGTTTTCAATCAGCTGTAGCATCAAGAAGTCACAATTCACAACTTCCAAGCCATCTGCTTGACCTTGGCGAATGTGATGCGCTGTGGTGCCCCACCCTGGCAGGCGGTGAGTGTGGGCGACGAGAAACCAACGCTTCAAGGAGGATGCAAAAGATAAACTCTTCTCATTTGCATGATCATCTAGTCTCGTTGGCGTTGCATATTCGTTCATTAGCAAGGGCCGTGGGTGGTTTAGAATACCATCATGGCGTCAGGGCGATGTATCACATAAACAAAATGCGATGAAAACAAATAAGTGACGGTGCATCACATCCTATGCATGTAAACAAAAGATATGATACTCCTAGTTTGCAAAACACGTCCCTTATGAGTTCGTCCTTAAAGCGATAACGTTCTTTTCATGAACTACGTCAGGGTGAAACTTCCTCTCATAATTCCATCTATTTATTAACATCGTTCTAAATACAACCGTCAGATCATTTTCAAGCGGGAAGAATTAACATTGAAAATTCGGCATATGAATTCTTCATTAAATAAGGGAGCACGTGTTACAGTTAAAAAAAAAAAAAATCCTGGTCCAAAGTGAGGAGATGGTGTACCGAACGTGAGGATTCGTTTAAATTGGAAATCTGATATTAGGTATATAGACTACTACTACTACTACTACTACCACTAATAATAATAATAATAGGAAGAAGAAGAAGAAGAAGGAGGAGGAGGAGGAGGAGGAGGAGGTAGAGGAGGAGGAAACACGTACTTCAGCGTTTTCGAAAATTCTGCTCCTTAGAGAGAAAACTAGGGTTGATTCGATAACCTCCAAATTTCCCTTTCTTTGTTGAGAAAGTGTTCTATGTGAAAATTTGCTTAACTTGAAGATGTTATCGAATGGAAAACATTGGTGTGAAGAATGAAATGAAATCTTTGAGTTTAACGTCCCACGATTATGCCCTGTTGGCTAAGGGAGAGGAAAGCAAGTGAATGATGAAAGAATTCGTAGAATGATAAAGTGAGAGGAAATTGGAGTGCCACTAGAAACCCCACGGACACGATGTTGTCCACCACAAACTTAATTGGCCGGGGTTCGAACGAGGGATATTACGGAAAAGTGGCTGAAAAGTTTAAAATGAATTTTCGAGCATACTTACCCACATAGCACACTACGTCCCTGTGATGTCCCATTTTGATCCTAATCATCCCATTCGGTTCCCGGGATTATCGGGACAATGAGAAGACATCCCATGGACGTCCTGCATGGGACGTCCTGAAGGATTCCCATGTAGTATGTCCACGGGACGTCCCAGATGGGACAGGAGGTCCGAGGGAAAACATGTAGACATCCCTTCGTGGTCCCGTTGAATATCCTGTATCCCGGGATATTAGCGGACATCTGGATCTCCCGCGGATACCCTGTAGATGTCCCGGGAGCACATTCGGATATCCCGGGATGTCCCGTCGTCCGTCGCGGCCTCAGTCTCGGACATCCCGTGGACGTACTTGTGCTATGTGGGACGGAAAAGTGGCTGAAAAGTTTGAAATGAATTTTGGAGCATACTTGGTATCTACTTCGACGTAGTTTCAACCACTACTTTTATGAAACGGTGTATTCTAAAGAGTTTGGGGCTCAAAACAATTTAGAAGAGTCCCCAAAATAGTACTGAACATTTGCATTTCACGTTATTTTCTCTTAAATAATCGCTGCAAGTGAAGTTATTAAAAGATAACCCAACACAACATGCATTTACCTCACAAAAGTAGTCGTAATTGGTTCAAGTAAGATAGAGTATTTATTACGTAAATTATCTTGGCAACAATCCAATAACCTTGCATGTTTTTGTCCCCAAATAAGCGTACCACGTATAAAACCACTTTTAAATAATGGTCTTCTGTCGTTTGCTTTTGGATCGTTTCTTGCTGCAGAGTATAAATGAGGAACTTCCATTTTAGTTTCTCTGGAAGATTTCTTCTTTTCCTCAATTATGAAAACAGACTGTTCTTTCGTTAATGGTGAAAAGATGAGCACCCACGAGGAGTCCATTGAGTTCGGATCCTTCCCCGCAAGAAAGAAAGAAAAAAAAAAAAAAAAACCTTCCTAAAGCTATATTTGTTTAACAGTGAAATGATTGATGTAGCACCAACATTTGATCTTACACTTCATTTGGACCCTTTCTCTTATAAAAACAATCTAGTTCTATTATTTTTCTTCTGAAATTATAGGTGGAAGTATTTTACAATTATTTATCGTCTTTTCGGGTGCAAAATAATATCTGTTCAATATAACATAGACGTAGTGGCTTCTAGTATTAGATCCCCCCCCCCCCCCATGATTGTATCCTTCCTAGCAAAAATTTCTGGATGCGCACTTGATGAAGAAAATTCCTTTTCGTTGTTTTGTTCACTGGAAAAGGCATATTCTTGGCCTTTGTTTTTGGCCTTGAGCTTTAGCTA
Organism: Thermobia domestica; assembly: GCF_964235325.1. Taxonomy (NCBI): domain Eukaryota; kingdom Metazoa; phylum Arthropoda; class Insecta; order Zygentoma; family Lepismatidae; genus Thermobia; species Thermobia domestica. Next base: position 942,184 of record NC_137462.1, on the reverse strand, counting down.
ATGCAGCGACCAGGATCTGGATTCGATCAATGAGATTGTTTCTCCTCTTTGTTTTTTTTTTTTTTTTTTTTTTTTTTTTTTTGTTTCAATTACATCTGTTCCAGCGTCAGGCTTTCATCTTCTATTATCTTCTGACTGAAACATTTCCATACACAATATATGAATATCTAAGCAGGCTCATTTTGCAACTTAGAAAATTACTGGAATTAAATTGGGTTACTAAAACGTTTGAGCTAAAAGACTGTCCTGTGTATGTTCGGAAAAGGGAAGGTTCTCTCCCATAATAATGTACGTATGATGGTGATGTCCACTGTTGAGAGCAGACAGTTAAAGAAGGTTTCATTCTAATACTCGTTTAATTGCAGTATTTGCGCGATAGAAGAGCACCCTCAAGACCAGCAAATAGTGTTTCATTGTTAGACTTCCAGACTGTAGTATGCCTTAACTAACGCGACTTTTAGGTAATAGAATGGCTAGGTTCCTCTGTTTGTGGACAGATATAATAGAAAATACAGTAACAAATAACGAAAAGCAGTTTATATGGATCCAGTATCGGGTCTCCAGCCACAAGGAAGCTTTAAAAGTACTATAGATTAAAGCGTACCGTTCACTCCAGTTTATATAACATTATATAACATAGCGTTTCCCAACCTTTTTCAACTTGCGGCACACTACGGGTGTAACTTTAATTCTCGCGGCACACTCATAGATATTATTATTATTTGCAAATATAAATACAATGGTATTTTTTTCTGTGATTACTGATCTTCTTACAGAAATGAAAGCTCGATCACTGGTTTTCCCCTATGCTAATTCATTATGCTTATTTTTATTCTAGTTTTAAAATCGAAAACAATTGCAATGAAATATAGGACTCAGATTTTAAAAAATACGCTTTCCCTTTCGAAAACTGTATCCAACCCTTCACTAAGAACCGGTTGGGAAACGCTGATATAACATATTGAAACTTTAAGTGAACTACGATAAAAGATTAAATTAACTTTATATCTGGACAGGGAGCTAGCACATGAAAAATCACATCATAAGGTGCAAATTGTTTCACTTCCACATCTGGTGCGGGTCGGCCGGAAACGTAACAAAAACTTTGTCTTGCACGCCAAACCGGGGGCTTTTCGCTACAGTGAGCCCCCGAAATTTTGAAAAAAGGGCCAAAATTTACGTCATAAGGTACAAGAAAAAAATTAACGGGGTTTGGTGCGGAAGGATGCCCAAAACTAAAAAAATGGTCCGTAAGACAATATTTTCGGGGGGTTTAGTTCCATAAGACACGATTCAAAATTCGAAAAAGGGCCAAAATTTGCGTCATAAGGCTCAAGAAAATTTCTTTCGCCATTTTGTTCCTTTCCATGTGCCAATCACCAAAACACTTCGTAAGACACAATGATTGGGGGCCAAATCTCCTTAAGACAAGATTTCATGTGCTAGCTCCCTGCCCAATATTTTTATGAAGGTTGAATTGTAACTAAAAAAAAAACTGTTTTATTAACTTCTTTAAAGATTAATACAATATATAAACTCTACAACTTTCAAGTTTCAAGTAACAATGTCTAATCTAATGGAAGGCTAAAACCACCAGAGACTTACCAATACAAACGAACTTATATTTGTGTAACGAGTGATGGAAACAGTGGGTTTTCATTCGATATCTTTATTATTCATTTCATTTGCTGAAAAAATACATTGAATATTTAATTAAAACAGTCATTTGAAAGTGAAAATGTATTGTTTTATTACAATTTTATTTAGTCATTATATTGAATGAAATTTTCCTAATATACTGAAATGTCACACTGTGCAACGCTGCAATGTCAACGAGTACGAATCGTTGCCCAACTTTTCTCTGTCCAAACCTGGCACTGCTTAACGTCGCTGATTTCACTAGAAGCGATATTCCAATATGGGTTGGGCGTTGGTGATAATAATAATAATAATAATAATAATAATAATAATAATAATAATAATAATAATAATAATAATAATAATAATAATAATAATAATAATAATAATAATAATAGGAAGAAGAAACAAATGAAGTATAGAAATAATAATATGAATATATTAGAACTCGAGACAATAGAATATGGCCTGTTCTCAGGTTGTTATTCCTTTCGTTTCTTCGTTCCGTGGTAAAGTCTAAGTAAAAGTGTGGCTGCGGTTTCTGCCAACGGAGAGAGAAGAACCGCTCCTCCACGCTCCATTAGGGAATTCCTTCTTGCCACGCGACCTCAACTCCGTTTACAACAAAGCAGCCTAACTGAACTCTTCTCTCCTGAATACGAGATGTGCTATTGCTCAATACATTCGTGGCTTTTGGAAATTGGTGTAGCATGTTAAATGCTATTCTTATGACAAGAACTACTGCATAATTTAAAGTTATTCCAAGTTAGTAAGTGTGACGCAAATTAAGAAGTGGAAATAATTTAATATATATAAGTGCAAATACATATAAGTGGAAATAATTTAAATCTGGGAGCTTGGATCACCTTCCGTTGACGAAATTTTGCGTACGCTACTGATCATTTAATTCAGCTACTTTTATAGACTCAGTCTTGTTGATAACCAATGAACTTTCACTCATTCCCTAGCAAGTATTTTGGGTACAGATATTTTCAACTATTGCAAATGAATACTGTAATATTCCTTCATAATCATCATATAATGTTTATTTATCTCTCCAAAGGAAGAATGTATCTATAAAAATATATGGCTGCTGCGTAGAATGTATTACAATAAATACAAGTACACATCGGTTTGTTCCATGGAAGGATGTCTGCAGCAATAAAAGACAAGTTCTTCATTCTGTCAGGCAGGATACGGAAACAGCAGCTCGCGCAAAGAAAGCGAACCTTTTGCTTATATTTGAAGGAAAAGCGTCTAATTATTTCTGCGTACAATGTAATACAAATTAGTTCGTTTTAAACTTTTCAAATTTAATTTTTAATTCGTTCGTGAGCAGACTCCATTCTAATGAAATGAAATTAAATGTATAATTCTACGTGCCACCGGTTATACCCTTCAGACTAAATGAGACGGATCCGTAATTAAGGGGAATGTTAATGAAATAATTGGTGGAATGCGAATGTGGGAGGAAATGGGAGAACCCGAGAAAACTTATGGATACGATGTTGTCTACCACAAACTCACATGACTTATGATATATACCCAAACGTCCCTTGCACCAGAGGAGAGCACTCTATCACTGAACTATCTTGCTCCTCCAGACTCTATTTATCTGAAAATCAAAGGATGTAACTTCATGAAGGCTCTTTTGTAATAACTTATTATTATTATTATTATTATTATTATTATTATTATTATTATTATTATTATTATTACAGCCAAGCAACATTTCAAATAGTTAAATAACATTAACGCCATTTTTGCGAGAAAATGGAAATTGCAAAAAAAAAAAAAAAAAAAAAAAACTTAATTTGTAGTTTATGTAATCTATCAATTTGAAGATTAACTTACGTCTTCCAAAGTTCTGTTCAAATAAAAAAGATTGTTTAGTTGTCATCAAAGACAAACGACTTTCATAGAAATTAGAACATTTTTTAGAAACAATAACGCTACCTTCCTCCTCGTTCATTCAAATTACATTTTAATTGTATGTCACAGAGAAGTTATTATATCTTAACAGTAGGAGTGCCAGGTCTTACATTTTTCCCCGTAAGTTTTATGTTTTGCTTCCCCGTAAAACGATTTCTTCCTTGTTTAAAACAATAAATGAAAGAAATGATAGTCCTGGGCACTTTTATAACGTTTGTGATTTAGTGCGAAGGAAAATTATTTTTTTAATTCGAGAAAATAATTTCTCAGACAATGTTAACAACGCGGCCCAACGAGGCAGCTTAATATTTAGAGAGAAAATTGAACAACTTGCGTTTTTATCTCTTATCTATCCTGCGCCCCAATCTTATGTTTAAGAATGGATACTTTGATTTTTAGCATCTTAGCCTTTGCCCGTCAACACTGTCTCAGTTATATCACAGTTCCATCGATCTACTTAGAATTGTTAGGAATTAGATTTCTGGGCTTTCGGCATCTCTGGCCCATCACGAATGACGGATTACGTTCCTCGATGATCACAAGGTAAAGGAAGGAAAGAAGCGCCGTGGGACTGTACGTTAAGGACCTTTTACACTTTTCCAGGCCAGTCACTCTTAGTGAGGTTTTCATATGTTTTCCTGATTCACACAAGGCAAATGCCAGAATGGTACCTAGCATACAGTTCTCAGATCGCTTCCTTTCTAGTTTGTTTGTAACCAGGTAATTTAATCGGAACAGAAATTACGTTTTCTGCACCAGCGTATTTTAATTTTTTCTCTTTTTGCGCCCTAGGCATGTGCCCAGCATCCCTAAGCGGAAAAGCTTCCCTGTTTGGACATTTAATTGATAAAAACATCTTCCTTTTGATAAAGTAGACGTTATATTATGCGGTTCTTAATATTTTCTGGAGAACAAATAAAATATTTATATTAATGTTCCAGGATAACGCCCTTTCAAGATAATGGTAATGTCTTATCAGTACAACTTTCCGAATAACTGTTGGCGTCCCTGTAAGCCAGTCGGGGCGCATAATTGCAAATTCATATTGAGAGAAAATTCATTCTGTTCAGAAATTCTTAAACAGGAAAAAGAAGAAGAAAAAACGAGTAACGTTTTCCTGTCCAAGCTCTTCACAATTTATTAAATATTTGCAGTCAATAGTTATTTTGTGTTGTGGTGTACCGCGGGATTCTGTTCCAAATGCTAATGATATCTTCTTGTCTCTTTCCAGGAATACCTAACTGCCATAAAGGACAACCAGGACCTGCGACAAGCGGTGATTAAACACAAGGATCGAACAGGGACTCTGGTACCCACTGGGCCTCGGGTTGTGCACCAATCGAAAACGCGCCACAAGATTATTGATACAGAGGATACGGAGGAGCTGAGCGAGGTGAAGGATGGGAATGTAGTTACGGAGACGAAGACGACGCGCGAGCACGAAGAGTTTATCACAGAGGAGGCGCCGGATGACGCCAACAACCAATCGGCGTCGTCGGAGAACGAAGAGACAAAAGAGAGCTCTCACCGCTATTCACACACGAAGAACGAGGATTTCGTGGAGTACATCGCCGTTCCCAAAGGAAAGAACCTCTCGGACGGTGTCAAAGTGGGGGAGGAGATGAGGTTTATGTCTGAGAATATCGAAGGGGAGAGGGAGGGCAACGGCCATGACCACGAGTGGGAGAGCCTATCCGCAAGGTTGCGACGAATGCGACGCCAAAAGAGAGGAATCTCATCAACACAAGCGAACGTCGACGCTGCCGAAAGAAAAGACGCTTTGACCAAACGACCTCTGGACTTTGATCAGGAGGAGGAAACACGAAAATTGGAGACAAATAAATGGTTGGAAAGCCATTTCGGAAGCGAGTCTAGGTCTTCCAAAGATTCCCTTGAAGACGAGGACGAGGTTCGACCTCGGCCTGTGAGTCCTGTGTCACCTGTTGGAAATGGTATCAATGTCACCATGACCTCACGTCCTCTGACCAGCAAGATTGTTACTACCAATGGAGCTTGGTCACCGAAGGGGTCTGCTCCGACCCCTCCCCCTCCTCCACCGCCCAAGCCAAGCCCTAAATCATACGTAGCAACAGTCAATACGTCATCCCGAGTGTTTCTTTCGTCTCCTGAGTCCGAGACTTCGGAACACGACAGGTGTTTTAAAGGAGTGAACGACTGGTCTGAAAAAACTACGAAAAAAACTCAGCAACAAGAAAGCATTGAATATAAATCATTCCCCGTGCGTCCAGACAGAGTTAAAGTTTTGCCGACTGGACCCGGATTAACATTTAAAGGCACGGAGGGCGGTTACAATTCCACCACACCTTTGCATTCCCCAAGTTCTCTATTTGTTAAGTCTTCTCAAATATCTAATTACAATGGAAGAGAGGCAGTGAATGAGACTACGCCCCTTCGCAGAGACACAGAGGCGGAATACGTGAATCACTCTTCTCTCAAGCAAAACAGAGAGGAATCCATTCAGACGAGATACGGCCACACCACAGAGAAGAGCTACGCTGCTTACAGCGGATACCGAAGTCCTCTGACTAAGGATTCTCCTTATCGTAAGTGGGAAAGAATGGTCGCCACAGAAGAGCCGCCGCCAGACTACCCCCCACCCCCTCCACCTCAAGAAGAGGAAGAAGATCTCTCTCCGCCTCCTTCCCCTCTACCTCAAGTGACCACGCCATCACCACCACCAGCAGAGAACAACAAGAAACAGAAGACAAGGTTTGCGGAACCTCTTCACCACAAATCTAATCATAAATCTGGTCACCAAAGCACTTCATCTCGCATTGGGGAATCGTTCCGAAAGCTTGTTGACAAGCTCCGTCCCGATGACAAACACAAGCGTCGATCTCCGTCTCCTCGAAACCGGACCAGCAGTCCCGACAATGCAGGTTTTACCTACACGAATTACGTCAGAGGCACGTCATCTTCCAGTAACCATTACTATCGCGAGGGAAGGGCAGACTTTCCATATGAGGATCGGAGGCCGTCCAGCCCAAACAACAGGTGGGAAGAAGCGAATAAACGCGAAACCTCCGACAGAGAAAGTCCACCAGTTCGACCGCCGCGCCAGAGGAGTCGCCATCATCAGTCGTCGTCATCGTCAGTGAGAATTGATTCTGGAACACAGACGCAAGAGCGCCGTGAGTTAGGCACTCAAATCAAACGCAACAGTGCAATGTATAGGCAGCGTTCGTCGCCTGTGCAGAGGTTCTATCTCGGTGAAGATCCTTTCGGTGGGAGCATTTATGGGAGGGAAAGTGAATACGTTGGGGTTGTTCCCGCGAGAACTCGGAAACAAAGGTCACAGAATGGGTCTCGAAGGGGAAGCCACGACGAAACCACCCCCCACAAAGTGTACGCCACGGCCACTGCCAACATCAGTAGCAGCACATTAGGAAGACACAGCAAGTCATCCAGTCGAATCCCGGTGGAAGTGTCCCCTAATTACTATAGGCATTCTCAAACTCTTCCCCGCAAGCTACATGAAGACCGCTCGTCTACTCCAAAGAAATTCTACTTTGGAGAAGAATCCGAGAAGTCCCGTGCTTCTGGCTCGCTATGGGAAAGTCGTCTTAGGAAGAATAACCACACAGGAAGCCTAATCAACGTGTCCATCGTGAACCATGTGACGCCGAATTCAAAGCCTCCCAGCAGTACTCTTGGCCCAGCGAAGCCTGCCAGGACTTACCGCTCCTCTTTAACGAGAAGCAAAAGTTTCAGTGTGAACCCAGAAGACAGGAAGACCAGTCCTTCCTATACGTCGAACCCTCATCTAAATAAGTTAGAAGATTCCGCTCCACCCCTTAAGAGTCCTGGCATCATATCCAGCATTAGTAGAAGCCAAAGGGATTTATCAGAGAGAAATGAAGAACTTTATAAAGAAGAAGCAACCAGAACATTTTCACCAAGTAACTTCAGCGCGAAGAAAACCAACCACATAACGACAAATGGGTTTTCCTCTCCTTCTCCTCCCAGAACCAAGTCACCCCCTTCCCCAAATAGACTCTCACCCTTCGCTAATGGCCATGACGAACCAGCAACGAGAATCAAAATGGAGACCTCAGAAACGAAGAAGAAGCTGTTCATGCGCGGTCTCCTGGATAGAGCTCCGGAGTTGTTTATGACGTTGCATGGGGATGAAGATATTTCCGACCTCAAGAGTAACAGATCAAAATCTCCAAATCCATCGCCGAAAACAATAATGAGACCGCACTCACCTGAGAGATCACCAAAGATAAGCCCAACCCCTTCGCCTAACCGCATCTACACGAGTACGCCACTGAAAAACGATATCAACAGAAGCAGTTACGTTAACGGAAATCTTTTGTCTCCGAATTACAATTCCTCCTCCAAAGTCAGTTACAGCAATTCCTTCCGCTCAACCGCAAGCAACGAGTCCACGTCCGGTCTCCGACCCAAAATCACCGTCACGAAATCTTTGGACAGCGCTGATTATAGCTTCCACTCTGCCAACGGAGATATTTCGCCATCGAAACGAAATCTGAGTCCCAGCTATTCTTACGACATAAACAATTCTTCATCGATGCTTAGAAATGGCGGTCAATTAACACCCCGTGGTACAGCGGACGACTACTCTGAAACCATCAGAATTACCTCGACCTCCGACGACCCGGTTAGGCCCAGTGTTACCAACACCGTGCAGAGCTTCTCGAAGAAAACCATCCCAAAGAACAACGGACTGTCCACGGAGACTGTGGAATCCAGTGAAATCAAGACCGTCACCAAGAGCAGATACCGCGAACCAGAAGTGATCACGTATCCCAAGAACAACAAAGCCATCAAATACTTCGACTACGCACAGCCAATGAGAAACGGAAGCGTAGTTATTGAAGTAAGAAATGACAGGAAGTGACATTAAGTGACAGTGTGTAGTGTTGTACCCCTGTGAGACCAAATACCTCGTAACCTACAGAAAGTTTTATAATCCCCCCTCCTCCCACCAAGTGCAGTTCAAGTGTGCGTGTGCAGGACGGTTTAACGCAGTCTATTTTTTTTCTGTAGCAGATTAATTAATATTCATAAAGTTATTGGAGTGCTACGAATTAATATTGTGAACCGTAACAGAAGTTTACAAATCCTGCATTACTTTCTCCTGACTCACAGTGATTCTTAATTCTGAAAATGGTGCTAAAAATAAGTGAAAACTTTCTTTATTTTTTGTTTTAACAGTGGAGAGAGGCGAATACTTTAACCAGTGGAATGAATTACTGTAATATTTTGTGAATATATATACGTATAAATAGACATATATTATATATATATAAAGTACTATACGAACTAATAATTAACTGAAAAGAATCTGATGTAAAGTATGTATAAATATATATCTTCCACGCTCACTTTACAAAATGGTAAGCACTGTAACGTCTTACAAAGTGCCAAACTACGTGCATAATTTTTTCCCCTGTGCCACATTTGTATATGAACTAATAATAGGCGATTCATTTGAGACGGTTATTCTATTATATAGTGGAATTTTATTTAAAAGCAGTGTTGGGAAACATTCTGGATTTTTCTCATGCTCACCAGTAATTAATTTCAAGTTAGTGTTGTTTTTTTTTTAATTGTTGAATTCGAAATGAAATATTTATTATAAACAAATACATTTAAATAAATAACATAAAATCACATGCATTTTGACCGCTTTGACCATTCAGGTAAGGAGTCTCTGTGTTTCCATAGACTTAGTGATAGCTTCATCTATTTTACAGTAGCGACATTAATATTAGATAAATATAATAAGCAATATATCGTAATGCTTTTTCTCGACATGTTAGGTTTATTATTTCATGGGTATTCAGAAGTGAGAGGGATGTATCATTGACATTTTAGAAAATTGAGAAAAATTAAGTTGAACCTGGTAACAAATTGTATGAAAAATGTGAAGTTGTACGATATTTTAAATGAATTTTTGGGGATTTCATGGTGTATGCTCAGGACGGAGAACCCAGATTTTTTTTACAACATAAAAGACTCCAATGGTCTTGTTTATTTGTAGTCGCTGTACCTCCTCTTCTTCTAAATCTTTCACTGAAATGGATGTTTTTCAAATTGTAGGGGGAAAAGTTTGCGTTATTTATATAAAACTATCTCTTACAAATTTTCTGTAATGTTATCTGTTGCTACGGTTCGTGGCAACAGATAACATTACATAATAGGACAGAATAAACAGACAACACGAAACTCCTCATGGCGAAATGATTAAGAGTTCTCACCTTACATAGGAGGGATCTGCGTTCCATCCCTGTCTCATATAGTCTAGGTGTTGAAATTCAAACAATCAAATCTTATTCTTAATTCTGACCAAAAAATTCAATCAAGTAGAATACATACGCCAAGTTTTAATCCCGAAATAAATCACTTCAGTTCAATTTTTGGATTCATAGCTAAGTTTCGTAAATTTATCTATGAAATATTCATTTTGCGTACAAACTGTATTACATTTGTTCTTTAAATTTATGAAAATCTTTAGAATTTTGTTTTCTTTAATTTTTACAAAGCTTTTGAATTCAGCACTTTAGTGAAGAGAAGGACGGAATAGTTCTTTTGTGTTCTCCTGAAAGGTCAGCTTTATTACAGAATAGTATCAATAGCCATATATATACAATAGAAGATATATGTGTGTATGTATATCTTCTATTGTATAAATTAATTCTCATTGGTAATAATTTTAAAGTTATGATCAAATAACTTTAAAAAAGTTATTTGAAGATAGTATTTTGTGTGGCTGATGAAGTTTATCGTATCAAAAAAAAAAAAAAAAAAAAGACAGAATTCATCCAGAATAAAAGTTAACAATCAAAACAGACTAATTTGTTTGTGTTGTGTTTTGTTGTATTATGCAATCATACAAATGAAGATTTTCTCAACACTGCTTTTAATGAGATGTTTTCTTCTAACATAATTTGTGTCTAATGCCATGATAAGCAAACATTGCTGCAAGAAGAGTTTTTTTTTTTTTTTTTTTTTAAAGTCAAATCACTGTTCATAACAATTATTATTTGTTTTTACAAAAATCTTAATATAAAATCATACTTAACAAAGAAGTCAAATGTATTTTCTTTTTTAATTTTCCAGTATTTAATTAAGTATTAAATTGTCTCAATGAGAAATTGGGTACATGACAACAGAATAGTTCTATTTTTAAAATTTAAACGTGGAGTGCACAAGTGATTGGCTACAACTTATTTACTAAATAACTTATAGAACGTATTTAGTTAGACACGACCATAGTTTCCATCATATATTCTAGGAAAGATTGCATCTGGGTTAAATTTGTACGGTTCCAAATCGCATGAAAGTTTTGAACTGTACAAATTTAATACGTTTGTTCTAAAATTAAACATGTTCTATTTGGATCCAACTTTGCCTGAAAGTAAACAATTCAAAAGCATTTCTCGATAGTTTAAATCATAGCGAATGTAGGAAACAGTTTAAATTCTAGCTTTGAAATAAGACACATAGTCGTTGTAAAGTAAGAAAGGCAGTAGGCAAAAAGCTTGGTTTGTTACATTGGAAACGACAGCTCAGTAATGTATACGTAAGACGAAGATCACTATTGATAGTTAGTGTGGAGTTCGTTAATTATCAGTTGTAAGAATTAGTTAATAGTTATAAGAAGTTAGAGATTAGTATGATTTAAAGCAGTGTTTTCGTGTTAGTTTCATCTTTAGAATGAGTAAACATATAACCTAAGTTACTTTGGATTGAGTATTGTAACAAAAAAACTACTGACCAAAACTCCAACACACTATTTTCTATAGTATCTGTATAGTATCTGATGAAGGTAGATATCCGAAAGTGTAACGCACTATACTTTAAAATACAATGTGTGTTGAAGCTTTGGTCAGTATTTCTTTTGTTCAATATTCTAAGTGACACAGAATAGTATGCCTGTCAAAAACTAGTAAACAAATGAATGAAAGAATATTACAAACAGACAATGAATATTATTCTCAAACATTGACTGTTTCTTATATCTGAAGAAGTTTCATCCAAATTAAATTTACTCACAAAGAAATACAAATAAAAAGCTAGTATTCACCTCAAATCAAAGTATTTTTTAAGTAGAGATTTCGGAAAACCCGGTTTTCATCTTCAGCTTAAAGACAGTTCAAAGTGAATTTAAAATATGGAAATGAAATATGGAGGGTTTTAACCATTTTTTTACCAATCCATATTTTAAATTCACCTTGAACTGTCTTTAAGCTGAAGATGAGAACCAGGTTTTCCGAAATCTCTACTTAAAGAATACTTTGGTTTGAGGTGAATACTAGCTTTTTTTTACTTATATTTCTTTCTGAATATAATCACCGTTCGCGATACTCAGTGATAATTTACTTAGATCCATGTTCTTTGTAGTTCCCAAACAATTAGTAGCTACTAAATATTTCCGAAAACAACTCGGATTTCCTTCATCAGCAAATCATGTGACGTAAAACTCACTTATTTTTTTAGTGCATCAACTTCTTGTAGAATTAGTAGACATGTAAATATGAGTAACGCAGAATTCTTATACATATAATTCTTTTACTTATTTATTTCGCTACTACTCGTACAATCAACAGGGAAGTCCGTATTTTTCAAAAATAAATACTCTTTACGTTTTATAAATAATTAAGTTGAATCCAAATTATATAAACAAATTTTGATATAAGAAAAGTTACATACAACAGATGATGGAAAACTATGATCATGTCTCATGTGAGTGTTGCCTTTCTACGTTGAGACTTAGGAGTTAATGTATTCAGTTCATTAAAGTAGAAGAGAAATTTATATTTTCCGCCCTGAATAGCAACAAATTTATTAAATTTAGTTTCATTCTTCACTGCGAAGAGACTTCAGCAGACGGTGGGAAAAATAAAAAAATGATCCATCTGTTAGATGATCGTTTGATCTGTCTATGATCATTAAAATATTAAGATCTCCTAATAACCAACGAGATAAATGATTCTTACATGAAGCATAATACGTACTTTCTGCATCAAGCCTATATTGTTAAGAGAGCAAGTCAGAAGTAAGGTAGAGGGAAGAGTGGTTACTGTTTTATAACATCTCGAAAGTTGTGTTTCCATTGTCTTGACTCAACTAATAACTAGCAACGGAGTACTTTGGCATCTACCTTAGATATCCACTTTATAAGCTGCTTTGGTTAAATAAATAAAACATTAGTTAATTAAAAAAATAAAACGCACAGAAGAGAACCTAGGACAACGTACAGAGTCATCGAAAACCTATTTTTGTATTGAAGTTGCTGAACCACTTTCGAAGGGATCTAACCACTTCTTAATTCACTGTTATATTCTCTCCGTGTAATTATTGTGACCAAAGAGCAAAGAATTTGGATAAAATCGTTGTGCCGGAATTTTTTCCATAGTGAACTGTTTGCACTTTTTACGTTGAATACATCTTGTCAAGTTTCAGTCATTTCGTTAAAGCTACTCACTGTCGCATTCATTTTTACTCGTATATTGATGCTAAAAATCATATTATTATTTATTAGGCATAACATGCATTTCACTCCTAAATATTTTTTTGTCTGGTCAACTACAAATTTCAATTGCACACTACAGTATATATATTTGATTCAACTTTCCCAACTCACAGCTAACTTCCAGGGGACTCACTGAAATGCTGGAAAATTAGAAATCACCCTTGGATTAAATAGCATCTTTTTTTTCTCTCTCTCTTTTTCTCCCTTTCTTTCTTTCTAAGTGAAATTTCCTAATGACTAGCGTTGGAGAAATATGAAACCAAAGACTGCATCAGAATTCATTAGTTATCCTGTCCGGTCTCACAATAATTACTCAACTTCTCCTGTGTGTGATCTACTAAAAATTCAACAGAATAATACATTGCAGCCCTTGCGAGATGGAAGGACTTGGGACACCACCACCTTTACTCAGTCCCTAGGAAACAAAATGACCAGGAAGAGGAAGACAAGGATATAATATCGAAGAAGAGAACTTATCAAAGTATAAAACAGCTCTTCCAAGGGGGAGAAAAGTTTTAAAATTTCCATGTTGCCCACCAACTTATGATTGAGGTGAGAAAGAAAAAGATTATTATTATTATTATTATTATTATTATTATTATTATTATTATTATTATTATTATTATTATTATTATTATTATTATTATTATTATTATTATTATTATGAAATAGAAGGCGTATGTTAAAGAATATAACATTATTACCGTTTCAAGAGATACTCTAAACCACATCCATCTTTGAGGAGAAAAAGTCGTAGGTAAACATCTACATCTGCAGAGCAATAAATGTGGTTAAAATACAAATAATTGAATTGTTTCTGAATATGAATAATTAAAAATAATGTTCATGGTCGAAACCTTAAATTGTGAATGATGAGATCCAACAATATCCCCCAGAAGAAAATGAGTATGGATTTATTGCTTTTCACGCTATCTTTTGGAGAATTGCAAGCCAATATGTGTGTGAAGTCCTATACTCAGGTATGATTCTAAACAAATTCTCCTATCCTGTACTTTTAAGTCAAGTCATTTGCTTAAAGTATGTATAAGTGCTTAAAGCAAACTTTCAGTAGATTCGTTCAGTCAAGTCTACATAACTTGTTCAGTATATAAAACCTTTCTTTAGGATTCACCTCATTTGAAGCAGTATTTGCTTTAGATATAATTTTTATTACACTTATCAAAGGGATCAGCTGATCAAAACTCTCTGATGTACGTGAAGATGGCAAGAAGATGACAAGTATTGTTGAAGACTACTGTTGACAAAATATTTTTGTCCCGACAGGAAAGTATTCTGCTTATTAGTGTAATTCTTCACGAGCAATGACGCTCTTTTTGTTTCAGGATAATATAATGTTTGGAACTCAGTCCTATAAGTGTTATTTGCCGAGAATAATTACATCTATGGAAAACGACTGCTGTATTTGTATTGGACAGCAACCACAGGGTAAGCGAGTTAATTTTCGATTATGTCATCTGTACACAACAAATTTTATTAATATTTTCAAAGAGTATGACGATAGTGATATACAGTGTCTCTAAATGCATTACACGTTTCAGTTTCAAGAATAACATACAAAATTTTAAATCAAACAAATAAAAAAATTATGGCTAGCTACGTTTTGTTTACATTAGTTGATCTTTGTCGAAGTCAGGGGCACGAAGTCTGAGTGCTGCATATCCCGTAAGTGTGCCAAGTTCCTGGAACCAAGCTCAACAAATAAGTTTCTTGAGAGCAATGTCCTCATAGAGATCCTTTGGGAACACACTCTTCTGGCAACATGTAGTCGACGCTAATACTCCAAACTACGAATCAATGACATAAAGAATCTTACAATGTGACATTTTAATTTAATTGGTTCTCAGGTGTGAAATATATGAGCTCCGCTAAGTGAATTAGTGTTGAGTCACGAGAAAAATATCAATCTAGAATTGTACTCTTCGTCTGTATATTACGAACATGAAAAGAATAGAAACACACAATGTTCCTGTAGACCACGGCATTGCCTCGTTCAATGATGCAGCAATTTTGAGTATTGCAGTGAAGGTTTCTAATTAATGACGTTTGATAACTAAATGCGAAGGCAAAAAAGCTTTAGATGTAAGTCTAAGATTTTCGTAATGGAAAATTGAACTTTTAAAAAGCATAACAATTTTCATTGTTGTTATTAGTTTAATAAATAGTTAACCCTTAAGGAGCACCATAAGAAGCTTGAGTTAATAATACATCTGGAGCATAAAAGAATCGCCTCTAACGTCTTTTATATAAAAAGCTTTTTACCTATACTTATGTTTTCTTATTGTAACAACCCTGTTTATTTCTTCCTGAACTCAGTGAACACGATAATAGATAACAGCGAACGACTGTTTTCAAAACAGTCAAAATGGTAGTGACAAAAATAGTTAATTACTTCGTGTGTGTTTCATGTCTTGTTTCAATTACAGGCATGTGCGAACATTGTTTGGAGCATAAAGAATACACTAATAAATAAACAATTTTTTCCACCAGAATAAAAGTTATCAGTCATATTTCTCAATTTTCTCAAAAAATACTCATGAGCATTTATCCTGAAAGATTTCATCTTGTTGTGGTTCATCGATTAATATCTCTCAGCTTTTAAATAATATTTTAAACAAAAAATTAAAACTTGAGAGTTTATAACCTTACGTTCATTACAATATGGTTATATATTGCCTCAGTTCGTTAATTGGATTTTGTAGTTACGAATACTTAAGATATTATACACAATTCAATATCTAAATAAACGTACATTTAATATACTTGGCTTAGAATGCAATATATTATGAATATTTTCCATCTACAGAACAGTTAAATTACATATGTCTTTATCTTACGTTGATCTAATTACGTAGTTATATCTTCAGTACCTAGAATAAACTTACACAGTTTGGAGTAACATTTCCGTAGTGACTGCATCCGTTGCCATAACGACAAGTGAATAACAGTAATCAACATAAAAACTTGAAATAATCAACAGAAAAAAAAAACAATATTAATCAGTAATTTTAGCTACATTTCCTATAAAAGTAGAGCAAGAAGTGTTTAAAACAACTTAAAACGCCAAGGGTTGATCCAATATTGAAATGTAACGGAAAATGTGCCAAGTTTCCTTGTATACTCTTGAACCGTTTGCAGGATACTTCCTTTTTTTCTTGCCCTAAAATTGGTAAAACCTTCTCTTCTAAATAGTTTGCTGGACCTCACATAAAATCTCTAACATATACACCAAAATAAATAAATAAATAAATAAATAAATAAAAATAACAAATAAAATTATTGAGCATGGCAAAATAATTGACTATTTTTGTCATCATGGGTTTAATTGTACTTAGAAAATTGGTTATTTAACAATGTTAGCCGACGACAGGAAGTTTTAAATTAATAGACTTATTAGGATAAGAGTTTCTTGGGGACTTATTCACCATCTTTCATCATCATCCATCATTTTCATCAATTTTTCTTTAACTAAAATGATTATATTACAAAACAATTGTTTATAGCAGAAATTATTTATGTGGGTCACTGGAACCGAGCACTGCACCTTAAAGATATGACACCTCAATTGAGGTTAATAAAAGGTGACAAAACGACTGTAATATCTGCAATAATAATTTTTCTCCTATCAACATCCTATAAAATCCTCTCAAACATTCTATTAGCAAGATTGACCTCATACGCAGATGAAATTATTGGAGATTATCAGTGCAGATTTAGACGAAATCGATGAATTATATACCAAATATTTACCATTCGACACATACTTGAAAAGAAGTGGGAATACAATGCCCGGGAACAACAATTATTAATTGATTTTAGAAAGGCTTACGACTCGGATAGGAGAGAAACATTATACAACGTTCTTACAGAACTTGGAATACCGAGAAAGCTAATTAGATTAATTAAGATATGTTTAAATAAATCCCAAAGTAAAATCCGGGTAGGAAATATTTTGTCCACGAGCTTTCACGTCGAAAATGGCCTGAAACAAGGACATGCGTTGTCGCCATTATTATTTAACTTTGTTCTGGAATACGCTATAAGAAAAATCAAAGATAGCAACCAGGGCCTAGAGTTGAACGGCATTCACCAGGTTATGGCATATGCTGATGATGTAAATTTAATAGGGGATGACAGGAGAAAAATAGAAAGAAATGCAGAGGTCTTATTAAATGTTTCCAGGGACATGGGTTTAGAAGTAAATGCAGATAAAACTAAATACATGGAAGTTCGTCGGGAGAATAATACGGAAAATTGTGGATGCGTCAAAATACCGAATAATACTTTTGATAAAGTGGATACTTTCAAATATCTAGGATCAATATTAACAGACGAAAACCATATTCACGAAGAAATTAAATGTCGACTAAAAGCAGGGAATTTATGTTATTATTCAGTTCAAAATCGCGAATTCTGTCGAGGAATTTGAAGCTTAAAATATACAAAACTATAATCATGCCTGTTGTTCTCTATGGTTGCGAAACATGGTCGCTTACTCTGAGGGAAGAACATAGACTGAAAGTATTTGAGAACAAGATCCTGAGATAAATACTCGTACCCAAGAGAAACAGGAATGGGGAATGGCAAAAATTTCATAACGAGGAACTACATAATTTATACGGTTTATCAAACATTGTTAGGGTAATCAAGTCTAGGAGGCTCAGGTGGGCAGGTCATGTAGCCAGGATGGAAGAAAGTAGGAACACTTTCAAAGTCTTAACTGGAAGACCAATCGGAAAACGCCCATTAGGAAGACCTAGACGCAGATGGGAGGACAATATTAAGATGGATCTCACAGAAATAGGAATACAAAGTAGAAACTGGATCCAGTTGGCTAAGGATAGAAGTCAGTGGAGAACCTTTGTGAACGTAGCATTGAACCTCCGGGTTCCATAGAGTTCCGTAGAGTTAGTGTTTTGAGAGAGTTAGTTGTTGAGGTTAAGAAAAAAGAAAGAAAGAAAAAAAAAAAGAATTTTATATAAAACATTTGCCTACCATACTTATGTCTATGATACATACTCAACGACAAATATTTAGAATAAATAAATAAATAAATGGGGTTAACCTCCAAAGTTGGTCATCCATTTGTAGCAAGAGTTTGAAAATTTACCAGAAAGAAATGGATCATTTGTTCGTTTGTGTGCTTATGTTGTATTTATGTTCTTTTGTAATCGGTTATGAACACGGAACTATTAGGCAAGCGGAGGGAACTACTTCGCGCAAGGTTACCGCATGGTTTTATTATGGAAAAGCAACGAGCATTTGTATTCTGAACATAGCTACAGGTGTACAGAGACACTCCATTTGGTATCCTTATGTTGAGAAGAGAAATTACGCTCTTAATTTTAACAAAATAGATCCAAACTTTAATAACCATAAGCTAACTCGACCCGACCTAATCCCTACCTTATTCTACTGTACCCTACCCTACTCTATTATACCCTTTTAAAGCGGCCCTAAAATTTTTAAATTTTCGTAGATGTTCTTACGCATTTTGTCGAAAACCAGGCGGACGATCAACTTCAGAATAAATTTCAATAAATGAACAAAATAAACAGATAAAGTTACAGTTTGATTCTTTTTTGTTAATTGATTGGTGAAAGTTTAGTAGGGACGTCTATAGTTTAATCTGCTACATATTTCCTGTAATCATCATAAGTTCTGGTAAGACATATATATTTCATATGACATTCATGGCTATCGTTCGTCAGCAGCAAGAGGCTTATTTCACCTTGTGAAGAAAAATTGGTCACATGCTAAGTATGCTGTAAATATAAAGGAAATAATCAAATCAGAATGAGTTTTGACCATGAGATACCACTACATAAAATTAATAACAGAAACACTTCTAAGGACAGTAAGCGATGATCACACATCAACAATCATATACAGGTATTAGGTTAAAAATCAACTAAGCACTACCTTAAAAGCTATAGAAAACATTTAGTTGATTTGTAACAAGTACTAGCTTGGTTTATGGAAACATCTTCAACAATGTACATATTGAAGAAATTCAACTGTCGGAAGTCCTGCAATAAAACACATAAAATTTATTAGTGTATTTAGTGTTTTGTTCAAAGTGCACCACACACACACACACACACACACACACACACACACACACACACACACAAAATGAATGTTGATACGAGATCATCGCTTATAGTTATTAGAAGTGTTTCTTTTGCGACATTTACGTAGTGGTATCTCATTCTGATTTAATTATTTCCACTAGAGTCACAGTATCTTAGCATATGGCCAACTTTTCTTCACAAGATGAAATAAGCCTCTCAACTGTGGACCAATGATAGACAGGAATTTCATATGAAATACAGTAATATATAATTCATACCAGAATTTATGATGATTACAAGAACATGTCGCAAACAGGGCCAGATCTAGAATCCTGCGAACTACGCGTTCGCAGGAGGCGCCAGGTGAAGAGAGCGCCAAACTGGAAAATGAATTTTGTGTTTTAAATGTGAATATTTATTAGAGAAATGTTATGATGAAAAATTTTCCAAATAGCTTCAATTAAATATGTACATACTTAAATACAGATTAAACACATCAAAAAGACAATAAAGTCGGATCTTTGCATAGTTCGCTGTAAAATACCCGTTTATAATTGAAACGGAGTCATACATCAATTTTGCTCCAATGCCACACTCACAAGTGATGCTAGTTTGAGGAAAATTTCCAACGGCGCAGGAGAATTCAGGAAAGATTTTTTAAAGAGCGGAAAAAGGAGCTTTTACGAATTTAAGACAAAATGTAGGGAAACTTAGCTTTCCAATAGATGTTATATTAAGCACTACGGCAGTACGACTAAAGACAACAGTATTCTTCCCATAATCCCATCATATGCACAAAATAAAAATATAACAGACTCTAGACCCTTCATTTCTCTCCCAACAATCTTTCCGGAACCTTGCTAGAGAATATCATTGCCAAATATGTCTTTGAAATGGGAATGGATCAACAAACAAAAATAAGTCATTGGGTGCCATTATTACAGTAGAAAGAAATGTCGTCAAGGGTACTTCTCCTTATCGTAAATAGTGTCCCCCCATAGTGCTTTAGTTCTATGACTATAGTTAAGAATTGAGAAAAGTCAGCGTAAATGGAATGCACATTATCGAAGTTCAAGCGACTATGCTTTTGTTGTCCATTGCTCCAGGGTGAGTCGAATACTAAGAAAGACAGGCGATACAATTGGAATTTTTGACCATTTCTGAGGGAAACTTAAGTTTCTAATATCAGTGGCTCGCAATCACTGTCCACTGCTTAATGCTCACTTTGTTAATGTCTATTAGGCCATTTGTCATTCGCCAACATTTTCGTTTTTATCCTGATTTTTTTATTATTATTATTATTATTATTATTATTATTATTATTATTATTATTATTATTATTATTATTATTATTATTATTATTATTATTATTATTAATGTGTTTTTTCACTTTTCAATAGTACTTTGTTTTTCATGTAATAATAATAGAAACGATAAGAAACCAAGTGAGCAATTTTTCGGAAAAGAAACCTACGAAACGAAACAAGATGAGAGACAAGTGAAGTCTCTAAAAAAAAATTCTTTTGACTTTTGGACAAAATTTCGAAAGTGATAATCATACAAATGTTAAGGTGAGGGAGTTGTCAATATCAGTTACTATTAACGAAGCATCTGCAAGTCAACAAACTTTTGAAACTGTAAGTTTATTTTACTTGATAGCAATAATTTAATAGTTAAATTAAAATGGAATGGATACGGCCTCTTCGGTTACGGGTCTGAGTTAAATTTAATGTATTTCAAAATTTGTCTGAATACAATTGAGGAGCTTGCTTCCAAACACCACCTAAGTAATTTTTTTTTTTTTTTTTAATTTTCAGTTTTTGCGCTTTATTTGTGTATTAGGAATAGATACACATGCCTGACTATAACTTAAAACTCACGTAAGTCGTTTTGAAATTAAATGTAAAAAAATCACTTTTTTTTTTCAAAATACGCCTAAGTCATTAAAAATATTATTTCCAAACTCCAGTTAAGTCACGTCGGTATTATTTGTCTGCTTTGAAAGTTTGATATTCATTGTTACCATTTCTCTGATTGGGGAGCATTGGGTGTGCAAGAAGTTTTAAGAGATTTTCCAAAGATGTGTTGAAATCAGCGATGCCAATAAAACTGTCACAAGTACGTGTACTTAGGTTATGCAAAGAACATAAATCTATTGGGCACAGAAATACTTATGCAGGGTCAAACTCTTACTCAGTTGTTTCAAAGAGGAGCCTTACAAAAGTTCCAAGCTTCAGAAATGCAACTACTGTTCCCAGTGTAAATTGTGTAAATGATGTAAAGAAAAAAGGCATTAAAAAAAAAAAAGTTTATAGAGCTCAGTGACGTCGACCAAACTTTCTATGAAAAGGCACTTAATAGGAAGAACGCAGAAATTTGCCAATGAACTGCTATACGAAAATTTTGAAGAGCCTTTCCTATAAAGACTGTGGGAATGTCTGGAAAAAAAGTTTTATACTTCATAGGTAACAAAATAACAATGTTTCTTCTTTGTTGTAGTGAGTACGAGCACTGTTGTTTGTCCAAAATTTTGTAAATTTTGTCTAATTGGTTTCTTATGTGTAATTGGCTACTTATTGTGTAATTGGTTACTTATTATGTCACTGGTTTTGTTCAAATATACAGTGTCCAAAGAAATAATAAAATATAAAACAATATAAAAGTACATTAAAAAAATAAAAGTAAAATATAAATCTTAAAACTAAAACAAATAAAAGTTCATTAAAGACACACAAATCATGTTATTGTTAGTGTAAATAAGAAGCTAATATAATCAAATATAAATTATAATTTTTATTTTATATGCTTTACAAGATATAATGATAGTAGAGTGTAATCATTAAGCAGTAGTTGATTTTTTTTTAAGAGAAAACATATGATTTAAGTGGGTTTTGGAAGGAAATGAAACATTTTCCCGCCACTTAGGCCTAAACCTAAATTCAGAAATTTCTTAAAATTTAGCATGTTGTCATGTACCACCAGACATAAAAGATATCGTTCAAATATTTTTCATTAAATGTAGAACAAGAGCGATACACGTTTTTCGCTTCTCCTTAAAAAAAAAAAAAAAAAAAAAAAAAAAAAAAAAAAAAAAGTTTGAAAACAAGTTCCTCAGTTAGTTTTCACGCAGTATATTATATGCGTATATAACTCGAAAGAGTAATTGTAATCGAAGTCGAAACTGTAATCGAAAGGTCACTAGGTTTATAAATAACACTTTTTCAAAACTCTCACTGTAAGTAAAACTTTTTTTCTTTTCAGAACTCTTTCTGTCAATCACAGCAGTAAAACTTTTTCCAGAACTCTGACTGTCATCAGTGTCAATCAAATGTATTATAACAGTGTAACAATCATTATCAATACATTCTCGAGTATTAAATTCAGATGGAGCGATATTTTTAAACATTTGGTAATAGTTCTAATCCAAAGTAGAGTTTCCATTATTAGTTACTTGTATGAAAAATGAAATGAAATCTTTAAGTTTTACGTCCCACGGTTATGCCGGTCAGGCTAAAGGAGACGGTGATTATGAGAGATGAGTGAAATGGTGGAGTGAAGAAAGTGGGAGGAAACGGGAGAACCCCGAGAAAACCCACGAGCACGGTGTTTGTCCACCACAAAGTCCACACGGGGCGAGTTGGGATCGAACCAGGGACCCCAAGCACCGGAGGTGAACGCTCTACCACTGAACCACCGCGCCCCCTATTACTTGTGTTCAGGGATGCACGCACAGAGGTGTTTCGAGAGTCTGGATCCCTGAGAATTCTTAACTTCCAAGAAAATTAACACAATTTCAGGGAACAAATTATTTGCAGCTTTGTAGGCTACTACGAAAAATCTTCGGACTCAAAAGAGAAATGTTGGGTGCGCCATTGCTTGTGTTTACATTATGTTACTCATTGCCTGTTTTTGAATGTCTATGTTGGAAAGAGACATGAAAGGACTGAATTGTTTTATACACTTACGAGACCCCGAAAAGAATTTTTGCGAGGGGAACCTGATTTTGAAGTTCCGCCACGGGATCGGAGACCAATTAAATATCTATTAAGGCACACACTTTTGACATTTGTTGTGCATTAAACAAGTTCAGCTAAAATTAATAAAGAATTATTTCAGATCAACTTTATATCTCAAGAATGATTGAAAGAACTAGTTTTGATAGTCACTGAAAATGACACACTCAATGAAATAGATAGGATGCAATAACAAGAGATTTTGCTAAATTGAAGGCCAGAAAATTGTCTTTATAATATGACTTTTCAGTAACAAAGAAAACAAGCAATTAAGCTAATTATCATAATCGAATCCCTAGAAAATACTATGTAAATATGCTTTCTATGAAGCATAAGAGCACATCTCTCTCAAAATCAAACGTGTGTTTGACTTGAAGCTCATGAGTTTTATTCTGTTTCGACTTCTATGTTTCAATTGTAGTTGTATATAAAATCCTTAAAACTCAATCCCCACAATATTTATATTGTAAATTTACAAAGCGGTCACAAATTCACTCTCACGTTACGCGTAACAGTGAGAAATTCAATGTACAAAGACTTAAACTGAAGATAGTGCAAGGATCATTTTCTAGAGCAGGTCCGAGAGTATGGAATGCGATACCAAAAGCTCTCACGGAGATAAAGTAATTTAACTCATTTCGAAATTCATTAAAATCACATTTGATGAAATCCCAGCGACTGGCCTCTGGCACTTACGACATGTACAGTTTTATGTAACAACTTAGCTAAATCCAACAATATCGATACTTTTTATTGAATATGTCACTTGTTTATTTTCTGATTTATTCTTTTACTTGTATTTTTAAAGTTTTTTTTTCTGTTCCTTTTGATGTGTAATGTTTAATATTGTATTCTTTTGACAAGGGTTAGGTGGTAGAGCAGCTATGGCTGAACCTCGCCCGCTTCAATAAAGACATTTTTATTCATTTCATTCATTCATTCATCTTAGGTAAATATCTTAGTCGTGTCTTGAGCTTATTTAATAATAATAATAAAAAAATGCTATTAATTATTAAAATTGGAACTTCGTCAGTATTCAGCCACAGTCAATTAGTTATAATTTCGCCACTTTTCGTTAATATTCACAGGGAAACTACATATATTAAAGAAATTTGCAATTGTAAAATTATTTGAAGAATTTCTGTTCATTACAACTTTCTACTCTTTTATTATCATTTAGGTGGGGGCGCCTAAATATTGTTTGCTTACACTTAAGAAACGTCTAGAACCGGCCCTGGTCGCAAGTTAGTAAATTAGAATATAATCTAAAGAAATGTTCCTTACGCAACGACATGTTTCTGGTTCGGTTTTACTAATATTTTTCTTTATTTTTTTTTAAAGAATTTGTTTTGTATACGGATTTAATATAACTTAAGCTAAAGTGGACTTTTAAATATTGAAGTTGTACAATCACAGAGGAAGAGATATTTATATAGACTTGAAGAAGGGGAAAATAAAATCGAACGACTAAAAATCTCCGTCCATTTCAAAGGAAAAAAGAGAAATGTTCCCTATACAGGGTGTTTCAAAACGACACCGACATCGTTTGGGAAGTGATTGCTGACATGAAGATAAGACAAAAGTATAAACGAATCTGAGAGCACAAATGCTTCCTTTGGCATTATAGGCTGCCAAAAATATGAAATTTAAAGGTCCATAGCTCCAGAAGTATGGTATCTATCGTAGTCAGGTCAAGACTTCACTTAGAAACTAATATGTGCGCTATATAAAAAATAGATGTTTCAGAATCCTAAGGTACTCACGAAGCAATTTTTATAGAGGGAGTTTGACTACGGGCATAGAATTTGAAGTATCCAAATATCCAAGTTTCAGAATCCTGCGGTATTTCCGTAACAATTTTCAAGAGATAGTTGGAGAGTACTTCAAATTCTATGCCCGTAGTCAAACTCCCTCTATAAAAATTGCTTCGTGAGTACCTTAGGATTCTGAAACATCTATTTTTTATATAGCGCACATATTAGTTTCTAAGTGAAGTCTTGACCCGACTACGGTAGGTCCCATTCTTTTGGAGCTATGGACTTTTAAAGTTTATTTTTTCACGTCTTCGGCAACCTATAACTCCGAAAGGAAGCATTTGTGAACCCAGGTTGGTCTATACTTTTTGTCTTATCTTGGTGTCAGAAATCACTTCCCAAACGTTGTCGGTGTTGTTTTGAAACACCCTGTATAAATCAATGGACAGGAAAACCAAGATAGCGCATAAACCTTAAGCGGAATATCATTGTTGCAATGCTTATTATTATTATTTCTAATATTTCAACTCATTAAACATATCTAAACACAAAATCTGAAACAGTAACCTTCATCTTGAAAAGAACATGCAGAGGAGAGATTTTTTTTTTCTAATTCACTGAATGCGGAGGATGAATGGTAATTGTCCTTTCCTTTAGCAGTGATTTGGGTCATGGTTTATTCTTCATTTGCTGTTGTCTGTTAATTTATTTACAAGAGCTTCCGTTACTTCTGATTATCACTTACGTATGTAAACGATCTTCAATGTCGAAAATTGGATTTTAAGTTTGCTTTGCTATATGGGCATTATTTTGGTTTATAATAAGTACACCCTACAATTACTTTATATTCTATTTTTCTCTTTAGAAGAAACATTATAAAGTGAGCAGAAACATCACAAGTGTAGAGGGCCAACGAGAAGCAACCCAACAACTTGGTACTTCGTGAAGATATTTTAATGTTTCTAGTATGCTCATGAGATGTTTTATAAATATATGTTATTGATTAGTAAATGTATTTCTTTTAGACACAATCTTGTTCAAAAATATCTGGTCACCGACTCCTTTTTGAACAGCTCTACAGTCTTACCTACAATTGGGATTAAATCAAGAAAATGTAAATTTTCTTTGTCCAATTAAAATATTTATTTAAAGACATTAACATATCCTACGTACATTGATTAACATATCCTACATTTATTAACATATCCTACATTTATTAGCATATCCTACGTACTGTTGCCAGAATATCACCTTACGAAAGAAGATGGGTGGCTCAGATTTTTTTAACAAGACTGTACATAGAGCGAGAATAACGTTTTATTATATTCCAAACGAGTATTGTTCTGTGATGAAATGTAAAATTAGCCTTGCACTTATCACTCGTATCTTTCTATAAAAAACGACTAAGTTTCAAATTTATACAAAGTTCATATTTAGGTTTCGGAGGGAATGAAGAAGAAAAAGAAAAAAAAAAAGATCGAAATTAGAAGATAAAATTTTGCATACATTCATGAAAGCAAATATTTCAGAAGATTCCTTCTTGTTTTCTCTATAATGCTGTAATATCACCTAAGTTCAGAGTTTTCCTAGGTTAGATAGCGTGCTCTTACACTCTGAAAACGTTTTCAGAATTGTGGTCTAACTTTGATCTAGTTGACTTATGTCCAGATTTAATCTTTTTTTTTTTAATTGTATTTAAAAATGATCCATAACCGACCTTCCCGTATTATTTTTAGTTTAAATGAAATTTTTCTTTCGTTAATGTAAAGTAATTCATATGACTTTGGAGACAATTTGTTCAGTCCCTGGAACACATCTCATGGTAGAAAGATTAATCTCTTTAACAGATGTGAACTGTTTCCGGAAGTTGATAAGATTTTATTCCATTTTATTGATTTAATGAATCATTGTTATTAAGTACTAGAAAACTATTGTTGAAAAGTATTTGTTCTCTAAGCTGCTCCCAATCATTTATTCTATGTAATACCCAACCCATTAAATTTAAAGAGAACCCACTATTCAAAGCATTTATGATACAAATAAATAAAAATGAAAGGCACTTTTTGATAGTTTTATACTCAAACACTCAAAAAACTCAATATAGCGTGGTTCCTCCGTTTCCTTCCACTTTATGTATTCAATTATTTCATAATAATTCACCTACATTATTCATCCTTCTTCTTCAGCCTGCATTATTCATCCTTAGGAGTAAAATCAAAGATTTTATTTACTGAGGGAGCTAAATGTGATGCTCAGCTTTCAATCTTCAAAACTCACGTCAACGACATGTAGATTAATATAAACATAATACTATGGAATAACATGATGTATTTGCACCTGTTATTTTAATTTGGGAAATATTAAAACAATTTTTTCTTTATTTTTTATATAAGTATAGTGACTAAAGCTAATTTATTGTAATAAATACACGTGATGTGTATTAGGAATTCATCATAATGAAAAATTGTAAAAAGAATTTAAAACTTCCGGTTCGTTTTCCTACTATAGATCGAATGCCAAAAAACGGAACAAAATATGTTTGTTGCTTCACAGAAATAGAACGAAGTATGAAGCAGTACAAGGAGATAACTTTCAACTTTTCTCAAATAACGAGCATATAAGCAGGTCCGTGCCGTAAGGCAGGGGGGCGAGCGGGGCGACGGCCCCGGGCGCCGAAGTAAGAGGGCGAAAAATTCGGGAGAAAAAAGGAAAAAGATAGGTAAAAATGCTTGGAATACTCAAGCCCCGGGTGCTGATTTTCCACGGCACGGCCCTGCATATAAGATGATAAATAAATCCGTAATGTGATTTCAAAAAGTTGAAATTATGATAATCCAATAGAAATATCTAAATAAAAATGTATTGATTCTAAGTGAAGGCCATAATTATGTCAAAAAAGAAGTACTGTAGCACACATTGAACTTTTCTAGAAAGAAATTGTGTTCAAGGTGAAGGTAAAGAATGATTCTGCAATATAAGAGAAAACTTAGACCGAAGACCTTCTGTCCTGGTCTTCTGTTTGAGATTCCGCAGACTGTAATAACTTTATACATTAATTTTACAGCTTAGGTTCCTCAACGCAGTCTGTAGAAAATGTTTAAGATGGAAACTCAATACAATATTTGATATTGTGAGTGCACATTATTTCACTTAACAATCGATACTTGTGAAATAAAATGTTACAACAAGAAGAAAAAAAAGTATCTTCGTAACATATTACTTCCCTCAGATCGTCAAATGTTGTTTAGGATGTGAAAAGTTCTTCCAATTAGTAATACCAACAAAAGGATTGGGATTATTATTATTACTATTATTTCATAGCTTTTGCTATTATTCTCAAAAATTTAAGATATTAAGATAAATTTTAGTTGATAACACACGAGTGAAAAAAAGACTGAACCTGGACTCGAACCCGAGATCTCCAGTATACTGTGACGATGCGTTAACCACTACGCCACCTAGTCCGTTTCCCAGAACAGCCACCCACTCTCATCTGGGACCACGTGGGTTGTACCACAGACCCCTGCTGTGATTGGACATTCATTCATTAAATGCGAATTCTATAACACACAAAGAGCGAAAAAGTGACTGACTGGACCGGAACTCGAACTCGGGACCCTATTAGAATTCGCACCTATAGAGGATTCTGGTGTGGAAAAAAAAAATCTGTTCTTTCCTTCTTTCATTAGTATATATGAATTTCAGTTGATTATTCAATGTGACATTATAACAGATGTCGTTTCTCATTTCCTTCCGAAATTCTACTCCGCTCTTAGCTTCTTACGAAGAAAGAAGAAATTGAAGGAAGAATACTTATTTCATGACATGCAACTATTTCTAAAATTCACACTTTTAGTTAAAATTTTGTATGGTTTCATTTTCATTTTCAATCTGGTGGAGAAACATGAACTTTTCAAGCTGAGAAGAATAATAAATAAAAGGTTCGTACTTTTCATCTTCTGAACAAACAAGTTCTATAATGGATAGTTTGAAAAGTACTAACTAACTAACTAACTAACTCTATGGCCTATGGAACCCGGAGGTTCAGTGCCGCGTTCACAAAAGCTTTCCACTGACTTCTATCCTTAGCTAATTGCATCCAGTTTCTACTTTGTATTCCAATCTCTTAATATTCGAGATCCATCTTAATATTGTCCTCCCATATGCGCCTAGGTCTTCCTAATGGTCGTTTTCCTATGGGTCTACCAGTCAAGACTTTGAAAGCGTTTCTACTTTCTTCCATTCTAGCTACATGACCTGCCCACCTAAGCCTCCTAGACTTGACGACCCTAACAATGTTGGGTAAACCGTATAAACTATGTAGTTCCTCGTTATGAAGCTTCCGCCATTCCCCATTCTCGTTCCTCTTGGGTCCCAATATTCTTCTCAGGATCCTGTTCTCAAATACTTTCAGTGTATATTCTTCCCTCAGAGTAAGCGACCATGTTTCACAACCATATAGAACAACAGGCATGATTATCGTTTTATATATTTTAAGCTTCAAATTCCTCGACAGAATTCGCGACGACAAGAGATTTTGAACCGAATAGTAACACGAATTCCCTGCTTTTAGTCGACATTTAATTTCTTCGTGAATATGATTTTCGTCTGTTAATATTGACCCTAAATATTTGAAAGTATCCACTTTATCAAAAGTATTATTTAATATTTTAACGCCTCCACAATTTGCCGTATTACGGTCCCGACGCACTTCCATGTATTTAGTTTTCTCTGCATTTACTTCTAAACCCATGTCCCTGCAAGCGTTTGATAAGATCTCTGCATTTATTTCTACTGTTCTCCTATCATCCCCTATTAAATTTA
The DNA here is from genome assembly GCF_964235325.1 of Thermobia domestica. Lineage (NCBI taxonomy): Eukaryota > Metazoa > Arthropoda > Insecta > Zygentoma > Lepismatidae > Thermobia > Thermobia domestica. The sequence continues at coordinate 912,405 of NC_137462.1, read as the reverse complement.
CATCATCAGCATATGCCATAACCTGGTGAATGCCGTTCAACTCTAGGCCCTGGTTGCTATCTTTGATTTTCCTTATGGCGTATTCCAGCACAAAGTTAAATAATAATGGCGACAACGCATCTCCTTGTTTCAGGCCATTCTCGACGTGAAAGCTCGTGGACAAAAATTTTCCTACCCGGACTTTACTTTGGGATTCACTTAAACATATCTTAATTAATCTAATTAGCTTTCTCGGTATTCCAAGTTCTGTAAGAACGTTGTATAATGTTTCTCTCCTAACCGAGTCGTAAGCCTTTCTAAAATCAATAAATAGTTGATGTACCGGGGTATTGTATTCCCACTTCTTTTCGAGTATTTGGCGAATGGTAAATATTTGGTCGATAGTTGATGGATTTCGTCTGAATTCGCACTGATAATCTCCAATAATTTCATCTGCGTATGGGGTCAATCTTGCTAACAGAATATTTGTGAAAGGATTTTATAGGATGTTGACAGAAGAGAAATGCCTCGATAATTATTACAGTCAGTTTTGTCGCCTTTCTTGTGAATTGGAACAATGATTGATTCTTTCCACTCTTGTGGCAATTCTTCCTTGTTCCAGATAAGGAGAATGAGTTTGAAAAGTACATAAAAACATATTTCCTTTCATAGAAAACTTAACAAGTCTTATATTTGTCATTATGACATAGTATGTATATGTGTACATCTACATGTTCTACTTTCAAAATAAATCCAAATAAGAAAAATAAAGTATCAGCTAGAAAACGATTTATCCCTTTCCCAAAAATAAAAATTGCTCCTGGTAACTACTCATCGTAAGATACACATTTAATATGAGGTACAATCGAAAAGTTCCCGGAATGTTGTAATAGTTTTGCCATTTGAGATGCATTCACAATGAATCTTGTACACTACAGTCCTTAGGTTGCCTAATTATTAATTTGACAAGTGTAAACAAGTCATAATACAGTCACTTTACGAGGGGCCGCGGTGGCTCAGTAGTAGTGTTCACCTCTGGTGCTTGGGGTCCCGGGTTCGATCCCAGCCCCCGCCAAGTGAACTTTGTGGTGGACAAACACCGTGTGCGTGCGTTTCCTCGGGGTTCTTCCGTTTCCTCCTACTTTCTTCATTCCACCATTTCATTCATTACTCATCATCACCGTCTCCTTTAGCCTAACCGTCATAACCGTGGGACGTAAAACTCAAAGATTTCATTTCATTTCAGTCACTTTACGAGTAATGTAGCTAAACGGAAGTGTGTGTTGATCAGTTGGTACATTGCCGCAGTTCGAGCAATGCACAAATGTCAAGTCCATGTGCAAATTGAGGAAATCAGCTTCAGATACCTACTTTGATAGCCTTAGAGTCAGTTTACTATGAGAACGCTTTAAGGAAAACTGCGTCGTTACCTGTTACGTCACCGTAGAGGACATCAAAACCAACGTGACAGCGAACTTCGGAAGATACCAAAAGAGGACGTTTGTTGGTGTTTCCAGCAATGACAGGAACTATGGAGAAAATGTGTGTGTTCCGAAGGTGCCTTACAAAACCTACGTATCAAAAATAGCAAAACTACAACATTTTGATTTCCCCTCGTATATTTAAATTATCATTATTTTTAACACTGGAATAAGTTAAGAGCTAAGAACTATAATTTCTAAATATATTAATGTTCATGTTATATTGTTATTTGCTTAATATGTTATGTTATAAATATTGATAGGTAGCTTGTGTGGTAATTGCGAGAATAAACAAAAACATGAGGAAAATCTGGGTGAATTCTGCTTCTTTAACCTTCAAAGCATCTCAAGTTCATTCAACACAAATGAGTAGGCCGATCCCAATTTTTATGGAGGCCACCGTGGGTTGTGGGCGAAGTGAAACACCTTAAGCAACTTGCAAAGCACCATTTATGTTTGGCTCTCTTGTTTTTAAAGGTAGGCCCTAACTAAAAACTGGATTTTCTTTCTTCAGTGTTCAGATGTAATCATATTTTCATTTTATTAAATTAACTTGTGCCTTCGTATGGCAACAATTGTCAACCCAGGAACATTAGATTAAAGTTCCAACGCTGTTTCATTATAAAAGCGTTCCTTTTTAGGTGCCTTTGGGTTATCAAGTTTACTTTTTTGGAACATTTTTATTATCCATTACATTGAACTAATCAACGTGAAATTGAAGTGGATTCGATCTATTCACAAAAGTCAATTTCGACACAAATATGGAAGGTTTAAGTTATTTATAAGAGCAGTATAATTGTTCTGCCATGCTACACGCATTTCATTGTTCTAATGTGTACATGAGCGAGCCATATAAAATTGAGAGAAAGAGCATAGTAAGAGAATAAAGGGGAAATTAATGTTTCAAAATTTTGCCCTCATTTTTCAACAGGTTGTTCTACTATTGATAAAAGATCCGACTAATAATTATCAACAAAAGATGGAATAGCATAGTGGAATGTACAGTAAAGAAGAGAACCAGGGAAGTTTTACATAACATATTCCACAATGTTATTAGTGTTTAACGAAAAAGAAAAGGTATATACTAATTGATAAAGATGATTGACCTAAACGAAATAATATTGGTGAGTGCAATGCTCAGGCGCAGTTTTTGAGAAAATCGACAAAAGCTTTCATTTTTCAGTTCTAAAAATTGCTGCTGTTCTACATCCATGTCACCTGTTAAGATACTCTTCTCAATGTTTTCAATATGACAGGACAACATGGTTGGTGTGAAATAGAACAAAATTACGAATAACTATAAAATATTAATTTCTGTCTAATTATAATATTGTTCAACAATAATTTATGTCAATCAATCAAACTGAACAGAAGACATGTTTGGGATAAGTTTTCATGCGTAACTTCTGAGAAAAACGAACTTTTGTGGCGCTAAAATGTTTGTTGTCAACAATCATTGACAGGTTTTCTTGTGCTGAAGGAGTTTGTTTTCATCCGAGATACTCCTAACAATTACGGACACACTACTTGTAATTAAATACTTTATGCCAGCTATTTAAATAAAGCTGAAGAAATCAGGAGTTTGTAACAGTATCAGGCAATGACTACTGAACACATGTTATTGGTTCATAATTTTTGTTGTGATAGTACAGTCAGGCCATAGATGAATTATTAATTTTTACCTTTTTGACTGAATTATCATCAACTGAGATAAATAACCAACGAAGTCCCTTGAATTCAATGAAAAGTAACGATTGTCTTTACTCTGATATCTCAAGCAAATTTCATTCTTGCCTTTTCGGTTTTATTTTCAAAAAAGATTTGTATTTATCATTGTTTTGTCTTTTATATTTTCTTTTTCTTTTTCTTCCATTATGTGTAGTTCTTCTCTGTGTTTAAGCGGGAAAATTGTGTTGATTTTAGAATAAAAGTAATTTAAGATTCTTATAAAGTTATAATTTTGTCCTGGTTCGCTACTTTGTAATAACATTAACAATCATCTTTATAGCGCTATTTATGTACTTAAGGTTGGTGTAAAGGGACAAGTTTTGCCAATAGATGTCACTACAGTCTTCGTATCTCTCTTATGTATTTTTTTACCTTTCACGAAAATTGACGATTTCTCTTACAAATTTCAAATTTTTGCAGAAGAAACTTCATTACCTATCGAAGGCAACAATTCGTGCCGATTCCTTATTTAGAATTTTATTCATTGTTGAAAGAGTTATATTGTTAAAGGTTTGGATATCCCTTTCAACAAACAAGCCATTTCAATAATGAAGAAAATTCTAAATAAAAAATCGGCACGGATTGTTGTTTTCGATAGGTTATGAAGTTCCTTCCTGAAAATGTTGAAATCTCTAGTTTGAAATTTGTAAGAGAAATCGTGAATTTTCGTGAAAGGTAAAACAATACATGAGAGAGATACGAAGACTGTAGTGACATCTATCAGCAAAACTTGTCCCTTTAAACTAATCTTAATGCATTTTTTTTTAAAAACCTATATCGCTGTATCTCCCATTTACTTGCATCAAAATAACTTCTGATCCAAAAACACTAAATGTGATTTGATTGATTGGAATTAAACGTTTCTTGTCAGCACCGAGGCTATATGAGACAGTACCCCTTTAAGTGGGATCCCAACCACTATTCGAATTTCTATCTGAGCTAACCAGCTCCACCAGGTATGGAACCTGAGAGCATGATCGTAGACACTTTTTCACAAAAAGACCATTACTCTTTATTTATCTGAAATGAATGCGGGAATCCCCATTAGTATCCATTCATATATAGTAAATTTTCGGATGAAAAGTTATTTTGATATAAATGAATGGGAAATACATCTCTAGAACATTTATAAAACGAAACAAATTTAAATGAAATCGTTTAATTTCACTATCCACGCTAACTCCGAGTAGGCTAAAGGAATGATGAGAATGAATGAAATGTTGGAATAGAGAAAGTGGAAGGAAACGAGAGAACCCCGAGAAAACTCACGCACATGGTGTTTATCCAACACAAAGCTCATTTGGCACAACTACCACCACCACGCATCATACATGAACGCTCCACTACTGACCCACCGTAGCTCCTTTATAAAACGAGTATACGGATACGAATAATAATCTAAAAGCCAATCAGCATTACTATATGCATTTATTAATTCATGGCTTCCATAGTGTATACCTACAACTACCACTGTGCTACTCTATTAAATTGTTTTGTTTTCAAATAGTTAGTAGACTCCATGTTTATTTAATAGCAATAAACTCCAAGGAGGAAAGTAAAAGAAGACTAATGGTATCACTGTAATGTAAAGCATTTAAAGGCCAGTCTTATCAATAACCTCAAAAATTATTCAGTTTTGCTTCTCCAAATTACTTTAAATTGTTCAAAAACTTATACTAAACGTTGAAGTTTTGTTTACAGCTATCAACACTGTCAACATTTATACAAGGAATGATGTTTTATTGAGCTGAGCGAAGCGAAGCTCTTATACTCGGGTTAGCCGTTTGGTTGTCCGCGAACTCCTCCTAGACCATTTGGCCGATCTCAACCAAACTTTGCACGCTGATAGAGTATGTCGTGCTGAGTGACAACATAGGTCGAAATCAAAAATCCGATGTACCATCGAGGAATAATCACCGAAAAACGCTTGCATAGACTTAACATGGGGAAAAAGTTTTCACGCGATTTTTTTGTGAACAATTAACAATAAACTGATTACGTAGTTTAAGCTCGCTCAGCTCATTTCATTGCAATCGGGTATATACATTGCATTCCTAGTTGAGCTGAGCGAAGCGAAGCTCTTATACTCGGGTTAGCCGTTTGGTTGTCCGCGAACTCCTCCTAGACCGTTTGGCCGATCTCAACCAAACTTAGCACGCTGATAGAGTATGTCGTGCTGAGTGACAACATAGGTCGAAATCAAAAATCCTATGTACCATCGAGGAATAATCACCGAAAAATGCTTCCTCCTAGACCGTTTGGCCGATCTCAACCAAACTTAGCACGCGGATAGAGTATGTCGTGCTGAGTGACAACATAGGTCGAAATCAAAACTCCGATGTACCATCGAGGAATAATCACCGAAAAACGCTTCCTCTTAGACCGTTTGGCCGATCTCAACCAAACTTAGCACGCTGATAGAGTATTGATTACGTAGTTTAAGCTCGCTCAGCTCATTTCATTGCAATCCGGTATATCCATTGCATTCCTAGTTTATTTATTTATTTATTTATTTATTGAACAAATTCCCAGATACAGCATAATTGTGCCATTTTACACAGGGAAGTGTTAACAAACAGGAAAAGAAAAAAGAAAAAGAATAAAAAAAAAATAAATAACAATAACAGTAACATCAATAGTACCGTATCAACAAAGAGTACACAAGTAATATTATTTGTCCAGCACGCGTTTCATTGCTCTTTCAAACACCGAGCAGCTCGAAAAAAATGTCCACCTCACTAGTTAGATTATTATAATAGTTCGGTACTTTGTGAAAAAGCGACCTTTGTATAATTGTCAACTTAGGGCGTGCAAGATGGAATAGGTGGGTATTCCGGGTTTTGCGGGAAGGGACACGTAAGGATAATTGTTGAAGTAGGGTTTCTGATCTTAGGTTCCCATTAACTATCTTATGAAGAAATTTCAGGTCAGAGTTATTTCTGCGTACTCCCGGCATCTGGATATTAAGATATCCCAAAATTTCCTCCTTAGGTAATATTCGAAGTGCTGGAACACGAAAACGTACTATTGCAATAAAGAAATTAAGAACAGACTCTAGTCTAGAGAGATGTGTAGGTGCTACCATGGTCCATATGAGAGAGCAGTATTCGATCTTAGGTGCTATTAGAGTTTTATAGAATGTTGTTAATGATGCCACAGAACGTAGTTCAGCGAATCGGTAAAGAAGCCCCAGCATACGCATTGATTTCTTAACTATTGAGGAGATGTGGTCAGAGAACGAGAGTTTCGAATCAAAGATGGCATCAAGATCATTATGACTAACAGAGTGTGTTATAGCGATGTGTATGTAAATTAAATGTTTATATTCATGAACAAAACACTTAGCAGCTCCACAGAATACACATCTTAAAACTTTTTTTTCTTCTTCTTCAGTGGTTGGTGACGACGGTGAAGATGTTAATGGTGTTATCCCACTTTTGTTTAAAGTGCCCATGTAAAAGTTTAATTTTGATTCCCTCGTTTGAATGAAAAAAAAGTCTCTATGTTGTTCTTGAATGATGAAGACTTTTTTGATCGATTTCACTTCATCAATATTATGCTTAGTGTCTTTTAGGTGTTTTGCCAGCATAACTTAATTTATAACATAAGTTATAATGTACTAAAAGTCTATCATAATTTCGAATGTTGTCAACAGAAGTAAGTTTTTCAGCAGCTGAAAATGCAGTTTTTCATTTGCTGATAGTAATAAAGTTTGCACTAACTAAATGCACTTTTGCTCTTATATGTTGTGCAATCATGTTCAAAAATAAAATCAATATTCTTGGAGTCTTGTACGGTACTTCTTTATACAGGGTGTTACAAAAAATATATCACCATATTTTGGGGACAGATTCTTCACATTAAAATAAGAAAAAAAGTTCATATCTACCTGTGCTCAAAAGTCGATAGTTTCGGAGTTATAGGGTGCCGAAAACTTGAAACAATGAACTTTAAAAGTTCGTAGCTTCACTACTATGTGACCTATCGTAGTTGGGTCAAGACATCACTGAGGAACTGGTACGTGAACTATCCAAATATTAATGTTTAAGAATGCTCCAGTACTTGCACATTAATTTTAGAGAGGTAGGTGGAGAGTGATCAAGTACTCCCAAACAACCTCTCTAAAAATGATTGTGCAAGTATCGGAGGTTCTGAAAGATGGATATTTGGATACTTCACGTACCAGTTTCTCAGTGATGTTTTGTCCCGACTACTATCGGTCCTATAATAGTGGAATTATGAATTTTTAAAGTTCATTTTCCCACGTTTCCAACACCTTAGAACTACGAAAGTATGTACTTCCGATCACAGGTCTATATGAACTGTTTTTCTTATTTTGGTGTGAGAAATCTATTCCAAAATATTGTGACACAAATTTTTGTAAGACCCTATATATCCTGCTAAAAGAAAATACCTACAGTTAGCTATATGAAGTCACTAAGGTAGCAAAGCACTGGTGGGCTGACCACTTTCTTTCACCTGTAGTTAACTAAAAATATGTGGAACACCGGAAATTAAGTAGCTACTAAAAATATATGCGAAATAGAAATTAAGTAGCTGCAAAAAGATATATAGGAAATAGAAATTAAGTAGCTGCAAAAAGATATATGGGAAATAGAAATTAAGTAGCTGCAAAAAGATACATGGGAAATACAAATTAAGTAGCTGCAAAAAGATATATGGGAAATAGAAATTAAGTAGCTGCAAAAAGATATATGGGAAATAAAAATTAAGTAGGTGCAAAAAGATATATGGGAAATAGAAAATAAGTAGCTTAAGAATTATATAAAAATGGCAATTAAATAGATGGAGTGAAAGATTAGATTGAGAATTAGGACTAGGGACACAACGTATGTCAGAATTGAATAATTATGGCTTAAGATAGTTTCTTGCACAATTAAATTAACTTTCCTCTCATATTAACTTTCTATATTATCTAAAAGTCAGTTCTACACAAAGAAGAAGTTTTAAGAAAGAAAATACAATGTAAATAGAAAACTTTCTTATCACTTCAGCGAAACAAAACACTTCTATATATTTCTGAAAATAAATATTTGCCAATTCCCAGGAAAAGAGAAACAAAAGCTATATAAAAGGCATTATATGTAGAAGTACATAAGAAATGAATTGTCCAATATCACACAAACATAAAATCGTAAAATTACCCACGCATCTCAACAACAAGGTACTCAATACAGGGTTATTTTTTTAAAAAAAGTGCGAAACTAAGAAAATGAAATTAAATTAAATATTTCAGTTTAACATCCCACTATTAGCAAAATTAAGGAGTATTTATTTTGTACTGAAAAGACATACAAAAGCAAAATTAGTCGAAAGGAAGAAAATAAGACTATAAGTTTTATAGTCTGTGTTTGTAGTTTATTAAAAAGCCAGAAGAGGCGCTACTTGTTATGTGAATAGTGAATAATACAAATGGCGACCACGAAGACAGAGCATGCGTATTATGAGATGGACTTTGCAAGAGCAGAGTCTGTCGTAACAAAATTCAATAAGCACCGCATTGGATTAGGAACTGCGTTTCACGCTGGACATAGAAGTTTGAATCCACTTTATGTTTGTAACGTTTTGGTTTGACAAGAACTGAATTATCGGTTGGACGTCTATCTTCTTACCCAGGAGGCTCATATCAACATTTGTAATGTCACAAAAACTTCCAACCTTCTTTCCGCTCAGTTTTGCTTTTGAATCTTACAGTATAAAGTAAATGTACTTTAGTTTTGCATCATTCTGTATTTTTATTCGTAGTGTAATAGAAGTTAAATATATGTTCATACAAATTGATAAATAAAACTTTTGTTAAGATCTTGAATTGAAAATTAGTACCGTATTAAAATTTGTAGTAACGTACAGATCAGAAGTATGAAGGAATCAAAATTACCTTAATATAATATTAACTTACATCATTGGTATGGTTATTTTCGGAGTTCTTTGAAGCTGAAGGGTAAATTTCTACTTTTGCACACCGTCCTGTACGAGCCAACATTAACATGCTTAATGCTATGAATATCTTTCTCTATAACGTACAAAGAGTGAAAAAGTTCGCTTCCCGAAACAGCCACTCACCTTCTCACTTCCGAAGTCGGTGCCCTTTAAGCACAGCAGGGGTCTGTGGCACACTTATGTGGCCCGAGTGGAGGTCCCGGGTTCGATTCTCGGTCCAGTCAATCACTTTTTCACTCTTTGTACGTTATTTAATTCACATCTGTAGAGGATATGATGTATTAAAAAATCGGTTTCTCGCTCTTTCGTTAATATATAAGTTTCTCTATAATTATTTCTCCAAAGATCTTCGTGGTGATGATGATGGTCCATAAATACGATTGCTTTACTTAGAATTTTACATTTCAAGCATTGCGAATCAACTGAACATCTACAACAGAACTGAAGTCCAGGTAGGAAAATTCTTGTCCATGAGCTTTCACATTTATAATGGCCTGAACAAGAAAATGTGTTGTCACAATTATTATTTAACTTTGTTCTGGACTACACTGTAAGGAAAATCAAAGATAGCAATTAGGGCTAAAGCTGAATGGTCTTCACCAGACTATGGCGTGTGCTGATGGTGTAAATCTGATAGGGGATTACAGGAAAAGAATAGAAAGAAATGCAGAGGTCTTATTAAACGCTTGCAGGGACATGGGTTTAGAAGTAAATGCAGAGAAAACTAGATTCGTGGAAATTCGCCGTGATTGTAATATTGCAAATTATGGATATGCCAAAATATCAAATAATATTTTGGACAAAGTGGATACTTTCAAATATCTAGAATCAATATTAACAGATCAAAACCATACCCACAAAGAAATTAAATGTCGACTAAAAGCAGGGAATTCAAGTTATTATTCAGTTCAAAATCGCGAATTCTGTCGAGGAATTTGAAGCTTAAAATATATAAAACGATAATCATGCCTGTTGTTCTGTACGGTTGCCAAACATGGTTGCTTACTCTGAGAGAATAACGTAGACTGAAAATATTTGAGAACAAGATCCTGAGACGAATTAGCAACATTTCCTGATGGAAGCAAACATTTGTAGCGATTCATTTGGAATTTTCCGTTTTGCGTCGTTATACAACACCAAGATTATGAATGACTTTATCTTATTTTATTATGAGCTTCGAACCACGACCGGGGAATGAATCTGGATGTACAGACCATCAATTCTCACAGTATACGCTGTGCCCCACCTCACTATGTCGCCTCCAAGAAAGTTGAATTAGAGGACCGCGCTACTGATCCCGACCTTGTAGCAAGTTCAAATGGCAGTATATATAGAAATTAATGTTCAATACATTTAAATGTCAGCCTTTGTTGTGTCAGTCTAATGTTTACTAGCTGGAAGTGAAATAATAACAAGGAATTTGTTTAGTGATAAAACGTTTGCAATATTGAATAGTGAAGAATGTAATAGTAAATAGTCCGTGAAGAGTGTGACGTTTGTGACGTTTGGTATGAGTCGACAGTTTTGTGAGCAAAAGTTGGAATATAAGTGTGCATGCTTTAAGAATTGCAAAAAAGCAAAGACAGTAATATTTCTTACCATAAAAGTAACAATTAGTATCTGTGTTGTAATTTGAAGTTTTCTGTACATGTATCTGTACCAGAAAATGAAGAAGTTTATAACACTATCTTTGTATGTACTCTTTAATTTGGAGAATTTATAGCAACGTCGAAGCCTTAAGGATCTGTATCAATTGATACACAGTATACCTTATCCAATTATACTCTATGAAAATAATTACGTGTAACAACATTCATATGATATATATTTGATGTGTTTCACTATTCGTCCTTCTTTAATACTTCTTATCTTAGAATAATTTCTTCATTTTGAAGTAAATATTAAGTACCATCTGATATTTCTATGAAGATTTTTCAGCGATTTCTCTGTTGAAGAATTAAACGAAAGTTTAAAAGCTTCAGAAATCAAAGCTGTTTGTATGATGATCACGTTCAATAACTACGTAAACAAATGCGTTGGTTGGATTAGGAAACCATTGCACACCTACTGACGAAGACATATTTAAAGTCGCACTTTCACGTCCCACTTGAATACCAAGCCTTCACCATTTGTTGGCCTCTTCCGTGAAATAATACAAGATGCTATTCCCTTAAAGATGCATCTTAATCTATCGATACCTGAAAAGGTTATTCCAAGAGTCAAGCTACGTTGGTAGGATTGAAGAAATAAAAATAAATAAGTTCACACTACGTAGTTACACACGTATGTAAGCGAGTTACACACACGCACATAATTTACTATAAACATAGGTGGTTAAAAATATACTTCTGGGTCGATGCCAATGTTTTCTTTTTTTTATGAAATAGGTGTGTCGTACACCGACCCACAAGCGTCAGAGAGAAATGTCGCTTGAGAAAGAGCTAAACTGGAAGTAGATCGGGTCGAATCCTACGCATTGCAAAGTTTTCCTTTGAATTTCTAATTTGATTCAACTTTCGCAGCCAACAGCTGCTTTCTCATTTCAAAATTTGCAGTAGATACCATACCTTCCGGAACAGTTCGAGAGCACTTTAAAACTATTATTATTATTATTATTATTATTATTATTATTATTATTATTATTATTATTATTATTATTATTATTGCGAGTATTTTATGTATTGGTTTTCTGCAACCACACACGTCAAGAATAACCAAAACGAAAATTTGTTAAGCGACTTCAAGATTTTGATGAAACGACGAATGTAAACTTGCAAAATACCTTCACTAATATACGTAAACATGATGTGTAAAAAATAATGACAAGTAATCTTACGAGATCATATGAGAAGTCATTTCTCTCTCTCTCTCTCTCTCTTTCTCTCTCTCTCTCGCTTCCTTTCTTAAGAGTCTTCATCCCGGCGAAATTAAAATACCGCTAATTTTACAGTAATTATGTGATATCCTTAAATAGATAAAAGATAATCGAAATGTGGAACAAGAGCGCCCTAGACAATATCATTTTACATGAGAAACCGTTATCATGACTCTGCTTTCGATTTCGAGCCATTTTGAAAATCGGCATTTATTTTCGCGTTTCTAAACGGCTGAAAACGAAAAGCCACTAGGTGACTTGTGATAACGGTACCTCATGCAAAATAATATTGTCTATGGCGCTCTTGTTCCATATTTCAATTATCTTTTATCTATTTGAAGATATCACATAATTACTGTAAAATTAGCGGTATTTTAATTTCGCTGGGATCAAGACTCTTAAGAACAAATCATGAATTGCACTAATTGATGGTCCTCTATGAGGAATCTGATTCCATGACAATATAGGGGAAGGGACATAGTGGCTCAGTGGCAAAGCGCTTACCTCTGGTGCATGGGGTCCCTGGTTCGATCCCCGGGCATGTAAATTTGTGGTGAATAACATAGTGTTCGTGGGTTTACTCAGGGTATTCCTCCCACTTTGTCATTCCACCAATTATTCTGTCATCATTCACTTGCTTTAATCACCGTCTCCTTTAGCCTAAAGGACATAATCGTTGGACGTTAAACTGAAAGACCTAATTTCAAAAATTTTTCTTGACACTATAAGAAGTGGATTGATATTAATCGATGCATGTTCCTGTACTCTTTCTTACCCAGCTATTTTCGCTATGTACGTTTTCAAAACAAAGAGGAAAGAATCTGGATACTCTAAAACTGGAATTGCTCTATGGGCTCATCTTCCGAACCAAATTAAGTTGTGTCGAACTAACTGGAGCCTGTCTTTGGCCAGAACAGTTTAAACAATTAGATTTTTAAACATGGCATTTTCCGTGCCGAGCTTTCTCGTGTCTGTATGGTTAGTGTACATGTATTTCGCGTGGGAGAACTCAGTTAGATTCCCGGTGGAAGCTAATGTGGTTCGGATCACACGTCAAATTGTAGGAGCATGCCTCATATAGTTTTATTGCTGAAAGGGACACTAAACTCAAAATTCAAAATCCAATTTCTTAGAATGTAAAATTTACAGCCTTTCTTTCCGTTAAGAAAATGAATTTGAATGATAAACAAAAAATATAAATTTTTAAGCAAATACGAATGTTTTTATTGATATGTTATGATGCAATTTATTTGCCTTGACTATTTATTCCGCTATCGGAAAAGACTTTTCTGTAAATGGGTCGCTAAATTCACAAAGGATTCAAGTCCCTTTTGGTCAATTTTGTACATATTTCATATTTATCATTCTACTTGATGCTTCTTTCAGTGCTAAAAAGTTTCATATCCAGACATTGTGAATAACTCCTATAATGTCAAAAACAATGTTCGTTTTTGCATGTATTTAAACAGAGAGTATATAACTTTGGTAATTGGTTTTGGATCCCTTTTGTTCTGAAAGCCCAAAATATAGAATTATTTGTACAACAGTAATGTAAATTCTAAATTATTGATCTTGGTATCATACAATAAATATTAAGTCTTCATTACTTACAAATGAGATACATACGATACACGAAATAAGAACATACATAGGTACAAACATTGTATGTACATTTACGAAAATAAACCTCATGCACTTGTGGAAAACAGCATGACTTTTGTCTATGCCTAAGATTAAGGATGTCCAATCCATGGAAGATTTAAGACATATTTCAATATTACCTGTCCTATCAAAAGCTCTTGAACATATTGTATGTGACCAAATGCGTGAGCACCTTCGAAGTTGTAACCTTTTAGGCACTTTTCAAATACGGATTTCGCAAACTTTTCAGCACTTCTATACAGCCCTTACCAGTGTTACTGATGATATACACTCTATTTTAGACAAGAAAGAAATAATTATACAGCAAATCATTCTAGTCAGTAAATCAAGACATTTTGTTGTAAAAATGTGTACAATTTAGCCTCACCACTTCAGGTGCTAAGTGGATCCAAAATTATTTACATGACCGAAAACAGTATGCGGTAGTAGCCAACTTAGTTTCTGGTCAGCGAAACCTCCCTTGCAGGGTCCCTTAAAGTAGTATTTTAGGCCTGCTTCTCTTCTGTCTTTATGTTAACAATTTAGCACAATATTTAAAACATTGTAAGTATTACACGTATGGAGACGATGTTTAATTGTATCTATCTTCTTTGTAACGTTATATTTATATTTTAAATTGTTACATTTATTGCCCACTGTTCGAATCATTAAATTGGTAAACACGATTAAACACATTAATTGTTACTTGTAATTGCAATATTTATTAAATATCTTGAAAATCAAGCACATTAAATGTTTTACACAACTAACTTTTATTCTTCTTATTTCATGAATGAATTATTCTGTTGCCATAGCAACAACAGACAAATACTTATCTTCTTTTCAACAACTGACATTACATGATTATTTATATAAAATCAACATATATTCTACATTTTTCTTCTTCTTCTTCTTATCAACAAATTGTGCACTTTTAAGCGCCGTTGCCCAAAATATCTACAAGAAAACGGAAGTAATTTATAGATTAGATATACAATCTCGTTGTATCTTCACTAAGGCAACTAAGTGCATATATAACAAAGATGAACGAAGATTTGAGTAATTTGGGTAACTAGTCAGAGGATAATTGTTTATATGTAAATCCAATCAAATCAAAGTGATTGCTTTCAAACGTACGAGTACGTTATTAAATGCCTCATTTGTTCGCAATGTAACTTTACACGGCGTATATGTTTCCTTCTTTTCCTCTGTGAAAAATCTTGGCGTCATATTTAACAAATGTTTAACGTGGACTGATCAAATTAATATATCGTGCAAAAAGATTTTAGAAGTTCTTCATTATCTCAGCAAATTTAAAAAAAAAAAAAAAATTGCCAATAGAGTTGAAAAAAAAAAAAAGAAACTTGTCCAAACTCTAGTGGTATCACATCTGGAGTACTGTGACACTGCCTTAACTGACGCTGAAATATATTTACGAAACCGTTTGCAGCGAATATAAAATGCTTGCATACGTTTTATTTTTACTTAAAATTTTGTGCTCATGTAACACCGTTCCTTGAAAAGCTACAATGGTTGAAAATGCAATAACAACATAAATTGCACTTGTTGGTACTGCACTATAAAATATTGTCTTTACGGAACTATTTTACCTTCTAAAACCCTTATTTTTTAAAGCGATTTCCATGATAGGGACACAACTTTACATATTAACGGCCAGCTTATAGTTTCTCTCCATAGATCTACTTATTCCTTGAAGTTATACTTAATTTCAACTTGTCGTGATTGGAATGCTTTTCCAACTTCGATATGTGAGTAAAACTCTGTAGATCTTTCAAAAAGCCAGTTTACACTTTATTGTTATCAAAGCAAGATTGAACTCTATTAAAATGGTAAAAATATTGTAACGCAATTTTTGTCTATTTTTATATAGCGTTACACTATAGCCCACCGTTCGAATATGTCTAACATCTAATCTACTAGTGGGTTAGTAATCTACTAATCGCCAGTCCAGAGTATATATTACTTACATCCGCTGATCTCTACATAAATGCCCTGATGATGAGAACGATGACAGCTCTCGAAACGTTGGCCTATCCACCAGTTTTCACCTGGCTGATTGCCCAAGAAGAACTTTACCATCTAAACTACTATTTTACCAAAATCCACATAAACACTCCATCTTGATATTACCTTTTTATTATAATGCGTAATGAAGGAAACATTTACACCCTTTAAATAACATGCATGTATATTATACAAGATTGATCATTTTGTTATATCTTATATTTCTCGTTGCTATGACGACCAACAACACATATCGTCAGACTGCTATGTTAACAGAACATCGATCATAATATCAGAAAGAAATTTAATTCTAGTTCTTTTATTTCTTCTTCTTCTTTTAACTAGCTTGTGCATATTTTAATAGCACATATTGCCCGTAAATACAAGTAAAGATGTTAAAAATACACAATATCGTTATAATATTGCATAAAAATGGTCGTAAATAGAGTACGCCATGTATGAATCATATTTTATTAGGACTAAATCTTGAACAATGGTCTTTAGATAGAAGATAGAACTACATTGTTAATCTGGGACTGGCCCAGCCGGCTAGGCGCCGCACAGAAAGGGGCCCAAAGAAAATTTTAATAAAGAGAAAAGATCAGGGGGAAGAAAAAAAGAAATGTGAAAATGTGTGCGGGAACTAATATTCTTGTGAACAGTCACGGTGGCAATCTGCATACATCAAGCTCTTTGAGTGTTTCATTAAAATTTTGTTGTGACTCATGTCTCTTTAAAGTAAGAATGGGCCATGCCAGCTTTAGAGTCATGTCGGTGCAAGCAAAAACAATAGTGAAATCCGACACGTCTCCTATCGCGGAATATAAAAGGGAGCCGAAAGTATAGTGCCCTGAGAATACAATTCTTTAGTTTATTTTTTTGGCGTAGGAAAGACGACAATTTGAAACCCAACGGAAAGAGATCTAAGATCAGTTTCATGTTTTATGATTAGGGGATCGCGCCGTCCCCTCTGTAACAAGATCACGTGGTTTTGGCATTGCTGAGTCACTCGGTGTTTGCTTTCATTTTCCAGTATTTGCCGATTTTATCAGGCAAGAAGTCGAACCGCGGTTCAAAGTCTATGTTACTGTGTGGTACTGTATGTCCTTATCGTATCGAAAATTACCGTGGGAACGGGGGGGGGGGTTAGTGCTACTGTAACGAGTGAATTATGAATTCGGGCGTCTTGAATCTGCAGCATTGATATGTGAACAATTAATAAATTCTAAGTAAGTAGGTGCTTCTTTTAACACTTTGAATGCCGAGCTATTTTTAGTGAAGCGCACCGTCAGGCCAAGTTTTTTTAAAAAAAACATTTTTATAGTCAAAAGGGCAAATTATTTTTATATTTTCAATTGTTGTTCTGAGAAGCTGTAGGCCATGACTATATATTACACCAAGAGGTCTCCTCTTCTGGAATTTGTATTCTACTTCTCTGAATCAATGTCCACTTGTGGAACACAAAGCTTCGGACAGTAGCTGTGTGTAGTACGGGTGGTACACATGGCCCGACATAGAAGAGATTTGTGTACCACCGCTGGTACACATGGCGTTTTGAGTGTCGTGGCTGCTGTTCAATCCGGCTTCACGGTGGTCATTGTGTATTCATATACTGCAATTGCTATTACAGTAAGAACTCTATATACAAATACATTTGGAATAAAATTACGAAAATTGAAATGAAAATTCATGACACCACTTTCTAATAGCAATGTTCAGATTTACTATTGACAATTTATTTCTTGATTTTTATCACGTCGCAACGATAGTAGATAATTCCATTACGAGCACCTTGTAGGCCTATATGTGCACACGGTTTGCTTAAATACACTCAATCTGGGTACTTGACATAGTTCGTGGATCATAAATGTTTACTGGTCCTTACGAGAAGATTTTGTTGTGCTTGTTCTGGAAGGTATATCCCGCAGCGAAAAATATTTCCAGCTACATGCAAGGAGCTCTGTTTTGCAGCTTATCGCATCATTTGTTCACGAGTACTGAAACGCCAGTGCTGATTTTAAATTAATTTGTCCGTAGTTCTTTATCAACAAACTACAAATCACAACCATCCCAAGGCAAAATGGAAAATAAAATATGATAATGATTACTGTGTTATTCTCATAAATATTGTTACATAGCATAGCCTGATTCTATATTATGATCTTTATGGTATAATGTACGGTGTGACTACTAAAGATAACAGTGTGCTTTTATTGTGGGAAAACAGTGCGCAATTTGGGTAGGGCCAACATAATATGTCAGCCGCTGGGGCCAATTAGTAGCCAGTCCGGCCCTGAGAGAAATACAATCAAACCTGCTTAAGAGTCTCAATAAAAATAAGTTAATTTCTCTTCATAATTTTTATAACAATTATCCATCAATTTTCATTTCAGGAACTGGCTACATTGATTCATGATGATGTAGATCGACATATTGCAATTTTTGCAATGACACGTTATTATTTTTTTTTTTAAATATATACTGGCACATAAATAGTCACTTAGTGTGTAAATAATCAGAAGAATTTTTGTAGCTTTGACTTCAGTTCAAAATCAGAAGAATCTTTAAATATAAAGAAGAAGAAAGTGAAGAAAAGTTTGGCCATTATGTGATCTTCAGAGATCATTCCTCAGGTGATACTTCCAGTGTAAAGGAAGGGTCACAAATCAAACAAAATTACTCAACTTCTGTTTTTTTTTATATCATATATGATTGTGTAATAAATGAAAGCATTAATATGTGATGAGTACATACTTAAAGTTAATAGTTTGCTAAAAAATAGTGAAAACATAATCACACACTCTAAAAAGGTACATTATAAGACCTTCGCTAAAATCTTCATCAGATAGAGAAGGGAAAATATAGGGACAAACAAGAAAAATTACGTAACAGAAGTAACTATAAAGCATCCAGATGGGCGCCCTGTTGAAATATAAAGTCATATGACAGTGTTACCAGATTAAAAGTAGATAGAAGTTAGCGGAATAAGATAAAGATAAAGTGACTGGTAGGTAATATACAGTATGTGTAATATAATTACAATAGGAAAAGAGAATTGGAAAATAAAATATATAAATTAATGAAGTCTGACCATATTCAGAATGTCTGGTAGAAACAATTCACAACAATATATATTAGCATCATTAAATGTTATAACCAAATTCTCCAAAATCGAAAAGACATCCCTAACTTTGTAAGAAGAGGAAGGATATTTCTTCTGCCAAAAAAATAAAGACATCAAGTATCCTGCAAACTACAGCCCGATCACACACCTTCTTACAATATACAAATACATAGCATCAATACTAGCTTTACAAAATATATTCTTGCAGAAGAATGGAATTATGGCAGAAGAAGAAGAAGGATGCTACAGAGCTAGCAAAGGGTGCAAGGATCAGATCATAATAGATATAATAATTACTGATCAATCTAAAACTCAGAAAAGAAATTTCAGTGTAGCAACTATGAACTATCAAAAAGATTTCACTTGAATCCCACATTCATATCTAACGGAAATATTACAAATGTATAAAAATACATACAATGATCATAATTTTTTAGAAAACAGCTATGAAGCAATAGTCCACAATTCTACATCTCTCCAATTATGAGAACAAGATAGTATTCTGAAAAATAAAGATAAACAGACATATTCCAGAGCAATTCTTTCACTGCCTCGTGGTTTTGCATAGCTCTCAATCTTCTCAGCAGATAATTAGATGACTTTAAGATACAATCACGCAACAAATTACGTAAAATAAACTATCTTCTTTATATGGGTGACTTGAAGTCATTTGCCAACTCAAGAGATTTCTAGAAATTGTAGTTGCCTTAAGTTGTGACTTAGGCACGTAGCCAGAATTTCGTAAATGGGGGGGGGGGGGGGGTCCGTGACATGAAATACTGTGGTTATCACACCAAGCGCTCGTTCATTTTAAATTATTTTACTGGAACATATATTGGTTAGTTTAGCCAGGATTTCGTAATGGAGAGGGGGAGAGGCAGCAAGACATAAAATATTGAAGGCCTAGGAGCTCGATCAATCTAAATTACTTTACTTGTAACATATATTAGTTTGTTAGGACAATAAAATGAGGATATGTTAGTAAGTATTTTAATAACAAACTATGAAGAAATCTCGAGTACAAGAATTTAAGAAAAGTATTGAAAAAGATTTCACAATATTTACGTTCCTTCCTTTCTTCATGCAAACATAACAATTTTCCTTTCATTATGACCTCAACTATTATAAAAAGTATATATCCACTATTATAAAACTTACATCTTCAATAATGTCTTATAAAATATTTTACAATACCTGCGTTCCTTTCTCTGTTGAATCAAATATTAAGAGAACTTTCTTTCCACATAACTTTTTTTGTTTTCATTATTCCGTCAACTACTGCTGTTCCAAATGACAGGTTAAAGGAGCAGTAGAAAACTGTTTCTGAAATAACATGTTTGATACTGCTAGAAGTGATGACGAAAAATTATGATTAAAAATGTCCAAACTGATGCAGAACGATACTATGCTTTCGAAAGTTTGAAATTTCCCTGACTGGTAGCAAAATTCTGAGAATTCCGTAACTTTCCTAGAAATGTCAAATTCTCTGTCTTTTCAAGGACATCCCGCTCATTCGTCATCATGTATTGCAAGTAAAACAAATCTCCTCATAAGAAAGAGTAACCAAAAGCTTGCTGTAGCTTTTTAGTTTTAACATGATTCTTCATTTTCCCGTTTCTTTTTGTTTCATCCTTCCTTAATTCTACAATTTCTGGTTTCAAAGATGGAAGGAGGGGGGTCCGGACCCCCTCCCCCATGGCTACGTGCCTGTTTGACATTTGTATGGATTTAGAAGTAAATAAATGCAAGTCATACATCTGCAACGAGGGAAAATAGCAAATAAGAAGGATTTTCAATGAATGAATACTGCAAAATAGAACACTCGAAAGAACGAGAATATTACAAGTACCTAGGAATAAAGTAGCTTCGAGGCATTGAATAGTACACAATGAAACACACATTACAGGACTGTAGCTAGGGAATTTTAATCATGTCTGCCACAATATTCAGCCCCCCTTCCCCCGAAATTTTCAGTTTCTTATTGGTATTTATATATGTTTAAAAATTAGTGTAGATAATGTTTTCTCTCTCTCTCTCTCTCTCTCTATTCGTGGGATCTTGTATATTTTCCACATAGATCTAACAACTTTATATCAAAATTTTGTAGATTTTTCTGGAGGTTTATGTAACCGGAAAGATATTCTTCTAATAGGCAATTGGAATCAATCACACATAACCAGAGTTGATTTAAATTTTCTCGGTTCTATAGACATTTGCCGGGAATTATGTAACTTTATTAAGATATATAATTTAAAAATCTTGCGAGGCTTATCACTAATAAGATATATTAGTGGATAATTACATTTTGATATTCTGTAAAATGTTAATTGTGCACTGCTCAAGGAATGTAATCTTTTGTAGTTTTGCCAGCGAACTTAATGCAAGGTGGGTTCTGTGTGTAAAATTGTTCATGTCTGGTTCCTTAGTTGCTATTCACGCGATATATCGGGTGTTGCAAAATAAGTGTTACAACTCTTGGGAGGTGACTCCTGCCACTGAGACAAGAAAAAAAGTTCTCTTCAATTTTCTGCTATCGGACATAGTTTCAGATCTACAAGGTGCCGCAAGCGTGGGAAAATGACATTCGAACGCCTATAGTTCGGAAACTATCCAACATAAAGAGGGCGGGTAAAAAATTCACTGAAGAAGTCATACCTGTTCTATTGAATTTTGTAAGTTTCAAAATCCTACCATGCACGCGCAAGGGATTCCCCAAAGGAACGTAGGGAGTCCCGGATAATCTGCCAAATGAAACTTGGTCTAAATGGATATGAATTGATAGGCTTTCTACCAGGTGACAATAATTCGTTTGTATTAAGTCGATATCTGGAACAAATACAAAATGGCAGACACCTTCAGGCCCGTTGTGTGTGGTTGCATAATCGCCTGGTACGGATGCTGGCCAACAGTGGCTTCTGAGTATTAAGTGTAGCGCATTTGTAATCAAATGATCTAGAAAGACATCTGGAGTGTCGGTAGAGCATAACAGATGAAGCAGGGTGATTCAGGGTATGGACACACTTAACGAAAAATGCCCAGAAATGCACTCATACTAAGTAAACGGGAGTTCAAAGCGTCGGAAAAGTAAGGATTAGCGTCATGAACATGAAAGCCATTGCCAATTCACCAGTAATATTCCTTCAGACCGATGCAACATTATGTGCACGGTTGTTGATATCAACATGTAGCTAATGGACAAATGTAAACATGTCGCACTACTACTTGGACACCGTCTCACGTGCGAAAACTTGGAACTAACGTTGTACATTCTGCTATTACATCTGGTGCACCTTTTGGTAGAACGTAACTAGAACACGATTGTATCAATGCCCCTTTTTGTTTGGGACATTGTCCCACAGTCGACACATATGAAAAGAAATCTCTTAATGCATGGTTCAAATTCTGATAGAGCGTGAAAATAACAAACTTGCATCATGTCCCACGTCTTCTGAGATATATGACATACTAGAAATATAGGAAAATACCTCCAGAAAATCGTATCTTACACAGAGTGCACATGCCAAGACAAAGACGAAAATGAACCGATTTGGCACATTTAACACTATAGCTGGAACACCATACATATGGAAAATAAAACGACATGAGAAATAGCAAGAAACATCTTAAAGCTCTGTTTACAACTGTGCAGTAGGAGTAACAAAATGAAACGCACAAGTATGTCGGGAGGCTGTACAAGAGGGCTTGCCAAACAAAGTGGGTACTCCTCCAAGAAATGAATACAGAGAAAGTGAGGCTCCTTCGAACCTCAGGGCTAGAGCGCTCGCTTTTTCTCGCGTGGTCGCAGTTTCCAATCCTACTGGGAGCCCAAGGCCTCAGATTCAAGGCCCGAGTAGTTATTTACCTATTTTTCGCACGTGGGACGATGTCCCAGCAGTAGTGCGACATATGTTCATTAGCTACATGTTGATATCAACACACACATTGGCCACATTTCAATATCGATCATGCGACCCCACTAATGACATTCATTTAGTTTACCCAGTTTCTTTGTGAGTCCAATTGCACAATTTCAACTTGGCCTCAGTTGTTGCATCCTTATTGGTATGCAACCGTGCACACCATATTGCATCGGTTTGAGGGAATATTATTGGTGAATTGACAATGGCTTTCATGTTCTTGACGCTAATCCTTACATTTCCGACGCTTTGAACTCACGTTTACTGAGTACGAGTGCATTTCTGGGCATTTTTCGTTAAGTGTTTTCACCCTGCTTCATCTGTCATGCTCTACCGACACTCCAGATGTCTTTCTAGAGCATTTGAGTACAAATTCGCTACAATTAATACTCAGAAGCCACTGTTGGCCAGCATCCGTAACTGGCGATTATGCAACCACACACAACGGGCATGAAGGTGTCCGCCATTTCGTATTTGTTCCAGATATCGACTTAATACAAACGAATTATTGTTACCTGGCAGAAAGCTTATCAATTCATATCCATTTAAACCAAGTTTTATTTGGCAGATATCCGGGACTCCCTACGTTCCTTTAGGGAATCCCTTGCGCGTGCACGGGAGGATTGTGAAACATACAAAATTTAATAGAGCAGGTATGGCTTCTTTAGTGAATTTTTTACCCGCCCTCTTTATGTTGGATAGTTTCCGAACTATTGGCGTCCGAAAGTCATTTTCCCACGCTTTCGGCACCTTGTAGATCTGAAACTATGTCCGATAGCAGAAAGTTGAAGATAACTTTTTTTCTTGTCTCAGTGGCAGGAGTCACCTCCCAAGAGTTGTAACACTTATTTTGCAACACCCGATATATACATGCAGTATTTAGTCCTATGTTCATTGGAATGTTTTTCAATTCATGTAGATTCCTTTGTTGTTGTTGCGGTGGTTATTCTATTACCTTATTGTTGAAAAGTTGAGTTGAAGTAACAATGGAAAGATTGTTATGTTTGTTTAATGTTGTCCATATATATTACAATCTGTAATAAGAATTTAAAAACACTAAATATTATTTATTTATTTATTTGCCATCAACATAACAGGCATAAGCCCAATTATAGTGTTGGTGTATTACATAATACATTTACAACAGTTTTCTTAAACATAGAGTTCATATTGCAAATGTCAATTTCTTTGTGTTTGATACATATTTTGTTATAAGTAGAACACATTCTCCAAATTGGTGATTTCAATAATACGTTGGTCTTTGCTTTTTTGCAATAAAACAGACCAGAGTTATTAGCACGAGTTTTAAGTGTCGGGAAGTGAAAATTTAATGTTGATATGAGATCCGTACAATTAAATTCGTTTCGCACTATTTTATGGAGAAAAATCAAATCTGTCACATTTCGCCTTTGTTCAAGAGTAGGGATACAGAAGTTGTCTATTAACGTTAGATAATTTTCATAATATGGATAGATTCCAGTTGTCTTGTACGTCAAGTATTTGATAAATTTAGATTGGACCTTTTCCAGTTGGTGTCTGTATTGCTGTTGGGTTCAAATCACAGCAGCATATTCCAGTTTTGATCGGACATAGGCATAATACATTTTTGTTAGTGTAGTACTATTGTTAAATTCCTTTCCAGTTCTAATTATGAACCCTAACATCTTGAGAGATTCGTTAACTATGTTCTCTATATGGTTATTAAATGTCAGTTTCGTATCAAATGTAACTCCAAGATCTTTGACTGAATTTAATCTATTTAGTAAGATCTGATTCATTGAGTAATCGAACTCTATTTGACTTTTGTTTCTGGTAAACGATAAAATGTTACATTTGTTTATGTTTACATTAAGTTTGTTAAGAGAACACCAATTAGCAATATTTTGCATGTTACGTTGTAAATCGAGACAGTCATGGATGGTCCTTATCCTACCGTATATTTTGAGGTCATCAGCAAAAAGCAATTTGTTACTTAATAATATATGATCAGGGAGATCGTTAATGAATAAAAGGAACAATAATGGACCTAGGTTAGAGCCCTGGAGAATTCCAGAATATGCAATATAATCAGATGACTTATATTCCTTGTAGATAACAGTTTGTTTTCGATTATTTAAATATGATGAAAAGAACTTGATCAAGGGAGAAGAGAAATTATATTCGCCTAGCTTATGTAATAGTACCTTGTGATTGACTCTATCAAATGCCTTTTCAAAATCTATATATATATATTACATCAACCTGACATCCTACATCTAACGAATTTGCTATAAAGTCTGTGATAAGTGCAAGGTTTGTTGTTGTTGATTTGTGTGGGATAAAGCCATGTTGATATGGTGAGATTACGGGTTGGATGTGGTCAATTATCCGTCGGTATAGGATTTCTTCAAATATCTTTGCAAAAGTAGGTAAAATTGATATAGGCCGGTAGTTATTTATTTCGTGTTCATCATTGGTTTTTGGTATTGGGCAAACTATAGATGATTTCCATTTATCCGGAAAAACGCATGTTTTTAAAGCGAGATTCAATGCAATCCTTAGCGGATATGTAAACGCATCTATACAACCCTTTACGATATAGGGAGGTAATCCATCAGGGCCAACAGCAGTTCTGGGCTTTAATTTTTTGATTGCCATTTCTACATCAGATTGAGTGATTTCCTCAATGGTAAGTGACTCTAGTTTGTTACTTACATAAGTTAATAATTGTTCGTAAGAATGTCAGTGAAACTTGTATCTGGCACATATACTGACGAAAAATACTGTGCAAAAGCATTGGCTATTTCATCATTATGATAAAGTTCGCGTCCATCATAATTTAATTTCCCCCCAAGAAGATGCTTAGTCTTATTTTTTATAAAGTTCCACAATTCATTAGCATTGTTATTTATGTTATTTTCAGAATCTTGTATGAACGCTCTGTATGCCAGCTTAATTTCTTTCTTTATTTCCCTACGCAATTCATTGAATTTATTGAGATAATTTACTTCTTTATTAAATTTGTATTTTTTATGATACCTTGCTTTAGTTTTGATTTTTTGTTGTTGATAATTTCATTTGTAAACCAGCACGGATAAGCTGTTCTTGAGTTGTTTTTAAGTGGCATGCACTTGTCAAATACACTATAAATAATATAATAGAGATTATCAACTAGGTCATTGGCGTTTTCATATTTCTTAAGGTAGTTCCAGTCAAGAGATGAGAATTCAAGATACAACTCTAAGAAATTAGCTTTCCTAAAATTATATCCTGATATATTAGTTTTCTTTTTAATTTTTGCGGTCCCCTGCTGCATCACGTTTATTACTAAGGATGGATGGTGTACATCTTCTGGAATTAGTGGACAATATTCCCTACTGACTTCTATATTCGCTATGTTAGACAGAATCAGATCTAATGTACGATTATTTTCGTTCGTCACATTATTTAATGATTGCAAATTATAACAAGACATAAATTCATATAAATTCTTACATTTAGAAGAGCTTGTTTCAAAATTAAATTCCGTACCGTTTATTTCCGATAAATTGAAATCACCAATCAGGAGAACAGGACAACCTTGAGGACAATTAATTTCAAGGCGAGTAAATAAATCATTATACAATTCAATATTAGATCCCGGTGAGAAATACACAACACAAATATATATGGTTTTCCCGTCACTGTTTATTTTGGCAATCAAACAGTCATAATTATCATCACACCTGTCCAATAAGAAATGCAATGTTTACTTAAGGCTGCAATAAGAACACCCCCACCCCTTGTTTTACAGGTTTTGACAGAGTTTCTGTCTTGTCTCAACACAGTATATCTGTTATCAAATAACTCAGCATCATAATGAGATTCGTTAATCCATGTCTCAGTGATTGCAATTATTAAAAATGAACTTATCAGAACGTTAGGTCTAGTTCTTGCAAATGTCTATGATGTTGAACTGGGATAAGTCATAAGTCATTGGTAGCTGCAGATGTTAGTGACTGCTTTATTTATTAACTTTCACTACAGTAAGTGAATCTGACGAAAAATGTACATAATAAACCAAATTGTAGTTTACATTAAGCTAATTACAGACAGATTTATACGGAAATGATGTCCACCATTTGGGAAACGGCGGCTAGCAGTTCTGCAATTGACGAAACTGTTGATGATTTCTAAAAAATAAGGAATAACATTTTTGACAAGTGTGTATCAGAAATCTTTTGTTTTGTTCACGCCTAAAATAATCAAATTAATAAAGACAAAGATAATAACCCAAGGAAACAGAGACAAGGGATTGTGGACTTAAACTATCATTTAAATAGATTTAAATAAGTTTGGACTATACCGGTATCTAAACGTGATACATACATAAATGATTGCATATCCAATATTGTTATAAATCAAAAATTCTTTTAGACTCACGAAAAAAATAAAGAAAAAGAAAAAAGAAACAAAGAACTCAGAATTTCGGTATCAGTACTATGACTTATAAAGAACATTAAGGAAATACCGAAATAGATGTTGGCAATGCATTTATGCAACACTTTCCGGTTTCGTATATCAAATTTCAGTATGACCTTGAGCATTTATCGCACATTTCACATCATGGTAACTCTGATGTGCTTAATCAGTTCGCATTTGCTAATGTCGAAGTGGAAGAAGTCACTGATGATATAAAAATGCTTAGGCTTCAAAACCTTTCAGGATGTGACAAAATCCCATTATACATAATCAAGTTATAACTAACTAACCAACTAACTCTATGGCCTATGGAACCCGGAGGTTCAATGCCGCGTTCACAAAAGCTCTCCACTGACTTCTATCCTTAGCCAACTGGATCCAGTTTCTACTTTGTATTCCTATCTCTGCTAGATCCATCTTAATATTGTCCTCCCATTTGCGCCTAGGTCTTCCTAATGGCCGTTTTCCGATTGATCTTCCAGTCAAGACTCTGAAAGCGTTTCTACTTTCTTCCATTCTAGCTACATGACCTACCCACCTAAGCCTTCTAGACTTGACGACTTTAACAATGTTGGGTAAACCGTATAAATTATGTAGTTCCTCGTTATGAAGTTTCCGCCATTCCCCATTCCCGTTCCTCTTGGGTCCGAATATTCTTCTCAGGATCTTGTTCTCAAATCCTTTCAGTCTATGTTCTTCCCTCAGAGTAAGCGACCATGTTTCGCAACCATACAGAACAACAGGTATGATTATCGTTTTATATATTTTAAGCTTCAAATTTCTCGACAGAATTCGCGACAAGAGATTTTGAACAGAATAGTAACACGAATTCCCTGCTTTTAGTCGACATTTAATTTCTTAGTGAATATGATTTTCGTCTGTTAATATTGATCCTAGATATTTGAAAGTATTCACTTTATCAAAAGTATTATTTAATATTTTAACGCATCTACAATTTTCCGTATTACGGTCCCGACGCACTTCCATGTATTTAGTTTTCTCTGCATTTACTTCTAAACCCTTCTAAATCAAGTCATATGCATACTATAATTCCACTCACTAATATATCCATTACAGATTATATTTAATAAGTAATTAACAAGTTCTCACTTTCCAAGTAGATACAAAGTTGATGTTATTTGCCCAGTTCCAAAGAATAAAGAAAATAATATTACTGATATAAAAGTTGCAGATCAGTAACAATAATAGTTCCTGCACTCGCTAAGATACATGAAATCATTATTCAGAAAAAGAATATTTACACATTTATCAAATTATTTCACAATGTCAGCATGGTCTTCTATCCACAAAATTAATAGTAACTAATCTCGCTGAGTTCACTCACTCACTAGCACCAGAAATTGACAATAAAAATAAGTAGACGCGATTAATACAGACTTCAATGAAGCGTTTAATGTCATAAATCATTATAGTTCTTTTAGCGAGCTCGTAAATTTTATTTTTGCACAGATCTTAAGTAAATTCCTATATTCATATCTTCATGGACACAGACATTGTATATGCTACAAAAATCTACTGACTTCTGAATTTATACTTCATTCTGGTGTTCCGCAGAGTACAAACTTAGGATCTTTGCGGTTTTCGTTATATATTAATGGTTTGCATAATGTAATGAAGTTACAAATGCTGTTATATACAGATGATTTAAAATGTTACCGTGCATAGGTTTGTAGGGAATTAGAAAGATATGTGGCGGAAAGCGCGACAGAATTTTGGAACATGCTTGAAAAGAAAGAAGAAGTTGGTGTTTGTTTATAACATATTGTACCGAATTGAAGATCGGAGATTTGATGACGTGGAGGCCATAGTTAACGAAGTTTAGATCCCAATTGAAGAATTGTTAATTGTGTAGTAGGTATTTGATTTATTAAGTGTGCAAGAGATTAATGTGTAAATGATGGCATCTTAGTGGATAGATTTATTATATGAGTTCATATGAGATTATGGTAATAAAGATAGCTGGAAAACGAAGACTAGTTAAGTTGGACTTATTTGCTTGGTGAGGTGTAATTAAGGTTGAGTCAAGTCTGTGTTGGTTTATGAAAGGTAGTACTGCCCAAGTAACTAATAGAACCCACGTTGAATACAGTAAAGTTTCTGTATATGACAACACGGAATTTACTAACAACTTTACTTACAATTGGCGACGAGCTGGTTTTTGCATGGAAGATGGCGGAGTCTAAACATATACAATTTTTTGAACCTTTGAATCCAGAAGAGACAGATGTTGAAACATACATTGAAAGATTTGAACAGTATTGTCTTGCTAATGATGTACCAGAAGCCAAGAAAGTTTGTATTATTATATCCGTTATGGGAAATGCAGTTTATAAAACATTAAAGGAACTTGCAGCACCCAAACGAGTACCGGAGCTTGATTTTCAGCAAATAAAGGATCTATTGATGAAACAGTATCACACGGCAACTAATTACATAGTTGAAAGATACAAATTTCATTCTATGAAGCAAGAAATAGGCCAAACTGCACAGGATTACATTTTCAATTTAAAAAAGCAGGCTAACCGCTGCAATTTTGGCGTATTTCGAGAAGATGCTATAAGAGACCAGATAGTCTGCGGTGTTGTTAGTGAATCTGCTCGAAAGAAGCTGTTGTCTACACCTGACTTGACCATGTCCATAGCTATTGATATAATTAATCAATTCGAGTTACTGGAGAAAGAAGCTTCTGTATTTTACAGACAAGAAAATCGGTTAGATCAGCTGCATAACAAAATAACATCGTATAATGGTTATAAAAGGAATAATGCACGGCAGTTTCCTAAATGTAAATCGTGTGGACGATGTCATAAGTGGAAGCAGTGTCCAGCCAAAGGAGCGAAGTGCAGAAATTGTGGACGATTTAACCATTTTGCTGTATGTTGTGATAATAAATTCCCATCCTACATTGACATTGCAAAACGAGTAGATGAATTCCCACAAACTGATCACATTTCACAGAACGAACAACAAGCATCAACATCCAAGGATTATGAGCATGCTTTAGATAATTTGTTTACTTGCTCTGGCCGTGATGATTATGTATTGAACCCAGTAGAAGAATTTCATCTAAATGGCTTCACAATAGAAACGGGACAAAAAGAAGAGCCAGTGCTATCAGAGCAAGAGCTTTTTTCAGATTCGATTAACGAACACACAGTTAATCAGACAAATAAAGAAGATAACAGGGAGCAATTGGATGTATTAAATTGTAATGGAGTAAATTTAACCTTTACAACAGAAACGGAACTGCAATATTCTGTGATATCAATTTTAACATATGCGCAATTGCTTAATACAATAAAATTGCAATCAATTCCTATAGAAACGGTGCAATGGGGTAGACGTACTCTTACTTTATTTGCAAAATTAGACACACCAGTGATAGCAGATGGAATTAAGTACCATGGTGAATTCAAAGTATGCCAAGAATTTTTGGATCACAGTATTATAGGATGTGACTGGTTGTATACTTTTAATAAGGAGATGTCCATGGTAAATCATAGTACGTCATGTGATCTTACTGTTTCGACAGAAGATAGCTTTCACTCTGCTTCGCGAAAGTGGATGAAGGGTTCTAAACAAAGTCGGCAATCAATCCCAGTAGTACAGATGGAAAGAAAAGAGAAACGTAAATGGAGAAATGACAAGACTACTAACCAAGTTGCTGTAAAGGGTGAACAGATTAGAAATGACTTAATTTTGGAATACAGAAGAGAACACTTTTCTTAGAGGATGAAGGAGATTTAGCGAGAGTAACGAAGGATCAATTTATGAGATGGAAGACTAGGGTAACCGGATAGCTACTTTCGGAAACATATTAAAAGATTGAAAGTAGGTGTAGAAACATTATTGGGAATGAAATTCAGAATATAACAAAAAGAAGAAGAAGGGGGAATGTTGTAGGGAATTAGAAAGATATGTGGCGGAAAGCGCGACAGAATTTTGGAACATGCTTGAAAAGAAAGAAGAAGTTGGTGTTTGTTTATAACATATTGTACCGAATTGAAGATCGGAGATTTGATGATGTGGAGGCCATAGTTAACGAAGTTTAGATCCCAATTGAAGAATTGTTAATTGTGTAGTAGGTATTTGATTTATTAAGTGTGCAAGAGATTAATGTGTAAATGATGGCATCTTAGTGGATAGATTTATTATATGAGTTCATATGAGATTATGGTAATAAAGATAGCTGGAAAACGAAGACTAGTTAAGTTGGACTTATTTGCTTGGTGAGGTGTAATTAAGGTTGAGTCAAGTCTGTGTTGGTTTATGAAAGGTAGTACTGCCCAAGTAACTAATAGAACCCACGTTGAATACAGTAAAGTTTCTGTATATGACAACACGGAATTTACTAACAACTTTACTTACAAGGTTCAATTTGCAAAATGACATTAATGCACTTTGTAATTGGTGTTAAATAAAAAAACTAAAGTTAAATACTGAGAAGTCCCGTGTAATGGCTTATACTGTATACAAGAAAGAATAATATAGTATAGTCACAATATCCGAGCTAATGTGGTCCTGCTTAACATTGGAAAATCGGACATCGAATAATAACAGACTTTCTACAGAATGAAAGGTAGTAAGATCGTAATTTCTAGTATAATAAGTAAATAGACCTATTTTTAATTGCTGTACAACACATTCAATTACAAGATCGGGTAATCGTGATTCTATTGTACTTGGAATTTGACTATCATACTTATAAATAGGATACAGCTGCAAAGAGTTGACTACACAACTGATCTTGGTGTGTTAATTAGATCAAATCTTTTTATGATACTCATCTGGATCGGATTGTAAATGGGGCTAACAGAAATCTCGGATTTATAATCAGATGGAAAGTGAGTTTCAGAACACTATTGTGCTTAAAATTCTTTGTAAAATACATGTATATCCCAAACTGAAACAGCGTCAATAATCTTGAATCCTACTGGGCAAAATATTTACACTATCTAGAGTCAATTTGTGAGTTATTTCATATAGAACGATACAGGAGTACGTGTATCATAGATGTGAAAAATATATTATTCTCCTAACATTTTATTTATGGCATTCTCTTGAAGCAAGAAGAGCTAATTGTCTTTTGTGCATTTGTACTTTTTTAAAATAAACTTACACATAATGAGATGGATTCACTAACATTACTATCAGAAATCTCCTATCATCTCCCGAACAGGATAATGTGCTTGCGGCTACAAATATTTCACGAAGCTCCAAAGCATACGAATGTATTGGGTATATCACCTATTATAACATGTACACTTTGTATAATACTATCCAAATATGAAATCCTACAATACTTATATACATGTTGGATTTGATGTAGATGTAAAACAGCACTTTGAACATATAATTTAACAAACAAAAGAAAGATTTATGAATTGTAACTGTATACGTACTGAATACTGCTGAACAATATCAACAGATGCACACCTTTTGTATTCAATTAGAATGAAAATACTACTTTTTAAATAACAGTTCTATTTAGTATGTAATAAACAAAATAGTTTAACATACATATTTTAGTTATTAAAATTAAATAATAATGTTATTTAAAAAGTAGTTCACAGGATACCGAAACAATATGATACGTAATCAAATGCAGTTCAGTTCGTTCCTCTAGCCGCTGCCTTAACTTAGATTTTTGGAGAAATGTTATTCTGGCAACACTGTAATTTCTATGGATGGTAACACTGAAAATTCTTCAGACTCATATTTTCTGTTGTAGAATAGCATTATCTATGATTGTGGTAAGTTACATTTCATTATCCCTTTTCACTTATGAATAAACAAGCAAAAGGAAAATGGTAAATATTGTATTATTTTTAGTATGTGCGTTTCTTAAGGTCGAAATTTGTTAATCGACTTAGTAAACTACATGATTAACAATATTCTATTATTACTCAGTTCATTATGATGTTGGCGAATGCCCTTGTACTCAGTGATGTTGTTATGCTGTCAGCAGGTAGTGTTCGTTTGTCCATTTGCATTCCAGGATGCTATAAGTTTCTCTTATCGTTTAATTATAATCAATGTTACATCTATTTATTTTAGGGAGCATTATAGTATAATGCCGAATGCCTCCTGTTACTACTACACAAGACAAAGTGGAAGTAGTAAGTCAGTTTAAAAACAAAAGATCTGTGTGAATAGGTAAAATTCCACACTTAAAAAAAAAAAAAAAAAAAAAGAATTGTATCTACCTTATCGCTCCTGCATTAACAGTCATTTTCTCAAGAAATCTTCCCTGATACATTAAAACTCTCAGTCGTCAAACCCTTGTTCAAAAAAGATGTAGAAAAGAAATATAAAATTGTCGTTCAATTTCATTTCCTTCCAATTTTTCAAAACTCTTTGAAAATCTGGTATGTAAACGACTGCTACGTTTCCATAGGTCAACTCTATATGCATAGTTTGTAATTTTTCAAGAGCTTTTGACTGTCTATGATATATTCTTTAGTAAATTAGAAAAATACGATATTAAGGATATTGCTTTGGAATGGTTTCAAAATAAACTTACGCTATCGTAAACAATTTGTGCAAATTCTTCATTTAGATGAAAGAATTAAATTCTGAACAAAATAAAGTTCAATGCACAAATAAACAGAAAAGATGCTCGTCAAGGGCCAGTTGTTCTGTATACTCCTTCATCTGTATTTTAACGATTTATCCTTAAATATAGAAAAGGGCAATATACTCATATTTGCTGATAGGACAATAGTAATTGTACTTAAAAAGAAGAAATAGTCTGCAAGAAATCGTTGATCTAACATCCCAACTTATGCACGGGTTTTCTGCAAATAAATTAAATTAAATGCAGATGAAACAAAGTACGTCTACTACTATTTATACCAGAGAACAGGACATCAACTACCACTGATAACCATGAACCATGAAGTGTGTTAATTTGCTAATACCGTAAAATTTTTGGTATCTATCTAGATAATACATTTTCATTGCAAGAACACGTAGACGAAATACGGAAAATATTAGTCCAAGCCACGTACATAATACGAATTCTAGTCCCGTACTGAATTTACAATCAATTATGTCGATGTATTATGTCATTTTCTACGGGATTACTTTCTAGAGGTCTTCAGCACAACTTCGGAATATATTCAAACAATAGAAATAGATCGTAAGAATCATTACAAATTCACCGAAACGCACCAACTGTAAGAAGCTATTTGCATCACTGACTACGATGAGAATTCTTTCATTGTACATATCTAGCTGCTTAAAAATATATGAGATTGTGGATAATATTGAAAGGGGTGGTGATACTCAGTGGTCGAAGTGAGGCGGTATGTGGTGGTATACCATACGCCTCTGGTTTTCAGTGATGAAGGCATACCGCCTCTGGTTTTTCAGTGACCAAGACATACCGTAGAGTAGATGATAATTACCTTTAATATATTCGTTTTTATACACAGTAATTGAAGAATAGCTTTGTACGTAAAAAGAGATTTTATTTTATTTTTTTATGTAGAAATTATTTCTAATTGACAACCCAGACATCATTTTTGATATCATTTTCCTACTTTTTGTTTTAAAATGAGGCATCTTCAAAGTAATTCACCTAGTTCATATTTTGATGTGCATATATTGATTTTTTACAGACACACACACACACACACATATATATATATATATATATATATATATAGGTGTGTGTGTGTGTCGTCTTGCCTTAATGCATATAAATGATAAATGTCGTATTTTGAGGATGGGCGGATTTATGAGTTGTTTGCTGCGGGGTGGGGGTGGGGTCGGATTTTCCATGCATTTGGAATAGCCCTCAGTCGAGTTGTGGTCCGTCAGTTTTCCCACAGGAAATTGTTAATATAAAACTCGTTTTTTGAGTATTTTCGTGTATAATTCACTATAATACAAAATAAGAGGATTTTTAAAATTTTTTCATGAAGTTGATGGTGGGGGATCAAAGTCTTTCCATGCCCCCCCCCCCCCTCTTCCCGTAACTACAGAGAAGCTCTCCAACGGTCTTCAGTTTATGTAAAAAAAAAAAAAAAAAAAAATGCAATCTCTTAAGCAACATAGCGTCACTGTATATCAACATTTAGATAGCCGGTATGTAGAATGAAAATCGTAATAAAACATACCGCTTCTGCTTTTTCTCCACTTCGAACACTGGTGAGCAACTTAGTGCGTAAACTACTTAAAATAACATGTTTTATAAAGTGTGTGAATATCTACGCAACTCATTCTAAAACTTCGAAAACTGATAAATTACTTCTTGTATATATTAGTTACTAACTACAAACAGTGGCGGATCTAGGCAAGGGCCGGGGGACCTAGGCCTGCAAGTTTTTCGAGTGACAAAAATAATTTAAACTATTATTTAAATATGTTTTAAGGTTTATACTAGACTCATGATATACCTTCATAGTCTGGGTTCTGGATGCCAACCCCCAGTTTTTACCTTCTGGATCCGCCGCTGACTACAAACATATATATACAGGATATAGTAATATCATCAATGCATATAATTATTATTATATAGATTGAAAAGTGGTATGATTTGATGTCATTTATGTCTTCTTTTATAAAATATTAAAACAA
This sequence comes from Thermobia domestica, assembly GCF_964235325.1. Classification (NCBI taxonomy): domain Eukaryota; kingdom Metazoa; phylum Arthropoda; class Insecta; order Zygentoma; family Lepismatidae; genus Thermobia; species Thermobia domestica. The sequence goes on along the minus strand of NC_137462.1, from coordinate 876,630 downwards.
AAACATTGTATTTCTTTTAAGTATTGTATCTGTTTCAAACACTGACGAGTTCTACACCAATTTGGTACAAACGTACATGTAATATGATCTACAGAATGATTAATTAATCAAATCAAAATCAGAACTACTCTTTATATGCATTCCATAAGAAAACGCGTCATCAAACATAAATGTTGACAGTTAGACCTGATATTGTGCACATCCAATAACTATTATTGTAGTAATGTTTTACAGAGCCATATAGGCTGGACTCATACCCATTGTGTTATCGAGTTCTAAGGCCTCGGATACGATTTCCGACTACTTCTGTATTGTATATTGATGCCACGTATGTGTCCACTATTATTAATGTATTTGTGTGTATTCTTTCCTTCATTTTCGACATCGCGAAAACGAGTGTTCCTCCTTTGTTATTTTTGTTTTTGACAGTAAAAATTCGTAAGAAAACCAAAGCGTGTGTTAAACCATTCTTTAGGTTGCTTGAAACATGTTTATTGGATTCCGTTCTACTCAAATTATCTAATTGATATTGTAAAACAACTCTGTATTGTTCATTCACAATTACCCCTTCTAAAAAAAAAGAAAAAAAACTTAGCTAATTGTATATAGTTACTGTAAGTACTACTCTGTAACTAATATTTGTGAATTTCACTCAAAGTTTCTACACTGTCAGTTCAATAATAATAATAATAATAATAATAATAATAATAATAATAATAATAATAATAATAATAATAATAATAATAATAATAACAATAATCTTATTGATAAATGAAAAATATTTGCACTGACTAGTATTAACTAATTTATTGTATTGATCATACAATATTTATATATTTACGTATTCAAATTTTGTTTAATTTACATATATATATTAATAACTTCCTATTTTGCATATAAAAAGTTAATTATATATAATGTAGTAAAGAGTCAATTGTGGAAGAATAATTTAGTAATTAGGTAGATTATAGTTGTATTTAATTCTGTATGTATAAAGACATAGGGAAAGGACTTAAATGTTTTATTGATATAGATAAACATACTATCATAGATGCAGTATAAATTGAGTAATGGATAGCTATTATTGCATATATTTACAATATTAAAACATATGAAGTTTCCATATCATACATAAAGACGAAGCATAGGAGCTAAAATTAAACGTTAAAAAAAGTTTTAAAGACAGTGTTCTCCGTTCCTACGGTTAGTGAACTCTTGTGGAAATATGTAAAGCAACGTTGCTAACCGTAATAAGCAACTAATGTATGTTCGCTACTGCATCCAGCGTACTGAGTTGACAAGATAGTACAGTCACTAAAAACTATAATAGGAGGATACGATGCAAAGAGTAATGTGGCAGAAGCCTTCATGTCGCATACATCTATTGTTATAAACGACAAAGAAAAGTTCATGGCTACATGCGAAAATACCTAGAACAATGGGGTGTGACTTTTTCTCTTCTTGGCCAGTTTTCGCATGTCGGAAGAGCATAGCGTCAGTCAGCAGTTTTCCAACTGTCGAGAAAAACGAGCCTAGAATTTTGAACAATGTTGGTAGCTTGTTTGAAAACGAGAGAGAGGTAGTCCTTACTTTCAGATGCCTTCACCCCTTTCATGTAAATAAACTTCCACAAGTAATTCTTTATACTTGTACAAATTTTCTTGAACATGTTGTTATTGACATATGTAGTGTAGGTTAGTTCGTATCTTGTAGTATATTTATTATATTTAAAACATGGCTTATTGCTAAAATACAGGTGTATGATATATGTTTTATATCAATTTCAGTGTTATAATCAAGATTAAATATTGTGTGACACACATCGAATTAAAGCTTAGAAGTGTGGCTAAATAGTGCTAGTAGTGGAAATACTAACAAATCTCTCATAAGTTTGTAAATAACTTGAAAAACAAGTGTAGTGAAATATGTAGGTCACTCAGTTCAAAGACCTGCAGTTGCAACCCCTTCACCTCAACCAACCCCTGTCGTAAGTTTTAGTGGAGCTTGGAGGCGAGCCCATGAAAAGAGGACAACAAGGGTTTGTTTTAAAACCGAGTACTGGAGTTAAGAGGGATAATTCGGTGTTTGTCGTGCAGCAATCGAAATCGAAACTTGCGAGTTCAAGTCTTGGAAGTTCGCGCCTTGTATTATTAAACCATCAGCATGTACTTTCTGTTTGTTTCAAGCATACTGACAAATTAAGTACTTTTCGTCGATGTAAAATTTTAGTTAGTGTTATTAGCCGGAGTGCTAAAACTTTAACACTTTCAAGGTACGCAGAAATTTCAAGTGAAACAAACCGTTTAGTCTATTATAAAGTGCAATTTTCAAAACAACGAAATGGACACAGAACATTGTGCATAGGTGGTCAACACCAAGAACATTTATGACGGTGCTTCGGTTTTGTTTACAGTAAACAGTGTCATCTTCCTTTCTGTTATAAAGGGGATGAAAACAGCTAGTCGAAATATAGCCGATGTACACCCGGCTAGATCGCGATAGCTAGGAAATTTCGCGAGATTCAGGAGTACATCCAGTGAGAAGACATGCACAGCAGATTGAAATTGGGATCGTAATCACACTCCCAGTCCAAATTACGAGTCTTTTCTCGTTATTTGCGGTAAGATGACCAGGTTGCAGTAGTGTTTCCGAGAACTTCAGGGTCTAGAAGAAATTCAATAAACCAGGATTTTTTCCCCATTATTGGGAAGAAATGGGACCTACGAGGGAGCACCATAGCTACTTGGACCAACTGCAGTGAAGACGGTGGAAGACAGCGAGGGACCAAAAGAACGCATCATTCAAATTTAAAGTAACGTGCACGAACATTTGAAAAGTCACAGACAGGCCTTAATATCGAAACGAGTAATATTTAATATTTTTTTTTCTTTTCTCTGTATATACAAGTGTATAGAATTTTCATGTGTGCTAAATTAAACTCTTCTGTTCACATGGAAGTTGTTGTGGTATATTTTTCACCAGGAGTTCCTCTCAGGTATGTGGCTAGGATTTAAGTAATATGTTTTCTTTCCAGCTGCTTGGAGATACGGAGAGCCATCAGGGCATGATTGCAACTATCATACGTCTTAGTTGTGTGAATGATATTATTGGTACAACAAACCTGAAGTAAAACCACAGAGTGCCTGAAATCAAGAGTCTCATAACATATTATTTACTTAAAAGTAAACATCATTTTGTTCAAGGTTATCAGTTTATCATTGCTCTACCGCATTCATTTAAATTCTCTATTTTTATTTTTATACTAATTAATTATAATTTCTTCATTTGCATACAAGTTTCTTTATGCAAATTGTGTCTGCCTTCAGCCGTCCTCTCTCTCCCCGTTACATTATGTCAACGTTAATTGCACAGCAGAGTAGTCCAGAATACGTTTTCAAACTTGAAATTACCGAAATATCTTGCGATCTCAGGAGTCATACGAATGTGACACTGTTTGGACAGTGAACCATATAAAAATTCTTCATCTGGAATTTAGAAACTAGAAATTAGTATCAAATACAAAACATTGAAACGTAATGTTAATATTTACTCTATTGTCTTTTTTCTTAATTGTAGTTTCTTTTCTTTCTCCAAACATTTTTCTTTTATTTGCAAACTTAGCTGTCAGCGAAAACTTTACGATGTACTTATTCGAAGTTCACAATTTCTTATAACAAATGTAAGAGGAAATCAATTTATTATTTGATTTATGAAACAGGTTAAGAATACATGTGGTTTAGCTGAAGTTAGTTTGCAAAAAGTTTATTTGCAAATTCAAATGTTTCTGTTTTCGTGTCTGGTTGCGCTGGAAACTTCGCATTTCTAGTAGATATAAACGAAGAATCACTTAAGAAGAATTAAAGTAAAGAAATGGCGATTTGCAGTGAGTAAGAACAGAAAGGAAAACTTGATATCTGAAATTTATCGTATTTGTAAATTGTTCGCATCTTCGCCTTCCAGTTGGTATCTTTCAATATTTCCCTCACTAGCCGAGAGTACGCCTTCCATCCCTGATTTAAATTCCAATTCACTCGAAACTGCACATACCCTGGATTTAAACCTGGTCTTTTGGCAAAGTACCAAAACGTCAGTCGAGCTAGTACGGTGAAGTTAGTGATTTAAGTATCTTCTGTGTTAAATTGCTCATAAAAATTGTTCTTCTACGATGTAAGTGATCTCAACGAAAACTCAAAATCGATTAAAGAAAAAACTTCGGTGGTTCGTCAGAGAGAGAGAGACAACTGAACCTCTTGATCTTTGTAACTCCAGAGTTTAAACGGAGATTTGTCATGTTGTGTGACGTTATCTAATGGCTGGTTGTTTTTCAAGATAAGGTGTTGAGAAATCGTAATATAGAGAAGAACACAAAACTATTGGGAGTTGCAGAAAGACAAGCAATCCGGGAAATAAGAAAAAGAAAAATGAAATGAAATGAAATTCAGTTTTACGTCCCACGGATATGCCGGTTAGGCTAAAGGAGACGGTGATGATGAGTAATGAATGAAAATGGTGGAATGAAGGAAGTGGGAGGAAACGGGAGAACTCCGAGGAAACCCACGCACACGGTGTTTGTCCACCACAAAGTTCACTTGGCGGGGGCTGGGATCCAACTCAAGACCCCAAGCACCAGAGGTGAACGCTCTACCACTGAGCCACCGCAGCCCTTAGGAAATAAAAAAAGAGTAATAGCAAAAAAATAAATAAAAAACAAGAAAAACAGTTACGTAGAAGTAAGAATTATCAATATTAGAAGAGATTGTCTGTAGATTTGATTTACATATTTCCTAATTACATTTGCATAAGCCTAGCATATACTAGACCAGGGCTCAAAATTTCAAAGTCAGACGAACTCGCCAATTCAAGAATGATGGTCACCAGTATCTCTCACGTACAAATTATCGGAGTCGTCCCCCTCAAGACCTTTGGTTTGACAAAGAAAGAGATTGCATCAGGTCATAAAATTTCAAAACCAGACCTGAATTAGATTCAGGATAATCAATTTTGAATTGGACAATTCAAATACATGTTAAAAATATCTTACCTTAAGACTTGACGTGTATGTAGCTTAAGCTTTCTCTCTCTGCACTGAAGTACCAGTTGTCGGTTGCAGTTTTCGGATGAAAGTCCTTAAGTGAAGGATCATTGATAGAAATTGTCAACAAATCATGCAGTGTGTCAGTCTTCAGTGAATTCTTGTAGGCAGTCTTAACTCTGTTGAGACTGCTGAAGTCTCTCCCTCATGAAGCAGTACTCGCAGGTAAAACTGCACGAAATGTGACAATTGGAAGCAAATTTGGGAATCTTGTAATGAAGTTTTCACTGTAAATCTTTTTCAGTGTTTCATTCAACATCAATGAAAAAAAAGTTTATATTCTGCCCACTCTGCTAAGACAAGGTCCACTTTCTAATTGTATAAATCTGATTGCAAGTTCTTAAAAAGCAGTTTTATTTCTTCTACACCAAATATCAAGGATTTTTCCTTTACGAGGCCAAGCCAAAGTGTCAAATACATGAAGGGACAGAACTACATCTGATGATACAGATTGCAACCTTCTGTTATGTACATTTCCGCATTCTTTGAGTTTAGGTAGAAACCATTTCTACTGAACACCGGTCGCCAGCTCTAAATTTCTAGTCGCCAATGGCGACCTGACGACCGGGAATTTTGTGCCCTGTACTAGATGATGATTAAAGAAGTCAATTGCAATGTAATTTGTCACACGTACAAGCGAAACGTGCCTCTCAAACAGATGTCAGTAATAGTTGTAAAATAGTAATTTCAACAAAATGATTTGTTACAGGTTGTGTATTGTCTTCACTGTTCTTTCATCATCTAGTTCTGATACATAATTCTTTGTTGTACAGTCTTCCGAGTCAGCATCGCTACTGTCCTGACTCTTGTCTTCGTTATCATCACAATATTTGAACAAACATGCTATTTGATTAGATTCAAAAATGAAATTAAATCTTTGAGTTTTACATCCAACGGTTATGCCGGCCAGGCTAAAGGAGACGGTGATGAGAAATGGATGGAATGGTGGAATGAAGAAAGTGGGAGGAAACAGAAGAATCTCGAAAAGACCCATTCACATGGTGTATGTCCTCCATAAAGCTCACTTAGTGCGAGCTGGGATCGAATCATGGACCCCATGCACCAGAGCTAGACGCTCTACTACTGAGCCTTTATTAGATTCAAGAAATATTTATTCCTCATTTTTGTTATATAGAGAAAAATACAGGAAATAAATGGTAGCTAATACAGAATCCAGACAAATAAAGCAGAGCAAAAGTAAAAGAGGAAGAAACTATTTTCCTATTTATCATGTATTTACGGACAATGAACGACGTCTTGATCATGACATCTGCCTTCCAGGATGTCGAATGTGAGATTACTATTCATTTTTCTCATATGTACGTGACACATGAGATTTGTTCAGAGGCAGTTTCAGCTCTGTCAATTAGAACATGAGATATCGTATATTGAATCAATCCCTTGTGTGCTTGTCAGATCATTGTTCCCAACAAAGAATAAGAAGATCCATAAAATGAAGAAAATCCTACTGTTTTCACGTAGATGGCCTCTGCTTCGACTTTTGTGAGGTATCTACAGTAATATCGTTATAGAAGGGTGTGGGGTTCAATTGAAGGCTGCTAATTTGTGGTGAATAACCCTGTGTCCATAGGTTCTCTCGTCTCCTCCTACCAATTATTTTATAACTATTCACTTTCATTAGTCATCCACTGTGATGAAAATTTTCCGGAAAATTTTCCGATTCATAAAAACATATTCCACGTATTCCTATATCGTTGTTTAGCCGTGATGTGAGGTGGAAAATTTTCTTCTATATTTTTCCGGAAAATTTTCCGTTCTTAACAAATATCAGTGATCAAGTAACAGTTCCTCAGTATTCATAAAATTGATTGAAATCCTGTATAAAAATGTTAAAAATTGAAAGATTGTTTTAAGTATCTGAAAATGTTCATGGCTCAGACAATTTTCAGTACTATGTAGGAACAAGTGAAACAATGTTTCATAAATCGAAATATTTTGTGTCTTGTATGCAAAAATTGAAGAACTTTTTATGAGTCGGAAAATTTTCATCATTTTAAAGCAAAAACTAAAACAACTTTTTGTGAATCGGAAAGTTTTATTGCTCTGTAGAAACAAATGTAAGGAATTTTCATGAATCGGAAAATTTTCATCACTATGTAGAAACATATGAAAACACTTTTCATAATCCGGACAGTTTTGGATATTATGTATAGTGATGTTAGGTGGAAAATTTTGCACTATATTTAACTGCACATTGAGATATACAATTCCTGTAGAGGAAAATTAGCCAGCAACAATTTATAATTTTCCAATTAGATTACGGGAACCAGAAAATTTTCTAATATTTCAAGTTGGGAAGTAAAAATTTACATAGTGTTTTTCTCTACTTCTTCAATTTTTCCATATAAGACAGAAAATATTTCGATTCAGGAAAAGTTGTTTAACTTGTTCCTACATAGTACTGAAAATTGTCTGAGCCATGAAAATTTTTAGATTCTTTAAACGATCTTTCACTTTTTTACATTTCTGTACATGAATTCAACCAATTTTATGATTGCTGAAGAATTGTTACTTGATTACTGAACGGAAAATTTAGAACGGAAAAATTTTTTCAGAACAAAAAATTTTGCGGAAAAATATAGCGGAAAAATTTCCACCTCACATCACTAGTCATCCGTCTCTAATCTAAAATGAAATAATTATGGGAAATTAAATTATTTCATTTTGTTGGTGAATTTAATGGTTATGGCAAGAAGGGTTGTTAACACATGATTTAAATCTTATTTGGAAATTCGAAATTATTTGATTGGATATAAATGATGCCAAATCACACAACTACGGTTGAGCCTAACAAGAGAAAGTTATGATGTTACCTTTGACGAAATTGTTGAAACTAGTCTTAATTTAGAAAATTGCTTGTTTATACAAGTTTAAGTTGAATACAGGAAAGTCTATAGCTTTAAATTTTCATCATATTTAAAATAAACATCGAATAGACATCGATATAATGTTGAACAGTGAAAAACTAGTTTACAGAAACTCAGTATTTCTGAGTCTTTTGGAAGATGTATTTTCTCTGGCCCAGAACTCAATAAACGTACTCTTTGCCTAGGGGAATGGCCTGTAAAATATTTTTACACGCTCTTCAATTTAAGACTGGTTGAGGGTAGCAGCAGAACTGAATACAGTAATGACAACAGCAAAGTAAATCCAAGAAAAAGAATCAAAGGACATGTTAATAGGTTAGTGGCTATTATTCTTAACAAAAATATGCCAGACTTTATCTGCATTACAACTATATATGTATATGTGTCTTGTGCGTGTCATGAGTGGTCTCCTTAACCATTAAACCAATCTTATTCATGAGCACGAAAAATCACTAGAAATATTTTCAAGAAAGGCACTGAAAAATAGAATAAAATAAATAAATAAAATAAAAGCACTACAAGCAAATTAATCCGTGAATTTTTCCAAGACAAGAAATGTCTTTTGTATAGGTTTATTAATGTTATTTATTTATAGAGTATGAACAGCATCGATAGAATTGTATTGATGTTCATTCTTCAGAAAACTACATTTACTTTTGTAATTAATTGCTACTCCTTGTTACCCTGAAGAATGTCAAAAAAAAAAAAAAAAAAAAAAAAAGCCTTCCGCCTTATGCAGAGTCGTTTTGACATATGATCAGCGTCATACTAAAGGTCTGACTACTGCAGGAAACATACGTTAGTCGAACTCTTTAGTATAGCACTAATAACGCGTCAGAATGACTCTGCATAAGGCCCTTACGTTTAAAATTTGATCTTCATACGTTGAACAGTGTGGCCTCTACTAAGTCTATATTCTCGGACAAACAGACGAACTGACATTTAAAAATTACTTTTTGGCACGTAGGAGCCATGAAAAATATAAACTAGATTCTTGTTACAATCACAATACTTTCTTTACTTTTATTATAGCTTGAAAGTCAGAAATGGAGAACAAATATGACAGCAGAAAATAAGAACAAAAAGACAGTTGGTGAGAGAAATGAAATGTTACGTAATGAGATCGTGAAATATATAGAGAAATTATATGAAACTAGGAATCGACCACATAATCTAGGAAGGAAAGGATGAAAACCCAGTACTGGCAACAAATGGTTTACGAAACTGAAGGAAAAATTTTTAAGCTCTTAGAAACATGATAAATTAAAAAGTAAATAAAACTGATAACATACCTGTAGAGTTAATTATGGATCTGAGGGAAACAGGATGGGAAAGAAAGCAATGTTTTGTATGGGAGAAAAGCCAGATTCCGTTGAAAAAGATAAGGAATGCAACGCAATATGTGAAAAATACAAAACAATTAGTTTAATGTCACGAGTGGCCAAAGTTTTGCTTCGAATACTCAGTAAATTACATACCAAACAATGATAAAATTGCCTAACAGTTTGGATTCAGAAAGCGAAAGGAACAAGAGAAGTCATTGACTTCTAACGGTAGGTAGTGATATATATATATATATATATATATAAATTGAAAGAAAACTTTTGCAGTGTTCATTGATTTAGTGATAGCTTTTTAGCGAGTGACCTGGGATGTTAAGACAAACATCAGATGGATTGCAAGTCTTACCAAAAGTCTAAGTAACAACCAATGAATGGGTAAAGGTTAGAATAGGAGAAGAAATGACAAGAGGAAAGCGTAATTGAAAGGAAAGTTAGACAGAGATTCACCAATATTAAAAAGATCTATTTAGCAACAAGGATTTATCACTGTATACGAAAAAATCTCTATTTTAGTAGGAGATAGAAAACGAAAATGTTTTCACTTAGTAAATGATATAGCTGTTGTAATAGACGTTAAAAAGGTAATACAATATGAGTTGCTTTGAATATAGAACCAAAATAAATGCTAAGAGGTCTAACGCAGTGATAGGTCCATATGAACTTTTCCCCTTATTTTCACGTGAGAAATCACCTCTTACAGTTTGCCGGTATATTTCACTAACACCATGTATATATATGAAAGGCACACTAGTTTATCAATTATAATTCCCCTGTGTACGCCCTTAAGAAGGTATGTTATATTGTAAAAGCAACCTCTGGATATCGTATATGCATGCGATACATGGTGAGTGGCTCAGCGGTAGAGCAGGGTCCTTGCCTCAATCCCCGTCTGTTTGAGGCGCATAAAATGGGCGATATGGTCGGCAATGTAGAAAATAGTTGGGCAAAAGTTAAACAGATTCTACTTGGTACAGTACACAATAACATTGGCAGGATGAAAAGAGTACGGAAGAAACTGAAGAGATGCTTAACCCTTTGGGGATCCGATGGTACAATTTGTACCATACGGGTGTTTTATGGTACATTGCGTTATAACTCTCCTATTTGAGCTTTTTCGTCCGTTTTTTTTTGTTTTCCAAGTCCAGAGGCATTGTAGAAGACCTTACGTATGGTTTCACACCTTCCTGCGTCGAGACATAGGAGGTGATGACGTCATAATTCTAAAATATATTTTCTTTTATTAAGCCTATGTTCATTATTTTTTGGCGGGCTTATTTTTGCACGTAGAAGATTGAAATTTTGCACAAACATTCAGTCCACCGAGTAGTATTTACCAAAATTTTTTTTCCAGATTTCTGCGTTAAAACAGGGGGGATCCACAGGGGCAAAAGTTGAAAAAAGGAATATTTTTTTTATCAAAAAATCCCTTTCTTCGGGATTTTCCCGCCTTAGATACATGATGGAGACATGTGAATGGTACCGCCTGAAAGGCAGTTCTATTCTGAAGAAAATGATGTGCAAACCATGATCCTAGGGTAATTAGGGATGTCTTAGGGAATTTTTACAAAATATCCTTCTGTATACGGGAATATGGCACATTGTCGGTATATATATTTTTTGGCGGGCTTACTTTTGCATCTAGAAGTTTGAAATTGTGCATAAACATTCAGCCTGCCTATTAGTATTTATCAGATTTTTTCAGATCTCTGCGTTAAAGCAGGGAGGTCCAGAGGGGCTAAAAGTTGAAAAAAGGGATATTTAGACCAAAAAATCCCTTTTTTCGGGATTTTCCCGCCTTAGATACACGATGGAGACACGTGAGTCGTATCGTCTGAAAGGCAGTTCTATTCTGAAGAGAATGATGGGCGAAACATGACCCTAGGGTAATTAGGGATGTGTCAGGGAATTTTTATCAAAACAAACTTCTGTATAGGGGAATATGGGACATTTTCGGTATTTTTTGGCGGGCTTATTTTTGCACCTAGAAGATTGAAATTACACACAAACATTCAGTCCACCGAGTAGTATTTAACATATTTTTTAGATTTCTGCGTTAAAACATGAGGGTCCAGAGGGGCAAAAACTTAAAAAAAGGGATATTTAGACCAATAAATTCTTTTTTTCGGGATTTTCCCGCCTTAGATACATGATGGAGACATACGAATGGTACCGCCTGAAAGGCAGTTCCATTCTGAAGAGAATGATTGGCGGATTATAGTCCTACGGTAAATAGAGATGTCTCAGGAAATTTTTTACCTGAGATCATGGTGTTTTGCGGTAATTTGGGGCATTGTGGGAATTCTTGATAAAAATTTCTCCCTCCCTTAATATTCAAGATAGAAACTTGAAATTTGGCACACGCATTCAGTACACCAAGTACTATTTATCAGATTTTTTTGAGATCTCTACGTTCACACAGGACCGCTCCAGAGAGGCCCAAAGTGTGAAAAAAACTTTCCCCCCGAAATTTTTCCTTTGACATCATTTTTTCCTCTCCTGGTATACGGCATGAGCATAAAATTGGTACTATTGGAAAGCCAGCTACATTCTGAAGAGAATGAGGTATGAACCGTGATCCTAGGATAAATAGTGACGACGCAGTAGCTGCTTGACTGAAAGTCAAAAAAATACCCCAAGAACCCCGGATACCGAAAGGGTTAAGAAGATAGAGGAACAGAAAAAACAAAACAAAACAAAACAAAAAAAGCCCACGGAAACCAAAGAATACAGAAGGCTGAATAATGAATTCAGAAGAGAGACGAACAAAGCCATAGAAAAGTAGGCTACATGGTACAAATATGTGAAGAAATGTTGGAACTTCAACGGCGCCGCAGATACAATTTGATGTATCAGAAAGACACGAATTAGGAGGGAAAGGTAACAAACTAAAACATCCGTTTAGATTCGAAGATCAATAGTCATGTAATTGCTGACCATCAAAGAACCCTTAGAATTTGAAAGGAATACATAAAAGGTCTGTATGATCAGAAGAACCGCCCCAAAGATATTGCGATCGAAGCAGAGGACGAGGTGGATGATGAAGAAAAATGACTCAATATATTTTTGAGAAGTGAAATAGTACAATCAATGAACAACTGCAAAAGAGAAACGACACTAGAGACGACGATGTACCAGCAGATATGCTTAAGGGGTTAGGAGACAATGCAATGAAAGTACTGACTTTACTTATTAACAGGATCTAACTGAATGGGAAATGCAAAAGAATTTTCTTGATATTACAACGATTCCATTGCCCAAAAAAGCAAGCAAAGAGGTATAGCTATCACACAACCATTAGCCTTATTTCTAAAACTGTAAACATTATTGCACACAAACTGAACACTCTGCTGAAAAGTAGGAAAGAAGATATGTTAGAAGATGAAAGGAAAAGGCACAACAGATTCTATTAAGTTGAATAGAATAATATCAAAACGAGCTGTTGATGTAAAGGAACAGTTATGTACACCTTGTCTCAAAAAGGTTGAGCACATTCTTTATTGCTGTTTCGAGGCAAAAATTTTCTAAGTCCGACTTCGGGTATCTTCGGAAAAAAGTAAACCAGGTTCGAACCTCGAAGCTAACCTTTGCAATCGGGAAAAATCTTGCAGATGTGTTTTTCTTCTTTTAAATATAATAAGACTTGTTACCAATTATATATAAAAAGCAACGCTGATTGAAATACTTAATGATACAATATTTCGAAACTATGTATTAATGTCAGCACATGCTTGTTTCTCATTTTGCTCTCCATACTTAATGGAACATTTAGATACGTAAACGAATCTTTCCATATGTAAAAGAATGCTGAAAGTTAAGACATAGAACATAATTCTCGCCTGAGTACCAAAATAAAAGTCAAAGTAGAACAAAAACAGCGTTTGCAGTGGATATGAATGTCATTATTATCTTAAATGCCCTATATATCGTTAGAAGTATCTTGCGCACAGCGTTTGTGTTAGCTCAGTGGTAAGCCGTTGGATTTCAAATCGCAACGTTGAGAGTTCGATTCTCATCTGAGTCAATGTTTTCTTTTATGAAGTTCTATTTTCCGCAATGCATGAAAAATTATATAAAATAATTACATTAAAATACGTCAGTTGTATGTATATAACATATAATCATTGCAGAACATAGTGATTATTATATTTAAAATATAACAGGTGTTCACAGTACGTTGGTATTCTATATGTGAATGTTAAATACAGATTAAGAAAATAATATAATCTCAATAAATAAATTATATAGTGTATTTATTTGCAGCTATTTGTCATATAGAGGTTACTTCTTAACATTCGTATTACAGCATGTCATTGATGTTCTTGAAAAATTATCCGAGGCATAAAAAGAGGGTATAAACAGAGAATCCAAAGTCGGAACGCTCCAAGAAATTCATGAATCCCAAAGGTCACGTGAGTAGACTGGAATTGTCCTTATGAAGCATGCCACAGCAGAAGGTTTTTACATAGATTTTCAATTCAATACCTGCTATATGCTTTTGCAATGTGGAAGTGGTGATGCCTTTGGTCGTTCTCTCTCACTTTCTCGCTCGCTCACTCTGTATTTATATATATGAAAGTGGATGTATGTGTGTGTTTCAACATAATTCTGACATGTCTAGAGCAATTTTAACCATATTTCTTACAATCTGGAAAAAGAGTACTGTCGGGATACATATCAAAAATGCTAGAAAAGGATCGATATTAGTATCGAATCCATAGTTTCGTGGTCGCTTAGGTAAACAGTTCTACTTTCAATTGAAGTCCAATTAAGCTCCCATTAGCACCCAGGGTGGTTACGTAGCGATAAAAATATCGAAATCGACCGATATTAGAGTCTAAACGTAAGTTTTCAGTGCCGCATTTCCCATTAGTCCAACTATTCCCGTGTCTAGAGGGCAACATTTTTGAAGAGCGCGAAGTTTAAAATTTTATTTTTTTTTTCGTATGAAAAAGTTAGAAAAAAATCGAGAGCAAATATACTACTTCATGAGCAATCCTTTTTTACTATTCTAATATACTTAATAATAGGGTAAGAAATCTAAAAATAATTCAGAACATGTTTCCCATTTATTTTTTGTTACGTAGTTGTAGCTGTAGCATCTAGTGAGTGGTATTTAACTGCAATGAATTCACTAATTAAGCATATTCGAATTAAGTTTTATTTGTAAGTTAGGGATCAAGGGGCGGAGAAATATGTAGTTATTGTTGGCGCCGAGCTTCTAAATGCAGCACTGTTCGCTAAAGTAATTGGCAGAAATTTTAATGCCATTTAAGACCAAATTTAGTCCTAGCGGTGGCAGTATCCGTTTGCTTTCCTAGGAAGAATGAAAGGGGCTGACATCAAAATTATAAAAAAAGACCGACATTAGTGTCGAATCTATAATTTTGGGGGTCTCTTAGATAAAGAGTGGCACTCCAGATGCCATGTAAGTTAAGCCTCCATTAACACCCTGAAGGAGTGTGTGAAATTTGTGACATGTAGATATAATTGAAAATGACCAATGTTAATATACAATCCATATCTTTCGTGGTCCCCAAGTTTATTGGGAGCAGTTCTGATGACCTTTAAGTTTAAGTTCAATTTCCAGTAGGAGTAAGATCCCCCAGCACATCTAATAAGGAGAGTCGAAGGGAGTAACATATACAATAATTAAAAACGACCGATATTAGTGTAGAGTCCATGGTTTCGTTATCACCGAGATAAATAGCAACACTTCTGAACGAACATGTCAGCTAGATTTTGAATTTACAAGGACAGCATCGAAGACATTGCACGCAGAGCTCTATGTATTTTAATGTTTCTGTATAAATGAACATTCCAGCGTATTTCTGGAATGTCTGGAACAACCTTTACCAAACTTGGGGGACATATTACTTTCAATCTAAGAAGGAAATATTGTAGTAGTATGAAGTTATGCAAGTTGGGAGGTGTGACATGTAAAAATAATGTAAAACGACTGATCTTAGTGTTCTATCCATAATTTTCTCAGTCGTTGAGATGGATAGTGATGCGCCTAATGGAGGTTACATCCAAATGCATCCCCATCTTCACAGGATGATGGCCTGGAAGAGCTAAAAATAAAATCTCAAAAATTACTTAAATATTTGTCGAATTCATAGTTTTCGGGGCGAGAAAGCGTTTCTAATAACTTTGGAAGGTAATTTGTATCCACTTCAAGATGGGCTTTTTAATCATATCAATTTCTCACCTTAAGAAGAAATTACCATTTCAACTATGATATTAAGCCAACCTTCCCAATCGATGAAAAAATTGTGTGGATGTATGTTTCGTCTTTTAAATGAAACAAGACATGTTAAAATCAAAGATGGAGTGGGTCAATGGGTCGGTTGGTAAGTGGGTGAAATAGGTCAAGATTTGTGAGTGGGTCAGTGGATCGTGGGTCAAAAGGACGTGACCTACTGCGAAACACCAGTCACAGTGACTCACACTGACCCACCGGGTGGCCACCCTTTTAATCCAAAGATATTTCATTCAAAGAACATTTCGTCCAGAGACATTTAATCCAGGGACATGTGGTCCAAAGGATAATTTGTCCAAGTGACATTTCGTTCAAAAGACAATTGGTCCAAAGGACATTTCGTCCAAAAGACCATTGGTCCAAAGGACATTTCGTCCAGGGATGTTTAGTTCAAAGCACATTTCGTCGAAAGAACATTTGGTCCGGTAACGCTTGGGGTCAAGGGTTTGTTTTTATTAGAAGAGTAAAAGTGATTCATATAACATAATGAGTCAGTAGCTTCTTATTTCTAAAGGAAATTAGAAATACAGATTTATTCCGCAATTTTCATTTCGATAGAACAAATAATGCTGAAATATTCAGAGAAATGTAAACGAATGAAAACAAAATGGTCGAACAACAGGAGTGAGGGAAAGGCTGCAGTGTGAAGTATGTTGCTGTAATAACTGCTAACATGACATCTAAAATTTTCATGTGAATGAAATAGTTCTAAAATAAGTACCGGTAACTAAAATTAATGGAGTTTAAATTTGAGTAAGTTAAATATTAGGTATTCAAACCCTTGTGTTAGAAAAGTGAAAAATTATGTGTCAAGTATCTTTGAAGAAATACTGAGAATAGAAAAATACACATGTGTAAAATATATTCTTTCTACCGTTAATAATACTCTTAAACAGTCACATTCTTGGCTGCAACATTGTGAAAAGTTATTGACAAATATAAGATGAAAGTTGGAACATTCAGTGTAGAATATACGTATCTTTTCAAGTTAACCACAAGTCTGGTTTTTATTCGTAGACTATTGATGGTGTGTAACTTCGGCAGATGTTTTTATATCATTAGTGAGTTGTATGACCAGTGGCGTATTTAGGGGGTGGCTTCCGGGCTTAAGCCCCCCCCAAAATCTTACTTACTATAGTAAAGTATATGAAATATCTTGCAGAATTTTCACATTTTCAGGCAGTTAGCAAAGCCACCCCCGAAACAAAATCGTAAATACGCCACTGTGTATGACAAACCAGAATTGTTAACTTTTCTTGTATTTTTTATTTCAGTGTTACTTCTTCTACAAATACAATATATACTTTTGCTTTCAAATTAATTTTCTCGGTACAGCACAGTACATTTAAGATATCCATTGCAAAGTCTCAAACAAAATACAAGATTCACACGACCATGCGGAGGCAATGTTGTCCGCAAATGAAGAGGGAGTTTGCTCTTCAAAGGGTTGTTTATCATTTTGGGAGGTGAATTCCTTAACCAACGAAGCTACAACTGTATTTCTGCGAAGCTAAAACTGTATTTTTGTAAAGTTATTAATGAAAGCAAAGAAAGACGACATTTAGTTTTCAAGCGTTTACGTTTTTTCTGAATATTACAGCATATATTTGTTTTATCGAAAAGAAAATTGCGGAATAAATCTCTATTTCAAAATTTCCTTTAGAAATAAGAAGCTACTGACAAGTAACACTTCCCAAGTGTAACACTCCAATTTTGATAAAAATTTGGCAGGCAGATAATTACTACACACAAAATAAATAAATATGTGTTTTTTTAATTTTCTGCGAAAAAACGGTTTTAGATGGTAAAAGGCCCCATCCAAAATTTTGAAAGTTGTCGCCCGAAAGGCAGGAAGAAGTGAACCGAAATGAATGAAATTGTGCACAAATATTGTAGACGAAAAATTAGGGAATACGGGTTTCGTATTTTCCTGGAAAGAATGGTTGGATGGGGCGCGGACCCCTCCAAACCTTTGCTCATGAAATATCAAAAGTGCTAGTAACAGTATGTCAGATGTGTGTAAAGGACATGAAGAATTGCAACGAAACTTTGTGTATGGACAATACGCTAAAAATAAATGAACACGGTTTTTTTTATTTTCTGCGAAAAAAGGGTTATAGGGTGCAAAAACTACCACCCAAAATTTTGAAAGTTGACGCCCGAAAGCCAAGAAGAAGTGGACCGAAGTGAATGAAATTGTGCACAGATTTGTAGACGAAAATTGAAGGAATACGGGTTTCCTATTTTCCTGAAAAGAAAAAATTGTTGAGCGGATCTAGGCGTTGAGTGGCGGAAGGTGTGGACCGAAGCGAATGAAATTGTATGTAAATATTGGATACGTAAAATAAGGCCTTTCGTGTTTCAGAAGTGTCTCCATCTGATTTCTTCAAATTTAGCACATCAACAACAAGCACAAACAGTATAGTGTATTTTATAGCATTTCAGGAGGCACCTTTAACCCTTAAACAAAAACACGTGCCGATTAATTTCCTGTTTGCTGTTGATGTGCCAAATTTGAAGCAAAACGGATAGGGACACTTCAGAAACATGTAAGACCTTATTTTACATAGGGTCTCTAAAATATCTACCCACAATTTTATTTGCTTTGGTACACTACTTCCTGCACTATTACGGTAATATTTACTTTTTTTCGGAGGAGGCCTAAGCCCCAACATTGTTTTTCCGCACAAATTAAAACACGTTCCGCACACATAATGTAAAAAAAAAGCTTGATAAGGTGTCTGTACTGGGTGCCGAATTCTACTTCACCCCGGGCGCCGAAATCTCTATTTACGGCTCTGGTTGACGATATTAAAAAAAAAAAAAAACTCTGTTGACATGTAAAAAGTTCAAATGGAGTGCCTACGAAACGGAATACCGAGCTCACTCATGGTGTATGGCATGCTTTAACAATGAGAAAGGCAAATAATTTTAAAATGTCTGCACAATCAAGCCCTTAAATGAGATATGAACTTCTTTTTCTGAACATTTGTAATCTCTAGGTTGAAATTGGTAAGGGTAATCTTAATTTTTCATTGTTGGGTAAAGACAGGAAGATTGTGCTGATATATTTACTGGTACAGTCAACTGCTTTCGAGCTTCTATAAAAGTACGAGTAATTTCATGTGTTTAGGTACAACTCTTCCTCGTTGTTCAATCACTCATTTTCCTCCTTAATTATTCTTTGTTTTTGGCTGGGGTTAAAATAATTGAAGTAAATGATGTAAGTTGGTTCTCAAAATAATTTAGTGCAAACATTACTACATAATTATTGGTCAAGTAATTAAGTTCTATTACTGACAGTTTTATTCAAAGTAACTTATAATCTTTCATACTGTGTGTAAATTGAAGAAACTCTTTCCAATAAGAAAGTAATTTATAAATACTTGTATTTTCACTTCCAGTATGTCTTTGTGATAATGTTTGTGACATTTTTACATGTTACAAGCTTTGCTTACTTAATATACGTAAATATCATCACTAAGCGAATCAGAATGTTTTAATTTAGAAAGTTGAACATTCACATTCAACTTGACAAAATAGTCCTATTTTACCCCGACCGAAGAAGAAGAGAGTTGTTTCGTTGACAGCTCTCATGACTTATTTATACTTTTCTCGAGTAATCTTGATGACGAAATTTTAATTATATTGTCCTCACTACGCAAATTCAATGAACGATTCTTGTGATTACTGTATCTTGTTTTCTGGTTTGTTGAAGTGATGTCTGAATCTCAATCAGCCTTTACACTTTTGAAGGATTGGACTATGATGAATTTTTTTCCCAAGGAAAGTCCCCAAAGGATATAATGTCTGCACCAGAGATAGAATAGGTCAGTGGGTCAAGATTTGTGAGTGGGTCAGTGGGTCGTGGTAAGCAGGACGTGACCCACTCTGACTCACCGACACTCAGACCGACTGACTCACTCTATTCAGTCCATAGTAGACAGCATCTTCTGAACACTGTTGAATGTTCCTGTGTTTCACTTTCAAGGCCTCCATTTTATTCCTTTTTCATTTTTCTCTGTTTACTTATCTGAGATGAGTATATCTATGTGAAAAAAAGAAGTTCAGGTATTTTGGATATTGATATTTGTAACTGTTGTAGCAACAATAGGACTTACTACCTGGCTTTCAAGATACAGCCTGTGAGTTTTTAGAGGAGCTAACTACTGAAAAAAAAATACATTTTTGAATCACCTGTAATCAGGGATGTAATGGGGCCTATACGGGAGTATACGGCGTATACCCACCTGAAATTTTTATGCTCCAGCGTATACTCACCTTAAATTTACGAAATGAGCGTATATTGGGGTGCGTATACGCTATACTTTTGAAAAGATCGAACGTATACCTACCAAAAATTCGAGCATTACACCACTGCCACCATACATGAATTATTACATAAAAGCGAATGTAACTATATGTGAGTGATGATCACGGACAAATGGCAAAGCCAAATGAAATGAATTTTGGTAGATAGACCCCAATCCCAACTGGGATGTTATCATATCACTTTTATTATAATACATGTACTAAATGGGGAGAGGAGGTCCAACATTTTACGAAAAATTGAGTATCTCACAAGTCGTTCAACTTAGGGAGTGAAATTCAGTATATTAACTCTTTATTAAAAATTAACAGAACGTGTTCTAGCAGTTTTTAAATTTCTCTTCTATGGGGAAGACTTTCTATATATGGGAAATTGGTAATGGGTTGATTTGTAAAACTAATCAAAAACGATCGATATTAGTTGAGAAAAAATTAAGAAACAATTGTTAATTGAGACACAAAAAGACAGCCTCAATTAATTAGAAAGCAGTGGTATCATATATCACTACTTTCTAATATAATAATTTTTGAATCTTATGTTTATTATATGGAGCCTTCTCAGCACAAGGCACTGAAGCTATAAGGTTGCGAGAAATATATATATATATACAATTTGTACTGTAAGTTTAATTACATGGAAGTCTTAAGTTTTCACTGTATACTTAATTATATGGAAAACCTTACATCTTTTTTCACATTTACTTTGGTCCACTATACCTTGATTTGAGACTTTCAAATTTCATCCTATCTTCCACTGAAAAGTATCTGTAATTCAGGAAGGAAATAATTATATATAATACTTCAAATTCATCGTAATTTTACCCATGACAAACACTTTACCATTTTATATTGTAAAGGTCAGATCCACCTTATTGTAACAGAGCGGTGCTTGAGCGATTGACCGTAGAAATTCAAACTCCGATTAGCGATAATTTCACAGCATTGTTTAATTGCAAGTGTAAACTCTTTAGTCAGTGGACAGGAGGACGTGGATCATGGGTTAAAGTTGATTACGATGGGTTTTCATGAGTAGTGGGTAAGAGTGTCACGTTAGATAGTGGGACATAATGGGTCGCGATTTGTCGAAGTGAGTCATGGTGGATGGTGGATCACAGTTGGTCATGGTCACGATGGGTGGTGGGTCAATGGGTTGTGGGTCAATATTTCATTGACCTACATCATCTGAACAGTGATCAGAAATAACGAATTGAAGCAAGCATCATTCCTTCTGATCACTGTTCAGACATTTTCTCCTTTATATATTTTCCTTGGGACAACGTAAACATGATAGTCTAAACTAATACTTGAAGGCTTTGAACGTTGCTTGAGATTCCGCCATCACTTTTTCAAGCTTGACGTATTATAGGAAAAGTAACAATGCACTGTAGTGCCTTTCCTTACTAAACAAACGCATGTTTAATTAGATGCGTAACCGCGGTCTCAATTAATGCGGATAATCAACACTATTGCATTTGCTGTCACTACTGGAAGTAAGATTCCTTTATAGATTAATTGGTATTTTAGGCTTCAGGAGTTTTACTTGCCTCCTGATATGACACTCGTCAATGAGCACGTAAGGTTGTAATAAAAATGAGACTGAATTAAATTGTTCATTACGAAGCAACAGCCTGAAAGAGGTTTGATTTAAAGAGGGTGAGTGTCAAGAAAAAAAAAGTAGATTTTGTTGCGGAGGATGATAGGTAAATATAAAAGTTCGTAGTAAAGCTATACGTATAAGGGTAAAATTTTTAAGGGGATGACAATAGTTTCAAGAAGCAAAGAAATATGAAGTTTGTTTACAGGGTGTCCAAAAAGTCCCGTATCATAGATGAGAGCACATTTGTTCAATGTGCCCTCTGTTGAATTCTACCCATGTTTTGAAGCGGAATGGTAAAGGATGAAAATACGGGGGGGGGGGGAGGGGGACAATTTGGGCAAATTGCTTCCCTTATATATCCTTTGTTTTCGTGCAAAGATGAGCCCCATCGCAAATCTATACGCTGCATTACAACAGAGATTAACCGTACTCCCAGAAAGCGTAGTTCCTCGAACTCAAAGTAAACCTCGGGCTCCTTGACGATCAATACAGTTTGCTTAGTGTTCAAGTAGTTTAGTATGAGGAAGACGTAGTGTGCTAGGGCACCAACTTGCATGAACCATGCTTTCTTTATATGTTCTAATAACGAAGTGTAATATTCTTATCCATGTTCAAGAAATGACCACACAATACTATTTTGTATTCACGATTGTGGGGAAAGAAAAGTCGCAGCTTAAATGGATGTAGTTTTCATTTGGGGTATCGTGAATGGCTGAGCGTCTTGTCTTATCCTCCTGTCCTCCCTTCATTTTCAAATACCGTATTTATGTATCCTAAAACACACATTTTAAATTATTTTTCAGCCCCAAAATCGAGGTGTGTCTTACATTCGAGTTTGCAAGTTTAAGCCTACATTTTGCACTGTCAGTAAGGCCCAATTTACAGCAGAAAATGATTGAGTTTTGCCGGAGATAGCTAATCTCGTTAGTCATGATTCTGTGACAAATGTCTACAAGGAATACCCACATTTTCCAAAAATGGGAAAATTGTTTTATCCGGGAATTGGAAACTGAAAATGGAAGACGAAAAATTTTCATTGTGTTTTCACATGTGTATTTATCTTTTTCATTCTTAAAAGTCAATGCCGAGTAGTTTTTTTTTTGTCTCACATTTGAGGGCGTTTTAGACTCGCGTAAATACGTTATCTAAAATGTCCTACAACCCGCTCAAATTGAAACCTACGCTTGAAACTGCTAAACTTTTATTCTTATGAACTTTTAGTTGAGATGCATATTTAACAATTTTTCCTATGGCCATGGACTTTCACCCCAATGAAACTATGTAGGGAACCTCGGAAACATTTAATATATACAGAAGTGAACATAATGTTTAAAATTGTAAAAAAAAAAAAAAAAAAATCTCACACATTTTCACCGCAAATTCAGTTTTACCAATTTCTTGTATATTACAGCACTTTTGAAGTATTCTGTAGATATATAAATGAAAGTCAACGCTTTACTTTTACATAACAGAAAATTACATTTGAAGAAAAAAACGCCATACAGTTTACCTCTGTTTGCATATTCACCCATTTAAAGGAAAGTAAACGTTTTATTTTAAAAGAACTGAACACTGTTTAAAACTGAAAGAAATGTTTTCAAACCACAGATGTTATTTTACTTAACCCATTTCAGGAATTTTGTAGAAATTTTAAAGTAACATGTTTACAGGGTGTATCAGATCACCCGTCCCAGGCATATTTTTCGGCTCGTAGTGCACGTATACACTTCAAACAACAAATGGTGATGCTTTCATATTTGGTTCTTCAACTAAGTCAAACTAGTTTTAGGTATTCTTGTTATGGTAATGCTATTAAGCGATCAGCTAACTGCTTCACATGGCATTTGATACATAGATTTGGTGTCCCAATACTTCTCTACAACACAGACTGTCACAGCGAAAGCAAGGAATGAAATTAACTGTTGCGCGTAAGTTAGGAGTTGCGAAAATACTTTCCCCGATATGTATGGAAAAGAGCTGAAATGCCATGTGAAACAGTTAGGTGATCGTTTAATGTCATTATCACTGTAAGAATAATTGAAGCTAGTTTGACTTAGCTGAAGAACTAAATATCAATGACAGGTTCAACAAAGATAAACAGAGTGCTGTGAAAGGTGTTTATACGAGTTTAAGAAGTGACTTCCCAATTTATTTGTTAGAACACCTGTGTCTACAAGTATATTGAAATCTTTGAGTTTTATTTCCCACGCTTATGCCGGCTAGGCTAATGGAGACGGCAATGATGAGAAATGAATGAAATGGTGGAACCAAGAAAGTGGGAGAAAACGGAAGAACCTGGAGGAAACCCACACACACGGTGTTTGTCCACCACAAAGGTCACTTGGCCGTGATCGAACCAAGAACTCTATGCAGCAGAGGTGAACGCTCTACCACTGAGCCACCGCGGCCCGTAAGTATATCGTGAACAACAACTTTCAATAATTAACAAATTGCAAAGTTCTATACAAATTAGTGCACACTGATGAAGAAATGTACTTTTTCACCATCACGAATACTGAACGCTCATGAGATTGGTGTATCGTGTGTTCATGTTAATCACAAAGTGATGGAAACGAGTTCTGGGCAAGTTGACGTCGGGCTAGGGTTGTCAGACGTCCCGGTTTTCAATGAAAGAATTAACTGTCCCGAAAAAGGTTTTCAGGACGCCTGTTTTCGCTCTTCAGATTGAAAAAAAAAATCAGCACGCAAGAACTAGTATGTCTCACCTGAAAATGGAAGGTAGTATTTCTGACTCAAATGATGATGAAACAAATGAAAGAGTATATCTTCAATCATAAATGGGAGAGTGTGTCGTAATTGGCGGAATATTTAGGGCCTGTTAAACACAAAAGCTCGGAATTCGGAATAAGGGACACCAGGCAGCTCTCCCGTTACCTCTCCATATTTTTTATACATCCTTTGTGGGCCTTCATTTGTGCTAACTGTATATAAAAGAATGAACTGGAAAATTGTAAGTGGCTACTAATCTGGAAAAGACAGGTATAATCGATTCTTTCCAAATGAGTAGAAACCGTGATCTTTATGGCTATATAGCGCGAGATTAGTGTCCCGGTTTTTCGCTTACAAAATCTGGCAATCCTACGTCGGGCGAAAGAGGTCGGAATATAACATTGATATTCTGCGTGAGTGCTACTGGTCAGTTTGTACTACCCCTCTTCATAGTCGTATTTCCGCGCCAGAGAATGAGTGAGGGACTGTTTGTTGATTCTCCACCTGAGAGTATTGTTGTAGCACAAAGTACTGATTGGATAACGAGTGACACTTTTTTAAAACTTCGTTGCAACACTTTGTGAAATTCTGCCATCCTTCCCCTCACATCCCAGTTCTGCTAATTGTTGATGGACATGGCAGCCATAAAGAACTGAAAGTGATTAAATATGCGAGGGATCACAGGATTCACTGCTCAGTACTCCTCCACATATCACTCACAAGACTCAACTCACTGATAGGTGTTTTATGAAACCATTTCAAGACGCATACAATGATGCTTGTTCACTGTGGATGCGCAAGAATGCTGGAGTAAAGACATCCGAATACGATGTAGCGCATCTTGTTTGAGAGGCATACCAAAAAGTATGTCACACGGACGTAGCTCTCAACCGATTTGCCTTCATCAGAATATATTCACTGAACCCTCAGATATTCACAGACACTGACTATCTGTCCGCAAACGCCCACGAGTATCTGATCGGCATTTTGTATGCAAAGGATTGGGCACGTCCATCTCACCACAACAAACGTCTGCAGATCAGTCGCCATGTTCAGGATAAACGGTCTCCCGACATCCTTGATGCAGTCCTTATGGTTCCCCAAATCTCAACAGGAAGATTAGATAGGGATGCTGCTATGAGTCACATAATGATTTGGAGGACTCTGCACAATAACGCGTTAAATCCTTATCATGTTTGTCTGCACCAAAAACTCCGAAAACAAGATTTCCATAACCATCTGGAGTTTTGTCAATGGGTGAGCGCCAGGAACCCATGTTTCACCAGAACATTCTGTGTACGGATGAGGCGACCTTAAAGATTAATGTAGGTCAACGCACACAACGCACACTACTAGTCCAGCGAAAATGCTCACTGGGTACGTGAAGTTGACAATCAACATATCTGGAGTCTAAATGTCTGGTGTGGTATAGTGGGAGGTCAAATTGATCCTTATTTCTTCGAAGGTACTTTAACAGAAGTAGGATACGCTAATTTTTTGTCAGATGTTCTTTGTGAGCTCTTGGAAGAGGTCTCATTAGCAACTCGTGAAATAATGTGATTACAACACGGTTACTCTGCTCATTTTGCAAGAGTTGCCGGACAAACTGTTGCTCATTTATTTCCAAACAGGTGGATCGGAAGAGGAGGCCGTTTCCTGGTCAGCTCGTTCTCCGGACCTGACTCCTCTCGATTTTTCTTTTGGGTACGTGTCAAGGAGCTGGTTTAGCAAGAGCGTTCTACTACAAGGGAAGACATAATGAACAAGATCTATGTCTGCCATGGACTAAGAGGAAATGAAGTGTTAACAGCAATCTACAATGTTCCGGTGCACATTCAAATGTGCATTGCACGTGCTGGACGATCCTTTGAACATTTATTGTGAGTTTTATTGTTTTTTTTTGGGGGGGGGAGTACGATATTTTGGTGAGAATGTTCAGAACCTGCAGTTCATGTTATTTATTTTATTTATTATCTTCAATTTGTTTATTTGTACTATTCTTGAACAATTGTTTGTGCAATGAGTTCCGAAAAGTGATTTATTAAAATGTTTACATAAGTTAAGAAGACTAAGAGAGTGGCAGTGATTTCGTAAGTTTGATTTTTTGGGAGGGGGGTTGTTGTTGGACTTTACACCCAAATTTGTTTTATACGTAGTTTAAAACCAAAGAGTGTTTTTCTCTGTTTTTCTGTTTTACATTGGTTCAGATTCCGAAATTTAAACTAGTACTGTCCTGTAATATTGTTTTCGTTTGTTGATAAATAGACGAGATGCCCTAACGTTTGATACTGAATGCTGTAAAGAGTTTTCGACAACTATTTAATAGAACATGTGCTATCTTATGTTCTTTTGGAGTCATTACCAACTAAAACTGTTGTTCTTAGTTGCAACTCAACAGCAAATAATACATAGATGCCAAACCGTAGAGTTTAACGAAAAATGTTCCTATAAAAGTTGTTTCCTTTTCAATAATACTTCCAAATAATCGAAATTGGTAAAACTCTCCATTTAAAATTTTGGAGTTGATCCCCCGCAGAAGTATTCTCGCTAAGCCACTGAATATGAAAGAATCACAGTTTGATTCTTCACATACGATTTGGTCATACATTTTTTTGTTTGTTTGAAGTGTCTACCTGCACTACGAAGTATGAACTGAGAAAAATGCGCGGGACGGGTGGTCTGATAGCAATTCAACAACAAATAACACACATAGATGCCAAACCGTAGAATTTAACGAAAGTGTTTCCTGCAAAATTGCTTGTTTTTTAATAATACTTACAAAGAAATCGGAACTGATACCACTTTTCTTATAAATTTTTTGAAGTTGATTCCCCTGGGAAGTATTCCCGCTACGCCACTGGATACGGCAGCACCACTATTTGATTCTTCACATACGATTTGGTAGTTCATTTTTTGTTTGGAGTGTCTACGTGTACTACGAGGCGAGAAAAGTGGCTTGTGACTCCTTGTGTATAGTAAAAAGCTGAAGGAACAGAATAAAAAGCTCGTCGCTCCATCAGATAAATACATACATATCTGT
This sequence comes from Thermobia domestica, assembly GCF_964235325.1. Lineage (NCBI taxonomy): Eukaryota > Metazoa > Arthropoda > Insecta > Zygentoma > Lepismatidae > Thermobia > Thermobia domestica. The sequence continues at coordinate 849,352 of NC_137462.1, read as the reverse complement.
TACCATAACTAGAGGTGCGTAAAACATCTATACACAGCTTCGCCGGAAGTCCGCTTCATTGTAAGGCTAATTGGACGCCCAAGCAAACGTTGGTACTTCTGCTTGAATGGGCGCAGAAATTGCCTCAAACTGTACGCAAAAAAGCATCTATACTGGACCCCGAAGAGGTACTTGAGTGAATTGTCTCCAGAAGAACGCCAGTTTGGAAACAGGCAGAAATACATCAATTTTGAAGAAAAAAAGTTGACTACGGTGTCATCCTCAATGTCTAGAGACGATATATCCAAAAACAAATTTCTATACTCCAGCCGTTCTACCGGTTGCAAAAAGGATACGTTTTATGACGGTCTCCATATTGGTAGAGGGATTTAAATATATATATATATATATATATATATATATATATATATATATATATATATATATATATATATATAGTGTGTGTGTGTGTATATATATATGAGGCGGAGAGAAAGGGACCACATTAATATACAAAAGCATTGAAGATTATTGAACTGAAATCCTTTGGAAAGAAATCCAATTATGCCTTCTTTCTAAAGTATAAATAAGTCTCTTAGACATGACTTCGTGTTCGTAAATTTCCTGTTTACATGGTTTTCGTGAGTTTTGTGTCTGTAATGAAGATTGGAGTTTGTATAATAATTTATGTTTATACCCGAATAGTCTCTTTAGCTTTCAGAAAGTGTAAATCACTTGCTGTAATGAGAAAATTGAGAAGTAACTTCCGATGACAAATAGCTGCAAATAAATACACTACATAATTTATTTATTGCGATGATATTATTTTCTTAATTTGTATTTAACATTCACATAAAGAATACCAACGTACTGTGAACACCTGTTATATTTTAAACATAATAATCGCTATGTTCTGCAATGATTATATGTTATATATATACAACTGACGTATTTTAATGTAATTATTTTATATAATTTTTCATGCATTGCGGAAAATGGAATTTCATAAAAGAAGCAATGACCCAGAGGGGCATCGAACTCTCAACCTTACGATTTGAAATCCAACGGCTTACCACTGAGCTAACACAAACGCTGTGCGCAAGATACTTCTAGCGATGTATAGGGCATTTAAGATAATAATGACATTCATATCCACTGCAAACGCTGTTTTTGTTCTACTTTGACTTTTATTTTAGTACTCAGGCGAGAATTATGTTCTATGTCTTAGCTTCCAACATTCTTTTACATATGGAAAGATTCGTTTACGTATCTAAATGTTCCATTAAGTATGGAGAGCAAAATGAGAAACAAGCATGTGCTGACATTAATACATAGTTTCGAAATATTGTATCATTAAGTATTTCAATCAGCGTTGCTTTTTATATATAATTGGTAACAAGTCTTATTATATTTAAAAGAAGAAAAACACATCTGCAAGATTTTTCCCGATTGCAAAGGTTAGCTTCGAGGTTCGAACCTGGTTTACTTTTTTCCGAAGATACCCGAAGTTGTACTTAGAAAATTTTTGCCTCGAAACATTAATAAAGAATGTGCTCAACCTTTTTGAGACAAGGTGTATATCGACTGGCAAAAGACTTTCGACTAGGTCTATTGGACGAAAGTTCTGGAAACACTTAAGAAAATCGTGGTCAACTGGAGAGACCGACCACGAACTCGAAATCTGTACATTGAACAACCAGTGAAGTTGCGCTTGAATGAAGAAGAAATTGGAAGAGGCGTCAGACAAGGATGTAGTATGTCGCTACATTTATTCAACATTTACATTGAATTTTTAATGAAAGAAACATTATTGGGAATGGAGGATTTCAAGATTAAAGGTAGATCACTAAGGAGAACATGTATTCAGATGATACGGTTATTACAGCTAGAACCGAAGAAGGACTACAGGAGATTATTGACAAAATAGTTAACACTGGGAAACTATATGGAATGGAAATCAACTAAAAAAAAGGTCGAAAGCCATGACAATACTCCGTGAAAACCCAAGCCATGACAATACCCCGTGAGAACTCGCCCTTACAGTCAGAGTAGAACAAAGAGAACTTAGAGAAGTCGGTAATTTCAAGTATTTGGGAAGTATTTTGACGTGAGACGCTTACTGCACCAAAGACATCAAGCCAAGGATAGTCATAACAAAAGAACCATTCAAGAAGAAAAGAATACTCTTTAAGTTTCAGGCTAATTTTTGGACTTAAGAAGAAGTTGGTCAGGTGCTATATGTGGAGCATTGGACTGTACGGTTCAGAGAAGTGGACATAATGGAAGTTAGAAAAGAAATATTTCGAGAGCTTCGATATATTTTGTTGGATGAAATTTTAGAAGATAAAATGGATAGGGAGAGCAACAAACGACAATGTTTTAAAACAGATAGCAGAGAAGAGGACAATTTTTAGCCACCATCCTCTGTAGAAAGGCCAATTGGATTTGACACATCTTGCGAACAAATTGTCTTCTTCATACCGGCATACAAGGAAAGTGGAAGAAAAGCGAGGAATAGGAAGAACAACCCAACTGATCGATGACTTGCAAAATAGAAGGAAATGTTGGAATTAAAAGAGGAGGCTGAACATTGTGAAACATGGAAAAGACATTATCATGCCGAAATCTAAAATTAAAAAAAAAAAAAAAACACGTTAGTCCCAGAACCTTAGAAAAGGCAGAATATTTAATAAAATAATAATAATAATAATCCATTATGCTCAAGTTATCTTTATTCACTTTGACCGCTCCAGAGCTATTTTAAGCGTTCATCTTGCATAAGAACAATTTTCTTAGCTACAAGGAATTCGGTGCCCAGTAGTTCTATTATAGTTGAATGCCGCTATTCGATAGATATTCTTCGCTCTAAACATGTTAGAATGCTTAAAATACAAAGAAAGAGAATGGTATTTAACAAAATAGAGCAGGAACCAAATTTCAAAGCTGCCTTCGAGAGAGAATAATGATCAATTTGGCAAACGCTTATAAGTATATATCACCACCTTTCCCTTTTCATACGTACTGTAACGGTAAGAAAAGAAAAGCATAAAATAAGGTATGCCCAACATATTTTATAAATGATCAGTTTTGAAACTGTTAAATCTTATTTACAGAAGAAGCACTAGCCTATTATTAAGATTGTGTAAAGTTGCTATAATACAATAAATCTATAATAAAAACTGTAATAGAAGGGAACCATATGCTTAAGAAATCTCTCCACAACAGAAGAAATTATTTGATTTCTAGAATTAGTTCTCAATAATGTTATGTCACTCTTATATCCTAAAAAGATAAAGAAATTTATTATGTCTTTAATGCATCATTCAGTCTTCTTCATCTTTCTGTTCATTAACTGATATTGAATTTTTACACTCGCTCGGACAACTACACATTGGAATGCAGAAAAAAAACACGATTCTTACATTTACATTTCAAACTTAAACACTCAAGTTTCTGACAGCTACACATGGTAATCTTTCAACAACCCTTCGGAATATCTATGAGTGTTTTCAAAACTGGCTTCAGAATTTTATCCTCCAAATACTATCCGGAGTCTTCTGGCCTTTGTAATCGATCTCACACTTATCATCGTTTCACAAATTACTGTTTGATAATGGAACGTCTTTATAAGTTGTTTCAAAGCATTACTAGTTGGAGGTAATCTCTCCAGCTGCATTTTGCTCAAAGTAGGAGCCTAGCTTCATCACAGATCTTCGCATTAACGTTGAGGAGCTTTGTGAAAAACACTTCTGCAGATTCAATAGCTTTTACTGATAAAGGTATATATCATAGGAAAAATTAGTAATAGATTAATTTATTAGTATAATTGAAACACAAATATTCCTGTCAGTACTATCTGTTTGATGTTCTTATGATTTTGTTTGAGATTACACACTTAAGCAAAATGTTTTCCTGTTGAACAATTGAAACATCGCTTGGTCCAGGCACACTTTGGAGCGTCATACCTACTCTAAGCGATCTCTTGTGTGTCCAAGATCGCAGTGCCAGTTTGCTAATTGTGCTAGTAAACTAGAAAATGAGATGTTCTCTGTGATTGTTATTTGCTTCTGTCGGTTACCCATCTGTATCCGGTACATATCTTGAGAACCGCAACTTTTCATTTAAAAAATGAGCTTTCATCAGCTCTACAGCATTAGCGAGATTAACTGGCTGTTGAAATATTAAGACTTTGGCAATTAGAATGTCTTTTCGAGCCGCTTTGTTACGAGACTTACATAAAAATTGTTCCCACAAATTCTGTTCATGTCTAATCATCATCTCCAATTACGATATGATGTTTTCTTGGTTTAGGGTGAACAGAAACTGAGCTACGGTTTGATTTTACTTATGTAATATTGGGAGAGAGGAACATTCCCGCAATCCTATTTGTAATTAGAGCAAAATGTGGAAGCATAACTCTTTTATCTGTTCGAATTTGTTGTAAATATAGTAACGGAAGTTCCCCAAAGAGTTCGCACTTACTCTTTAAACACGAAAAGAAGAAAAGAGAAATCACCCAGAGTGATAATTTCCAACACAAATTTTTATTCATACTTTAAGGTCAAAATTGTAGGCAAATATAAAGACAGTGACGCAAAATTTACAACAATAGATGCATTGTTATAAAACAATGCATTTGCGCACTCTTGAAGGACTATGCCTCTAAGAGTACGCAATGTGTCCTCCAAGAGTATGCATTTACTATGTGAGAATAATATTAAGACAGCAAATGAAAATGACATAACACAATTCAAAGAAAACTATGACAGCAACGCGAAAAGAGAAACAAATTTTTTTATTGCATTGTAAGAAGTTAATATAAACGAATACAAATATGAGTGTAACATCAAAAGTATAAAAATTCTTGATAATGAGGGAAACCAAAGTAGAATATAATTGAGACTTTGAACTTAACAGCAACTTATATGCCTAAAGGAAACAAATAGAAACATTAAAATGAAATTATGCATCAATAGCTTGACATTCTTATGATGATTACCATCTGTCACACTTAAAAACACCGAGGCTCTCATAATTTGAACAGGCAGGCATGACACTGTACAAAAGCGAAGAAGGTTCATTTTAATTAGCTCAATATTTCTGTACCATTTTGGGCTACTCAAATAGACGAATGAATAAATTTGGATGGTCTATTTTTGTACCAATCAGAAGAAAAGCAAAGAAAGTCCATTTGAACTAGCTCAGCATTTTATACCTTTTTGGGGGATTCAAATAAGCAAAAGAATAAATTTGAGTTGTCTATTTAGTTGTGGTGTATATTTTTTTGTCAACTAGAGAAAGGGTTACTTTAAAGTAGCATTGCTAAATAAATTTTAATTGCCTCTCCCGTCATATAAAAACATGCACTATATAAGCAGCTTTTTCCTAATGAAATTACACTAAAACTAAAGTTAATAGCCGTTTTCATTCAACACTAGTTAAGGTGCCCTATGCTATATTAAAAAAAAAAAACTAATTTGATCTCAATAGAGTGTACCTTAGGATTCTCACTATATTAACAATACAAATGTTAGGTAACTCATTCATAATGTTCCTTTTTTATGTTATTTAAAGTGCATTAATGTTGAGAAGCTTAAATATCTACAGCAACAGGAAGAATAATAGTTTTGAAAGTTGAATAATTCAGCACTTTTTGTAGATGGTGGGCAGCATGTAACTTTCTTATTTAAATGGTAGAAAAAGGTATAAAATACTGACCTAGTTAAAATGGCTGTTCACTTTCTCTTCTGGTTGGTATAAATAGTAAAATATCCAAATTTATTCATTCTTCATTTTCTTCTGTTTGGTGCAAAACCAAATAGGACACTCAAATTTATTCATTCTTCACTCTTTTCTCTTTTCTGGTAGGTTCCCTTCGTTGTTTAAATATTACAAAAAGGTACAAAATGCTGAGCCAGTTAAAATGGACCACCTTCGCTTTTTTCTGCTTAGTACAAAACTTAATAGGTCACACAAATTTACCCGGCGCTGTGTTCACAATTTATTAAGGGTTAAATACAGATGGTGATCAGAAAAATGAAAACACCTGAACGAAATTGCAACTTACCAGATTAATATGGTGTCGGGCCACCTTTCGCCTTCAGAACAGCCTTGATGCGACGTGGGATGGAGGCATAGAGGTCGTGAATGGTAGCAAGTGGAATTTTACACCATTCCTCGTGCAGGGCATCGGCCAGTTCTGTGAGAGAGGATGGAGGTGGAAATCGTCGCCGAAGTCGTGTTTCCAAGACGGACTACAGATGTTCAATTATGTTGAGATCTGGGGATTTGGCGGGCCAGGAGAGGTGTTGAACTTCATCCCGATGTTCCTCAAACCACACTGCAACAACGCCAGCTGTGTGAATGGGTGCATTATCATCCTGGAAGATGGCGTCATTGTCCGGGAACAACATCCGGACCATAGGATGCAAGTGGTCTCCTAAAATTGCGACATAATCGTTGGCAGTGATTCGTCCGCTAAGTGTGACCACAGGACCCAATGAAAACCATGATATTGCGGCCCACAGCATCACCGAGCCGTCGCCATGTTTCACAGTTGGGCGGAGACACTGCAGATCATAAGCTTCTTTGGGCGTTCTCCACACATAAACACGGCCCGGGTAAATAGGGTGAAGGATGGCTCATTCGACCATGTCACACGTTTCCAGTCCTCAGCGGTCCAAGTTGCATGGTCGCGGAACCATTTGCGGCGTGCGAAAGCGTTATGGTCCCTGATGAGCGGTTTGGCCCGTAAAACACGACCCCGTAAGTTCATGCCATGTAATTCGCGGCGGACTGTGATTGTCGAAACAGGGTGGGGGAGGTGCTGATTGAGTTCCTCCGTCACTTGCTCCGCAGTGGCACGACGGTTCTGCGTGACAATGCACTTTAATACCCGGCGTGACCTGTCAATCATGATTTTCTTCCGCCCACTGTTCCGCTTCCCCGATGTGGTTTTCTCGTGTGTTGTGTAGGCCGTCATCACCTTCGACACTATCCCACGCGACACATCTAACACAGTAGCCACTGCCGTCACACTCACTTCACATAACAGCGCACCAACAATTTGCCCTCTTTGAAAATCTGAGAGGTCTCCCATTTTACACTACCTCGGTCTGCTGCAGCCACTGGATACTGCTGTTCCACTGCGCCTGACGTAGTATGGAGACCGACCTAACACACCACCACCAGCGGTCCGGCGCTGCGGGCGCCACGACACCACTGCCAACCCATACATCTGACGTGTTGCCAACTACAGGTGTTTCCATTTTTCTGATCACCATCTGTATTTGACATTTGACCTCGATGTTCAATACTTTTGGAACGTGCAGTACTTGATGACATATTATTAAATGTGGAAACAGAACCTCAATATGTGGCTCCGTTTACGAGTTAAAATAGCTGATCTTTGACCTCGATGATCAGTACTTTTCGGACATGTAGAAGTTGATGACCTACTACTAAATGTGTCTATCACCGTTGATCCGCTGACCCGAGAAAGTAGACAGGCCTAGGTATAATGCGAATCTTCGGCGATTCACAGGCTCACTGAAGCAATACCAATGTGAATCACACATGATTTGCATTATAGCAATGTGTCATTAAGCCATTCCTGAAGTGAATGAAGTAGGACAAAATCAAAGAAAGGTGGGTATGGTTATTGTCAGAATCACATAAAAACTATCAAATTTGAACCTTCTGCATATGAGCTAACCTTGGAAAACTGTCTCGTAATTAAACTAACATAATGCAACGATTTTAGTTTAGCAATAATTCCTTGTATTTTAATTTTCTAGGGTCTTTGGGACGGATAAATCCAACGGTGGAGCTCTCCCCAATAAGAGGAATTGGCTCAGCACACAAACGGTATCACATGCAAGCAACTGAAGAACCTTGCATTCGAGTATGCAGAGATAAATCAGATCAACCACAACTTCAACACGGAGAAGAAGAAAGCTTGGAAGAGTGGGTATATGCATCTTGCAAAAGAATTAATAATAACTTAATGTTGCGCTGAACGGAGAAGTGCAGCCTTGGAAAAGTAATTGGCTTCAACAAAACTCAATGCACAGTATTTTTCACCAAGTTACAGGCAATTTTACAAGACAAACAATTTTCATCTCCTACAGTGTTTAATATGGACGAAAGTTCGATTTCAACTGGCCGAAATAAAATTTCAAAAATACTTTCGCCAAACGGGAAAAGGCAGTGGGTAAAGTTGTGTCTGGTGATAGAGAAGAGATTATTACTGTTCTTTGATGTATGTCTCTAACTGAAATTTACGTGCCTCCAGCCATTATATTTCCCAGAAAAAGAATGAAAATAGAATGAAAATGAATATGAGCCTGCAGAAACTTCTTCTCTAGTCTCAGATTCTTCAATATAACAAGTGAACTTTTTTGGATTGGTTGAAACATTTCTCTCACCTCGTGAAGTCCACTCAGAATGGTGGAGTATCTCTCGTTCTTGATAACCACACCACACACTGCACTTTGGAAGCAGCACAGTATTGTAGGAATAACTTCATTAACTTGCTTTCCCTCCGTATTCAAGCCGCTGCAGTCCCTTGACAAGGGGTTCGAACCTCTCAGGATTTTGTTAGCAACTGATAGTGATGGGTAAATTACCGGGAAGATATTTTTCGGGAATATTCCCGGGAAGATTCCCAAAATGGGAATTTATCCGGGAATTTATGTACAATGAGAAAGAAAATTGCATTCTATTACTATATCATGATTTCAAAGATGAATTAATTTTTATATCACAGCACATTAGTACTGTTGTCCCCAGAGGATTCTTTAAAATGTATATTCTGAACGGTACTATGCTACTTTATTAGCACGTTATTATATTTAGAGAGTACGCATAAATGTATATTTATTTACAATATGTTCTATCAATTAACTATGTGTGAAAAAATTATATAGTAAGTCCTAATACTTTTAAACCGCTAAACAGTTTAAATTTATATGTAGTGGATTTGCTAAACTTGACTCTACTACTGATATTATACACATTAAATTTATAAATGTTATAAACCAATTAGATTGGGTAAATGCCAGAAGATACATGTCACACCAATTTAACAACATTTCCGCATACACATTTATGTTCACAAAATTTGCAAGATACTTACTTATCTTTATATTTTAGCAGGTAACATTGCCATACACGACCTTTCATTCTACCTATTTCTCAAAATTCCATACGTTAATTCGCATGTACGAGAAGTCCGAGTACCTCTTCAGAAATTAGTCAGAGATAGTGATTGGTAAATTCCCGGGAAGATATTTTTCCGGGAATTTATGTACAATCACAAAGAAAATTGAATTGTATTATTATATTATGATTTCAGAAATAAATTCGTTTTTATATCACAATATGTTATTAATGTTGTCCCCAGAGGAGTCTAAAATATATATTCTGAACGATGTTATGTTATTTTATTAATATTATATTATATTTAGAGAGTACGAATTAATAGATATTTATTTACAGTAGGGTCCTATGTAAATAAATATGTTTCAAAAATGGTATAGTAAATCCACATACTTTTAAACCGCTAAACATGTAGGTGGCTTTTCTAAACTTGAGTCTACTACTGATATTATAAACATATTAAACTTTTAAATGTTATAAACAATTTTGTCAACATTTGCGCATAAATATGTATGTTCACAATATTTGCAAGATAATTTCTTATCTTTATAATTTGCATGTAACATTGCCACACATGACCTGTCTTCCTGCCCATTTCTCGAAATTTCATGCGTTAATTCACATGTAAAAGAAGTCCGAGTACCTCTTCAGAAATTCGAGTCAGAGAGAGGAGACAGACCGACGTCTATTACTAACGGTGGTTCGGGGCTTATTAATAGTACTTCATCTCTATTTCTACATAATTCTAAATTACTTTACAAAATGGTTCCTTTTCATCATTTGTAAATTAGTACTTTGCTAATTTTGGCTGTTGTTTAGCATTGGGGGCCAGCTTTTGCACCTACTTTTTTGTGATATTCTATTCCGATGCGGTTGTTTTATGGTTTCATACGTTAAATTACGTTATCAGCATTAAATTCAGACAGCATTGCAGAGCGAGCGTTAGCGATTGAAGGCGGGTTAGAGCCCCTCATGGCACGTTGTTTTCTATATTCGTTACCAACAATTTACTTTCTTTTTTCAGATAAATCACTTCCACTTACCTTTCCGTTTTGTATAAATCCCTGCCCTACTGCCCTGAAAAAATTGCGTTCGATACTTTCTTCACTACTTGAACATCACTATCAACTAATTTCTTCCGTAAATCATCGTACATTTTGCTAGTTTTGGCCCCCAATACTAAACAATTACCTTACTTTTTAGTGCAAATAGAAATGGAACTTAAAAAATCATATTATTAATTATATAAAGTACCGTCAAATAATTTTAAATTTTTAAACCTCCAAATTCTTTAAAATCTAGAAGTAAATCATAATATATTAAAATAAAGTAATTAGTCATATGGTTCTTATAATTTGGAAGATAAAGTAAAGAAATTGAAATAAATTCCTTCCCGGGAATTTATTGGGCAGGGAAAAAACTCGGGAATATTCCCACTGCCCATCACTAATAACTGAATATGACAAATGGATGGTGAACCACCATTAATCATCCGGGAGGAGGAATAATACAAAGGGACATTTGCGGCATCTTCCGCATTGCGTACTTGAGAAAGTTAGGAGTTCGTGGCAGGCTACAAGGATCCACCCTTTTAATCCTGACGTGTTGAGCGATGTAGACTTCCAGCCTTAAGCGTTGACCGACCAACTGTGCTCTGCTGACAGCGAAGAGATTGGTGTAACAACATTAGAAAAATGAAATGAAATCTTTGAGTTTTACGTTCCATGGTTATGCCGGTTAGGCTAAATGAGTCGGTGATTATGAGAAATGAATGAATTGGTGGAATGAAGAAAGTGGGAGGAAACGGGAGAACCCAGAGAAAATCGGATTCAATATGGGCGCTTTTCGACACGACACGACATATATCTAGTCGATAGTTCATTTGTTCCCATACTCGAATCAACATGTCTTTTGTAATGGCAGCAAAAGATTCCATGATCTGCTCTAGCAACTTCTGCAGATGTTTCGTGCTATGATTTTAAAGGCTGCATGTTCCGAATGTGTTTTTTTTTTTGTTCCTGACTCACACAAACACCAAGTGAGTTGAAGGTGGTTTACTGTGGAAGAAGGGGAGGGGAGGAGTAAGCATACAAAGCGATAAACTGAAAACAATCGCTGTTACCAATAGTACAATAATCCTGACAAAGTACGTCGATTAAAGGAAAATATCTAACTAACTAACTCTATGGCCTATAGAATCCGGCGGATGAATGCCTCGTTCTCAAGAGCTTTCCACTGACTTCTATCCTTAGCCAATTGGATCCAGTTTCTACTTTGTATTTCTATCTCTGCGAGATCCATTTCAATATTATCCTCACATCTGCGCCTATGTCTTCCTAATGGTCGTTATCCGATTGATCTTCCAGTCAAGACTTTGAAAGCGTTTCTACTTTCTTCCACCCTAGCTACATTACCTGTCCATCTAATCCTCCTAGACTTGATGACACTAACAATGTTTGGTAAATTTTTTAACTTATGTAGTTCCATGTTATGAAGTTTCTGCCATTCCGTTTTCCCGTTCCTCTTGAGTCAAAATATTTGTCTGAGGATCTTGTTCTTCAGTCTAAGTTCTTCCCTCAGAGTAAGCAACCATATAAAACAACAGGCATTATTATCGTTTTCTGTTTTTTAAGCTTCAAATTCCTTGACAGAATTCTCGAAGACAAGAAATTTTGAACTGAATAAAAAGGCGAATTCCCCGCTTTTATTCGACATTTAATTTCTTCGTGAAAAAGATTTTCGTCTGTTAATAATGATCCTATATATGTAAAAGTATCCACTTTATCAAAAGTATTATTTAATATTTAACGCATCCATATTTTCGCGTATTAGGTCCCGGCGTACTTCCATGTATTTAGTTTTCTCTGCATTTACTTCTAAACCCATGTCACTGCAAACGTTTAATATTACCTCTGCATTTGTTTCTATTGCTCCCCTATCATCGCCTATTAAATTTACATCAGCATACTCCATGACGTGGTGAAATCCGTTCAACTGTAGGCTCTCTTTGCTATCGTTTATTTTCCTTAGAGCGTATTCCAGCACAAAGTTAAATAATAATGGCGACAACGCATCTCCTTGTTTCATTCCATTCTCGACGTGAAAGCTCGTAGACAAAAAAATTCCCACCCGGACTTTACTTTGGGATTCATTTAAACATATCGTAATTAATCTAATTAGCTTTTTCGGCATTCCAAATTCTGTAAAAACGTTGTACAGTGCTTCTCTCCTGACCGAGTCGTAAGCCTTTCTAAAACCAATAAATAAATGATGTACCGGGATATTGTATTCCCACTTGTTTTCGAGTATTTGACCAATGGTAAATATTTGGTCTATAGTTGATCGACTTGGTTTAAGTCCGCACTAATAATCACCAATAATTTCATCTGCATGTGAGGACAATCTTGCTAATAGAATGTTTGAAAGAACTTCATAGGATGTTGACAGAAGAGAAATGCCTCGATAACTATTAGTCAGGTTTGATGCCTTTCTTGTGAATCGGAACAATGATTGATTCTATCCACTCTTGTGGCAATTCTTCCTCCTTCCAGATAAATAGAATGAATTTCTGTGTCTTGTTCCACAATTTTCCGCCTCCAGCTAAAACTAACTGAGCCGGAATTTCGTCTACAACCGGAGATTTGTGTTTCTTTTATTTCTTTATAGCAATTCCTACTTCCATTCGGTTGAGTTCTGGAATATACTGTTCTGCGGTGTGTATCTTCTTTCTCGACGCACATTAGGTTTTTGCTGTGTTAAGCAAATCGTGAAAAAATCCTTCCATCTATTTAAGATGCTATCTGTATCAGTAGGAACTGCTCCGTTAGCTTTGTTTAATATATAAGCGCGAGGCTTATACTTAAATTCGTTGATCCCTTTATACATGTCCCGAATGTTTTCACTTTTACTATTATCTTGAAGTTCCTTAATATTAGCCTTCAAAAAATCGCGTTTCTTTGTACAAAATGTTTTGGGAGTTTACCGCCTGATGTCTACGAAATTTTGTGAACTTATTTCTTTCGGATTTTGTAGTAAACGTTACAACGACTTATCAAAAAGATAGTCGTAAACCTGGTTCGTTTGCTGAGATAAAAATCCGAAGTGGTAGTAATTCTTTGGCATAAAAATATTAGCTTCGATATTTAAATATCATTAATCTCACCTTTTTAATAAAACTGACAACGTCTATAAACGATGTTAAACTGGTTTATTATTTGATATAACTTATAATATCCTTTTCTTAAAACTGTTAAGTACACAAACTCACTGACTAGGTAACCATAAAACATGTCCATATCATCAACTATCCCATAATAATCACTTACATATATTAAAAACATTCTTCTTTTGTTAATATGAAATGAACATTCTACTAAGTATAGTGCATATGTATGAGTACTTTCTGCCCAAGGTACAGGTAAATATTACACAAACCAAAGTATTTTGTTGTATAAAAATGTCGCTCGACAAAGGGACTGAATATAAAAGTCATGAGTAGGCTTGGCTTTTATCTTCAAGAACCACTGGTCCGTTTACATTAGTGTTCTTATATTATATATGTCCATCATATTTTGATCGCACCTTGTATATCTATTCATTATATTTCACATATACATATATATATATAAATACATTCATAACAATTCTTTCATTTCATCAAATACCTATTTTTAACAAGAAAGTTTTAACACAAATTAATATAATGAAAACAATTTTTGTGCTTGATTAATCATGAATTAAATTACAATCCTTCACGTTAATAAGAAAGAATTCAAGTCATTGAAAAATTATCGTTGATGAATGAAAATCAAAGAAAATATAATTGAACAAAAATCAAAAATTAAACACAATCTACGTTTGAACAAGCACATGTAAGTAAATAAATCTATTTTTACAGAAACAAAAGACACCCTTTTGGTATTATATAAATACATTTTTCATTATTATTATTATTTTTCATTCTTATTTATTTGAGCAAGAATGTCAGGTGCTACTAATTCTTTCACTAGATGCATCCATTTTTCCTTTGTATACGGAGTAGGTTTCCAAACCTTTAACTCATCTATATTGCGAAGTCCAATTGACATCCCCGTTTTAGCGTTCAACAATTCGAAAACTTTAGGATTTATTTCCTTAAAACATAAATAAGGACCTGAGAAAATGTCACAAAATTTATAAATCCTCTTTAACAACATATTACTTTGCGGATGTTGTTTAACAAAAACTAAGTCATTGACCTTGATCCGATATTTTCCTTCTTGCAAAGACTCTATTTGCGAATTACGTTTCAAAAACTTGTTATGTCTTCGGATCTTCACCATATTCACTAAACTGGATGAATCCATAATTGTCGAATCTTCTAATTTGACATCAAAATGTTGTTCCACAGGGAAAATCAAATCAGAGCCATTATGCACATTAGCAGGAGACACACCTAAAGTGTCTGATATAGAATGGTTCAAAAGGTACGTAATTTGGTTGACATGCTTAATCCATTCAGCATGTTTATCCTTACAAAAGTGCCGAAACAACATACCAAAATTGCGATGTACATTTTCTACCACGGAGCTACTTGGATGATACGGAGTCACAAAATGAATTTTAATGTTGGCCTTGTTCATGGCTTTGAGAAACACATCACTTTTGAATTGTGAACCGTTATCGCATAATATATGCTCGATAGGGCCACAATGTGGAATATATACATTCAGAATTTTATTCACGATAGCAGCGGAGGTTGCTTTACGCAAGGGATAGGCTACCACATATCGTGAAAAGATATCCATAGTTGTTAACAAATAAACTTCTCCAGTAGCTGCTCTGGGTAACGGTCCATATAAATCAATCGATAGAAATGAATGTGGTCTCTCAGGTGTTATTGAGAGCATTGGTTTTTGTATAGCCTGATAATTATGCTTAATTTGCATACACTCAATGCAGTCATTGGTATAATTTTTGACTTGAGCTCTCATTCCCTTCCAGTAAAAAGATTTATTAACCAAGGCACATACCTTCACATACCCAAAATGTCCGAAATCATCATGGTAGGCCTTTAATATGCGTGCTGTTAACGTAGGTGGAATGCAAATTTTGTTCCTAGATTTGAATTTGAAATCTTTAATAAGTAAAATCCCGTTGTTTAATTTAAATCTGGAATTCCAGTGTTTGGGACAACTACATCCCTCGCCACATGAAGATAAATGTTCCATGATTTGTTTATATTCATGATACTTCATTTGATGTTCTCTTAAATCTTCTATCGAAATGGTAGCTATTTCATCCTATAAGATCTTAAATTCGTTAATGGACAAAATATGTTGCTCTTCTCCAGGAAACAGACGTGATAAGGTATCTACGGGTCCATTATCTACCCCTTTAATGTGTTGTACTTCGAAATCATAAGCTTGAAGATCTAACGACCAGCGAAGTAATCTGTTATTATATCCTTGTACGCTATTGAGGTATCGCAATGAATTATGGTCGGTAAGTACTATAAAATGACATCCGCTAAGATATGGAGCGAATTTTTGTATTGCAAAACGTATAGCCAAAAGTTCAATTTCTGTCGTGGTGTATCCCTTTTCAGCTTTCTTTAGAGTACGACTAGCGCAATGTATAACAGCTGGTTCCTGAATGGTTGGGTTAGGTTGCCAGAGTACTGCAGAGATTCCAAGTTGAGAACCGTCACACTGTACGTAGAAAGGAACGTCGTATCTGGGGTGGTTCAAATGGATGTTTCGTTTTACGCACTCCTTCAACTTATTAAAACTGTGTTCTTGAATAGGACCCCATTGCCATGGTACCCCTTTCTTTATGATCATAAATAAAGGCTGGGCTATCTCAGCGAATCGCGGGATGGCCTTGCGAAACCAATTAAAGAGTCCTAATATTTGTCGTGTCTGTTTCACATTTACTGGCGCAGGTAGATCTTCTATGGCTTGAACTTTAGATTGACTGAATTGTAAACCAGAGGCATCAATTTGGTACCCAAGAAATTCTATAGAATTCTGCAGAAATTTGGATTTCTGTAGATTGATAGTAAGGCCTGAACTTTCCAATCTGTCTAAAACTATATCTAAGTACTTCAGGTATTCATGTGGATTTTTCCCCATGATTAAGATGTCATCAGCATACGTTATCACGTTGCTACGTAAGTCTTGACCTAGAACTTTGTTCAAGCAGGATGCTAATGCTGCACTACCATTGATAAGCCCAAAGACTACACGATTGTATTCGTACAAGTGACCTTCAAAACTAAATGCTGTGTATGGTTTTGAATCTTCATGTAACTCGACCTGATTATACGCCATCACTAGATCTAGATTTCCGAATACAGTGTTCCCTTGTAAAGAAGCTAGTATTTCTTCTACTGGAGGATACCTCACTTGTTCCAGATCAATGTGGCTGTTCGTGCGTCTCAAATCTAATACCACACGTAGAGAACCATTTTTCTTTGGAACAACATGTAATGGATTAAGGTGGACGCTTCTTGAAGGCCTAATGATCCCATCTCTTAACATATTTGCAATTTGCTGCCGTACATTCTCCCTGTATCTATATGGAATTATATAGGGCTTGGTTACTATGGGTTTGTCTGTTTTAACTTTAAAAGAATAAACAAAATCCTTGCAACGTCCAGGGCGTTCTGAAAAGACATTTCTATGTTTATATAAGATGTTCTTAAAGTCGGCTATTACTGTATTATCAGCAAAATCAAGGCTGCTTTCGAGTGATTTAACATGTTTAGAAAATAATACATCGTCCTTTATATTCATCAAATTTTGTTTGTCTTCCAATCGGGGATCATTTAATTTATCACTTTTTGCACTAATAGAAACATTATTCACTATAGGAGACATATCATTATATTGACAAGCAAGATTATCTAATTTTGAAAGCAGTTTCTGTACGATTTCCTGAGGTATACCCGGTATCGTCAACGTTTGGTTTTTAAAATCAAGCATGACACGTAATTGGGATAATAAATCTAAGCCCATAATTAATTTCTTGTTAAGATCCTTTATCACCAGAATAGGGATTGATATTTCAAAATCTTGAATAGATATTGTCACACGAGTAATTCCTGCTACTCTCTTTTTATGTTTACCGGTAAAATCAACTATAATAAGATTCTCAGCCTTTTGTAGCTTAGGATTCGAATAGTTACTAGTAATTGCTTTCCACAATGAATACGATAATAGAGAGGCATTTGCTCCTGTATCAAGTAGAGCTTCGGTACTTAACCCATTGACTTTAATAGGTATTTTAGCTGTACTATATGACTTTAAAAATACAAAATTTTCTTCAATATTAAAACCATCATTGACAGTATCATCTTCAAACCAACAACGATTTACAACCGGTATAAATTGGTACTGACACCTATTAATTGCTATTTCAGAATAATTATTTACAGTGACGTCATGTGAAAGATCATTTTCATAATTAGCATGAACATGTAAATTAGAAGATAAATGTTCGTAAGAATTATCGCTTAAATTTTTAGATAAATGTTCATGAGAATCCACAGCTGACATGGGTTTAACCCCTACCACATCAGCCGCGATTAGTTTAAATTCATACTCGTGTATGGTTCCAATAAGGTACACTGTACAGCACAATCGTGATTATGTCCCGTATTATTGTTCTGTACAGAAATTACTTCAATGCCTGGATCTTGATGCGAAGTGCCATCTCTTGTCCTTCCATTACGTCTATCCGCGTAGTTCGCTATAGTTCTGGAATTTCGCCATACATTACGTCGATTTTTAAATCTATTTTGACTATATGGTCTAACATACGAATTGCTACTATTAATTAGGTTAGGCGGATTCTCTACATAACCTTGCCTATTGTGCGCATTTTGATTGCTAGAGTATACTCGGCTTAGGTTAGGTCCTGTATTATTCACACTCCGAATATTTAAATTCCGAACAGGCACCAAATGATCTGAATTATTCTTATTTTTACCCATTCCTGATTGTGGGTTCATGGCATGGTATTGAGTTTCGTAGCATTGGACAAGCATCAATAAATGGCTGAAACTCATACACTGTGTGGAAAATAAGATCTGTTGCAGTTTAAATGGAAGCAAATTTCGAATCGATGCTATTATTCTCGATTCCGATTGCAAAGGATTAACGACCTTTAATTCGTTGTAGACATTTACAACAAACTCTACAAGAGATTTGTGCAATCGAGGATTGAAGTGTTGATTTCTAAGGGTGGCATCTCTATTTGCCAGCAAAAAGTCATTTTCATAATTTGCGATCAATGCCGCTTTGAATTCCTCATAGGTACTAATGTGATCACGTATTGCTTTAAACCATAAGGAACAAGGTGGGAGTAATACATGGGGTATTAATTTCATATATTGTGATCGATCGATAGACATTATATTGCATTCGTCTTGGAATTTCTCTAAGAAAGAAGTAGCATTCTCATTACACTTACCACTGAATTTGCTCATAGCTCTAATTTCACTCATTTTAACACTTAATTTTACCTTCTTTTTCTCATTCCTTGTTCTTGTTGAGTGATAGTTCCTATCCGTGACGTGCTGTGTCATGACACCATCTATGTTTCGCTCATCAGTGTTCTTCGGACAACTTTCTTCTAGTATAATATCCTCATCAGATCCGGGCAAAGGCGAGTTCATCTCTGGTGAGTGGGGCAACTCAAAGCGATCACTACCCAAGTTATTACGGTAAATGTTGTCTTTAGCCTGTAACGTTCTAATCTCTTCCTGAATAGTAGCTAACAACTGTGTATTTACACGTATGTTATTAGAGTTGTTGCTGACCTGGATCTTTTGCTGTTTAATGGAAGATTCTATTACTTCTAAATCTTTTTTTACAGCACTAATTTCTTGGTTTTGTTGATTGTGCTTTTCTTGACAATCATCGGATATCCTTTTTAACTTTTCCTCGAACTGTGAGGAAATGTCGTTCACCACCTGGACAATTGTCTGTTTCGTTTCATCTGATTTCTGTTCTATCCGTCTACTTAATTCTTCATATTGCTTGTTAGCTTCGTCAAACTTCAGTTCTATCTTATGTTCCATGGTCTTGTTAGATTCGTTGAATTTCTGTTCCATGGTCTGCTTTAATTCTTCATTTTGTTTGTTAGCTTCGTTGAACTTCTGTTCCATGGTCTGCTTTAATTCTTCATATTGCTTGTTAGCTTCGTCAAACTTCTGTTCCATGGTCTGCTTTATCTCGGTAGACAACTGCATTATTTGTCGCTGTAAAGCTAACAAGATATCTTCCGATGCCAATCCTGGTGTTACACTAGTCTCATCGCTATCACTAGTATTTGATTCCTGCTGCATTGTTTCGTTGTCGATTTTTCTTATGATTACTTTACCACTTCGCAATATAGTTAAGTTCGTATTCATTAACTGTAATATGAAAGTAAATTCAGCCTTACTCTTCTTCGGGAATTGAATTTACAAAGTCCCGGGTGAGGTAAACCAAATTTTTACAACGACTTATCAAAAAGATAGTCGTAAACCTGGTTCGTTTGCTGAGATAAAAATCCGAAGTGGTAGTAATTCTTTGGCATAAAAATATTAGCTTCGATATTTAAATATCATTAATCTCACCTTTTTAATAAAACTGACAACGTCTATAAACGATGTTAAACTGGTTTATTATTTGATATAACTTATAATATCCTTTTCTTAAAACTGTTAAGTACACAAACTCACTGACTAGGTAACCATAAAACATGTCCATATCATCAACTATCCCATAATAATCACTTACATATATTAAAAACATTCTTCTTTTGTTAATATGAAATGAACATTCTACTAAGTATAGTGCATATGTATGAGTACTTTCTGCCCAAGGTACAGGTAAATATTACACAAACCAAAGTATTTTGTTGTAACGTAATTTGGCTATGCCCTATGAAACCCGGAGATTCAATGCTTCGCTCACAAAAACTCTCCACTGACTTCTATCCTTAGCCAATTTGATCCAGTTTCTACTTTGTATTCTATCTCTGCGAGATCCTTCTTAGTATTGTCCTCCCATCTGCGCTTAGTCTT
Organism: Thermobia domestica; assembly: GCF_964235325.1. NCBI lineage: Eukaryota > Metazoa > Arthropoda > Insecta > Zygentoma > Lepismatidae > Thermobia > Thermobia domestica. The sequence continues at coordinate 829,161 of NC_137462.1, read as the reverse complement.
CCTAACGTTCGTTTTCCGATTGGTCTTCCAGTCAAGGCTTTCTACTTTTCAATTTCAACTTTTCAGACAAGCTTTTCTATTTTCTTCCATTCTAGCAACATGACCTACCCACCTAAGCCTCCTAGACTTGACGACCATAACAATGTTGGGTAAACCGTATAAATTATGTAGTTCCTCGTTATGAAGTTCCATTTCCCATTCTCGTTCCTCTTGCGTCCGAATATTCGTCTCAGGATCTTGTTTTCAAATACTTTCAGTCTATGTTCTTCCCTCAGAGTAAGCGACCATGTTTCGCAACCATACAGAACAACAGGCATGATTATCATTTTGAATATTTCCAGCTTCAAATTTCTCGACAGATCCGACAAGAGATTTTGAACCGAATAGTAACTCGAATTCCCTGCTTTCAGTCGACATTTAGTTTCTTCGTGAATATGATTTTCGTCTGTTAATATTGATTCTAGATATTTGAAAGTATCCACTTTATCAAAAGTATTATTTAATATTTTAACGCATCCAGAATTTGCCGTATTACGGTCCCGACGCACTTCCATGTATTTAGTTTTCTCTGCATTTGCTTCTAAACCCATGTCCCTGCAAGCGTTCAATAAGATCTCTGCATTTCTTTCTATTGTACTACTATCATCCTCTATTAAATTTACATCATCAGCATATGCCATAACCTGGTAAATACCGTTCAACTCTAGGTCCTGGTTGTTATTTTTGATTTTCCTTAGAGCGTATTCCAGAACAAAGTTAAGTAATAATGGTGACAACACACCATCTTGTTTCAAGCCATTTTCGACGTGAAAGCTCGTGGACAAAAATTTCCCTACCCAGACCTTACTTTGGGATTCATTTAAACACATCTTAATTATTTTAATTAGCTTTGTCGGTATTTCAAGTTCTGTAAGAACGATGTATGTTTCTCTCCCAACCGAGTCGTACGCCTTTCTAAAATCAATAAATAGTTAATGTACGGGGTATTGTATTGCCAGTTCATTTCGAGTATTTGGCGAATGATAAATATTTGGTCGATATTTTATCGATTTCGTCTAAATCCGCACTGACAATCTCCAATAATATCATCTGCGTATGGGGTCAATCTTGCTAATAGAATATTTGAAAGGGTTTTATAGGATGTTGACAGAAGAGAAATGCCTCGATAATTATTACAGTCAGTTTCTTATGACTTGGAACAATGATTGATTCTTTCCACTCTTGTGGCAATTCTTTCTTGTTCCAGATGAGGAGGATGAGTTTGTGTTTCTTGTTCCACAATTCTTCGCCACCTGCTAAAATTATCTCAGCCGCAATTTCATCTACACCCGGATATTTGTGTTTCTTTAATTTCTTTATAGCGGTTTCTACTTCTATTCGGTTGGGTTCTGGAATATACGGTTCTGCTGTGTGTATATATCTCTTTTTCTCCACGCACATTAATTTTTGGCTACGTGTTCAGCAAATCGTCAAAGAAATCTTTCCATCTATTTAAGATGCTATCCGAATTAGATGTAAGAACTGTACCGTCAGCTTTCTTTAATATATAAGCACGAGGTTGGTAGGCTTTCTTAAATTCACAGATTCCCTTTTACATGTCCCGAATGTTTTTACTTTTACTATTATCTTCAAGTTCTTTAATTTTAGCTTTCAGAAAATCGCGTTCCTTTATTCTTAAAGCTTTGGAAGTCTCCCGCCTGATATCTGTGAAATTTTGTGTAGTTATTTCATTCGGATTTTGTAGCCAGCGTAATTTAGGCCTGTTTTTCTTCTCTGCTAGTTTAATGCATTCCTGGTCAAACAATGGTTTGTTCCTACGTATTTCCGCGTGTCCCAATTTTTCTTTTGCTGAAATTTTAATGCTATCTCTAATTTCAAGCCAAGTATCCTGAGCACTAGTGCACTCCGAATCTTCTAAAATCGAAAATCTATTTGAAACTTCAATCTGGTACTCCTCTCTTACCTCGCTCTCTCCTAATTTCTTTAAATTAAATCTCTCCGTTTTCGAAAAAATGTCACCTAATAACACTGATCTACAAAAAAAATTTAAAAAGTTGTATTTCTGGATAACAAAGTAGTGATTATGAAAGGATTTCCACTCCTAAATTCAAATCTGACTTCAGTTTTTCTCTATCGGGCACACTTTTGGAGTAATGAGCACGTAATGTTTGTGTTTGTAAAGCATTACTATATATTGTTGACACTATATATAACATAGAATTATAGGTATGCGAAACAGCTGTGGACCGAACATAATTGTTTACATTTTTCTTTTGTGCTGAGTGTCTCTCTTGTCTCTAATGACACACCAGCAATAGTCTGCCAGCATGGTGGTCACCCACTTCCTTTCATAGCGTTTTTCAATGGTGGATATATCTTTATGAATGTCACAGGAATTACTGGGGAAGTTATCCAAATGTGAGTCCATGATATGCCCCTTCAAGGACATTTTGCACAATAAATCCTGATAAGCTGCAAACATTTCATCCACCATCTCCTTGTATTTGTGGTCCCGTGTTCTCCCAGGAAAGTTTTGGGTTACTTTCGTAAAACTCATCCATGAGCGCTTTTCTTTCTCTGTGAGACATGCCTCAAAACCTCCATCTTTCTGCGGTTCCCGTATCTGCGGACCAACAAACACGCCCTCTCTTATTTTTGGAGTTGACAGTCGGGATAATTTTTCAGCAAGGTGCGCAAAAGCTGGCCCATTTGGATCAATTGCCTTCACAAGCTGTTCAATAAGTCCAAGTTTTATATGTAGGGGTGGAACAAGTGTTGGTATTGTATTGTATTTGTGATTTTTATGTCTGGCAGTCATTAGGATCGATCGTTTTTTCTCATTGGCGCAAAACTTGTACGAGATGGTGGACACAGCAAAAAATTTTGTTTCCAAAGTTAAACAATAGCATTTACAGTGTTTGGAAATATAAAATGCAGTTGTATTGTATTGTATTGTATTGTATTTATTTCGTCCTTTTTTCATACATTTAGCACTCTAATACAATGCATATGAAGCGGACACGTCATTTATATATGAATACAAAAGTAAAAGAAACAATAATAGTGAAAATTACATACACTAGGTTAGTAATTAAGCCTTACTTCTTACATCTTATTACACTATACATTTTACATGACATCATTGTTAAAAATAAACTTAGCAATTATTACTTGCAGTGTATTTAGAAACCCTCCAACAAATATGTAATGCTAAAAGCAAGTGATGACATTGATTTACTGTACATCCTGTAATGTTTCTATTTACTTAGCAGTTCATGTATTCCTCTACCGAGTAAAAGCAATGTTGTAATACATATTTCTGGAGTTCTTTTTTAAATATAGCAACAGAGTCCTGAGTTTTAATTTCTTTCGGAAGTTTATTGTAAAGCATGATACCCGCGTATTTACATTCTTTTTCATATAATACTGTTCTGTGTTCTACAATAGAAAAGTTTTCTTTGTTTCTTGTGTCATGATCATGTCGCTGTTCTACTCGCGTAAGGATACCTTGTAGATGTTTCTTTACAAATATCAATAGATTTAAAATATACAACCAGGGTACTGGAAGTATACGAAGTTTTTTAAATATTGGTTTGCAATGATCTTTTGGTTTAGCAGTTACCATCAATCTTATTATTCGTTTCTGTATCGTAAAGATGACTTTGGCCTTGTGTGTATTTCCCCAAAATATAATACCATATGTTAAATTCGATTGGAATAATCCAAAGTAAATTGTTTTTAAAGTAGACTCTCTTAAAACATTTTTAAGAACTTTAATTGCGAAATATATTTGGTTTAATTTTTTACTAAGCTTAGTTATTTGCACATCCCAAGAAAGATTTTTATCTATCCAAATTCCTAAGAACTTACGTTAGTTGAGTTTACATATTCTATTTCATTATGTTGAATTATAATGTTCCTAGGCTGTGTATGTTTGTTGCGCATGTGATGAAAATTGATTGCTTGTGTCTTTTCAATATTTAATTTAAGCTTATTTTCTTTAACCCAGTGATAGATTTTACAAAGGATTTCGTTTGCACTACCTTCAACAACCTCATTTGTTTTACCTTTTACTATAATATTAGCGTCATCTGCATAAAGGGATGCTTCTGCTGGAGCAATATTACTTGGTAGGTCGTTAATATATATCAAAAATAATAGCGGCCCTAATACGGATCCTTGTGGCACTCCACATGTTATTTCTTGTTTGTCTGATATGTAGTGTGTAGCTTGGTTTGTATCCCTGTTATTGTATGTAATTTCTACTACTTGCTGCCGATTTTTCAGATACGATTGAAACCATTTGAATGCAATGCCTCTTATTCCGTAATCTTGTAGCTTTGAGAGAAGATTTCTATGTGACACTAAATCAAATGCTTTCGAAAGATCCAGAAAAACACCTATACATTTCTCCTTACTATCTAAACTTTTATGTACACTTTCCACGAAGTTATATATTGCGGTTTCCGTTGATTTCCCTTGTAGGAAGCCATGTTGCTCGTGTGTTATTAGATCATGTTTAAGTAAAAAGGATGCTAGCCGGACACTCATTGTGGTTTCTAAGATTTTTGAGAAAATTGAGAGAATCGAAATAGGCCTATAATTTTCAAGTGATGATTTGTCGCCTTTTTTATATATTGGTTTTACTTTTGCAATTTTTAATATACTAGGGAATTCTCCACTTGAAAACGACATATTTATGAGGAAACACAGAGGGTCAGCAATATATTTAATGCTTTTCTTTACAATACTTGGCGGTATGCCGTCTACGCCAGCTGACCATTTACTTTTCATTTTCTTTACCACCTTTATTATTTCTGCATTAGTAGCTGGATGTAGATACATTGTATTGTTGCAAATTTTTGAGAATATTTTCGAAGTGGACAATGCTGGATCATTATTGTACGTATGTGATAAGTTGGTGTAATAGTTATTAAATAGGTCAGCAATTATACGAGGGTCTTTTATTATGTTGCCATTTTTAATTACCTCTAAATTACCGTCATCATTACGAGTGTTTAAACTTAACTCGCTCTTCACTAGTTTCCACAACGCCTTCGACTTATTATCTGATTTTTTAATGATTGTGTCATTGTGCAATTTTTTTTGCTGCTTTCAAAACCCGTTTGTATATGTTCTTGTATATTTTGTAATATGTCTCTGTATGTGGTGATAGATTTCCTTGTGTTTTAGCTTTGTTAAGAAGTCTCATTTTTTTGCTTGCTATTCTGATCCCTTGTGTTACCCAGGGTTTTGATTGTTTTGTTGAAGTTACACATTTTACAACAGGGAATGCTAGATCGAAATAGAATCTTATGGTGTCAATGAAATAACTGAAAGCTTCATTAATCTGATTATGTATATAAAGCTCGTTCCAATTTTCTTCCCTGAGAAGGTGATTAAAATATTGTATATTTTCGTCATTAAATTTTCTTTTGTACGTTACACTACTTGCTTTTGCATTACAAAAATTTTTATTAGGAGTTACATGTATGTCGAGTACTTGGGCAAGGTGGTCTGAAAAACCACTGTTGAAGACGTCTACTGTGTTGTAGTTAAGATGTTTGCTCACTATGAACTGGTCAATTGCACTTTTAGAGTATTTTGTAATTCGTGTGGGAACTTTAACAATTGCGTCCATATTAAATGAATCTAGAAGAAGTTCTACCTCGTGTTTTATAGGCTGTAAAAAGTCTATGTTGATATCGCCAACAATTACGACAGTCTTCTTGATTTTCATAAAATAATTTAGTATCGTATCCATCCTATTTATAAAAATTTCTATATCACTGTCAGGAGTTCTATATACAGATACAATTACAAGGTTATAATCTACTATTTCTAATGCACAACTTTCAAAGTGTTTTTCTACATTTAAATACTTAAACCTAATACATTCTTTCGTTTTTAGACCCCTCTTTGCATATATACAGGCTCCCCCTCTATCTCTAATACTTCTGTAGTATCCTGCTCTTAGCTGAAATTCAGGAATGCTTAGGTATTCTAAGCAGCCTGATTGTAACCAGTGTTCTGTTATACATATTAAATTTACTCCCAACAATTTGTCCAAAAGTAGTTCTTCCAACATGCTTTTTTTATATAACGAAAACCCTTGTACATTTTGATGGAAAATAACTATATTATTTCTATTGTGTTTGTAACTTAAGTTGTCAGACTGTATACTTTGATAACATGTCTGCACTTTAACAGCATTACTCTCAATATACCTTAGTTTTAATTTATTGTCAATTAGACGTTTACCAGAACTCCAATTATCTTTACGGATGTCTTTATGTTGGGTTGATGATCCTACCATAAAAAATAATCCGGACGGTGTGTTGGAGGCTTTCTTTCTCGTTTTGATTTCCTATATACATTGTCCTGATATGACGTAATTTCTTGAGGAGAGACAATGCCATTTGAAACATTCATATTTTCAATATTCGATTCTACCCTGATACCGTCTTCATTAGATGGTATGAAACAATTTTCTTGACATGGAATTTTACTACTTTTGCAATTTATGTCAAAGTTTTCGCGTACTGTACCCTTTGTATCAATAATTATGCGTGTTTTATTTACACTAATTTTTGTTGAAAGCTCTCCCATCATTACGCTAAGTTTCTCGCATAGTTCTTTTTTACCTGTATTGCTTAAGTGCATACCATGTCTTGTGAAATATCTACGAGGAAAATCCTCAACAGTTAGGTGGTGCACATGACCATGAGTTGCTTCTCATGAAAGAACTGTGGGATGTCGTACAAAAGCCAAAACCGGAATCTCCTTATGCAGAATGGTGCAAGAAGGATGGGAAAGCTAGGGCAACGATCGGACTGCTAGTTGAAGGTAATCAGTTAGTTCATTTACGGCGACAGGAAACTGCAAAGGACTACTGGGAAGCCTTAAAGTCATATCATGAAAAATCGACTTTGACAAACAAGGTGTTTCTGCTGAAAAGACTGTGTCGTATGGAGTTAGAAGAAAATGGCGACATGGGAAAACATATTAATACTATGTTAAACATCGTGGATCAGCTTACCGGACTAAGAGAGACATTGGCCGATCGTGTGGTAGTGGCGATGCTATTATGCAGTTTACCGGACAGCTATGAAACTTTGATAACAGAATTGGAAACGCGTCCAGAGAACGAGCTAACACTAGAATTAGTCAAAGGAAAGCTTATAGACGAGTACAAGAGGCGAAAGGAAGTGCAACGTCACAATAGGAATGAAGAAAGTGCCATGAAGGTGGACTCAAAGAAAAAAGTGCAAGGAAAAGAGGAGAGGAGCGTGTGTTTCTTTTGTAAAAAACCAGGTCATTTCAAATGTGATTGTGCAAAATTTAAAGCTACCGGTAGTAAAAAAAAATTTTTCAAGGGCAAATAAAGTGCAAAGTGCTAGTGAAGTGGTTGTAGAAACGCATTGTTCACAAGGAACACAAGAAGGCGAAGATGCATATGTATGTTTTAGGCTAGTGCAAGGGAAGTAAATGTAGGTGAATGGTATATAGATTCTGCTGCTACTTGTCACATGACAAATGATAAACAATTTTTCAAAACATTAAACTATAATGCAGAAAGTAAAATTTACTTGGCAGACGGTCGAATGTTAGTAGCCAAGGGTATCGGGGAAGGTGTTTTACTGTGCAGAAATGAAGTTGCTAAAAATGGAAAATGTAATGTTGTGTAAAGGATGTTTTGTATGTGCCAGAATTAGATGGTAGTCTCTTATCTGTGAATCAACTAACAAAAAAGGGTTTTGATATATATTTTTCGGGGAATAAATGTCATATTAAGAAAAATGGCAGCATGATCGCTAGTGCTACAGAAAATGGTTGTTTGTACAAACTAGATGTTTGTAAAAAACAGTACAGTAATGATACTCAAGCTTTAAAGGTTACTCAATGAGAAATAAACAATTGTATTAATGTGTGGCATAGTAGGTTAGGACACAGAAGTCCAAAGGTACTTGAAAACATGGTTAAAGATGACTTAGTTTGTGGGGTAGTATTAAAGCAATGTGATACTAAGATATCTGATGTTTATGGGCCTATGCAAACACCAACTCCAAGGGGAAAAAGGTATATTTTAACATTTATTGATGATCGTAGTAGGTATACTGTTATTTATTTACTAAAAAAACAAAAATGAAGTTGAAGAAAAGTAGAAAGAATATGTGCAATTCACCGAAAATTATTTTCAGAAGAGACCAAAAGTGCTACGTACAGATAATGGTGGCGAATATACATCGGCTGGTTTACGGACATTTCTTAAGCAGAAGGGCATAATTCACCAGAAAACGGTACCGTACACTCCCGAACAGAATGGTGTAGCGGAAAGAAAGAATCGAAGCATTACAGAAATGGCACGGTGTATGCTAATTGATGCGGACAAGGAAAATAAATTTTGGGGTGAAGCTGTACTAACAGCAAATTATCTTCAAAATCGTCTTCCCACTAGAGCGTGTGAGGTGACACCATATGAAAAATGGTAAAAACATATCTTGGACACATAAAGGTTTTTGGATGTATTGCATATGCGATGATCCCTAATCAACAAAGATCAAAGTTAGTTGTCAAGGCAAGAAAACTGATTTTAGTTGGGTATGAAGAAAACACAAAATGGTACCGGCTACTAGATGTCACAACAAACAAAGTAGTGATAAGTAGGGACTGTCATTTTGTTGAGAATGTATCGCATGAAGTACCAACCTGTGAAGATCGTACTGTCTTAGACACACAAAATCTTCCCAAAGAGGATGCAGTATTACAAGACGAATATGATGACCTTATACCGTTAGGTTTAAATAACGATGAAGCATGTGAAACTCTGGAAACCTCAGGAAGTACCGGTAGTTACCATGAAGAAAGTGCTCAAGATGAAATTTGTACCGGTAACAATTTAGGAGCAGAGACAGTGAGAAGATCATCGCGTTCCATCAAAGGAAAACTACCTGCCAGGTATGCAGAGAAGGTGGTGGTAATGACACAAGAAGAACCAAGAAACTTTCAGGAAGCTATGAGTAGACCGGACAAAGAAAACTGGAAGATGGCAATGAAAGAAGAGATTAGTTCTATGCACAAAAATCAAACTTGGGATTGGTGAAATTACCAGAAGGAAAAACAGCACTAGGTAGCAAATGGGTTTATAAATTAAAAGAAAATACTGACTGCAAAGGCTCACAGTATAAGGCTAGACTTGTTGCGCAGGGGTTTTATCAAGTCTTGGGGGAAGATTATGATGAGGTTTTTGCACCGGTTGTTAAAGAAACCACTTTGCGTGTGTTACTTACTGTAGCAGGAAAAAAAAAATATGGAAGTGAAACATTATGACCTAAAGACAGCTTTTTTGTATGGCGACTTACAAGAAGAAATTTACATGAAACAACATGAAGGTTTTGAGCAACCAGGTAACATTGTATGTAAGTTGAAGAAAAGCATATATGGTCTTAAACAGGCTGCTCGATCTTGGAATAAAAAGATAAATGATTTCGTTGTAAATAATGGGTTCAGGAGGGGAAAGTCAGATCCTTGTTTATATTTTAAGGAAGTAAATAATACTCATGTGTATGTGTTAATATATGTTGATGATGTAGTTATAGCTTGTACCGATAATAGGATTATTGATGAAACACAGCAATTGCTTTCAAAAGAGTTTCAGATTCATTGTCTTGGCGATTTGAGCAGATACTTAGAGCTCGAAATCAGCAGAAATGTTGATGGATATTTTGTGATTTCGCAAGAAAGTTACATCGATAAAGTGCTAAAAAGATTTAGGCTAGAAAATGCAAAAACGTCAAAATTTCCATTAGATCGTAGTTACATTAGAAATGTCTCATGTTCAGAATCATTAAGTAAAGTTGATGCAAGTTTGTATCAAAAGGCTATTGGCGCATTACTGTATATAAGCAATAATAGTAGGCCAGATATTGCTGCCAGTGTTTCCATATTAAGTAGAAAAACTAATAATCCTTCTCAACAAGATTGGGTTGAAGTAAAAAGAAATCTCAGATACTTGAAAGGGACCAAATGTTACAAATTGCAGTTGGGTAATAAGAAAGAATGTAACAGCAAACTAATAGGGTTTGTAGATGCAAATTGGGCAGACGATTTAACTGAGAGAAAATCAAACAGTGGTTATATTTTTAAATATGCCGGAGGTATTATTAGTTGGGCAAGTCGTAAACAGTCATGTGTTACCTTGTCATCTACTGAAGCAGAATATGTTGCAATGTCTGAAGCTTGTCAGGAGGCAAAATGGCTTAAAAATCTGTTGAGTGATTTGCATGAAAGCTTTTGTGAACCGATTGTAATTAATGAGGATAATCAAAGCTGTCTAAAACTAATAAGTAATGACAAAATAAATCCCAGAACCAAGAGATAAAATTTCGTTTTATTTGTGATTTGGAATGTAAACAAAAGGTAAAATTACAATATTGTCCAAGTGATGTAATGATAGCTGATATGTTAACAAAACCACTCCAAGGGTTAAAAATAAAACAGTTTTGTACAATGTTGAATTTATGTTAAAATCAAAATTGCAACATTGAGGAGGGGATAAGTTGGTATTGTAAGTTGGGTTTTTCAAAATACATGTTATGGCAACAGTGTTGTGAGTAGTAGAAGTTTGTATTCTGTGATCGATATTGCACTTGCACAAAATTATGTTTAACAATATAGGTTCTGTGGTTTAATTCTTGCGTGTCATTAAGCAAATCAGAACAAGAAGAACATTTTTAGGATCTACAAGACTGTCCCGTTGCACATTCTTTTCACCAACTGTCCAGAAGGGTTTAGACCACTCTTTTTTCACATATTGGGAAGTGCTTTCCCGTCTATCCCATTCACACAAAAAGCATGCATACTTCGTGTAGCCTTGTTGCATCCCTAATAATAATGCTATTACCTTGAAGTCACAACGCAACTTCCAATTATGTTCACTGTACTTAATTAAGGTACATATCTTAGTGAAAACTTCATAACTCTCTTTGGTAAAAGTGGCATATGCAACAGGGATTGAAGGCAGTTTATTCCCGATATGCAGCAATATACCTTTTAAAGTATTCTTCGAAGCATCTAAAAATAATCTCCATTCACCAGGTTCGTATGTTATGTGCAAGGCTGTCATTAATACATGAATATCATTGCAGAATGTCACGGAACTATCACTGGCAAAATAAGACACAAAAGCACATTCTCTGTTCCTGAGGGTTATGTTGGTTGTTTCCTGGAGAAGGTTATATTCCTGTAACATGGAGCCTAACAATTCTGCTTTCTGTTTACTGAGTCCTAAGTCTCGCACTAAATCATTTAAATCATCCTGCTGTAATACACGTGGCGTGGGCGTATTGTGGCTTGATACGGGGATCCCTTCTTTTTTTCGGAGAAGATGTAAGTTCTGTAGTGCTACTTTCTTCACTATCACTCATCTCTTCTATATCTGTGAGCCATAAAGGAACTGGTAAAGCTTCAGAATGTGCCACAGGTCGTCTTGCTGACGGCACATACGGATAAACAATATGTTTCTTTGATTTGCTGTTCGTGAATCCCTGAATTTTGGTGTGCAGAAATAACAGTCTGCCAAATGGTCCCTTGGTTCACTACAAACCATCGGTACAGCGAACAATGAAATATTTTTTCCTTCCCTTTACTTAATTAATTTACAATAACATGTAGTACAACACATATTAGGTGACCACTTCTTATCAAATTCACCAGCTTCGACGCCAAAGTACTGCTTATATGCTGTCTTGATGATGGGTGTGATTTTCTTTCTGTTCCTCACGAAGGTAAACTCGCCACAATGATAACAGAAGTTGTTAGGTGCGTACTTACAACCACGAGTGCGAGGCATTTTTTTTTTTTACTTCTCTTAAACACAAACAAAATGAATCCACTGCATTCAGTTTACATACAGTAACTAGTACTAACGCCCGATAAAATACCAGGATCACACGCTCAGTTTAACTCACAAACTACTCCCAACATCACATTGCAACAACAAAACACTGTCGGCCAAGGTTTGCCAAGCGTATTTTCGAAATACACTGAACTCTAGCCATAAGGCATTGTGAACGGGGTTACGCTTGGCAACAATGTATGAAAAATGAATGACGTTTACATCGCGATCACAAGTCATGACCTACATATAGCACAAAGTAAAGGCCAAATGCTTTCGGCCCTAGTAGCCGAGTGAGTAAACGCAACATGCTAGTAAGGAAAATCGTTGTTGGCGTGGGTTCAAATCCTGCGTTAGGAAAGCTTTTCTTATTTTTTTTAAAATTAATACTTCTTTCGTTAAAATAAGATTAAAATAATATTCAAAAAGTGATTTAACGATTATTTTTTAAAATTTTCATTAAACTTCTTTCATTAAAATAAGATTGCCCTTGTACTTATACACATCCATAGCAAAAGTAATAATAATAATAATAATAATAATAATAATAATAATAATAATAATAATAAATGTAGTAGTAGTAGGAACGGGTTAGAATGCAATTCAGCATTCATTTATTTCTGTGCGATGTTGCCAAACCTAATGCCTTCTGGCTAGGGCTGAGTGTATTTCGAAAATATGCGTTTGCCAACCTCTGAAAAATGAAAGCCGTCAATGTTGCAAGGTCTTATTTTCCAAATACCCTTTTGTCACCATATAAAGTGTTTCGCATGTATATGAATGTATGTAGTACATGAATGCTTGAATTACTCGTAAACTATCCCTGACGGATCAAATCGGATGTATCATTTGAACTTCCATGTCACATTCGTTTCACAGTAGAAAATTTCATTTTCGAAATACAACCCTTGTGAAACAGTGTAATGTGACACTAAATCATGCTGAGGCTCATTCCGTACCAGTCATCGAAACATTTTGCGTACTGTAACGTAACAGAGACAAAAATGTCATGTAAAACTTCAATAACGGTTATCACAAGATTATCTTCGCGTTGACGCAAACCGTTACTTAATGTGCCACTGTCTTTTCTGAGAATCTATTCACACCGAAAAATTTATACTGTGAAGTCGAAGTTTAAATAGAGCATGATATTGATGAAAACATGTTTTTACTGTAGGTGACGTAAATGTTATTATAACTATTATGCACATTGTCGCAAGATTAGGGTTGCTTTACGCAAACAATTACGGAATGCCCCCACTGTCATTGTACAGTCTTGAATCAGAACCAAACAATTTATATGGTACTGGCATCCCGCCTCAATGAACCCCTCTCCAAGTGACACTTTTGATAACTTATCCCCAGCAGGGGCGGACTTCTGGAGGGGCGGTGGGTTGTAATACTGGTACTTAGAGCAAGTTTTAAGAGCGTCAAACACGGGGACGGGTTTTATTTATATATAAAATTTTAAAAAAGTTTCCTCTTCTGGGGGGGGGGCGATCGCCCACCTGGATCCGCCCCTGCTCCCCAGTGATGCAAATTTAGCCTATTTTTGGCTAATTCTAGACTATTTGGAGAGACATTTAGCCATACAAATATAGGAAATGCTTATAGCCTTAAATATAGCTTGTTTTCTAAATTCGTTTGCTACTTTGGCCTTTTCTTATTATCCGTTAAATTAATTCTAAAACTACTTTTTCTTTGAAAATAAAGTATAATTTTGAAACCTTCGCTTATTTGTCATTATATTTGTCATCGTATTAATTGATTTCTCTAGACAGCCAAACAAACAATTGTTTTTCATTCTTCTTCTTCTTCCCCCCACTGATTTACAACTACTTAACAATACTTATCAACTCATAAATATTTTTAATGTCGTTCTCTTAACGGTCCCGTTATTTGCTACTTTTTAATAATTTTGATTTTCCCAATTCATTGCAAGAGTGAAAGTTTTGTAATACACATTTAGTAGACTCTTCGGTTCTTAAATCCACAGAAATTCCTTTTTTTTTTTAATGAAAGGAAACAAATAGAATATCTAATTAGCTTAAAATCACAATGCAATCATTATGATCCATGTGGGTGTACGGAGAAATAAGAAGTGTTTGTAAAGACTATGAACTACCAAAAGAAGTACTACTGAGAATAGGGACAATGGCAGTATACACAAACACCACCAATCAACAATCCAACAGTGTTGTATCCAGTTCCACCGTCCACCGATGATGACTTACTTCAATTCAATTGGTAATACAACTGTTCACTTTCACAAATCAGATGAGTTTTGACAAGGTCGCTGATTTCTCTGTAACTTTGGCGGGGGATGTGGGCATTTAGATGGTCGTTTGGTTGCATACAGGTCCGTATCCAAGGGGGTCTAGGGGACCTTCCCCCTAAATTTTTGCTGCCTCACTAACATTTTCACGTTAGGCTTGCAAATGAACTATAATATGGTTCAATCGGGCATCCCCTAACTTCAGCAGGCACACACTACATCTTCGGGCTTTCTACCGCCCTGGTTGCAGACAAGGGTTTAAGAGGGCTTAAGTTATATGAGGATCCTAAGACAAATTGAATTAAAATTATGCCAAGTATTGCATATTCATAAAAAATACGTATAGGATGTTCGTATACGTATTCATAAAAATACAATAAAAATACGTATTCATTAAAAATTATGGAGCCCACATGAGCATTGTGGGACCGTTCCCCGGTCCCTCAGGATTGATGCCCTTGGTTGTTAATGGATTTTATTGTAATTTAAAGTTATGTATGTTGATTGTTAGTCTTCATCGAATAAAATTCATCATTTAATTATGCTAGGGCCCCAATTTAGGTTAACAGTTCACAAGCTTACCAATTTTTGCGTATAAGAGCTTATTTGTAAAGTCCTTCCATTCTGCATTTCCCTGTGTAAAATGGCACAATTATGCTGTATCTGGGAATTTGTTCAATAAATAAATAAATAAATAAAATTCTATTTTCTTTAGGGGTTGCTGGCAACACTGGTTGTCAGGCGTCGAAGGAAGGAAAAGAAGGAAAGGAAGGAAGAGAAGTACCTGAATACCTTTCTTACAAACCTTGTTCAAAGGCGTTATTGCCGGGAACATATAAAGGGGGGATTTTATCCTCCCCGTGAAGTGAAGTGAGTGAAGTGAAGGAAGAGAAGGAAGGAAAATACCTTGAACCTGAACCTGAACCTGTCAGACGTATTTTCTCATTTTTACCATAAGAGAAGATGCAGATTGCTATTGGATAAGAACACCAACACAACAGTAAGAATCATCTACACATCATTTAGAGAGTTAATTGCGATCTATGAAATTTAGGTTATAATTCAAGATTGCTAACTTCCTACAAATATGAAAGAAAAGATGGAAATTGATTTCAAACACGTCTTTGTATGTGAGTGGTCTCAGTATGTTCAGCCACTTCATATAAGTGTTAAGCACTCATATAATATGTCATTCGAGTAACTAACTGTAGCGGGAAGGGATTTATTACCATTTCTTTACTTTATCTTCCAAATTATAAGAACCATATGACTAAATACTTTATTTTAATATATTATGATTTACTTCTAGGTTTTAAAAAAATTGGAGGTGAAAAAATTTATAATTATTTGACGGTACTCTATATAACGAATAATATGATTTTTTAAGTTCCATTTCCATTTGCACTAAAACTAGGGTAATTGTTTAGTATTGGGGCCCATAACTAGCAAAGAGTAGGATGATTTACGGAAAAAATGAGTTGATAGTGATGTTCAAGTAGTCAAGAAAGTATTGAACACATTTTTTTTAGGGCAGTACGGGATTTATACAAAACGGAAAGGTAAGTGGAAGTGATTTATGTGAGAAAAGAAAGTGAATTGTTGGTAACGAAGATAGAAAATAACGTGCCATGCGGGGCACTAATCCGCCTTCATTCGCTAACGCTCGCTTTGCAATGCTGCCTGAATTTAATGTTCGTAACGTAATATAACGTATGGAACCATAAGACAACCGCATCGGTATAGAATATCGAAAAAAAAGTAGGTGCAATAGCTAGCCCCCAATGCTAAAGAACAGCCAAAATTAGCAAAGTACTAATTTACAAATGATGAAAAGGAACCATTTTGTAAAGTAATTTAGAATTATGTAGAAATAGAGATGAAGTACTATTAATAAACCCTGAACCACCATTAGTAATAGACGTCGGTCTGTCTCCTGTATCTGACTCAAATTTCTGAAGAGGTACCAGACTTTTTTTTTACTTGTGAATTAACGTATGGAATTTCGAGAAATAGGTAGAATGAAAGGTCGTGTATGGCAAAGTTACGTGCTAAAATATAAAGATAAGTATCTTGCAAATTTTGTGAACATACATTGGTGAGACATGTACCTTCTAGCATTTACCCAATCTAATTGGTTTATAACATTTATAAATTTAATGTCTTTATAATATCAGTAATAGAGTCAAGTTGAGCAAATCCACGTACATATAAATTTAAACTGTTACTATATAATTTTTCCACACATATTTAATTGATAGAACATTTATGCGTACTCTTTAAATATAATAAAGTGTTAATAAAGTAACATATTACCCTTCAGAATATACATTTTAAGGAATCCTCTGTGGACAAAGTGATAACATGCTGTGATATAAAAATTAATTCAACTTTGAAATCGTAATATAGTAATAGAATGCAATTTTCTTTCTGATTGTACATAAATTCCCATTTTGGGAATCTTCCCAGAGAATATTTCCGAAAAATACCTTCCTGGGAAGTTACCCATCACTATCCCTGAGATGGAAATAAATACTACGAAAGAAAGGTAACCCTACTTGAATCCTGTTGGGTAAATTCTCCCGGGATATCTCTCAAAGGGGAGGAAGATAATATACTATTGTTTGTTAAGTATAGAAAATCGTAAAAGTTTGCTTTTGGTGAACCACTCAAATAATTGTTGAAAAACTGTAATTCGTTCACTAATTTCCATATTATTGTCCCATAGAAGATTTTCGCTGAGGGACACGAAAATATCTCCCTTTGTGTATATAAAGGCAACCACTAGAAGTCAATGTTGAAAAATTACAATTGTTTTATGATTTGTGTGTAAATACATTGTACGCACATAGTCCTTAAAACACACACTACCCATGCTAAATGGCTTGTAAAAACAATTACTATCTAACCGCGGCAGAGCAGGGCCAAGCTTGTTGGCAAGCCGGGATGTTTTGAGGTAGCGGGTGCGTCAGCAATGGTAGGTATATGCGTAAGTGAGGTTTCTGAAAATAGACGTGGTTTGCCAATGTTATAAATTTCAATAGCAATTGCCATCATTTCCTACTGTCAACACTATTTGTTAACATAAAATACCGCTTGTCTACACTCTAAAGAAAATACACCGAAAGCAAAAGTATCACCTAATAGAGTCCTCTGTATGCACTAACTTATTTTTATCTGACGTAATGCACTTGTAATGATTTTACACTTGTAGATCTGCACTTGCAAACTTAAATACAGCTGTATTACTTTTATTAAATTCTGTCGCTTGAGAAATTTGTTTTTTTAAAATTTTGTTCTTTGGTGCAAAGTATCTAATTCCACTTGTAAATATTCCAAACTGTGGTGCGCCAAAACTACAGCACCAGCGAGAAAATGACCATTTAAATCGTGAACTACCTACTAATGTAAACAGCAATTTATTTGGGTAAAATAAATTTTGTTTTTTATGTTAGGCTAAAAAGAATGGTAAGATTATTGCTATTCTCACCTTTTTATTTTACTTCCATTTTTAGAATAAATGAAATTTTTCGCTAGCATATGCGTTGTTTGGTGTTAAGATTTGTGTAGTATTGATTTTGATTGTCTGATTATCGAAAAACATTGTATAACCATCAGTAGCGTAGAGTGCTATGAGACATTGAGACACTGTCTACCCTTTGAAAGTAAAAGAACATAGCTTTAGAATTTCCTTATTAATAAGAACTAATATTCATTTCGTGTTGAAGAAAAATATAGAAATACTAGGGCCAGCGATAGCTTGATTAATAAGAATAGTAGTAAAGTCTTTCTAAATAATTTTACTTTTCAAAACTCGGGGGAAAAGAAGTTCTATCTCCGTCAAACAGGCTGCACAGAGACAACAAGAAATGTGAAACAAATACACTTGAGAAAGCGGCGCGCGCATGTGGCAGTAGGCTTCTCACTCGCTGAAACAACCTAGCAAAGAGACATCGGGCAAAATGTCTTAATAGCAGTGATGCCATACTTAGCGAAATGATACCATTTTAAATCCAGTATACTTTTCATTCTTCCATTTAGATATTCAATCATATTGCAAGGAAAATTATTAAGAAATAGAAGGAAATAAAAACCTAAATTAATAACTACCTTAAGAAGGTTTTATCTATACAGTAATTCATATAAATCTTTCATGATCTAGGTTCAACTTCTGTTTAATCGCAATACCAGAGCGTATCAACACTGGGAAAAGCAAAAGCAAGACCAGGAGATTTTGTAGTCTGCCGTTTTGTTGTTTTTAAAATCGTTAGGTAAATTTGTATTTGGGTCTGTCTGAGTTAGTAGTTATTTATTATGTGCAAATCAATTGATTGGAAATAGATTTACTGCACCAGTTGTTATTAAATGGCATGTCTAAGCTTAACTTTAAAAATAGCCAATTTATGAGTTTACTTTTTAAATCAGGATCGTGCAAAGCTAATAGGAAGATTATACATAAAAGTAAATTATTAATTCAATTTAATGTATTTAGTGTATATACCGAGATTTGTCAGAATAAATTTATATCGATATACTGGTTTAATTTAATCGCTAAGGAATGTGTTCATGAAATTAGTTTTCTGTGCATTATATATAGTAGTGCAACCTCGCGAAAATAAGTTTTTAACGAAATTTTGTTAGGAGTTTGTAAAAATTGCTACACTGTAAATGTTCCTTTCAGAAATTATTATTAAAAAAGAGTTCGTATAATTTTACTCATTCGGAGGTTTTCATCAGGAAGTAAAAACCTTAAACTCATAATTTTATTAGTTTCTGGATATCGATGCGACATTTTGCACCATGTGTCTGCTCTTTCTAATAATATATTAAAAATGAAATGAAATCTTTGAGCTTTACGTCCCATGGTTATGGCGGCTGGGCTAAAGTAGACGGTGATGATGAGAAATGAATGAAATGGTGGAATTAAGAAAGTGGGAGGAAACGGCAGAACTCCAAGAAAACTCAACATACGGTGTTTGTCCACCACAAAATTTACTTGGCGCGAACTGGGATCGCACCAAAAACCCCATGAACCTCAACCACCGCGGCCCCAAATAATTGATAATTTTCATATATTTGGATATATGTGGAGTATAAACATGTGGATTTCAGGTTACAAGAGACGTCAAACTATCTCAATATTGATATGTTTTAAACTGCAAATAACTTCAAAATAAATTTTTAAAAAATGGTTAAATCGAAAAGTCTAAAGCTATGGTTATTATGGAATAATGTAAATGGAAAAGTTTTGTAACAAATATTTAAAGAGAAGCCTCGATAGCTCGGTGGCAGAGCAGTCACCTCTGACGCGTAAGTCCTTGGTTAGATTCCAAATCCCACCAAGTTGGTTTTATACGGGAGATACACTGTGTGTGTAGATTTTCTCGAGATTGTCTTCCACTTTCGTCAATCCACCACTATCATCCAACTCATCACCATTTGCCTTAGTCTCAGAGCATAATCGTGGAGCACTAAACTGTCTCTCTCTCTCTCTCTCTCTCTCTCTCTCTCTATATATATATATATATATATATATATATATATATATATATTGTCTACCATTGCGAAACTTAACGCTACGCTACTGATAACCACATAATACCATGTGTATATATTTATTGGACCGTTTTACTTAAGTAAAATATACCGTTTTTTATGCATTTAATACGTTTGTTCTTTCGTTAAGTTAAGGTAGGTATGATGAACTATAAAAAGATTAAATGAATATATACCCTATGTTGAGAATTCGTAGCTACCTGAATTCGAAACGCAAAAATAGTACATCGATAAAATTAACCTATGTATTAAAAAACAACTTTATACAAGAGAGATAATGTAGGTGTATAATATACTCATATAAAGTAGAATAAATAATATAAATATCAGTATTTCCGTACAAATCTGTATTTTCAGTATTATGGTATATCGATATTTTAGTATCGGTAGGAAAATTTCAGATATTTTAAAATAGTGATTTTAGTACCTTTCACACCCGTAGTCTGATCCTAAACGATTTCACTCACCAACTGAATTTCACCTGAAGAGGCTTTTAACATTGTCTTCCTCTGGCCCACTCATAATTTTTGTTAATTCCTTTCATATTGTTTTCAGATTTGTTTGCTGAGTGCTAAAGGTTTCAGTCTCTAACGTGGACAGTTTTTGTGTGAGCGAAATTCCTTTTCATTGTTTGTACTTTGGTCGTAATAAAATTGAAATGAAAACAGAAAACGATCATATTAATGTTGAAATTAAAACAGAAAACGAGCCATTTGAAGAATGTAATTATGTACTAAGTTCTAGTGACACAAGTGATCATAAAGATCCTCTTAAAATACGTTTGGAAGTTAAGAAACTAGAAAGTGCAACCGAAAGAGAGAATATAACTTCAGAAAGTAATAAGGATGAAGCAATATCCGATTGGAAACTAACTTCGGAAGCAATATGTTTAGTCAAGCGTTTATCAACAGATGAAGTGGTTGTAAATGCCAATCATTTTCACAGTAAAATCGAGCCTAGGTCCCGGGATTTTACACACAACACGGAAGAGTCAAACAGTCACATGTCTGCCACTATTGGAGAGAAGGACGATCAGGAAGTGGATGTTCAAAAAAATGATAATCGAGAAGCAGGTAACGATGCTCAAGCCCTCAGGTACGTTTAAATTCGTTTTGTTTCATCATGGGTATGATGCGTACAAATATATATTTTCAACATTTGAAATACGTCGTTAACTATTCTTTTCTTCGTTTGCTTTAAACTGAGTTAATTGAATCGCAAACGTTTGGAAACGTAGAGAATGCAACATAATGCTTAAATTTGTAAGAGGGGAGAAATTTTGGCAGTGAAATAAGTGTCCAAAAGTAATTACAACTTGCTGTAAAGCTCGTATTGCTATAAGGGTTGGGTGTTAGGATTGAATACTGACATGCTTCTGAAAAGAAAAGGACATGAATCTGTCAACCTAGTCAAACTCAGTCCATTCGATAAACATAACAAAGATATTAATCCAATGTTCTCGATATTGCTACCAGAGTGAATGTTGTGCTGAGCTTTCGTTACGATGCATTTGTAACATCTTCAGAGCATTTTCTTAGAGTGTGCTGCTAGTGCAATGTATATTGTAATCTTATAACGTTTTCGTTATATAATTCTCAATCAACCCTCATATGCAAAGAGAAATTTTTGGAGTTACTATGCAGCAGAACAAAAATTCCTAGAAACTGAGATGATGCGAACTCCTTTGCTCATTTTATGTGTGTGTGTGTGTGTGTGTGTGTGTGTGTGTGTATGCATCCGCCCTCCTACTTTCGTCTTCATGCGACCAAATATGGACAAAAAATTATACTCAGTTTAACATTCTCCTCCCTCCTACCCCAAAGCTAAAAGGCAGAAGTGGACTATATGTCATAATGTGCATTTTTTAATAATAATTAGTTATTACGTATATTATTATGTGTTTAAATATGATTAATATGTTCCCAATAAGATAATATTCAATTGATCAACTTTTATAAGTGAAGAAAATGCTTAAAAACTAAGTGTTGTGTAGGAACTATTTTTTATTCTGCTAGTATGTATCTACGCCTTCAGAGCCTTTACAAGGCGTAACGCGTAAAAAGGCAGGCAAGACTTTGATACTGGAAAAGGATCGGTAAAGGATGTAACTTGATCCCCTATCACAAAATGTCTTATATTTACAGAATATTGAAACGACAAGGGGAAAATGTGGAAATAGATACCTCCAGTAAAGTTTTAAAAAATAATAAGAAGTGCATATACAAAGTAGAATGGTGGAATTATCAGCAACCAAAAGAAATAGAAGATATGTGAAGATACCAAAAGAACTACGAACCGTTTTCAGAAAAGCAGGTGATATGTTCACATAAATGGACTTATCATCTCTGTTTTAAGAAAAAACATAAGTAATATGTACATATAAATGGACTTGTCACTTTTGCTCACATCATATCATGATTCCAAAACATATCACCTTTGTTTTTTGCCAATAACCTCGTTATTACGTATTTGCATTTAGAACCATTGCTCACAAATTAACAATAAGGACTTCGGACATTATCCGTATCACTCATAACCTCATTTGCGAAAAAAATGGACCTATCACCTTTGCCCAGATACCCATCGATATATTTAATGTAGCGCAGTGCAAGGTTACATTTGTCCTCTGCAACCATCTGGTGCTTCTTTTGCTTTTTGTACACCTCATGAGTTTCCTTCCAGACGCTCTAGAAGCTCGGAAATATAATTATAATTTTTACAAGATTGTTAAAAAAAGGTCTATCTTTTTTGCAGTTCTATCCCTTGTCAGCAACAGTGGGTACGCGATCAAGTCCCTCTTTATTAATCCGATAGCACGCGAACATGGATACCCTGATAGTGTAATGTTCCCTCATCGGTACCTTAACCTCTGTACCGTTATAGAATGGCTTATTCCAAACGGGAATACACGGTAATCGAACCTCACACTGTCATAATCTTAAGGAATTCCTGTATTTCTATTAGTTTTTGTTATTGGGCAATAGCGTGCTCTGGTGTTGCTGGTGGAAACTGTTCTCTGACTGGCTGATGGTCCTCTTCGTACTGAGAAGCTGAAGCAAGATATCAAGTGGATGATAACCTTTGTCTCCTTTGATGGAGGCATTGTGTGTACGAACTTATAGAGCTTCTTGTATTTTCCTGTCGCAGAGCTCTTTGCTTTTCTTTAGAACTTCAATTTGGCCCCACATACCCGTGGTCGGCTATTGCAGATTTTTCAGGTTGTTTCAGTCTGGTATTTCGCTGGTGTTTTTTCATTCTGTCTTGAATATTCCTTCCCGTTTCGCCTATGTAGGTGGCGCTTCATTCACATGTGATCCTATGGATGCCCAGTGTCTTTAATCCCAATGGGTCTTTTCGGGTTGGTAGAAAACTTGATCTTAGGTGAGGACAATGTACCGTCTTGATGTTGGATTTGTTCAGTAGTCTTGCTAGTTGATTAGAGGTTTTTCCCACGTGTGGAATAACTGCAACATTTTCCTTTTGTATCCCGTTTTGTCTTCTTTTGTGGCGCAATTTCTGTTACTATATTTTCTCATGGCTGTCTTGATCTATTTTGATGACTGTGCGTTATATTTAAATACCGTTTTGATCTGACATAATTGCAAGCTTATCTGCATCTACTATTTGGTTTTCATTGTGTATTAGAAAATTTACTACCCTCATCTTGTGTGTAAGATGATGAAAAGTCGTATCATCAACGTAGAGATCAGTGTGTATGTATATTGACTGGCCTAGACTTCTTTCTGGTTTCTTGAATACGAGCACAACCATTCTGAATTCTATACACCCCAACATTCAGTTCACAATGGAAATAGAAATAGAAGGAAGACTCCCGTTCCTGCACGTACTCGTATACAAGAAACCAGATGGAAGTCTAGGCCACTTAATCTATAGGAAACCCACGCACACTGATCTGTACCTCGACGATACCAGTTTTCATCAGCCTGCACACAAGATGGGTATGTTAAATCATCTAATACACAGAGCACACCAAATAGCTGAGCAGATAATATAAGCATAGGAACCTCTTACCTGGGAAACGTATTTAAATTCAAGAGATGTTCATCAGAACAGATCAAGGCAGCCATGAGAATATACAGTAACAGAAATTGCGCCACGAAAGAAGACGATACGGTAGACAAGGAAAATATTGCAATTATTCCATACGTGGGAAAAACCTCTAATTAAGTTGCAAGGCTACTGAAGAAATTCATCACTGCCTCCCACCGAAGATTAAGAGTTTTCTACCTACCCCAAAAGACCCATTGGGATTAAAGACACAGGCCATCCATAGGTTCACATATGAATATAACGCTGCTTACATAAGCGAAACGAAAAGGAATATTGAAGGCAATGAAAGAACACCAGCGAAACACCAGACTGAAACAACCTGAAAAATCTGCAATAACCGAACACCGCATACAATAAAATCATAGCACTATGTGGAACCAAATTGAAGTTCTAAACAAAAGCAAACAGTTCTGGGACAGGAAAATACGAACTTGTGCACACCCCAACCCATACCAATTGCATGCTCCAACCCACAACTCTGAAGACGTTACCGGGTAACGAGAGCTCAGCCAACATTCACTCTGGCAGCAATCACGAGAATATTGGATTAACACTAGACCCCAGGAAATCTACATAACAAAGATATGTCCATGCAGAAAAAAATAGGTAATGTGGACAACGGAGTAAACCATTGACACTGTTACTATAAAGAAAATCGTATACACCAAGTAAAGTAACCATTGCATCAACACTGGAAACTCATGGGTCATAGTTCATTCTCTTCAGCATGAAACAAGCTTGCCACACGTGCTATGTGTTTGGACTAATAACTTACATGAACGAAAATTGGGAGAATGTCGGGAATATTCTTCCCATCAACTTTGGACTGATCTGGAGTAACCCCGGGTATAAAGACACAATCCAAATATATCTCAAAAAATATCATAGTGAATAAGAAGTGTGTGTACTAAGTTTTGTATTGCTCGAGAGACTAAGTATGAGGGGAGATCGTGTATTGTTATACAAGCTTTTCTCTATATCTGTTCCGTTTATCAAAACAACCTGGGGTGTACATATTTTTTTGTCCCCTATGGTATTTTTTTTAGATATATTTGGATTCTGTGCTTTTACCTGGGGTTACTTCAGAGGCGCCCAAATTTTAATGGGAGGAATTTCTGGAAGAAATTTTCCCGACATTCTCCTAGTGTTCCTTGTTGGAGTACGCTAGGGCCCCCAATACTTAGCACCTTTGGAAAGCTAGTTTCATGCTGAAGCAATCAACTATAAAACATGACATTTCAATGAACATTGTTGATGCCATAGTTATTTTACTCCGATTCTGCGATTTTCTTTACACTAACAGGGTCAATGGGCTCCAAGAGTTACTCCGTTTTCCATGGCACCTAATTCGTTGTGCATGAACATATCTTTGTTATGTTTATCGAATGCATTAGGTTTGATTAGGAAGTCCCGTTATCATGTTAATGTCCTTTCCTTGTTAATAATGTCAATATTCGTTAATAAGTTTCATATTATAGAGAACAGTACCTCACACCCTTATCTATAAGTTTCCCCTCTCATTGAAAATATTTTCATAATACAAAAGCTCATACTTTTGTATCCATTTTATTTATCAGTTAAGAGACTCTAACATTTTATGTAAAGAACTTCTTAGTAAATAAGAATGCCAAATGCTCTTCACACGAAGGAATTGTGGAGTTTTTTTTTTTTTTTTTTTTTAATAATAAGTTACGGAATCCTTTCACTTAATATGATTGCTCTAATATTGATGTATGTCGTATCAGGAACATACTATAACTAGCCCAACCCGATATAGTTTATTTTAATATTTGGCTAAATTAACTTCACTTGTAATAGTTCGTGTCTCAGGAAATATTTCTTAATGTGGTATATTACCTGTAACGAAATGTCATCAAATTATAACTTTAGGGTTTCTTTAGCTTCGTATTTAATGATAATTCTTATATCATCGTTTAATGAGAAACATTGTAAACGGCGGTTTGTAATTGTTTAATAAAATGCCAAGCTAATACTCTTATTAGGATAATGTGTACTGTGTGCCATTTATTAAATAAGTAAGCATTTAGTTCTTTTAATGAGTGGTTTTAATACATTGATCAACTCAAAAATTGAAGATCTTCAGGTGAGAAATTCAGTTGTATTTTTTAAAAAAACGTCTGTTGAATATCAGTTTCTTGGGAAACATTTATAACGCTATTTACTAGAGGTTGATTAATGCATAATTTGATAACGCAATGTTCGTCTGTATTCTATTGTACACAGAAAAATGTCAGTTCCGTTTTGCTCAAAATCATAAAAGAGGTATGTGGATTATGTACAGATATTTTTCGTGCCAAATCTTACAACTAAGAGGAGTGCCTTAGATCTATGCCTAGTGTGGGAAACAGAGGACTTTTGAAAGAAAGTAGAAGATAAGAAAAGAGAACACAAAAGAATGAAAATATCAAAGACTTTCAACTACAGTGCTGACTGGCGTAGGAAACCATTTCCTCCTTTTAGCATCACTAGAACTTGGCTTCAGGCAGTTTTGTCTCTCTTCGTTTATGTTATCTATAACCACTACTCAACGGTGCTTGTATGATATTCGTATGATCTATAGTTACTGTACAAAAAGATGTTTAAGTGAATACCATAAAAATTCACACATCTGATTAGCAAAGAAATATCAGTGCTGTTTCTATTTTCTTAATTTCATCACGTGAAATTCTATTCAGTGATTTAACTAGTTAAACATACATAAGAACAGAAAAATAAACACACTGCTGAACAAGACTGCACTTATTTAATATAAAACCACATTTACACGTGACGTTTCGATCTTCTAGCCAAGATCCTCATCAGGAGTGTACGTCTGATGAGGATCTTGGCTAGAAGATCGAAACGTCACGTGTAAATGTGTTTTTATATTAAATAAGTGCAGTCTTGTTCAGCAGTGTGTTTATTTTTCTGATTTTATTCGCAAGACGTTGACTATGATTGTGTGTCAGACATAAGAAATGCTAACATTTATACGCTCTTTTCAATTAAGTGCTGCTAAGACATCAAGGTATATGACGCTGGTTGTGAATAGTGATACGTCATAGTAGTTCATTGAAGGTTATAGTAGACAGTGGTCTTAGTGGATCGTGGTGCGAAGTTGTTAGTGTAACACGGATGCAATAAATTAGAATAGAATAGTTTATTGTCATTTGCTTTACAAGCAATAGACAACGTCCGAATGAGATATATAGAAAAGTAACCATAACATACAAACAATCAGTATTGTTTAATATTATAGAGGAAAACCTAATAATATTTGAAACAAAGTGACACTGAAAATTAGGACACAGTGTCTTGACATTCACTATGCTTTTGCATCGAGTAAAATGGATTCATTATTAACCAATTGTACAATTTTTCTTATAAATCTTAAATGGCAGCTGCTGTATGGAGGATGTTAGTTTATTAAACAGCTTCTGTCCGATAACTAAATAACTATTTTTGATCTTCGATAATTTAGTGAAGGGTATATCAATTTTTTAGACAATCTAGTATTATATGTATGTACTTCATCTCTGAGTGTCATATTTGCCAGGTTTTACTTACTGTAAAGTAGCACTTGATAAATATATATACATTAACGACTGTCATTATCTTAAGCCTGATAAATAGTGGCTTACAGTGTTCTTTATTATGTGTTCCACAATAATCCTGATGGATTTCTTTTGCAAAACTAGAATATCATGTGCTTGGCTACTGTTACCCCAAAGCAAAATCCCATGTCCAATTATGTTGTGAAAAAATGAAAAATATGAATTCCTCATATACTAATAGGGAACTGTATCTTACAATATTCTTAACATAAAGAGCACACGGGAGAGCATTGTACATACATATTTGACATGTTGTTAGATTAGTTGAGCGTCTATACTGTAATGTTTGGTAGAGTCAAATGATAGACCGGATGTCTTTTCCCCTTCACCAAGTTTTATTACAAAATATAATATAAGAAATACAAGTGTCTCTAATCCAATGTCTCTTTCTCAATGACCAAGTGAAGGAATACTAAATGTTTTGCCGGGTGCCTCTTCCACTCATGGCAGTTTCCAGAACATTTTGGCAGGTTGTAAGTTATACTTGGATTATAAGTTTAAGATGGATCCCTAGCTCAGTGCGACATAGGGTAAGGAAGAGGTGCTCCTAGTCCACAGCGACATAGGAAGGTAAAGGTTAGGCGATCAGTTGGTCGACTGATGCTGGGTCCCTCGGTGGTCCTCCTTTTATTTGTCCTCCTCGGGTCCTTCCGTGAGGTCCGTCTGCTTTCGGCGTTCCTCGGTGTTCCTCTGCATTGGCTTGCTGTCTGCTATGTTTATAAATAAAAGCACGTTTTGGGTTGACACGTGCGTTTGTGATGTGGGGATCCTTGCACCCCCCACACTGGAAAAAAAATAATCTGGAAAATTTTCAGAAAATACACAATTGTAATTAGTAAAAGGTAACTGCACCAACACTGATACACTTTATACTGTTTAGACACAAGAAAACACTATAAGCACTGTGATACACTAATATCACTATGAAAAACTTGTTGTGAAATATACACATAATGGTAATAACACTGTAGTTCTGTCCTAACTAAGCAAAATCAAAAACAGTTTATCATTTCCCTCAAAGTGGGCAGAAGTGATATCACTGTAGTGAATAAATATATCAATTCATTAAGGATCGGTCACATCCGGTAAGGGTAGTCTATATCAGTGGAGTCTCTTTCGTAATATTAGTGGTAGTAGGCGCCAGTGAATTGAGTTTTCTTAATGGTGAAGATATGTGTAGCCAATTGCTTATGTTTTGTTTTGTAGCGGGGCTTATGAAAGGCGAGGCACAATTTAATTATTACTAGAACGAATGAAGAGAGAAGAATCAGTTTTGGAATTTAATAGCTTCTTTTCTTAAAAAAAGAAAAAAATAGAGAATGTGAGTTTCTGGTCACTCTGTATAATTGAATCAAGAGCCTGATTTTATGAACATACTGTTTAAGGAGACGAAGTGACGTAATAAGCATTCATGTACGTTCGTATTGAAGAAGCGATGCTAGAAGCACGAAAGTATTGTATTTCGAACTTGCAAGTATTAACGACTTTTGAAACTAAAAAAAGAAAGAAAAAAATGGTGATCTTTCATTTTGCGAGAACGGAAACACAAATTGTAAAGAAGTTAAATAACAAAATGATATATAGTTTATAGTTGAAATAAAGAAGTGCGGATTTATGGCAGTGCATCTTTTTTTCTTTCTTTTTTTTTTTGTTGTTGGTCCTCTTCTGTTCCGGGTGAGTACGTGGAATTTTGTTAAATTCTTCTTCTTGGATTTGTGCCTCTTTCTCCTTAATCTTGTGTTCCCTCAGTTTGGTCTTCGTAAAATGGTTATAAACGGTCTACCGCAATTTCTTGAATTCTGCCCTTGAATTTAGACGGTAATTCTACTCGATATAAATTTGAGTTAATCTTCTCCAGGATGCGTGCCGGGCCGTCATAGTGAACTGTGAAGTGCTCGGGTAAGCCTATTTGCCTTGTGGGATAATATAGCAAAACAAGGTCCCCTGGATTATAAGTTGTCTGTCTATGGAGCTTATCGTAAAACTGCTTTTGTTTATTGTATGCCTGTTCCAGGTTGTCAGTACTTTCTTCCTGATAGCCGCTAGTTTATCTCTGTCAATTTGTATGTGTTGTCTTGATTCGAGCGTACATTCTGGCGGGGTCCTGGGTTCATAACCAAACAATAAGAAACTTGCTGAATATTTGGGCCCTCCTTGTACGTACGTATTAGTGCCAAAAAAAAGTGCGGTAACCATCTTTCCCAATCCGTATGGTTCTTGAACGAAAAACTTTAGACAATTCTGTATGATTTTATTAGTTTGCTGTACTAACCTTATGGAAGCATGATTATATGCGGGTGAGTACTTATAGACGAAATCTTACTTGTGTGCCAAATTTTGTAAACGAGTTGCTCCATGTACTGGGTGTCGTTCCCAATACAATGTTGTAAAAGCTCCAAGTTTGAGGATAATATCGTGTTCCAAAAATTTCTCTATGTTTTCCGCGTTTATGGCGTCTACTGTATTTGCAATGACATATCGTGTAGCTAGTTCCGTGGCTACTAGTATGTACTTATTTCTTGCTTCTCTGCTTGGTAGGGGCCCTAACTCGTCATATATCCATGTTGTTGCTATGTCTCCCACCGGGTGATGTAAGAGTTCGGCTTGTTTCTTCTGTGCTAGTTTCTTCAGATGTTGGCAATCAGTACACGTGCGTATCTTATGAGCAAGATAGTTTTTCAGATATGGCATATAAAATTTCTTGATATCGGTCTTGTATGATTTTGAAAATCCAAAATGTGGATTGGTCGCCTGGTGGTGGAAGGTTGTGAACCACAAATTAGCTAAGGACTTCGGTATGCATAAAAGATGTAGTAATCCATAATCGGGATGGTTTTGTTTTCGATATAAGATGCCGTTTTTAAGACAAAAAAATCTTCCTGATCTGACTGTGGAAATCTTTTCCGGCTCCCTTCCTTCTAAAATGGAAATGATGTCTTTGTAATTTTCATCCTTGCGCTGCTCTCTTGCGATATTCGGTAAAGGCTCATTATTTCCTGTTTCTATAGTACTAACTTGAAGGCTGTTTGATTTAAAAGCATAATAGTCCTCTCTTTTTTCTTCGTCATTTTCTTCTGTTTCACCTTCTTTCTTAATATCTTGGGCATGTTCTAGGCTACTGATTATATCTGCTGGGTGTTTGGATCCAGGCAAATATTGTATATCAAAATCATAATCGGCTAGAAATTACTTATATCTTGTGTACTTCCAGACTTTCTCCGGCTAGGTTTTCATCGTCGCGATACACTTCGCTTCTACGTATAGGTTAAATTTTCTATTAAGTAGAAAGTAGCGAAATTTTCGCAATGTGTATATAAGAGCGTACAACTCTTTTTGCCATGTTTTTGCTTTCTCTTCACTTTTCGTTAGCCTCCGGGAACAATAAGCTACTACCTTGTCAGTGTCAGTTTTTGGGTCATAGCAGGCGAGTAGTCCTCCTGCTTGAGTTTGACTGCAATCGCTATAGACTCAGATTTCTAGCGAATCGTCAAAGTGATCAAGTGATGGAGCGTTTAGTATATCTTCTTTTAATTGTTCAAAGAGAACATCGTGATTTTCTGTTCATTTAAATTTAGATTTGGTTGTTACTAACTGTTGGAGAGGCTCAATTTTTAACGTAAAGTCTGTAATGTGGGCCCAAAGATATGAGCATAGGCCGATAAAGCTTTTGAGAATCCGCTTTGTAGTCGGTCTCTTGAAATTTCGTATCTTTTAGCTATCTTTTGGGATATTTTAATGGATTCCCCACTAACAAGGTGTCCTAATACGTTAAGTTCATGATAGCCAATGTGTGTCTTCTTGGGTGATGCTCGAAAATCGT
This sequence comes from Thermobia domestica, assembly GCF_964235325.1. Taxonomy (NCBI): domain Eukaryota; kingdom Metazoa; phylum Arthropoda; class Insecta; order Zygentoma; family Lepismatidae; genus Thermobia; species Thermobia domestica. The sequence continues at coordinate 797,932 of NC_137462.1, read as the reverse complement.
GTTTCCTAAGCTTCTGGAATAATAATTTTAAATCCTGCAAGTGCTGCGGAAAATTATACGAACTAGTAACAAGATCGTCGGTAAATTTGTAATTCTATCTGGTAGTCCCTCCAATACCATTCTCGTGGCCACGCTTAGACTTTGGGAACTTGTTTTGGCCCCCATTGTGCATCTCAAAAATTCGTATGATTTTCTATTATGATTGAGCTCGAAAGTCATTTATTTACGGCTCTTAGGGTGCAACAAGATCTGGAAATACGAATTGGAAAGATTGGCGGAGGTTATGAAAGTTTTCCCCTTTATAGAGTTTAGAACGTCCTCTGTTGCTTGAAATGGCACCGACAAATACTTGGTGTATGTGTTACATTTCTGCAGGTTGAGAACTATTCGAAATTCATTCGTATTAGGCTTCTTGAGCACAATAAGTGGAGAAGAGAATTCATTATTGTCAGTAGGCCTGATTATTTTTGCCTTGATAAGGGCTTGAATCTGCTTATCTACTTGACACCTAATATTTAATGGAATAGATGGGGAGCGGTCGTGGAAAACGGCAGACTTAGTAATTCTGATTTTATGAACGTATCCCCTAAAATATCCTATATCATCAGGTGCATATGTAAAAACTTCTCTATATTTAAATAACAAGTCATAAACTGCTTGCTTTTGTTTTCTGTCTGGGTCGGGGTTGACGTCAAAGAGCTCTTTATTGAAAAGTGTTTTTGTGTACTTTAAACGCTCTTCCGTTTCTTTTGTCTTGAATTGATATGCCTTTTCAAAGAAATCGGGTTCTTCTAGGGCGTGAAAAGAAATTTGTGCCCTTCCTCAAGAGCCGCCACTGGCGTATTCCTCTTTATAGTTACGCTCTTTCCATTTCGATTTGAAATTAAAATTATCATTTTGCTTGTTTCTATCTTTTGATCGAGGGCATTTAACCTATATTTCTCGCAGTGACCTATATAATCCAGGAAGCAGTGATACATATAGGAATTCTCTGTCAGCTATTTTTTTCTTTCCTGCTACTTGTACATATGTAGGGGGGCGCGGTGGCTCAGTGGTAGAGCGTTCACCTCTGGTGCTTGGGGTCCCGGGTTCGATCCCAGCCCCCGCCACGTGAACTTTGTGGTGGACAAACACCGTGCTCGTGGGTTTTCTCGGGGTTCTCCCGTTTCCTCCCACTTTCTTCATTCCACCGTTTTCACTCATCTCTCATCATCACCGTCTCCATTAGCCTAACCGGCATAACCGTGGGACGTAAAACTTAAAGATTTCATTTCATTTTTGTACATATGTATGCGATCTTGGAGGTCCGTCTGCGATACTATCTGAGTCGTTAAAGCTGACAATGTATTCTCTGTACTTTGAACTGGTAACTGCGGTTTCCTCGGTCATTTAAGAAACGAGATTGTGTTCTTGTTTAAATCAATGGTGGAATGCGAACGTTGAAGAAAATCGATTCCTATTATGATTGGCATTGTCTTGTCAATTACTCTAAAGTAATGAATGAATGTTGTTTGACCTATTTTAAATTTTATTAATGCTATTTGGTTCAAATTCCTGAAATTCCTTTGATTCCTGAAATTAATGTTATTGCCTGAAATTCCTTTTATTATTGTCTGAAATATAATTATATTTGTGCCAGGGGGAACGATTTGGGTTGGCCATAGGGAAACCGTACTTCCTGTATCATTTATCGCATTGTGAAGGCCTAATTTAGTTTTAATTGTTAAATGTGACCTGTCATTTTCGTCCTCTAACGCAATATTTTCTCTTCTTTCCGCCAATTGTCCTAATTGTTCGTTTGTTACAGGAATTTCATAGTTTTTGCCAGCTTCTTTTAGGTCTCTTCGTTCCGTGTGATGGTAACTTTCAGCCCCCTTGTCAAGGGACTGCCTTATGCGTTTTTTTTTACGCTTGTAGCAATTAGATGCCCCATGGCTCCGCTTTCGGCGTATTGCACACACCAAAATTTGCCCTTCCGTTGAAGCAGCTTGTTGATTATTCCGGACTTGTCCCTGTTTTTTCTTCCCACTATTATTGTTTCTCCTTCCGTTTCCCTGGTTCCTTTTCCTCAGATAGCTTTTATAATTCGTCTGGGCTATCACCAGCGACAATTCTGCCAATTTATTGGCCAAGGTTAGTGATGGGCAGTGGGAATATTCCCGGTGGGAAGGAATTTAAAAATAGAAATATTCCCGGGTATTTTCCCTGGCCTATAAATTCCCGGGAAGGGATTTATTTCCATTTCTTTACTTTATCTTCCAAATTATAAAACCATATGACTAAATACTTTATTTTAATATATTATGATTTACTTCTAGGTTTTAAAGAATTTGGAGGTTAAAAAATTTATAATTATTTGACGGTACTTTATATAACGAATAATATGATTTTTAAGTTCCATTTCCATTTGCACTAAAACTAGGGTAATTGTTTAGTATTGGGGGCCAAAACTAGCAAAGAGTAGGATGATTTGCGGAAGAAATAAGTTTATAGTGATGTTCAAGTAGTCAAGAGAGTATTGAACACATTTTTTTGGGCAGTAGGGGATTTGTACAAAATGGAAAGGTAAGTGAAAGTGATTTATGTGAGAAAAGAAAGTGAATTGTTGGTAACGAAGATAGAAAACAATGTGCCATGCGGGGCACTAACCCGCCTTCATTCGCTAACGCTCGCTTTGCAATGCTGCCTGAATTTAATGTTGGTAACGTAATTTAACGTATGATACCATAAGACAACCGCATCGGTATAGAATATCGCAAAAAATGTAGGTGCAATAGCTAGCCCCCAATGCTAAAGAACAGCCAAAATTAGCAAAGTACTAATTTACAAATGATGAAAACGTACCATTTTGTAAAGTAATTTAGAATTATGTAGAAATAGAGATGAAGTACTATTAATAAACCCTAAACCACCATTAGTAATAGACGTCGGTCTGTCTCCTGTATCTGACTCAAATTTCTGAAGAGGTACCAGACTTTTTTTTTTACTTGTGAATTAACGTATGGAATTTCGAGAAATAGGTAGAATGAAAGGTCGTGTATGGCAAAGTTACGTGCTAAAATATAAAGATAAGTATCTTGCAAATTTTGTGAACATACATTGGTGAGACATGTACCTTCTAGCATTTACCCAATCTAATTGGTTTATAACATTTATAAATTTAATGTCTTTATAATATCAGTAATAGAGTCAAGTTGAGCAAATCCACTTACATATAAATTTAAACTGTTACTATATAATTTTTCCACACATATTTAATTGATAGGACATTTATGCGTAGTCTCTAGATATAATAAAGTGTTAATAAAGTAACATATTACCCTTCAGAATATACATTTTAAAGAATCCTCTGTGGAGAACAGTAACAACATGCTGTGATATAAAAATTAATTCAACTTTGAAATCGTAATATAGTAATAGAATGCAATTTTATTTCTGATTGTACACAAATTCCTGGATAAATTCCCATTTTGGGAATCTTCCCAGGGAATATTCCCGAAAAATATCTTTCCGGGATGTTACCCATCACTAGCCAAGGTAGAGAGGTCACTGTGTGGAGGATTTTGCTCTTGGTGGGGAAAGGTCTTAGGTTCCTGGCTTGGGGATTGAAATTCTTGAGGGTTGGGTTAAGGAATTGCCATGGATGGATTATTTTGTTGTTGATATCCTGGTATATTGCTATTCATTGGTTGTGTAACAGGTTGCATCTGCACAAGGATGGTATAACTGTTGTCCAGGATTTATTGACTTTGGTCCGGTTGATAGGCCATAGGATGGATTATGCAGGTTAGGTATATTATTCTGGCCATATAACATACGTAATTTTTGTGATAGCTCTGCGTGTTCGCTTTTCCTTAAAAGGTCATTAGCTGCTTCCAGTGTGTTTAATTTATTCTGTAGCGCTTCTACCATTGCAAACCTTTCTAATTCTATCTTATTAAGGAAATCCCTAACCATGCCTGCATTGCTGCCATATGGTCGAATAGCATAAAAAACCTGTCCGGGTCCTCGTGTACGTGTCCCGCATATTTCATTAAATGTGGCATATTAAAAAATAAATTCGATGTACCCTCTGTCATATTTGTATTATTCTCTTCTGAACTGTACGTCTGTTTACCTGACCTAGTTTCCGGCACTAAGGAAAGCTAAGAAGAGAGGGAGGGATTATGTCCAATTTAGTTGAATTGTTATACTAACCTCGTCAGTGTTCGAATGAAAAGTTGAGAAAAAGAGCGCCCCGTACAAAACATCGGTGCCTACACCATGGAATGTTTGGTAGAGTCAAATGATAGACCGGATGTCTTTTCCCCTTCACCAAGTTTTATTACAAAGTATAATATAAGAAATACAAGTGTCTCTAATCCAATGTTTCTTTCTCAATGACCAAGTGAAGGAATACTAAATGTTTTGCCGGGTGCCCTTCCACTCATGGCAGTTTCCAGAACATTTTGGCAGGTTGTAGGTTAGGCTTGGATTATAAGTTTAAGATGGATCCCTAGCCCAGTGCGACATAGGATAAGGAAGAGGTGCTCCTAGTCCACAGCGATATAGGAAGGTAATGGTTAGGCGATCAGTTGGTCGACTGATGCTGGGTTCCTTGATGGTCCTCCTTTTATTTGTACTCCTCGGGTCCTTCCGTGACGTCCGTCTGCTTTCAGCGTTCCGCGGTGTTCCTCTGCGTTGGCTTGCTGTCTGCTATGTTGTTTATAAATAATAGCACGTGTTGAGTTGACACTTGCATCTGTTGTGATGTGGGGATCCTTGCAATACATATACCAATAAATTTAACCTGAGATTCATCATAGTTTCCTTTATCATTGCAGTGATTGAGACTAAAGGTTACTTTTTTTGTTTTATCTTGATTTAGCACAAAACCATTTCTTTTAAACCAGGGCTCTGCCTCTCTTAATGCAGCTTGAGCTTCTATATACACTTCTTCAAAGCTAGTATTTATGTTAAGTAGCGTAGTGTTATCCGCGTATAGAATTGATGTGGTATTAGTATTTAGAGGCAAATCATTTATCATTATTAAAAATAGTACCGGACCCAGAACAGAACCCTGCGGTACCCAATATTTCACTTCTAAGATGTTTGAGTGCATGTTGTTAACACTATCTGTTTACGTTCATTTCAATAGGATTTTACAAACTTTAATTAGCTACCATGGAATCAGTAATACGCTAATTTATCACATAAGATTTTATGATTTACACAATTAAATGCTTCACTTAAATCACAGAATGGAGCAAGCCCTTCTTTTCAAAAATTTCAGTTATTTTTTCGTTATTGATTCTACTGCATCAGTTGTGATTTCCAAGGCTTGAATCCAAATTGAGCTTCCAGAATTAAATTTTGCTCACTCATATATTTATATAGCTGATCTTTAAGAATAATTTCCATAATTTTAGAGAAAACTGGAATAAGAGATTTTGGACGCTAATTATACGAACACGATCGATCTCCCTTTTAATATATAGGAATAACTTTTGCTATTTTAAGCGCTTAGGAAAAATACTGTGACAGAGATTTTTATTGAAGCATATTGTAAGGGTTTTCGTAATGTGATTAATGAGAGCTTTTATAAGGTTGCCCGATATTTCAAATATATCCGTACTGTCACAAGTTTTCATTTCTTTACTACTATTATGACGTCATAACATGATTAATAAGAAAAGAACTATTAAGTGGACTTTGTTGAGTTAAATACAGATACATATTTACATTGGTATCTGCTTTTTTTTATTTCCTCTACGGAAGTAACAAAATACGTGTTAAGAGTATCAGGCGACAGCGTAATGTTATCGTTATTATTATTTCTATTGGTTACCTTGTTGGTTATCTTCCATGCAGTTTTGCATTTATTTGATAATATTTCAATGCAATTTTCATTATATATTGCTTTCGCTACCTTTATTGCAGATTTATATTTACTCTTTTGAGACTTATAAATATCACTGGATTCACTAGTCATTTTCTTCTTATATATATTATAATACAGCATTACTTTACGTTTCATAGTAGAGAGTTCTAGGGTATACCACGTTCTGTTACCTAACTTGGTTTTCCTTGGTGAATTATATCGGACCACCATTTTAGGCACACACATTTAAAAAATGTTTAGAAACTAAGTTAAGAAAAGATCAATTTATCGCTGGCATTTAAATTATCGTACTTAATTTTTACATCCCAGTTTATGCACGATAATAGTTGAATTAAACTTTGCAATTTAGTTTTTGTGAGGGGCCTAGTTGCTATATGTTTGGTGGCGGGAATACTAAAATTGCAGGACTTTATTATTCTCTCTAATTAAAACAAATGCAACTTTTGTTTTAATTAGATCGACTAGCAGGGCATCATGATCTGAGAAAGAAATTGACATACATTACTGTTTAAATATTCCATTTTTACGTTGGTAAGTGCATTATCTAAGCACGCTGTGCCACTAGTCGGTTTAAGTTAATCACTTGAATATTATGTTGTCTGAGTAGATTAAGCAACTCATGGACAGTTCCTTTCTCAGTTGTCACATCAAAATGTGCATTTTTTCATAACTCCCTATTACTACCTGATAATTGTGAGAGTTACTGCCAATAACTGAGAAATGCCAATAACTTCTCCATTTTTCCTAAAAAAAAAATATTTGGATTACTATCAGAAGTTCTATAAAGAGATACGATTGTTTACTTGTACTGATCCATTGTACCCTATCCAATTGTTCTATACGTTAGGTCTGTATGTTTATTACTGATGAGTTATAGATTTTCAATTGTTTAGTTTCTGCAATATTTATTCTAATGTTGAAAAGATTTGTAAAGAGTTCTCCACGCATTTTTCTCCACTATTGTTGCTCTCTTCTCGTTAATCTCATTCCTTTTAGCACTATGGCAAATATTTTAACTTAGTGAACTTCTCTATATTATTATTATTATTATTATTATTATTATTATTATTATTATTATTATTATTATTATTATTATTATTATTAAAATTAGCAGTAGTATTACTCACATTGATATTTTAATTATATTGTCTTAAGACGTTACCATGTACTACTGTACACTTTTGTTATGACCTCAGTCTCTTTCCATACCACCAAATTAATGCTTGATTTTTTCTTGTGGTGACAAGTTTATAACTAGAGGAAAGAAACGAGCTTCAGCGCCTTGACTGGACTAAGCATTCATCCTACTTTTTTTTGTTTACTTTACAACAACACTTCCTAGATTATGACGTCATTACTTGATACTTTGACTCCCTTTCTGCTCCAAAACACGAAACGCGCTTTGTTGCGTGTTATGGTATATAAAGGAGAAACTATTGCAAAAATTTCAGATTTTTTTATTCATGCCCATTAGAGATATTGGAGAGTGAAAGATGCTACATTGGCATAATTTTCCAACTTCACTATTTTTTTCAGGGCTTTGGGAGCAACTACAGTTCTGTAAATTTTATTGTCTTAAAATTATTAAGACATGGCGTATTTACTTGTGACACCGGACTACATGCAGAACCAAATTAAGACCTCTCCGTCAGTTGTTTCCTCTTCCCAATCATGTTTTTAATGTCCAGAAATGTTGGTAGTGTAGAACCTGATTTCACCCTGTTCAAGTGGTTTTAGGCAAAAATGTTAAGAAATCAAAGTTTTAGTTCTGCAAGACAAATACTTGTTGAGATATTCAAAACAACGTTGACGCCTAAAATCGAAAAAAAACTACGGGCAGGCGCTACGTCGCCATAGTATGTTTTTTTAAAAAAATTAATTGTGATTTCGAAGAACCCTGATATAGGATAAACATTCTTGAAGAAATTAGATTTTTTAGAAAATAGCGAGCGGCAATTTTTCTTCTCTCTCGATCACATTGCATGGATTGACCAGGTTCGATTTCTGTAACAGAATGTCCAGAAAACTAATGCACAACTTCAACTTCTGAATTTGACAGCTCTGTGAGAAAATACAGTTGAGGATATGTTATCTATATTGTCCCCCGATTCAAGATCTGCAGGTTCTGGATCTTATTTGTTACTGAGATGAAAATCGACAAGTTTCCGAAAGCATTTAGGCGAAGGAAAGGGATGAGATAATATCAATAAAATGTGTACAATTTTCAGAAAGCATTGTTATAGACGTGGAAAGAAGTTCGTTTCTAAAGCACTATTTTAAATGTGAATTGCTTTTCTAGTTTCGTTGTTATAATGGTCTTCATATATTGAGTGTTTATCAGAATATTAGGCATATAGTATGTAATTTTTACTTTCCCAGTCGTCTGCTTAAAAAGTTATATACTGCATGAAGTCTTAAAACTACATAGATACGTAGTAAAGTCTTGCCCAGTGAAAATTGCATAATAGTAACTCGGGAATGAAGCACGTAATACGAGTATGAATTACGCAGGAGGAATTTTTTTTGACATATTCTTCCCAAGCAGCAGAATAATCTACGTAATAAAAAAAGGAAAAAATATCGCTATTTAGATGATGGAAATACTTTGTTTGTTTGAAAACATGTCTAACGTCTTATTCCACGAGAGCTTCTACAGTTTAAGACGTTGTTTCATGTCAAAATATGGAAATATGTCTATATGTTGTGTTTAAGATGCATGGATTATGACACGATTGCATCGTGTTCCTATTCGGAAAACCATATTTGTGACCCGTCTGGGTTCGTATCTTGTTCGGTACGCCTTATTTGTACTAGTACTGGGTTCGATCCTTATGTGTGTCCGTTGTTGGAGTATAGCCTCTAATAACATTACGTAGTTCGGATTCTACAGATCCCAAGGTGGGCTCGGATATCTACAATAGTCCGGTATTCGATCCTTTGCAACTTATGTCCTTTATTATTTATTAACAATATGGATCACCCATCTAAGCCTACCATATAACCATTGGACACATGTTTCGGAGTTCGAACCGGAACGTTTTAGAGAACCAGCATAAAAGTTGATCTTAATATTATATTTAGCGCTGATGCAATTTATTAATATATGAATTACTAAGTTGCATAGGCGCTAATCACTCGTGCTGTAAAGAAAAGTGAATTAGATTGCTTTTTTAAGTTAACACATAAATTTAAACCATGATTATTATTTTGAAAGGATACTCAAATTTCGATTTTTGATTTTAATTCATGACACTAAAACTTTACGAACATATAATACATCACTTTTGGCACTTCAAATGGATAACTGATAATGATAATATTTTAATTTAGGCCCATTTATTATTGAGAACGCGGTTGACGCGGTTGCCACGAATTATTCGTAATGTTTCGTTATATTGCCGATTCACACATTTTCACTGTTGCTGCTCACTCATTTTGACACTGGAAGGGGGACTATCTTCTGTGATTCCAGGAGGGTGTCCTGAAGGTTGCGGGTTGCTCTCCTTTCATCTTCTTCCCAATGAACTAATCACTTTTCATTGCTCAACGATTTTAAATACATTTGTTCATGTTGTAAGCACATTTATTTTACAAGCACTCCTTTGATGTAGTGGAACATTATAACTACGTTGTGCGAAGAACATATTGTTATAAGTACAGTAGTAGTGTATGTTCATTTATTTTAGTCTCCATGGCAAACACAAACTGTTATCGCACCGAGCACCATTGTGAGACCATTTGTGGTTGCTTTGCCGGGTGTATATCTAATACTAACTTTACTTTTCTCTCCGTCTCCTCTTGTTGCTAGGCAACAACTCTCTTTGCCACGCAATTAGGTGATGTCAGAAGTTAAAAATAGCTATGACAACTTATAGATAGGAATGTTTGGAGACGACGATTGTTTTTTGTGCTGAATTTTAGCTCCTTATTTGGGAAGGAGAGAGGAACTTTACGATTTCCTTTGCAGACGAGACGCACATACATATATGCACATTCGTTTGTTGGCTGAGAGAAAAATTCTTGTGAGCACTTTTATGCGAGGTTTATTTAGAAAGTTAAATTTTTTTTAAAAAAAATTGACTGAGCTGAACCGTATGGTTACAAAGGCGCTCGACAGGACGTTTGTTTTCGAGCGAAGAGGAAAAACAAACAGAACCCTGCAACACTGATCACTTCACTAGTGTCACCAAATTTCTTCCACTGGTCTTCAAAGGGTTAACATCACTTAAGTCTTCTTGAGATGATAAACGAAAAAATTTTAAAGTCCTTTCGGAAATACGGTAACGAACACGTGGGCCATACGAAACGAATTTCGGATTACGGTTGGGCCATAATTTCAATATAGTTTGTCAATGTCTTTCATTATATTAATATTTGTTGTTTTTAAATATTTAAGTGCCACAATTTTAAACACATCAAAACATAAACAAAGTTTTCATCATTTTCGCTCAAAATAGCATATTTGATAATTCGAATAACTAACGACTGGTACTGTTTACCATTAAATATAAAATATTATATTTATAAGTATATTTGATAATTATTGTAACCTAAAATATTTACTAATGTAGTGCCTTGTACTCTTAAGTGTAACATAAATTTATTTTCTTGCTATTTTCAAAAAGCATTCATTTTCAATATTTACTTTCATTGAAAACAACTTCCAACATTCTTGAAAATTAACATAACAAATATATATTCATTTCCATATATTTTTATTAGTAGTGGTATTATTTTAATTATTATTACTACTATGAAACAAATATATGACACACAAATTAAATTCAAGTATCAACACACGTAAATATTTTCAAAATATTGGTTACGGTATGAAAAAAAATTTTTACTTAATTTTACAACAATACTTATTAATCACAATATTTTACATTTATTACATTCTGGTTAAAACTTGACCAAGAATGGACTGAGCAGAGGATGGTTTGTTACACCATTACACTTTTTAAAGTGTCTGCCCTCCTAAATTTTGAAGATACCTACCCACATTATTATTTATTTTTCACCCCGAGATGAGGCCGAATTATAGAACACAAGGTTAAAAATTCAAAATAATCAAGAATGGGATTTACCAAAATTGCTTACTCCGAGCGTTAAAGAAATATTACATTACCCAAAATATATAGGGGGGAACCTCATCTCTATGACTTGGCATATATCTTTGCTAGTTTTTCCATTACTTTGGAAAAGAAACATCAACGGCCATCTGGTAGTCGCATAGCTAATCACAGATGCCTGCTAACATCACAGTAAACAACCTTCTTTTTTTTTTGAAATATCAAAATCATTGCAAGTGTCGATTTCCTAATATACAAGCAGTCCGGCTTAACGAAGTTTTTTGTTTTTATCCTACACCAATCGAGGCTTTTTCAACACAAAGACAATTTTCAAAGGTTTCATTTGCCAATAAACAGCTAACATGAATGTATCAACTAGTACGAGGTTTTCATCGATCCTGATTACATTAGAAAGCGGTTTTTCAACATGTATGATTGCTGCATAGCACAAGAATTTGACTAACTTATCACTGCTTGAATAGCAATTACTTTTTTTTCGTAATAATTTTCGATGTGCACCAATTTTACGGTATTCAGAATGAATACTAAATTGCATTTTTTGTTTCACTAGGTTTTTTCATTTACCTGTATGTTTGACCTTTGTTATGACGTCACGATCAGCTGATAGCACATCACTGACAACAATTGGTGATTGACATTTAATTTTCCTATTACGTTCACTTTCAAATCGATTAGACGTGAAAGATTTATTCACCCGATTACCACATTCTTCCTGAAAAGGTTCGTGGTTTTTATTACTTGCAGGTGATGAGTGGTCAGCACCTGACCCCTTTACTAAATTATTACTTTCTAAGTTACCAGCAGGATCTGATTTGAAATTTTGATCACGCGACAACACAACTTGACATTTACGACTACTTGTCTGAGCATTGGTGCGACTGTGACATTTATTTTTCAAAGAACACTTACGAACAAACTTATGCAATTTAGAAAAACAATACAACATACGTTTGATTCTTTTTAGTTTTCGTCTGACTTCATGTACTTTCTTTTTATATTGCCGGTGCTTTTTGCCATATTGAATCTGTACATTATATTTTCTTACCATTTGACAAACAACATTTCGTAATCTACTAAAATATTCTTGACAGGTTTTTAATTTCTCTTCCCACGTTATTGAGTCATGGTCATTACCATTATGCCTACCTGGCATAAAGCCGTTTGTACAATCTTCTAAATACACAATTTGAGTACAAGTGACTATGCAAAAGGTGACATAATTCATTTGTTCTATCTGTACGTTTTTAACTTTCAACTCACAACTTAAAGAACTACTCTTCTCTTGACAAATCTCAACAACCCTAACAGACACAAAAAATAAACAAATTTTGTAAAACGGAACGCATTCTAATCTACTGGTTAGCAAGGTGCCATAAAAACAATTTTCCTCTAATAAACATAATACACTACAAGGCTGCGTATATGGGCTACTCTCATTCCCGTTTTCAACGCAATTTATTACAACTCTAGTAAACCTTTCTGTAGTGACGCACGCATTGCATCCATGAATGCCTTTTGTTCCTTTACAAAACAAACAAACAATACCAGAAACAGCTGGCTGCTGATTCATGCACACAGCTACACTGGACGTGACCAACTCGATGGTCGGGCGTTGTAATTGAGAAATCTTTTTAACAGCTGGGTCATTATTCTTTTTTCTTTCTAGGATGCTATTCGAGAGAGACAAAACAAATTTTTTGGCTTGGCCTAATTCGACGTTAACGTGACTGACAACAGGAATGATTTCTTTTTCTACCTTTAATTCACACTCAAATATTTCTTCGACCTGTTCAAATTTGTTGTCAAGAAATTCAACATTGGCTTGATTTAAAACAACAGGTGGTAAGTGAAAACTAACACATGGCAAAATAGTACAACGTTTAACACATTCATTTTTCACTGTTTGCGCGTATGCTTTCTGAGCTACGGGGGCAGGGTCCCACATAATTCCTTCAAACTCAGGTTTAACAAATTCAAAGTTATTTTTAGCAAATTTTCTTTCTAATGATACTGTTTTCCTTTTGCGACTCTCGTCATTTTGACTATTTTCTAACTTATTAACATTTGCAAAGGGATGCGGAAATGTTACAGTTTCAGGAGGATCGACAACCTTAACCCCTTTTGGTGGTACTGTTTTACAATTTACCTTCCGTTCATCGCTGGAATCCTTATTACAACTAATATTTTGATATTTTAAATAGTTTTTGTAAATCCTTTCAGCTAACCTTTTTTTTTGCAATACGTACGATATCTGAAATTTCGAAATCGATCTTCAACTTATGTTTAATGTCTGACAAAGAAACAGATTTTGATTTAAAAATACACTCATCTTTAACCTTTCGATAAAGCTCAGATTTGCGTATTTCATGCATTTTAGCCACAATTTTATCTTCAACTCCTGCTCTATGTTCTATATTGCTTTCTAAAAGAAATTTTGCAGCTTCCTGTTTAGCTCTTTTACGAATTTTAGATACTTCCTGATCTACCTTCAAAGCATTTTCAACATCTCGCAAAGTAAATGGTTCTATTGTATATCTGAATTGTCTTTCCACCATTACATACTCTGTTTCTTTTAAAATTTTTCGCATTTCCTTCATGACAGGTATCATTTTTTCATTCACATACATGATGACTGATTTACGAATGCCAAACAAAAAAATTAAAAGGTACTAAAAAGGCACTACGATTTACCTTGATCAAAAATACAATAAGCGTCGCTTTTATGTGGTTTTATCACACGTTCCAGTACATAAATTACTAGTTTCCATTTAGCGGTTCAGGAATTCTGTCTCAGTTCGGAGCGCCATTTCTATGACACGATTGGGTTCGAACCTTACCTGTCCCTCTTCGGGAAGACATATTTGTAACACGATTGGATCGATTCCTGCTTGTCACTGTTCGGGAAAGCCATTTCTATGACACGATTGGATCGTGTTCCTATTCGGGAAACCATATTTGTGACCCGTCTGGGTTCGTATCTTGTTCGGTACGCCTTATTTGTACTAGTACTGGGTTCGATCCTTATGTGTGTCCGTTGTCGGAGTATAGCCTCTAATAACATTACGTAGTTCGGATTCTACAGATCCCTAGGTGGGCTCGGATATCTACAATAGTCCGGGATTCGATCCTCTGCAACTTATGTCTCCTTTATTATTTATTAACAATTTGGATCACCCATCTAAGCCTACCATATAGCCACTGGACACATGTTTCGGAGTTCGAACCGGAACGTTTTAGAGAACCAGCATAAAAGTAGATTTTAATATTATATTTAGCGCTGATGCAATTTATTAATATACGAATTACTAAGTTGCATAGGCGCTAATCACTCGTGCTGTAAAGAAAAGTGAATTAGATTGCTTTTTTAAGTTAACACATATAAATTTAAACCATGATTATTATTTTGAAAGGATACTCAAATTTCGATTTTTGATTTTAATTCATGACACTAAAACTTTACGAACATATAATACATCACTTTTGGCACTTCAAATGGATAACTGATAATGATATTTTAATTTAGGCCCATTTATTATTGAGAACGCGGTTGACGCGGTTGCCACGAATTATTCGTAATGTTTCGTTATATTGCCGATTCACACATTTTCACTGTTGCTGCTCACTCATTTTGACACTGGAAGGAGGACTATCTTCTGTGATTCCAGGGGGGTGTCCTGAAGGTTGCGGGCTGCTCTCCTTTCATCTTCTTCCCAATGAACTAATCACTTTTCATTGCTCAACGATTTTAAATACATTTGTTCATGTTGTAAGCACATTTATTTTACAAGCACTCCTTTGATGTAGTGGAACATTATAACTACGTTGTGCGAAGAACATATTGTTATAAGTAGTAGTAGTGTATGTTCATTTATTTTAGTCTCCATGGCAAACACAAACTGTTATCGCACCGAGGACCATTGTCAGACCATTTGTGGTTGTTTTGCCGGGTGTATATCTAACACTAACTTTACTTTTCTCTCCGTCTCCTCTTGTTGCTAGGCAACAACTCTCTTTGCCACGCAATTAGGTGATGTCAGAAGTTAAAAATAGCTATGACAACTTATAGATAGGAATGTTTGGAGACGACGATTGTTTTTTGTGCTGAATTTTAGCTCCTTATTTGGGAAGGAGAGAGGAACTTTACGATTTCCTTTGCAGACGAGACGCACATACATATATGCACATTCGTTTGTTGGCTGAGAGAAAAATTCTTGTGAGCACTTTTATGCGAGGTTTATTTAGAAAGTTAAATTTTTTTTAAAAAAAATTGACTGAGCTGAACCGTATGGTTACAAAGGCGCTCGACAGGACGTTTGTTTTCGAGCGAAGAGGAAAAACAAACAGAACCCTGCAACACTGATCACTTCACTAGTGTCACCAAATTTCTTCCACTGGTCTTCAAAGGGTTAACATCACTTAAGTCTTCTTGAGATGATAAACGAAAAAATTTTAAAGTCCTTTCGGAAATACGGTAACGAACACGTGGGCCATACGAAACGAATTTCGGATTACGGTTGGGCCATAATTTCAATATAGTTTGTCAATGTCTTTCATTATATTAATATTTGTTGTTTTTAAATATTTAAGTGCCACAATTTTAAACACATCAAAACATAAACAAAGTTTTCATCATTTTCGCTCAAAATAGCATATTTGATAATTCGAATAACTAACGACTGGTACTGTTTACCATTAAATATAAAATATTATATTTATAAGTATATTTGATAATTATTGTAACCTAAAATATTTACTAATGTAGTGCCTTGTACTCTTAAGTGTAACATAAATTTATTTTCTTGCTATTTTCAAAAAGCATTCATTTTCAATATTTACTTTCATTGAAAACAACTTCCAACATTCTTGAAAATTAACATAACAAATATATATTCATTTCCATATATTTTTATTAGTAGTGGTATTATTTTAATTATTATTACTACTATGAAACAAATATATGACACACAAATTAAATTCAAGTATCAACACACGTAAATATTTTCAAAATATTGGTTACGGTATGAAAAAAAATTTTTACTTAATTTTACAACAATACTTATTAATCACAATATTTTACATTTATTACATTCTGGTTAAAACTTGACCAAGAATGGACTGAGCAGAGGATGGTTTGTTACACCATTACACTTTTTAAAGTGTCTGCCCTCCTAAATTTTGAAGATACCTACCCACATTATTATTTATTTTTCACCCCGAGATGAGGCCGAATTATAGAACACAAGGTTAAAAATTCAAAATAATCAAGAATGGGATTTACCAAAATTGCTTACTCCGAGCGTTAAAGAAATATTACATTACCCAAAATATATAGGGGGGAACCTCATCTCTATGACTTGGCATATATCTTTGCTAGTTTTTCCATTACTTTGGAAAAGAAACATCAACGGCCATCTGGTAGTCGCATAGCTAATCACAGATGCCTGCTAACATCACAGTAAACAACCTTCCTTTTTTTTTGAAATATCAAAATCATTGCAAGTGTCGATTTCCTAATATACAAGCAGTCCGGCTTAACGAAGTTTTTTGTTTTTATCCTACACCAATCGAGGCTTTTTCAACACAAAGACAATTTTCAAAGGTTTCATTTGCCAATAAACAGCTAACATGAATGTATCAACTAGTACGAGGTTTTCATCGATCCTGATTACATTAGAAAGCGGTTTTTCAACATGTATGATTGCTGCATAGCACAAGAATTTGACTAACTTATCACTGCTTGAATAGCAATTACTTTTTTTTCGTAATAATTTTCGATGTGCACCAATTTTACGGTATTCAGAATGAATACTAAATTGCATTTTTTGTTTCACTAGGTTTTTTCATTTACCTGTATGTTTGACCTTTGTTATGACGTCACGATCAGCTGATAGCACATCACTGACAACAATTGGTGATTGACATTTAATTTTCCTATTACGTTCACTTTCAAATCGATTAGACGTGAAAGATTTATTCACCCGATTACCACATTCTTCCTGAAAAGGTTCGTGGTTTTTATTACTTGCAGGTGATGAGTGGTCAGCACCTGACCCCTTTACTAAATTATTACTTTCTAAGTTACCAGCAGGATCTGATTTGAAATTTTGATCACGCGACAACACAACTTGACATTTACGACTACTTGTCTGAGCATTGGTGCGACTGTGACATTTATTTTTCAAAGAACACTTACGAACAAACTTATGCAATTTAGAAAAACAATACAACATACGTTTGATTCTTTTTAGTTTTCGTCTGACTTCATGTACTTTCTTTTTATATTGCCGGTGCTTTTTGCCATATTGAATCTGTACATTATATTTTCTTACCATTTGACAAACAACATTTCGTAATCTACTAAAATATTCTTGACAGGTTTTTAATTTCTCTTCCCACGTTATTGAGTCATGGTCATTACCATTATGCCTACCTGGCATAAAGCCGTTTGTACAATCTTCTAAATACACAATTTGAGTACAAGTGACTATGCAAAAGGTGACATAATTCATTTGTTCTATCTGTACGTTTTTAACTTTCAACTCACAACTTAAAGAACTACTCTTCTCTTGACAAATCTCAACAACCCTAACAGACACAAAAAATAAACAAATTTTGTAAAACGGAACGCATTCTAATCTACTGGTTAGCAAGGTGCCATAAAAACAATTTTCCTCTAATAAACATAATACACTACAAGGCTGCGTATATGGGCTACTCTCATTCCCGTTTTCAACGCAATTTATTACAACTCTAGTAAACCTTTCTGTAGTGACGCACGCATTGCATCCATGAATGCCTTTTGTTCCTTTACAAAACAAACAAACAATACCAGAAACAGCTGGCTGCTGATTCATGCACACAGCTACACTGGACGTGACCAACTCGATGGTCGGGCGTTGTAATTGAGAAATCTTTTTAACAGCTGGGTCATTATTCTTTTTTCTTTCTAGGATGCTATTCGAGAGAGACAAAACAAATTTTTTGGCTTGGCCTAATTCGACGTTAACGTGACTGACAACAGGAATGATTTCTTTTTCTACCTTTAATTCACACTCAAATATTTCTTCGACCTGTTCAAATTTGTTGTCAAGAAATTCAACATTGGCTTGATTTAAAACAACAGGTGGTAAGTGAAAACTAACACATGGCAAAATAGTACAACGTTTAACACATTCATTTTTCACTGTTTGCGCGTATGCTTTCTGAGCTACGGGGGCAGGGTCCCACATAATTCCTTCAAACTCAGGTTTAACAAATTCAAAGTTATTTTTAGCAAATTTTCTTTCTAATGATACTGTTTTCCTTTTGCGACTCTCGTCATTTTGACTATTTTCTAACTTATTAACATTTGCAAAGGGATGCGGAAATGTTACAGTTTCAGGAGGATCGACAACCTTAACCCCTTTTGGTGGTACTGTTTTACAATTTACCTTCCGTTCATCGCTGGAATCCTTATTACAACTAATATTTTGATATTTTAAATAGTTTTTGTAAATCCTTTCAGCTAACCTTTTTTTTTGCAATACGTACGATATCTGAAATTTCGAAATCGATCTTCAACTTATGTTTAATGTCTGACAAAGAAACAGATTTTGATTTAAAAATACACTCATCTTTAACCTTTCGATAAAGCTCAGATTTGCGTATTTCATGCATTTTAGCCACAATTTTATCTTCAACTCCTGCTCTATGTTCTATATTGCTTTCTAAAAGAAATTTTGCAGCTTCCTGTTTAGCTCTTTTACGAATTTTAGATACTTCCTGATCTACCTTCAAAGCATTTTCAACATCTCGCAAAGTAAATGGTTCTATTGTATATCTGAATTGTCTTTCCACCATTACATACTCTGTTTCTTTTAAAATTTTTCGCATTTCCTTCATGACAGGTATCATTTTTTCATTCACATACATGATGACTGATTTACGAATGCCAAACAAAAAAATTAAAAGGTACTAAAAAGGCACTACGATTTACCTTGATCAAAAATACAATAAGCGTCGCTTTTATGTGGTTTTATCACACGTTCCAGTACATAAATTACTAGTTTCCATTTAGCGGTTCAGGAATTCTGTCTCAGTTCGGAGCGCCATTTCTATGACACGATTGGGTTCGAACCTTACCTGTCCCTCTTCGGGAAGACATATTTGTAACACGATTGGATCGATTCCTGCTTGTCACTGTTCGGGAAAGCCATTTCTATGACACGATTGGATCGTGTTCCTATTCGGGAAACCATATTTGTGACCCGTCTGGGTTCGTATCTTGTTCGGTACGCCTTATTTGTACTAGTACTGGGTTCGATCCTTATGTGTGTCCGTTGTCGGAGTATAGCCTCTAATAACATTACGTAGTTCGGATTCTACAGATCCCTAGGTGGGCTCGGATATCTACAATAGTCCGGGATTCGATCCTCTGCAACTTATGTCTCCTTTATTATTTATTAACAATTTGGATCACCCATCTAAGCCTACCATATAGCCACTGGACACATGTTTCGGAGTTCGAACCGGAACGTTTTAGAGAACCAGCATAAAAGTAGATTTTAATATTATATTTAGCGCTGATGCAATTTATTAATATACGAATTACTAAGTTGCATAGGCGCTAATCACTCGTGCTGTAAAGAAAAGTGAATTAGATTGCTTTTTTAAGTTAACACATATAAATTTAAACCATGATTATTATTTTGAAAGGATACTCAAATTTCGATTTTTGATTTTAATTCATGACACTAAAACTTTACGAACATATAATACATCACTTTTGGCACTTCAAATGGATAACTGATAATGATATTTTAATTTAGGCCCATTTATTATTGAGAACGCGGTTGACGCGGTTGCCACGAATTATTCGTAATGTTTCGTTATATTGCCGATTCACACATTTTCACTGTTGCTGCTCACTCATTTTGACACTGGAAGGAGGACTATCTTCTGTGATTCCAGGGGGGTGTCCTGAAGGTTGCGGGCTGCTCTCCTTTCATCTTCTTCCCAATGAACTAATCACTTTTCATTGCTCAACGATTTTAAATACATTTGTTCATGTTGTAAGCACATTTATTTTACAAGCACTCCTTTGATGTAGTGGAACATTATAACTACGTTGTGCGAAGAACATATTGTTATAAGTAGTAGTAGTGTATGTTCATTTATTTTAGTCTCCATGGCAAACACAAACTGTTATCGCACCGAGGACCATTGTCAGACCATTTGTGGTTGTTTTGCCGGGTGTATATCTAACACTAACTTTACTTTTCTCTCCGTCTCCTCTTGTTGCTAGGCAACAACTCTCTTTGCCACGCAATTAGGTGATGTCAGAAGTTAAAAATAGCTATGACAACTTATAGATAGGAATGTTTGGAGACGACGATTGTTTTTTGTGCTGAATTTTAGCTCCTTATTTGGGAAGGAGAGAGGAACTTTACGATTTCCTTTGCAGACGAGACGCACATACATATATGCACATTCGTTTGTTGGCTGAGAGAAAAATTCTTGTGAGCACTTTTATGCGAGGTTTATTTAGAAAGTTAAATTTTTTTTAAAAAAAATTGACTGAGCTGAACCGTATGGTTACAAAGGCGCTCGACAGGACGTTTGTTTTCGAGCGAAGAGGAAAAACAAACAGAACCCTGCAACACTGATCACTTCACTAGTGTCACCAAATTTCTTCCACTGGTCTTCAAAGGGTTAACATCACTTAAGTCTTCTTGAGATGATAAACGAAAAAATTTTAAAGTCCTTTCGGAAATACGGTAACGAACACGTGGGCCATACGAAACGAATTTCGGATTACGGTTGGGCCATAATTTCAATATAGTTTGTCAATGTCTTTCATTATATTAATATTTGTTGTTTTTAAATATTTAAGTGCCACAATTTTAAACACATCAAAACATAAACAAAGTTTTCATCATTTTCGCTCAAAATAGCATATTTGATAATTCGAATAACTAACGACTGGTACTGTTTACCATTAAATATAAAATATTATATTTATAAGTATATTTGATAATTATTGTAACCTAAAATATTTACTAATGTAGTGCCTTGTACTCTTAAGTGTAACATAAATTTATTTTCTTGCTATTTTCAAAAAGCATTCATTTTCAATATTTACTTTCATTGAAAACAACTTCCAACATTCTTGAAAATTAACATAACAAATATATATTCATTTCCATATATTTTTATTAGTAGTGGTATTATTTTAATTATTATTACTACTATGAAACAAATATATGACACACAAATTAAATTCAAGTATCAACACACGTAAATATTTTCAAAATATTGGTTACGGTATGAAAAAAAATTTTTACTTAATTTTACAACAATACTTATTAATCACAATATTTTACATTTATTACATTCTGGTTAAAACTTGACCAAGAATGGACTGAGCAGAGGATGGTTTGTTACACCATTACACTTTTTAAAGTGTCTGCCCTCCTAAATTTTGAAGATACCTACCCACATTATTATTTATTTTTCACCCCGAGATGAGGCCGAATTATAGAACACAAGGTTAAAAATTCAAAATAATCAAGAATGGGATTTACCAAAATTGCTTACTCCGAGCGTTAAAGAAATATTACATTACCCAAAATATATAGGGGGGAACCTCATCTCTATGACTTGGCATATATCTTTGCTAGTTTTTCCATTACTTTGGAAAAGAAACATCAACGGCCATCTGGTAGTCGCATAGCTAATCACAGATGCCTGCTAACATCACAGTAAACAACCTTCCTTTTTTTTTGAAATATCAAAATCATTGCAAGTGTCGATTTCCTAATATACAAGCAGTCCGGCTTAACGAAGTTTTTTGTTTTTATCCTACACCAATCGAGGCTTTTTCAACACAAAGACAATTTTCAAAGGTTTCATTTGCCAATAAACAGCTAACATGAATGTATCAACTAGTACGAGGTTTTCATCGATCCTGATTACATTAGAAAGCGGTTTTTCAACATGTATGATTGCTGCATAGCACAAGAATTTGACTAACTTATCACTGCTTGAATAGCAATTACTTTTTTTTCGTAATAATTTTCGATGTGCACCAATTTTACGGTATTCAGAATGAATACTAAATTGCATTTTTTGTTTCACTAGGTTTTTTCATTTACCTGTATGTTTGACCTTTGTTATGACGTCACGATCAGCTGATAGCACATCACTGACAACAATTGGTGATTGACATTTAATTTTCCTATTACGTTCACTTTCAAATCGATTAGACGTGAAAGATTTATTCACCCGATTACCACATTCTTCCTGAAAAGGTTCGTGGTTTTTATTACTTGCAGGTGATGAGTGGTCAGCACCTGACCCCTTTACTAAATTATTACTTTCTAAGTTACCAGCAGGATCTGATTTGAAATTTTGATCACGCGACAACACAACTTGACATTTACGACTACTTGTCTGAGCATTGGTGCGACTGTGACATTTATTTTTCAAAGAACACTTACGAACAAACTTATGCAATTTAGAAAAACAATACAACATACGTTTGATTCTTTTTAGTTTTCGTCTGACTTCATGTACTTTCTTTTTATATTGCCGGTGCTTTTTGCCATATTGAATCTGTACATTATATTTTCTTACCATTTGACAAACAACATTTCGTAATCTACTAAAATATTCTTGACAGGTTTTTAATTTCTCTTCCCACGTTATTGAGTCATGGTCATTACCATTATGCCTACCTGGCATAAAGCCGTTTGTACAATCTTCTAAATACACAATTTGAGTACAAGTGACTATGCAAAAGGTGACATAATTCATTTGTTCTATCTACGTTTTTAATTTTCAACTCACAACTTAAAGAACTACTCTTCTCTTGACAAATCTCAGCAACCCTAACAGACACAAAAAATAAACAAATTTTGTAAAACGGAACGCATTCTAATCTACTGGTTAGCAAGGTGCCATAAAAACAATTTTCCTCTAATAAACATAATACACTACAAGGCTGCGTATATGGGCTACTCTCATTCCCGTTTTCAACGCAATTTATTACAACTCTAGTAAACCTTTCTGTAGTGACGCACGCATTGCATCCATGAATGCCTTTTGTTCCTTTACAAAACAAACAAACAATACCAGAAACAGCTGGCTGCTGATTCATGCACACAGCTACACTGGACGTGACCAACTCGATGGTCGGGCGTTGTAATTGAGAAATCTTTTTAACAGCTGGGTCATTATTCTTTTTTCTTTCTAGGATGCTATTCGAGAGAGACAAAACAAATTTTTTGGCTTGGCCTAATTCGACGTTAACGTGACTGACAACAGGAATGATTTCTTTTTCTACCTTTAATTCACACTCAAATATTTCTTCGACCTGTTCAAATTTGTTGTCAAGAAATTCAACATTGGCTTGATTTAAAACAACAGGTGGTAAGTGAAAACTAACACATGGCAAAATAGTACAACGTTTAACACATTCATTTTTCACTGTTTGCGCGTATGCTTTCTGAGCTACGGGGGCAGGGTCCCACATAATTCCTTCAAACTCAGGTTTAACAAATTCAAAGTTATTTTTAGCAAATTTTCTTTCTAATGATACTGTTTTCCTTTTGCGACTCTCGTCATTTTGACTATTTTCTAACTTATTAACATTTGCAAAGGGATGCGGAAATGTTACAGTTTCAGGAGGATCGACAACCTTAACCCCTTTTGGTGGTACTGTTTTACAATTTACCTTCCGTTCATCGCTGGAATCCTTATTACAACTAATATTTTGATATTTTAAATAGTTTTTGTAAATCCTTTCAGCTAACCTTTTTTTTTGCAATACGTACGATATCTGAAATTTCGAAATCGATCTTCAACTTATATTTAATGTCTGACAAAGAAACAGATTTTGATTTAAAAATACACTCATCTTTAACCTTTCGATAAAGCTCAGATTTGCGTATTTCATGCATTTTAGCCACAATTTTATCTTCAACTCCTGCTCTATGTTCTATATTGCTTTCTAAAAGAAATTTTGCAGCTTCCTGTTTAGCTCTTTTACGAATTTTAGATACTTCCTGATCTACCTTCAAAGCATTTTCAACATCTCGCAAAGTAAATGGTTCTATTGTATATCTGAATTGTCTTTCCACCATTACATACTCTGTTTCTTTTAAAATTTTTCGCATTTCCTTCATGACAGGTATCATTTTTTCATTCACATACATGATGACTGATTTACGAATGCCAAACAAAAAAATTAAAAGGTACTAAAAAGGCACTACGATTTACCTTGATCAAAAATACAATAAGCGTCGCTTTTATGTGGTTTTATCACACGTTCCAGTACATAAATTACTAGTTTCCATTTAGCGGTTCAGGAATTCTGTCTCAGTTCGGAGCGCCATTTCTATGACACGATTGGGTTCGAACCTTACCTGTCCCTCTTCGGGAAGACATATTTGTAACACGATTGGATCGATTCCTGCTTGTCACTGTTCGGGAAAGCCATTTCTATGACACGATTGGATCGTGTTCCTATTCGGGAAACCATATTTGTGACCCGTCTGGGTTCGTATCTTGTTCGGTACGCCTTATTTGTACTAGTACTGGGTTCGATCCTTATGTGTGTCCGTTGTCGGAGTATAGCCTCTAATAACATTACGTAGTTCGGATTCTACAGATCCCTAGGTGGGCTCGGATATCTACAATAGTCCGGGATTCGATCCTCTGCAACTTATGTCTCCTTTATTATTTATTAACAATTTGGATCACCCATCTAAGCCTACCATATAGCCACTGGACACATGTTTCGGAGTTCGAACCGGAACGTTTTAGAGAACCAGCATAAAAGTAGATTTTAATATTATATTTAGCGCTGATGCAATTTATTAATATACGAATTACTAAGTTGCATAGGCGCTAATCACTCGTGCTGTAAAGAAAAGTGAATTAGATTGCTTTTTTAAGTTAACACATATAAATTTAAACCATGATTATTATTTTGAAAGGATACTCAAATTTCGATTTTTGATTTTAATTCATGACACTAAAACTTTACGAACATATAATACATCACTTTTGGCACTTCAAATGGATAACTGATAATGATATTTTAATTTAGGCCCATTTATTATTGAGAACGCGGTTGACGCGGTTGCCACGAATTATTCGTAATGTTTCGTTATATTGCCGATTCACACATTTTCACTGTTGCTGCTCACTCATTTTGACACTGGAAGGAGGACTATCTTCTGTGATTCCAGGGGGGTGTCCTGAAGGTTGCGGGCTGCTCTCCTTTCATCTTCTTCCCAATGAACTAATCACTTTTCATTGCTCAACGATTTTAAATACATTTGTTCATGTTGTAAGCACATTTATTTTACAAGCACTCCTTTGATGTAGTGGAACATTATAACTACGTTGTGCGAAGAACATATTGTTATAAGTACAGTAGTAGTGTATGTTCATTTATTTTAGTCTCCATGGCAAACACAAACTGTTATCGCACCGAGGACCATTGTCAGACCATTTGTGGTTGTTTTGCCGGGTGTATATCTAACACTAACTTTACTTTTCTCTCCGTCTCCTCTTGTTGCTAGGCAACAACTCGCTTTGCCACGCAATTAGGTGATGTCAGAAGTTAAAAATAGCTATGACAACTTATAGATAGGAATGTTTAGAGACGACGATTGTTTTTTGTGCTGAATTTTAGCTCCTTATTTGGGAAGGAGAGAGTATTCGTGGACTGTATTATTTTGAACACAAAGTTCGTTGTACAATATACTATTTATTATATTGTAAACACACAACTAAATACACTAATTGCTATGCATAAGCAACTACACACTATGCAGTCACACACACCACGTTGACACTTATAAAGAACTATCAATCGTCCCAGTGTTGCCAAATACAAAACAAAAGAATAATGAAATGCGGCCGAACATACCGCCCACCTTGAAATATCATTTCAACACTACATATTATTCTACACATTACTCTACACTACACATTCTACATATTATTCTTCATTAAATGGAAGAGGAGAAATTTTTACAATTGGTCGTTTGAAGACACCTTTGCTCGTTTTAATAGTAACAGTTCTAACAATATTATCTACACCAGGATGAACAGCAACTACTCTTGCTAAATTCCAATGCTGAGGAGATGTCTTATCTTCCTTCACTAACACTAAATCATTGACCTTGATATTAGCATGTTTACACCACCATTTTGGCCTTTGTTGCAGCCGAGACAAATATTCTGTTTGCCAACGGTTCCAAAAATGTTGGACCAACCTTTGAGTTAATTGCCAGCGTGACAAATGATTGATTTTTAATTCACACAAATTTGGTTCAGGTATTGCTACTAGTGAATCGTGAATTAAAAAATGACCAGGAGTTAATACCTGATAGTCATTAGGATCAGAAGATAGAGCAGTTAATGGTCTAGAATTTAAACATGCTTCAATCTGACACAAAACTGTATACATTTCTTCAAATGTGAGTATAGTGTTACCAACTACACGTCTCAAGTTGTACTTGACAGACTTTACACCAGCTTCCCATATGCCTCCAAAGTGAGGTGAGGATGGTGGATTAAAATGCCAATTTATAGATTGCACACTGAGGTAATTACATACAGACTCTTTTGAATCACCATTCGTTACAAGTTTCAGTAAGGATTTTAATTCTCTGTTTGCACCTATGAAATTTGAACCACAATCACTGTAAATATCAGTAAGTTTTCCCCTTCTAGCTATAAAACGTTTCAAAGCTGCAATAAATGACTCTGTTGAAGCATCACTTACCAATTCTAAGTGGATTGCCTTGACACTGAAACAAATGAAGAGTGCTACATAACCTTTGAACAATTTTGAATTTCGACTTTTCATATTTTTTAACCTTAGTGGACCTGCATAATCTAAACCGCAATGCAAAAATGGACGAGTTGGTGTTACTCTACCAACAGGAAGTTGACCCATTAATTGGGAGGCTGTTACACTTGACTGTTTGTGACATATTACACAACTTTTTACAATTTTCCTTACAAAGTCACGACCACCAATAATCCAAAACCTTTGTTGCAAAACAGATAAAAGTAACTGTGAACCTGCATGAAGATGCTTTATATGTTCAGATTTTACAAGAAGTTCTGTAATTCTAGCATGTTTTGGAAGTAAGATAGGATATTTGAAATCATATGTTACATTAGCATTTTGCAAGCGACCTCCAACTCTCATCAAGAAATGGATTTAAACACAATAGTTTGCTATTATAAGGCAAAGGTTTTTTCATACGTAAGTATTTTATCTCAAGTGGATATTCTGATTCTTGAGCTTGTTTTATCCAATGCATTAATGCATTTGACAACTCCTTTGTAGTTAATGGTCCACTACATCTTAACTCCTGTTTACTTTTGCTATTCCTAATAAATCTTTTACACCAAGCAGTAACACGAACTAACCTAGATAATGATGAAAATTTATCTACTATTGTACAGTCAACCTTAATGTGCATGTTAACAGTTAAAGACTTTTGCTCACATTGAACAGAATCTAGATTTTTGCAATTAATATTTACAATAGGTAACTCTGATTCCATCAACCACTTTGGCCCATTCCACCATAGTGAATAAGACTCTAATTGTGACGGATTCAAACCACGAGAACTACAATCAGCTGGGTTGTCTTTGCTCGATGTGTGCGCCCATTTAATAAAAATTGATTGTTGAATCTCAGATACTCGGTTAGCCACAAATGTTTTCCACTTACTCGGACATGAAGAAAGCCATGCTAACACAATAGTAGAATCTGTGTAACAGACAACTTGTTCAAACTTGATTAACATTGCCTTAATGACCGTATTGACTAATCTACATAACAATACTGCAGCACACAATTCTAACCTAGGTATTGATATTTGCTTTATAGGGGCAACTTTGGTCTTTGCAGCAATTAGGTATACTTGCACATTTCCAGATGTATCTATACAACGTACATATGCTACTGCAGCATACGCCTTTTCGCTAGCATCTGAGAACCCAATTAGATCATATTTCACAATATTTTCAGAAGAAATACACCTTTTGATCTTAATCTGTCTCAACAATGGCAATTCTTGACAATATACTTCCCACGAGCGAGCAATATCATTCGGAAGTACGTCATCCCATTCAATTTTTAATTTCCATAATGATTGTAGCAACAATTTTGCAACAATGGATACTGGAGATAACCAACCAAGCGGATCATACAATTTTGCAATATCAGATAGTAACATTCGTTTTGTCATTACTGACTTATAAGTGGGAACAACAATAGAAAATGAAAATGAATCACTTGATGGATTCCACTGTATACCTAAAGCTTTTACATTCTCATCTTCATTAAAACAAATTAACGACTGAGTTTCTCTTAAGTGAGAAGGTATACTATTTAGCACATTCATGTCGTTCGTAGACCATTTTCTTAATTCGAAACCACCTTTGTGTAATAATGCTGTTAATTCTGAGTACAATACCATTGCCTCACTACTATCAGCTGCACCTGAAACTAAATTATCAACAAAGAAATCATTCATGACTAATTCTGCAGCTCTGGGATAACAATAACCTTCATCTACAGCTAACTGTTGCAAACACTTTACAGCGAGATATGGAGCCGAACTGGTTCCATAAGTAACAGTTAACAATCTAAAATCACTAATAGGTTGGTCAACTGTTTCTCTCCACACTATTCTCTGGTAATCAGAATCAGTTTGATCTACCTTAACTTGTCTGTACATTTTTGCTATATCAGCACACAATGCAATTGGATGAGTTCTGAACCTTAATATTAATGGGATAATATCATCTTGTAATTTTGGACCTACCATTAAGTTGTCATTGAGAGATACTCCACTGCTAGTTTTAGCACTACCATCAAATACAACTCGCAATTTAGTGGTAGAACTACTTTCATTTAAGACACAATGATGCGGCAGATAATAAGATTCAGATACAAGCTTATCAAGTTTTACATCAGGAATTTTTCCCATGTGACCTAAGTCTAAGTACTCCTTCATGAAATCACAATATTGTTTACATAAATCAGGATCTTTCTGTAACTTACGTTCCATCTAGCATAATCGCTTTACTGCTGTGTCCCGTGATACCCCTAGAGGTTCAACATTTTCTTTAAAAGGCAATTTTACAATGTATTTACCATCAACATCACGTTTGTAAGTTTCAGCAAAATACTGCTCACATTTTTGCTCTTCAACGGATAAATGTTGTACAGTTGGCAACTCCTCTACTTCCCAGAATCTTTGCAATGTTTTATTGAGATCAACAGAAACAAAATATGACTGAACACTTGATGTGTTATTCGTTAAGTTAATCTGACCACACAATACCCAACCTAACACCGTTTCAATGGCAGACGGAGCTCCATTCGTACTTACGTGTCTCCCACTGAGCAACAATAATGGGAAAACATCAGCACCTAACAACACATCAATAGGGCCGCTTTTATTAAACTGTGGATCTGCTAAGTTTACTTGTTTCACAATTTCCCAATTACCTATATTTTGAATAGTTACTCTGGGTAAGTTACTTGTGATTCTTGGGACTACTATTGCTTTAGTATGAATATTATTATTACTGTACAATGACTGAAAACACAAATCAACTATTGCATGAGAATTTCCAACGTTAGAACCAGTAACACCTGATATGCTCATGTTTATTTTCTCTTTGTTTATGCGTAATTTCTGGACGCAACGTTCAGTTACAAACGATAATTCACTACCACAGTCGATAAGAGCACGAAATTGTATCAACTTATTTGCATTATCTTTGATATTTATGACAGCGGTGGACAACAACACCTGAGGAATTAGTTTTTGATTTATAGAATGAGAACAATTTACATTATCTACTTTATCCTTCTTTTCAAAATGCAATAAAGTATGATGTTTTTTGTTGCAAGTGTGGCAACCCTGCTTCACACTACACTTATTCACGGAACAATTTAAGGTCAAACAATTGAAACAAAGCGAATTCTTTTTCACAAAACTATGCCTATCATTCACTGACATATTTATGAACTTTTGACACTTATATAGCTTGTGGTTATTTTTACACATGATACATGACACAATTGGACTTGAATGATGAACTAACGTGTTGCCTTTTTTGTTTGCTTTTAAAGCAGACGTGTCTGCCGGTGACCTTGCACTCACTGCAGCTAATGCTTTGGCACGTTGTAATATGAACTCTTTCAGCTGGTCGAAAGTTGGTTGTTCGTTTTTCTTCAATGAAAGCTCCCATTGTTTTCTGGTGTTCTTATCTAGCTTCTCACCCACATGGTAAATTAAAATCACATCCCAATGTTCCACTGGAAGGCCCAAGGATTTAAGTTCACACACACACTGAACACTATTGTCAACCAATCTTCGTAACTCACCTGATGACTCATTCTTCACAGCTGGTTGAGTAACAAACTTGCTCAAAATATGATTTGCTAGCTCCCTCACGTCTTCATATCTTGATTTAAGTAACTCCCATGCTACTTTATAGTTATCATCAGATATGGAAATAGACTGCAACAATACAGCAGGTTCTCCTGATACAGCTGTCTTCAAATACTGCAACTTTTGAGCATTTCCTAACCGATTGTTATTATGAACAGCAGCAACAAATAAGTCACGAAACGATAGCCAATCTTGCACTCTACCACAAAATGTAGGGAGTTCTAAGTCTGGCAACTTCACATCTGTGCACTGTTTATTAGATGTATTTACCTGTTCAGTATTAGGTGACTGCATATTGTACAAAATTTCTAAGACAGAGTCCAACTTATTTTGCACTTCATTAAATTCTCCGTCATATTTTGCAAACTCACTTTCACCACCCACAGAAATGAACTTTGTAATGAGCTCTGTGCAATCGCTATGTAATTGCGTAGCACGTTCAGTGTACAGCTTGATACTGAAGTTAGGCTTGTCTTTATTCTCGTTCACTTTATGTATTAACCTTGTCACTTCACGTTTCAAGACAGTTTTCTTACCTATGAGTTCTTCCATTGTTATAATTCTGCACCACTTTGACAATGCACTACAAAATGAAGATACTGCGCCACAAGTTCGCAAACCATGCACATGCACAACTGGAACAAAATCCGGTCGGTAAGGACCAATTTAATATTCGTGGACTGTATTATTTTGAACACAAAGTTCGTTGTACAATATACTATTTATTATATTGTAAACACACAACTAAATACACTAATTGCTATGCATAAGCAACTACACACTATGCAGTCACACACACCACGTTGACACTTATAAAGAACTATCAATCGTCCCAGTGTTGCCAAATACAAAACAAAAGAATAATGAAATGCGGCCGAACAGAGAGGAACTTTACGATTTCCGTTGCAGACGAGACGCACATACATATATGCACATTCATTTGTTGGCTGAGAGAAAAATTCTTGTGAGCACTTTTATGCGAGGTTTATTTAGAAAGTTAAATTTTTTTTTAAAAAAATTGACTGAGCTGAACCGTATGGTTACAGGATTCACAGGTAAACAACATTTTTTGAAATCTTCATGAAAAGCTAATTTACCTGAATTTTTTTTATATGCAAGCAAAGCTGTGATTATTAAAATGGACATTCATTATTAATTTTACATAATATGGTAATTTTATATATATTAAGCAAACTACGGAAATTGCCGCTTCAATCTCTTAAAGCGTAAATCAGTTGCTCACAGGTTTGTAGTACAGATTTTATATAGCATATTTGACCTGTCTAACAATTCTAAATGTTGTTACATATTATGGTGAATGAAACAAACTTCTTCGCTACTCACACTCTTTTGCAACATGACGACGTTGAACACATTGAAATGACATAGGTGCACTCGGACCAACATTGAAAAAATAAAGAAAACTTTTGGGTTGGAAGGTTCTGTGGTTCTTGTCAAACTGTAATGCGGAGGACTATTGGAGCAATAATAAATTAAGTAGTCTTGCACTACCAAGATCGGTATTGTCGCAAAACAGATATCAACTTCTGTTGCGATTGTGGCATTTTGCCGACAACGAAACTGCTAATGATAATAGACTTCATAAAGTAGAAAACATCCTAAATCTGTTGATTAGCAAATATCAATGTTTATATCCTCGAGGAGGAAAGGTGTGCATGGATTAATCTATTATCCTCTGACGAGGCCGACTATCGTTCCATCAGCATGTAACATCGAACCGCAACTAATACGAAATGATTGTCTCTTAAGTTATCTAGTGATAATGGTTATGCATGGTATTTGGTAGAACTGTAAATAAAGATAGTCAATTCCGTAGGGAGTGGTTGTCATTGATTACAGGACATTTTGGTGAAGGACGTTATCTTACGTAGACAATTATTTTAACATTATTGCTCTAAATATCACTTGTTGCGCGAAAACTCTCATCTCGTTGGGATCTTGTGAAATAAGAAAAAAAAAAACATTCATAAGGAAGTGAAATGTATGAAGTTGAGAGGAAAAGAGGTTAATGGTAAAAAATCAGGAGGAGGTGTTTCAGTTTTGAAGTTGAAAGGCCAAAGAGATATCCTAATGATTTCCACTGCTAAGTCTGCAGACGACTATCTCTTGAAAACCTTTCGTTGCCAAGAACTTAAAAAACCTAAGTGCATTGCAAATTACAACCACGAAAGGAATTTATACTTGTGACCAGATAGCCATATATAGTACAATTCTAGAAGATATACAAAGTGGTAAGGAAAAATTGTTATTTAGGCAATTTGAGGTACAAACCTTGTAATTGCTCAGTATCTCTATAATAGTAATATCTTGAGAGACAAGATGAAAATCAAGGAATTTCACGACGCCATAATGGAATCTTTATGTTGCGCATCAATCCAAGATAAATCAGCTCCTACTGTACCAGCAAACAGGAAAATAGTGAACATCAGCTAATTTTCACACCTGCACGTATTTTCCCCAACAAAGTTCGAGAAAGGTGTACGGGGTGCTACAAAAGCTACGCGAGAAGAGGGGGGTCAACACAAGGACAAAGGAAATAGGTCATACAAGCTATCTGGGATGCGAGCGTACGCAATCCATATATGTGCCCAGAATGTATCAACAACACGCACTAAAATGGCCTAATCGTTTTATAGACCTATCATACTTTATGGGACAGGAAGTGATAATTTACATGGGTAGTGTAAATATGTATTACATATAGTATAATATTAGCATCAATATTAAAATATATAGAGTAAACTTTGAACAAATGCGTAAAGATTTTACTTTTTGTATACTCTTTGATTGCCTTGTGCACGTTAGGTTCAGTTTTATGGTACCTAGTACATATGTCTTTAATAGATGCTATACGAACTTAATATAACCTACACAAACCAACGTTTCCACAATACACCAAAAATACGTATGAAAAATAAAGATGGTAATCTACAAATTGCGGATTTCGGATGGATTAGCTAAATGTTTACATATTTTATTTAGCGAAAATATACTCACAGAGAGGAAAGTAGTCAACTGGCGCGAGAATTACTACTGCAGAATGTTTTTCTAGGTCCCTGAACGCCAATAAGTTGTTATAGATATATGTGTATACTCACATCGATAAGAACTTTTCTTACGTATGAGATATGATAGATAGGATACATGAAGCATAGACGGAAGACGTCATTTGTATAACGTATAATAAAGACCGCATAACAAATGGCAATAACGAGCTTTAAGATGCAATAGCAGAAAGCAAGTATTTGATATGGAACTGTTTGCATATCATTAGTGTTTCTTATCTAGCTCGATATCCATTAGCGTTTTGATTGATTTTGTTGCAGGTTACATAAAAACACTGTTTCCAGGAAAGCATATATGTTTACTACACGGAAGGATATAAATTGTCATTCAGGTGGGAAATCTCATATTTGCAAGCAGTCTTACGCTGGGTTTCCTCAATCACATTTCGCAACAGATATGTTAAAAAACACAGGTGAAAAACCGCACAAATTCGGAGAGTGTAGAAAGGAATCCAAAGTACCTTCAAGTTTTGTTGGACACATGTTAACAAAAACAGATGAAAAACTCCTCATATGCCATCATTGTCGAAAGGGATTCTATAAACGTTCAAGTTTGGTTACACACATGTTAATACATACTGGTAAAAAGCCTCACACATGCCAAGATTGTGGGAAGGGGTTCAATCGACGATTCAATTTGGCTGTGCACATGTTAGTACATACAGGTGAAAAACCTCACACATGCCAAGAGTGTTGTAAAAGATTTAAACATAGTTCATATTTGAAAACACACATGTTAACACATACCGGTGATAAGGGACATATGTGCCAAAATTGTGGTCAAAGGTTTACACGAAGTTCATATTTGAAAAAACACATGTTAATACATACAGGTGAAAAGCCTCACAAATGTCAAGATTGTGGAACGGGATTCAATCTACGATACAGTTTGGCTACGCACATGTTAATACATACTGGTGAAAAGCCTCACACATGCCAAGATTGTGGTAGGGGATTCAATCAACGATCCCATTTGGCTATGCACATGTTAATACATACAGATGAAAAACCTCACACATGCCAAGAGTGTTGTAAAAAATTTAAACATAGTTCATATTTGAAAAAACACATGCTGATTCATAGAGGTCACAAATTTCACATATGCCATGATTGTGGAAAGGGATTCAATCAACGATCGTATTTGGCTAAGCACATGCTAATACATACAGGTGAAAAACTTCATAAATGCGAAGAGTGTGGTAAGGGATTTATTCATAAAAATCATTTGACTAGTCACATGTTAACACATACAGGTGAGAAGCCTCACACATGCCAGCATTGTGGTAAAAGGTTTAGACGAGGTACATATTTGAAGGCACACATATTAATACATAAAGGTGATAAGCCTCACACATGACAATATTGTGGCAACGGAATGAATCAACTGGTTTGGCTAGCCATATGCTAATACATACACGTGAAAATTCTCACACATGCAAACTATATGGCATGGAATCGGTCAAAGTCCACGGTGAGCTTTACTCATGTACGTACGTGAAAATACTCACACGTGCCTTGATTGTGGAAAGGCATAAAGTAGTGAATCATGTTTAGCTAGACACATATTTGTACATACTTGTGAAAAGTAGACACATACTAACATTGTGAAAAGGAATTTGGCCAAAGTTCACAGTTGTACACACACATGTTAACATAGAGGTGGAAAAGATGACACCAAGAGTGTGGAAAGAGATTTTTTCAGATTTTGTAACACCTTTTGATCCCGAGATTTATGTAATCTAAGATCACATTTATATCACGTGTTCGTGTTTGCAAGTGAGAAAGTCAAACTTGTCAAGAGTTGAGTATGCTTCACTTAGGAGGAACTTTCGTTCGTGTTAAGAGTGCGAGAAAGAATTTAACCGAAATTCAACTTTTGCAAGTCAGGTGTTTATATATACAGTTGAGATAAAACAGGACCTAAGAGTGTTGGGTATTAGGGAGGTTCAGATGTGGCAAAATATACAATGTGGTTAAATATTCGGATTAAAGTCAATTTAGGTCAAACAACTGAAAACTTCTTCGTCGCAAGATTGTGTTGACGTTAGCAGCAAAGATTGGAAACCAATCTGGTGAAGTTTTGAAGGCGTTATATTCAAAACTAATTTCTCCAAAATATAGAGTGAATGACGGTATATGTATGAGTGTATATAGGTGTGCAAACATATAAAGCTAAAAACCTTCATACAAGCAAAGAGAGTAAAAAACGACTAAGTTCAAAACTAAATTTAGCAATACATTTTAAGAGATAAGAGTGACACATATAAATGGCATATAGAGTACAGAAAGGAGATAAAAATATCCCTGACGTCTAAGAAATGCAGAAAGAACATTAAAATTTGGCACAATCCATTTTCACATATAAAAGAAGAATATTCTCAAAAAATCAAAATATAAAGATGGTTAAGTATGCATAAGTTTACATGTAGACAAAAAATTTCACGTCTTAATGGTGGAAAAGAATTAGGTTCAAAATTCAATACTTTGAAAACACTTCTTTAAAACCAAACACTTCTATAAAAATATTCATACACCAAACTAAATATATATCTTATATATTGAAGTACCGTATCCTCAAAGTAGTGTCATACCTTTAAACTTCGTGTTTGTTGATTGAAAAGGCAAGCACATACTGATCCATGTAAAATTTTCCGTTCTTACTATTGTGTTTTTTGGAAAATATACGTATGACAGTTAAAAACTGATAAGAAAAAAACATACGTAAGTGATTCTTATTTAAGTTTCCTCTTAAACGTGACAAGCTTAATAACGCAAGACAGTGCCGTAGCCGGGAAAAAACAGATCTGCTTGCTGCCTCCGATCTCAACGAAAGTCAATAGCCAAGAAGTCATAAGTTCACTTTATAATGTTCGCTATATTTAGTACCCGAGCCATGGTCAGTCTCTGTTTGCAAACAGAGGCTTTACACGTCGCGAGTTTCTGAGTTTGATTCACTGACTCTTTTTGTTACAACTTCATACACACACACACACATATATATATATATAAGCATAAGTCAATATATATGCGCAAGCAAGAATGACGCGTTCTGACTACGCATTAATTGCTGCTAATTCTGAATCATGAGTCAGTGGTAAAGCTATCGAAATAAATTAGCATTGCACTGCTTCGAGAAAGCGGGATACATGAGAAACGATGAAGTGACCATGCATCTCCCAGTTAAAAAAGTGGCACTTGCGATAGTAAATCTATATCAACTGCGAAAGAGCGTTTAGTAATTCCCTTTATGTTTTAGCAAATGTTATCACTTCTCTATTGGGCAATCTTGTTGTCTCTCAGAAAACCTAAAATCAGTTACTGTTCTGTAGGCCAGGGCCACATATTTTTTGGGGATACTTGGATCTTAAGGAATAAATTAATCTTCTAAAATTTCTGATATGGCCATTTCTATATTAAACTTTACTCCTCACGGGGAATCCTGGTATAAACGCTCATTCGAAAATGAGATTTCGTGTAGCTGAATATTAAATACAAAGTAGATAACAATTTTATCAATAATTTCCGGAGGGGGTGAGAGCTCTAAAGTGCAGCTTTGGGCGCCAGAATATGTTGATTTGGATACATACGTGGTTAGCCTTTTACTTCAAACGTTTCAAAGCCTATGTGTAAAAGTATCTATATAATGCTTTGCTGTATATTGTCGAGAGGAGTACAAATTATACATTTGAATTCGGTAGCCAGATCATAGTTTTGTTGCCATTTCATCTCGTGCAGTTTTAATTTATGCAATTTGTGACGAATTCGATACATAGAAAAACGTTTTTTAAGCTTAAATTAACTAGGCGCCAGACTATATATATATCCAGTCGCCATTCTTAGAGGTCTGTACACATACATATTTTATGATTGATATTTGAAGCACTCTCGTAATGAGGTTTCGGTTACGCCAATGAAGTTGGATACTCTACTCATGGACTTGCTTTGAGTATGTAGTTTTATTTTATCTTTAGATTAAGCACGCATTTAGAATGTAGCTATATTTCTGGGAATGAAATCAAGAATGGACCACCGCTTTGACAATCTGATTTTATTAACAACTACACTAGCATATAATTACAATTTTAAGTTTATCGGCGTACGGATTTTCAGTTTCCATTCCAAAAAGCAGTATCAGGGGCGCAATAGTGTAGTCAGTAAGGATTATCAGTTTGCCTAGCAACTGAATGAATCAAGTTCCAATCCGTCTACGGGTGGTATTTTTTTGTGAATCCATTTGTGGCTGTGGGACCTACCGGTTTTAAAAGCAATAGTTTCGACATTCTATTTTGTAAAGGTGCCATAGAAAAAATATGATTGCTTAAGTTTCAAAGCAGGGAATAGTTATGTCCATTTCGACGATGTATGACACACAGCGGGTTTTTATTAACCAGCATAGAATACACAGTTTGCACAAAGCTGGCAATGTTATATAAGAAACTCAAGAAATTAGTTGCCAGAGTATTACGGTTTCTCACGAATACTTCATAATACAAAATATATTGACGTTCAATTTTTCTGCCAACCAAACTAATCTTGAACAGGAAGGTCAATGCTCTGCATAAAATTGAAAATTAACATTAAGAACTTATGAAATTAATTATATAAAAAAGTAGCTCAAATTCATCCTTTGCTTGTTGAAAGTTCAGCTCTTGTTTTGAAGATTATAAGTTCTGTAGCTGAAGGTTCCTTGCTTTTCTCACAATGACCCGCTTTGGATTTTGGTATGTTTCAATACAGTTTTAACAGTGTAAACCGAGCATAAAAATATTCAATGGAACCGGAATAGTAATGTCCCTATTTTAAAGGAAATCCTGAAGTTACAGATATTACGAAGTTACAGATATTAGAATTCCCTAAAATGTAACGTAGGTCCGTTTCTACAACAAAATTAAATTTATATTTCCCAAACTAGAAAACATTCTAATAGAGCAGATCCAATGGCGGACACTAAGGGATAATTTATGTGTGAAAATGGCATAATCTATTTTCAAGATTCTAATTTTTCTTATTGAAGTATCATGAAGAAATTTGTGCTGTTTATCAGAAAAAAATAGATTATTAGAAAGTGAGAATCAAAATATACTTTACAAACTTCCGTTTTGAAAATTTAAATGCCTAGAATGTTGCAACTGTGACGATGTGCAGGTCTCTTTCTGTTTACTTAGCTCGTTAATTTCCACATAATGTAGAGAACTGCTCACGCTATTTCTTTACCGGTTGTCACAAAAGAATTAAATTACACCATGATTTTCATGGGAAAAGGGGAATAATCTAGGGGAATGACAACATTATTTATAAATAGTAAGTTTATTACATAACTAAAATTTGTAATATACAACAACATTTAATTGAGTAATTCACATTAGTTATTTGATATCTCATAGTTTATTTTATAGTTTTATATCTTAACATAGATCGATTAACAGGCAAGTTATTCAGATATTTAAGTTATTGGAGACGGAAGATGCAATACGAATATGCGACAACAGTTCTTAATCTTGAAAGTTTTACTAAGGATAAACAGAACATTTTGAAGTACTGCATGACATCTCTAAACTTGAAATTACTGATGCAACAAGTGCTCGTACATACCTTATAGGAGTAGTCTTGTAACTCGTAGAACTTTGACGATGATTGTCAGCTCACAACCTGCGTCTCGAATCTCGACTTTCGTATCTCCGAATGAATAATTGAGACCTTGAGGTCCCTTTTTATTATTTTGCGTGGGACACACCCAAACCTCGTATCAGTCAGTTTTTCCGTTTGCATCAGATCCACAAATATGGAAACTTATTGCTCTTTTGCATTCTGATTGGCTCTTGACAAGGGCCGCACCCAGGATACATGGCATGACACATGTACACACGTGTACTGTCATGGCCGGAAGAATTCAATAGCATGATTTCTAAACTTTTCCATAGATTCTTAACTATTTAACCAATTTCCGCACATTAATGCGGCGTCACGTTGTCAAAATCATGATTATATATATCCTGAATGATGACTATGAGTAACTTTCAACAAGTAAACTTCCTACAAAATTGCGCAGCAAAAGCAACATCAGTCACCTTCAGCAAATTATACGTAGTTCCTTTCTCTGTTGCTAGCTCGTGGCAAGTCAAAAGAGAAAAATGTCTTTTAATATGCATATGAATTCAAAATGATCTTTTCAATTCCTTCAATAAAAAACAATGTAACCATATTTTTGGATTCAGTGTCACATTCCCACTGCCTCGTAATTTTAGACCTCGAAAATTGCCAAGAAGCTAGCGTTAGCGCCGGAACATGGGTAACTTACTTTCCGAGTGGCCCTCGTAGAAGAACTTATATTGAAAAAAAATTTTGCAAAGTGAAGAATATTATAGGTCATGCACCTAATTATGAACCTGTTGTCAGCATAGTCGCATTTAACCTTTTCTTAACAATAATACAGAGAATGGATGGCGTCTCTGTTTCATAACTCAACACAGCTAAATGGAAATACAAGTGGTCAAGTATAATTAACTGCAAATTAACAAATATATGTTAGTTTGACACAGCATAAAGCAGTACTGATGTACTATATCAAAGTTAAAGGTCAACAACCTTTTGAACATGCTATAATTGCAAGTAATTACGTGAATGAAATACTACATTAACGTTGAAAAGTCAATAATAATTTGAACATGCTACATTTACAAGAAGTTACGTGAATGAATTACCACATTAAGGTTGAAAAGTCAATAATATATTGAACTCGCTACATTTGCAAAAGGTTAACATTATAACAATCGATTAATTCCCTGGAAGTTCAGAATAGCTAATATTTCTCATCTCCTCCAGAGATTCATTACAACAGAATCGTGTACAAACATTGACGTTTGCAATAAAACATTGAACGACAAACACCCACTTTTTATTGGAATTTGTTATGGGCAAGGAGAGGGCATAGAGAGAAAGTAACGACATAATATAATAATAATATAGTCTAATAATATAGTAATTTAGATTACTTGACAATAACAGAGAACCGTTCGGTTTATCACTCCAACGATAATTTTGTAACGTTCAGAACACTATCTCAGATTCGAACTTAGTTTTTTTAGTATAGTTGAGTCACTATTGATAGAGTCTGAAATTTTATTAAGAGTAAGTATTGATATACAGTTAGGTACGTTAAATGCTTACAATCTAGTGAGAGGTGTACCATCTCACATTCAACGAAATAGGCTCCCATTAAAATTGAACAATACACAAGTAAGTAAGAATTAGCATTGCTATAATTAGTAACGAACGTTGTATACTCAGGAGCGCAATTAGTTTGCATTATTCCATTACATTACATAGATTTTATTATCAATATTATGCTTATAAAATGATTGAATGAATGAAACAACAATTGGTTAAGAGATTGATGCATTTGTGGCATCTAATTTAATGACATTAGGAAATTGAAGAGCAAAATTCTAACATGAATGGAAAAGAAGATACGCCAATACATAGTTTATGGTAGATTACATTACAAAGATGGGTGAATATTTACAAAGTAGGCACCCCAAATGAGTAATTTGTAACAACAACAATTAATGGGGTTTAGAAGTCAATTTCTGTAGTTACATAGCAATGTAGAGATTTGATTACATACAGATTCGAGATATCTAAGAGTGCTGACTTATTCATACTTTATTTTATACAATGAAATCCTAGTATGTAGATCACGAAGAATCGAGGGTGGACTACTGTCACTGGATTTTGCAGGTTTTTAATACTACAATCTTTTAAAATTTTAATTTACTATTCTATTGTATTTTATATTATGTCATGCATGACAAAAGCAACAAGATAAATAGAAGTTTAATAATGAGTTCACCTGTAGTCGCCGCCTTGAGTCTACATGTCGGTGAAACTATAATATTGGAACCCTGTTTCGTTATGAGTGCTCTCATTTTGAACCCAAAATAAGGGGTGATTTCCTCTCTTTCCTTTCTCCTCTTTTGTGCATTTTAAAAGTTTACAGGTGTATTCAAAAGGAGCGAGGAAGGAAAAGGATCCCTTGTTGTTTATTAGTCGGGGATTCTGGAGAATCGAACCAATACTTAGTTAGATTTGGATCCTCCACACCTAGTGGTTCATACTTCCGGTTGAGGTCGTGGGCGAGTTATCAGGTATACTGAATTTAGCCAATTAGATAATTTTAATCATTCACATTTTATTAACTTCTTGCTGGTATTAAAGTATATTGCCACCGGCAATTATTCGCAATCTAAGATTAGGTAAAACCGCAGGCATTTCCTGTTGACTGGCTATAATTTGCATAGGCAGGAAGCGTGTGCCACTTTGTCTAGGAAAACATTTACAAAATTTCCAACGGACTAAGAAGTAATTCTATACTCCTTTTTGTTTTAACTGTTGGAATCCACAAGAATAAGGGGCTTAATTGTGAATGCTATTGAGTTTTCATAATTAAAAAAATGTTGGGTTCGATACTCCTTGATCGAGTCAATGTTCTAAGGATGACACCACACATCATATAAGGAAAGTAAGAATATTTTATAGTATGCAAAAGCTTGTGATCACTTAGTTAAACGGTGGTAATTCGCGGATTGACATGCACAACGTAGTTACTCTTATTCTTGAGAATCGCGAAGTGATCGTAATGTAGGTATTGGTGTGAGTGTTGTTTAAGTAAGAAATGCATATTAAATGCAATTACAACAATTCCAACCAAAATATAACCGTGTGCTTAATACTGCGGGTAATTAGGGATTTAAATCATATTGGAAATATTATAGTCGCCTCGGCGTGATTTACTTCAGCATCCTACCAAAGGATTACCATTGGAAGAGTATCAAGTGGTAAGTAGAAACTATATTCTGACATAGTATAATACCACATAGTATAATACTCTAACTCTTGCAAATAATGCCACGTTTTGAATGAAATACGCCACTGAAATACACCACTATACACAATTAAAAACAATTACTTCCTAAAGTTGTAGTCTGATGTCCGAAGAACAGTAAGGATTTCGAAAGGGAGAGGGAGTTTCCAAATTTTACTCTTCTTAGGCATTCTTCCATTTTTCAAAGAACAGAACTCGCACTCAGAAGTCAATTAGATCCATGAAAATAGAATAAAACACTATTTATAATATACCATTTTCAATTAAAAGATTTAAAAAAGTAACACCATAGCATAACCTGAATTTCCTAACGTAATGTTGATAAAAATTATATAGATATATTAAGTAATAAAAAAAGAAAAATTGAACTTATAGTAAGGAAATAAAATTAAAAGAAAAAAGAATTTAGAGTAAAAGAAAAATAATTTTTTTGCAATAGTAAATGGTAGTTACAACGATTAGAAAACGTCACCAGTATAAGGAGGGAGCGTAATCAATAATGAGCGCACAAGAAATACGCACAGGAAGCCATGTAAGTGGTCGCAATGGAAGTAGTGGTATTAGAGGAAGGTATTCAAATAATATTGACTCATAATCGTTGTTATAGTAAGAGTAATAAAGGCTATTGTTATATAACATGTACATTAATCAATTGAAGGTAACGAATTTAAGTAAGTGAGGATCGATGGTAATTTACACGGGGAATCGAGAAGTGAATACCTTATATATGCTCATTAGTATTATTATTTAACTTAGATGACGGTACAAATTATATGTATTTTATCATGATTATTATTATTAACATTATTAGTATTGCATGAAAATTTTTGAGTAAGGCTGCTGCCATTCAACTTGACCTAATTCCAATAGTAGAGCATTAATCTCAAATAGTAATGATGGTGATTTTATATTTTAGAACCTTCTCCTTTTTAAAGTAATGCACTTCATTGCATGCAAATTGTAGATAAAGATTTTTGTGTTCTTGCCGAGAGCGTGTGCTGATAACGATTAGTTGAATAAGAAAGTATATAACTTACTTCCGGAATACAGAAACTATGCAAGAGAACACTATTACATAATAGCAGATAATACTTATGAAGTAAAATCGTTGAGAAAAGAAACAATGTTTGATTTAACAAATATGAAGTATATCACAATATTTTATTTAATAAATATGAAATATATAACAAAACATATACTTGTTTAGAGACCTTCCAAAAAGGTA
This sequence comes from Thermobia domestica, assembly GCF_964235325.1. Taxonomy (NCBI): domain Eukaryota; kingdom Metazoa; phylum Arthropoda; class Insecta; order Zygentoma; family Lepismatidae; genus Thermobia; species Thermobia domestica. Next base: position 754,285 of record NC_137462.1, on the reverse strand, counting down.
CAGAACGTTGCAGGATCAGGCCGGAAATAGAGCGGAAATGAAAAAAAAAGTAAAGAGGGAAGAAGGAGTCCTGGCTTCGTAACAGAGTACATTGCCTACATTCATGCCAATCCAAAAAGGGGTGTACACCGGTATTTCAGGACTATCTATAGTGCTTACGCAAACGGTGAATTGTGAATTTTCATCCATCTGCAATATTTTAATACAATAATGTATGTAACTATAATACTTTATATAGAATATACTATAATGTTGCATTGCATTAATACAAACAAAACAAGACGTAATTACTCACGAGCAATGACAATTAATAGAGGCATTATTTCTAAAAGGAAGCAAAATATGATTACACAGAATTAAGATTTTTGTCGCTCGTGTTCTTTTCTTGTCTTTGTTTTTCAAATGACAACTTCTACGTTCTCACTGCTTCATAATATAATGTTCTAGAGTAAAATAATACTAATAGAATTATGGAAAGGTACACCATTCTGCTATACGAGGATGAAGCATTTAGTGATTCATGATTCGTTATCTTATGATATAAAGGACTATATCAGTCCTTTTAATACGCTTTTGTTTCCTTAGCTAACTCTTCTAATTACTAATTACCTGCACATTATAGACATTAACAGTAAAAGGAAAGAAAATAAAAATAAAGAAATACAATGATTAAGATAAAAGAAAATAATTACCAAGGCTGGTTTACTAACCTTAGGTTAGGTAAGGTTATTATATAGTGACCTCTTATACCACGATTTCTATTATTATAAAGTCATTGTTCTCCACGATTCATCAATACTCTTTGTCGATTGATTTTATCTTGGGTTGACTACATTCCACATTATGAAGCTCCAAAGGAGCATCAGTGAGGGCACGTAAACCTGCTTGAACCTTAGCAAATTCATACAATTTAAGTAGTCTCTCAACTTCATTTACACACGACCACGACCAGGCTCACGGGTAAAGATAATTTCCAATACACGGGGTCCAAACCTTTTAATATGTACCATTTTTTAATATGTAATACGTACTCATAATTAATTCTAGTTTGTTACATGCTCTTAGAACTGCATACCTAATTCGAAAAAGTTCATGAGGTGTTTTATTCCGTCTTGCCAATAAGGCAATGGTTCACCAAGCTTAGCGGAGGCTGCGAAGGCAAAACCTATCTGGACCTATAAAATACAAAGTCGTATCCTATTTTTAAGTTTTATTCTCGCTCATTAATGCGATTTTCAATCCTTCTAACGGAAGTTTTACTTTTAACAAATAAATAATTTTTATTTTTCATTTCTCTCTTTTCTTTTCACTTGGTTGTTTTGTCTGTCTGTCTGTCTTTGGTCTGCTAGTCTACACCAGGAATGTATACCTACTTAAGGAAATCAATTTAATTCCTTAGTTATATATTTTTATTGTTCATGCATTCTCTCTTCTTTTTATTCTTTTTTAGCAGGGTTTCCTACAATATATGGATTTAGAAACAATCTTGTACTTCTCTAAACTACTATTTTCTCTATATATTCCTTCTATACATATAAATATATTTACTTAATTGATTGAGCACCCATTTACTTGTTTATTTATTTATTTAGGTATTAATATAACATTTCTTTCAGAAAGCCAGCATCATCATTGAATTTCACGTTAGAAGTTCCTACGTCTACCGCGATAACTTATTAAAGTGACATATTTTAATTTGACTATGCAGTGTGAGATGATCAAACAAAATCGATCAGGTTTGGAACTAGAGAACTTGGATAATATAACTTCATTCGTCCAACATTAACTTTCTTTGGCTGATCTCCCTCGTTTACATTTAAGAAATAACCCCGGCTTAGTTGCCAAATTTCTAATGAAGACTAAATCATTTTCCTTTTACGTATGGGCGTTCCTATGTTTATCAATTTTGGCTTTTTTGTTTTTACTGCTGACTAATTAAGGCCTTTTGAGCTAGTTTTCTTATACGACTAACGACCAGGCTCACGGGTTTTCTTTTTCACGAGTTTTCCATACGGGGTTCGACATGGTGTCTCGAGTTCGATACCTAATACAGCCTTTCTACCAAACACCAATTCAAAAGGAGAATAAGGATGGTGTTCGTGTCTCGCAGTATCATAAGCGTAACAAGCAGTTCTAACAAATAGAGACCAATCTTTTTGAGAAGTAGACACATATTTTCTCAAATAGTTTGCCAAAGTATGATCATATTTCTCCACTCGTCAATTTGTCCTAGGATAATAAGTAGTACTAAACTTTTGATGTATACCTAGTACAGCCATAATTTCGCTAGTTATTTATGCGTGGAATTTAGAAGCAAGGTCTGACAATATATGGCGGGGTGGACCAAAATAAATAATATCCTCTAATAAAAACTTTGCAACATTCTTTGCTGTTATGGTTTTTAAAGGTCGTGCCACTACATAGTTTGAAAAGATATCGACAACGGTCATGACATACTTATAACCATTAGAGGAGGGCAGTGGGCCAAACACTTTCAAATTTAAAGTATGAAAAGCTATTGGTTTGATTGGTTCATGCAACCCTAATGGTTTAGTGGTTGAGTCCCTGCGTTCTTGACATTCGCGGCAAGGCCTGATAAAATTTCTGATATCAGTTCCCATCCGAGGCCAATAAAATCGCTTATTGACACGAAAAAACACTTTGCTCTCTCCAAGATATCCGCCTTCTAGACATGCTGTATGGGTAGCATATAAAATTTCAGGGACCATACAACGTGGGACACATTGCTTCAAATCGTTATTGGCTTTACGATATAACATCTCGTCTACTAATATATAAGGAAGAGCCTCATTATTAGTAGGATCAGATCTTACTATATCGCGTATTCACCCAAAATATTCCTCTTCTTTCTGGGACTTGATTACATCAGGGGCGTCAATTTTCATTGTATTTATATAAAGTCCGTCCTCTCGATTTGCGTTTTCTTCCTCACTTAAGGTCTGCGTAGGATATCTGGACATTAGAGGGGTTACCTTTTATCGCTTTTATTGAAAAGCTGTAAAATTGAAGCCTAACTAACCAATGGAGGTATTTTCCTTTTAGATTTTTCATATTTCTTAAATAACAAAGACAACAGCTGTCTGTGAACGCTGTGAAGTGAGGCAGTCCTATTAAATAGTCATGGAAATGTAATACAGCTTGTACCAATGCCTTGGTCACTTTTTCTGGGATCGTTAAGGACTTAGCTTCATGATCTGAGATTTTCCTGCTATAATAAGCAATCGGTTTCTTCTCTCCTTTCTTGATTTGCATTAATACGGCGCCAATTCCGTATTCACATTCATCTACGTACAACTCGGTAGCATCTGCTTCCGGATCAAAGATGGCTAATACAGGGGCAGTAACGAACTTCTCCTTTAAGATATTAAAGGCTTGACGTTCTTTATCTCCAAATTGAAAGATTACATCAGCCTTAGTCAAATCTACTGAATGCTTCGCGATAACTGAAAAGTTTTTAATAAATCTTCGATTTTAACAAGCCAATCCAACAAAACTACGTACATCACGAACTGTTTGTGGTTCGGGAAAGTTAGTGATAGCCTCGATTCGTTTAGGATCTATTTTAACCCCTTCGCGTCCTACGACGAATCATTTGATTGGTAGTTCGGCATACATGAAGTGAGATTTTGAGGGATTTAATTGTAGATTGGCTTCTCGCAAACGAGTAAATTCTTTCCGAAGTCTATCTAACTTTTCGTCTATAGATTTTCCAAAACAATCAAGTCATCCACGGAGCATGCCATAATATTAAAGTTTAAACCGACAAACACTTTATCGATCATTCTTTGAAATGCTGCGGGGGAAGTGGAAAGACCTTTTGGGACCACATTAAAACTAGACAATCCGGGACTACAAATGAATGCATTTTCAATTTATCCTCTTCCCTTAAGGGAATTTGTAGAAAACCAGATCTGAGGTCCATTGTACTTATAAATTGAATATTTGTAAATAAATCTATCAAGTCGTTGAGTGATGGAAGAGCGTAACTGTCAGGAGATATGATGGTGTTCAATTTTCTATAGTCCACTAAGAGCCTCGTAGAATTATCTCTCTTATTGACTAAAATAACTGGAGACGCATATGGAGACCGACAAGGAGAAATGATGTTTTGTTTAAGCAATTTGTCAATCTCTTCCTTCATGGATCTCTTACTCTCTAAAGTCTCTCTATAGGGTGGTGAGGATACAGGAATGTTTGAAATTAATTCCATACTATGCTCATATTCGTGTGTTACAGTCGTATCTCCTATTGTCCACGCAATAATATTTTGAAATTCAGTCAGTAGATCTATTACTCTTTTTTGTTCTTCGGGGGAAAGGTCAGGGGAATTGTCAATTTCCTTACCAATATCGTGTTGTAGTTTAGATTTCTATTCTTCAACTTTCTCAGCGGGGAGTGAGCTAGCTTTAATCGTGTTCACTCTTACCTCTGGTGTAGAGACACATTTCTCTAAATGTCCTACGATTTGAGAGTCAGGTATAGTCACATCTCGTTTACTCAGATTGAACACAGGCAGTTTAGCAAACCCATTTTTTTCCACAAAAATTGTGGGTGGTATTAAACATGAGTAAGATCGATGTAAAACGTCATTCGGTTCCACATAATGATCTCCAACTATAGGATAACTTGGCTTAACTTTTAGTAAACCAACTTTTCTAGCAGATATTTGCATGCACTCGACTGTTGTGATTAAATTACGCGATGCTTGAGTTTCAATACAATTGATCCTCAAAATAGGACATTCATTTTCCGGTTGTGAATTTGGAAAAACATCTTCAGAAGAGGAACCTGAAACATTGAGCTCTAATCCTTTTTGAGTCACTTCAGCTTTCGTACGCGGTACAGATGTTGAGCTAACATTTCTATTTGTCCGAGGGTTACCATTCTTGTTGTAAAACTGAACATGTGACAGATTTAACACTGTTTGTTCCTTGCGACTTGGCAAATACTGAACATGAAACTTCATGTTTGGCTGTCTTTGATTGCCGCTAATAGTTACAGACTGTAAGACTGTTTAACTAACGCTACGTTTAACCATAAGCGACGCGATATTCGACCATAGGTTCCAACTTGGAAACTTAACCGAACCACTGGGAGTGGTTGAGTTAACTTATCCTCAGTGTGCGCAAACATATTGTGGCACGCATTCGCTTAGCAAGTGGAAAATCTTGAGGAATCATTTCTTCAGCCAAAACAGAGATCTGCGAACCACTATCTAACAATGCATCTACTTTTCTATTAAAAATTCGAATCGGATTCGTGGCCAATCTGTGATCACACAAATTCATTCGAGCTCTTTTCACTTCAATTGGCCTACCATCTCTCCCGAGCGCAACGCCTTATACAATAGGCGTAACAATTCTTTCTCTCCCATTTCAGGTCTTACGAATTGACAATCTCTTATTAACGTATACGCGAAGTTATCAGGTGGAAAATGAGGAGGGAGTCGTTTTCTCTTTACTTTAAGTTTTGTTCAAGCTGACCTTTATATAAATCGTCGGGAAACGCTTGAGAAATCATTTGCTTTAATTCCCGAAACTGCAACTGTTGAATGGCTTCCTTACGACATAAGAACCAGTCAAGAGCCGCATGTTCGAGACAAGCCACCAAATAAATACATTGCTCCTGGTCGAGCCAATTCAGAGCACGAGTTGTGGTTTGATATTCATCAAGGAATCTAGCAACAGATTCTTTAGGACTTCCTTTAAATATCGGCAATTTCATTACCGGTACACTGGCTACTCGATCTTCAGTTTCTTCCCTTGCACTTGATTCATCAAGATTTTGCCTATTTTCTACTTGAGGTTCTTTCGGGTGGGGTGAATTAACTTCTATTGACTTATTCTCGTCCAAGTGTAATGAATCCTCTGAGGAAGTCTTCACTTCGTGATTATGTAAAATTTCTTGCCTAATATTATTATATAACAAAAGTGCAAGTGCGTTATCGGCAGTAAGGGAATATTTTACTTAAGGAGGGTGAGAAGCAACTTGTGGATATTTAGAGAAGCTTAGATTCTTACAAGGTTCTTCATTTATAAACTCCTTGAGTTCTTCGCCTGAATCATATGAAAAATGACTTGTTGTTAGTACGTCACGTGCAGTCTTTTCCTGATAGAGCTCCTTCTTTGCCAGTTGCTTAATTTCATCATCGGAATCATATTTACTGGATTCAGGTGGCGAAATTTCCGGCAGTTTACTTTCCAAGGGTTTTCCCACGTGAGGTGGTATATCAAATGGAAAATAAACTTCCTCATCCTCGACCGCTTCTGGAGCAACTATATGCTGCTGTTCTTTCTTTAAAGGTGTTGATGCTAACTTAGGGTCAAACTCAAAATCACTCGTCATAATGCCAGGAGATTCTTCGGAAGAACTAGCTGCACCTTCATTGGAAGGGTTATTTTGTAGCATGTTATGGTTATTACGAGCGCAATTTTCCCCTCCCAGTATTTTGGCCAGCATAGAAGGACCCAGCTAATTATATAAGGTTACAGAGCGCAAAGTATTTCCATAACTACAACGTTAAAGTGAGATTGAACAGGCTTTTATGACATTTAAAATCATAAAAACTTACATCTAAAAACTTGCATCTAAAAGAAAGAATTTGTTTGGATCACTGTTCCTCTAATGGAAAGACAAAATTTTATATATTCTTTTGGTGAATGTCGCCCCAACCATCGCGACATCCTGTGAGCACCATCCATATATTTGTGCCCTCCGATTTCAAAAAAAATATGAGATTATAGTAAATTCATTTCCTCCATGTCTTCTGTATTACTTTCTTTTATATTTTCTAAATTAAAGATGTGGGGTCAATGTAGACCCATCTAGATCTGCTCCATACTCACATCGTCGTTCTAACTCCCATGGTTAACCGATGTAGCTCTATATCTTCCTTGTAAAAGGAACGAAGCTATTCAAATGTATTTGAACCGCCCAGTACTTTTCACAAGGAACATACAATAGACGATATTTCTGATCACCCAGGTACTATACACAATTGCGAAACGTACGAGCTCAGCCTATTTCTTTTCACACTAAGTGATTATATATAAAAGTTTTAAAAAATCTGAGTGCGGATATGTTCATTTGTAGAGTATGTTGTAGATCTGGGTTGGACCCATATAAGGGAACATTGGTTAACCATGGATGCTAGAATGACAATCTGGGTATGTGGAAGATTTGGGTGGGAGATCCCACCCACATCGGTAAACCAGATGTAACCATATAATTTTTACATATTTAACATCAGATGGTTATATCACCACATCACAATTGAATAGGGACAAGAACAGCATCTCTGGCGCACGCTACATGCTTCGTCGACCGTTTTGGACTCAAGTTATGGTTTTCTGATGAAAATGGGAGAAAATGACATCAGATGCATCTGACATTTTTTCAAAATGTCACTGGTGCAAGTTGTTTTGCCACACTTCTAACTATGGCGGATCCAAGCGGTCGGTCGGGCACTTAGCATATTTCACAGATGCAGTATTTAGACTAAGCAAACCAGTATATAATAAAAACACTTTCAGATTGAAGTAATCTCATTTTTATTTTTTAAAAATAATCAAAATACGATTTACACAAAACATATTCCCTATTTTTATTTTTTATCGTGAATTTCAATCATTGCATAGAGGTATCTATTGTATAATTGTTTTGCTGATTCCAACATAACGAATGGAAATAAATACTTTTAGACACTTAACTGATTATCATTAATATAGAAACAATATAGAAAAATGAGTGAATCTTCTCTTGCATCAACTTAATAGTTACCAAACGTTGACAATGTCTTTAGCATTTTGTTCTCTTGCATATGAAGAGTACGCAGGAAGGACTATGAAGAGCACTTTTTCTAATGCTCAGAAAATCCTTTCTCAGCACAAAAGTTTATAATTAAGATGGTGAAAAAACGTAATTCGCTCACGTGTACATTCACGAGTGGACTACGACCTGTTTTAACCAACCATTTTCTATCTTTTGGTGTGGTGTGCTCAAAACATATCTTGAGCATATCGAAAATGTGACCTTCACAGTTAACGCGTAGTCTTCATATACATCATTCTTTCTTTCCACTTTAGAAGGAACTAGCTCTTGTTCCGCAACCTGTGGAAACTATGTAGTTTATTCAAAAAATGGTTCACTGATAAGTGGCCATTTTTCTGACCCTTATGTAAATATATCATATGTATGATAAAATTAAACATGTAAAAATCATATACACTCTAGGTCAACAAAAGCCACTGTAAATAAATTTATTTCAAACATCGAATTTTTCCGTTACATATCCCGTTTAGGGAAACTAATATATAACTAAAGAAACTATGCAGATAATATTTATCTTTCTACTTAACTTGAAATAATTTAGAGAAAATTTAGGAAGTTCTTTTCTTAAAATTATTAGTTTCCCATAAATATTAACTTCTCCAAGTTATCTTTTTAGGATGTAGTAGGAATAATGTACTTGGGTCGGGCGTGGGAATTTTTTTTTCCTAGAATTCGCTGTCATTTCCTGGAAATGTGAGGCAAGTTTCGACAAGCCTTTAGTTGCTATGTTCATATCCTTTTACGGCTAGTACAGAAGTTCGTGGGAAAATGTTGTGAGAACAGTCTGTTGTTATGGTGATAGTCTTGGATGCCTTCATCGTCTTGGATGCTCATACTGTTGGACGGATCATAGTCCTATCAGTTATCATGATCGAAGTTTCCCAATTGATTGATTGATTGATTTTTGTCTTTTCGTTATGTATTGAATAGCTAGATGCTCTTGACCTTCATAGTCTTGGATGCTCATACTCTTGGTCGGCTCAGAGTCCTATCAGTTATCATGATCGAAGCTTCCCAATTGATTGATTGATTGATTTTTGCTTTTCGTTATGTATTGAATAGCTAAATGCTCTTGGACGGATGAGAGTTCTATTAGTTATCATGATCAAAGCTTCCCAATTGATTGATTGATTGATTTTTGTCTTTTCGTTATGAATTTGAACCCCCCAAACCCCTCCACTCCCTCCTGCGAAGAACGTAAGGGAACGTTGTTACTATGCTCATACTCTTGGACGGCGAAGCTTCCTAATTGATTGATTGATTGATTTTTGCTTTTCGTTATGTATTGATTAGCTAGATGCTCTTGGACGGATGAGAGTTCTATTAGTTATCATGATCGAAGCTTCCCAATTGATTGATTGATTGATTTTTGTCTTTTCGTTATGGATTTGAACCCCCCAAACCCCTCCACTTCACTCCCTCCTGCGAAGAACGCAAGCGAACGTTGTTACTATGCTCATACTCTTGGACGTCTATCACGTTCGAAGCTTCCCAATTGATTGAATATCAAGCTCGAAGCTTCTCAATTGATTGATTGATTTTCGTCTTTTCGTTATGTATTGAATAGCTATTTTGCATAGTGAAGAGCATACTTAATGTCTTAAAATATTCAGTGTTTTCTCATCGAGAATCGAACCTGTACACTAAATATGTTTTCATTTTGAAAGCTCTCTCATTGAAATTGAACGCAAGACCAGTACTTCACGATTTAGAGTTGAATTAATTCTTGCATAAAAAAAAAAGAATTTCATGTATTGATTTTAGTGTAGCATATGATATGTACATTGTTCGAAGCTCTTCATTTCGAAGCACTATAATGTTTTCAAGTGTTCAATGCTCCCTTTCTCTATCCTTTTCTCTCTCTATCATCGAGAATCGAACCCGGACCAAAGTGGTATTAAAACAGAAATAACAACCATAAAAATAAATTTAAAAAATACAGCATCACATTATTATTATTATTATTATTATTATTATTATTATTATTTTGGGAGTGAAAGTGAAGCAGACAACTAACCTTGATTGTAGCTTCGTTAACTTATGAAATAAAGATTGTACATCGGAATCGAACGCGAGACCAGTACTTCACGATTTAGAGTTGAATTAATCCTCGCATGAAAAAAAAATAATTTCACGGAGTAATCCAACTTGAGGTGAGCACTCTATCACTGAACATCAGTGCCTCGCATATAGATTAGATTTTATTTTAAAAAAACTTTTCGTCTCATTTATTTTTCTAGTCGTCTGGTATTGGGTAGCTAGATTCCCCCCTCAGCCCCCCAGACCCATCTTGTAATGCTAAGAATAGAAGTTCCCAGATTTTCTGCGTAGAATTTGAGGAGTTTAACCTGATGTTATTCTCACGAAACGTCTGGAAAATTTTCGTCTGGAACCTTCTCAGGAAATTGAGTTGATAAGACGATTGTTGTAGTTCATGGATGTTTTTAAAACGTATTGGTAGCGGAAGCACTTCTCATAGCATATCATAATGTTTTAAAAACGTAGGATGAGAAAATTTGTATGCTCAAATCAGCAGGGTTGATTGTATTGCATGTGAAAAGTATTATATGGATATTCACATGATGATGTCTGTTATGACAAGTAATTAAAATCACTTAAGTTGAAGCTGTGATGAGATATTGCGTTGTAACACAAAAGATTACGCCCTACGAAATGTCTGTAGGTTATGAACTATTTGCTTTATCTAATTTGGTCTTGGGATTCTCACGAATTCACTTGTAAGTGTTCATGGGAATAGAATTTGTTTGCAGACTGTTCTTTGATCGAATAGACCTTAGTTGCTCAGGGGAATATCGCATTGCATGAATCGTGAATATCGTATTTACAAACGTATACAGCATTATGAGATTACATGTATGTTTGTTGTCATCTTCAGATACGAACATACTCACGTGCGACTGAACATAGTGTAATCTGATTGCGAAAACGCTGAGTTTGTGTAATGAAAAATAAGTCTGTTAATAGATAAGATTTACTAAAGATGATATTTTGATACATCTATCAAATAATGTGTGTGAATAAGGAAATGAAACTGAATAAGGATATTAAATGTAGCATGGGAGAGGTGGGGAGATTTTATTCGCTTGGAAAAGCTCATATGTTTCTTGAAAAGAGTTATCATAATAAACTTGCTTTATTTTTGACTTCAGATATAAGTTATCGTATTGCTTTGCGATTACGTTTACCTTTAATGTATATATGGGATTTATGATTTTTTTTTGTTCGTGTGTTTGTGAGAAATTCTATTTTCGCTGAGTACATTTAATCACGTTGGTATCAGTTTATTCTTGTTGATGTAATTGAATATATTTGTTCTTCGATTAGGACATTTCCTGAAGAATGTAGAGACGAAAGACATGAAATTCTGATTAGGGCTTGTGAAATTTCGTAAGGCCCCTTTCTCAGATAGGTGAGTGCTTCGTCATGTCGCTGCGGTGTAAGTATACATTAAATCATTATTTTTAAAAAGAAAGAAGAAACGGTTGTATTGAAATGTAATATTTGAAATGTTTAAATTTCGTGTGACGTTTTCATAAGTTACTTTATAATATTGACTTTCATAGATTTCGAACATAATTGAACATAGAAACGTAAGCAAGATTTCATTGAAGTAGACGATTAGAAAAATACGAATAGTGGAAGATTAAGCAGACGAAACGAAGATATGTGCGTTTTAGCAAATGAAAATAGTATAATCTGTGTGGGTGGGACAAGTGAAAGGTGAGTTTTACGTTTTACGGTTACGTCTACTAGGCTAATGAAGGAGAGGTGATAATGAAAAAATGAATGAAATGGTGTAATGAAGAAAGTGGAAGGAAACTGGTGAACTCCGAAGGGAAATCCACGCATACGATGTTTGTCCACCACAAAGTTCATAGGGTACGAACTGGGATCGAACGAGAGACCCCAAGCACTTATGGGGCGTTTACACTTAGTCGATTTGCGTTCGATTCAGTTGAATTGACGTCAGTTTCAACTTAATCGACCGTGTAAACAGGACTTCAACTTAATCGCTTGTTGATCGAAGGCGACTAATCGACTGGCAACTGAATTGAAAGACGTTCTATTTTCTGTGGTTGAAATAATTGAACACATCCATCGATCTGATTCGGCCTAGTTGCTTCGATTTAGTGACAAATGCAGCGAGTCGATTTAGTCGTGCGACTTAATCGATTTAGTCGTGCGACTAAATCGACCAAGTGTAAACGCCCCATTAAGGTGAACGCTCTACCATTGAGCCACCGTTCCCCATGGAACGAAAAAAATTAAATGAAATCTTTGAGTTTAACGTCCCACGATTATATCGGTTAGGCTAAGTGTACTATGCTAATGGAAGACGAACGAGGGACCCCCAAGCACTTAAGGTGAACGCTCTACCACTGAGCCACCCTGCCCTCTGGAACGAAAAAAATGAAATGAAATCTTTGAGTTTAACGTCCCACGATTATGCCGGTTAGGCTGAGTGTACTATACTAATGGACGGCGATGGGACAAGTGAAAAGTGAGTTTTACGTCCTACGTTTACGTCTACTAGGCTAATGAAGGAGAGGTGATAATGAAAAAATGAATGATATGATGTAATGAAGAAAGTGGAAGGAAACTGGTGAACTCCGAAGGGAAATCCACGCATACGATGTTTGTCCACCACAAAGTTCATAGGGCACGAACTGGGATCGAATCAGGGACCCAAGCACTTGAGGTGAACGCTCTACCACTGAGCCACCGTGCCCTCTGGAACGTAAAAATGAAATGATAAGGACGGTTGTCCGGGGACAGTCAATAGCATATTTTCGTTAAGTTGTAAAGGAAGCAGGGAATTTGTGGTCGCTAAAATTAATGACAAGTATATAGAAAAAAGAATGTGATTTGAACACGGGACCTCATGCACCAGAGGTGAACACTCTACCACTGAGGCACTAAAGTTAATTTCATAATTTTCTAATGTTAATAAGAGTGAAATCTAACGTTAAAAACACATACATAAGTCAACGAACTGAGAGAGTTTCTGTATCTGTACTGTCTACTTGGAAAGAGCAGAAAAATAAGATAACAGAACATGTTTTGTATTTCAATGTTGTTCTCCAGCTGTCGCGTCAACATTATCCTAGGTCATGGTTTCAAACAACACGAAGCGAAGATATGTATGTGTGTGTGTTTTAGGTAACATTAAAACAGTGTTTGAGATCTAAAACTTGACAAAACTAGTGTTGCCTATTCATCTCGGATGTCGTTACCCATGTACACATGATGTTGATTGATTTTTGAGTTTAACGTTCCGTTCAGCAGCGAGGCTATATGCACCATAAAGTCCACACGGCGAGAGTTAGGATCGAACCAGGGACCCCAAGCACCGGAGGTGAACGCTTTACCACTGATCCACAGCACCCCACGATTTCAACATGGGCACAAATCTTCAAGTTAAAACAATTGTCTGTTCTCAAATAAGAGAACATTTCTCCATTTCTTTAAGTTGATCTAGGAAGTTGAACTTTGTACAGTTTTCTCTATCTCCATTTCTTTAAGTTGAACTTTGTACAGTTTTCTCTATATTATAGTCTAAGCTGTATGTGATATTACTTTAAAAGGACGAAAGTAGCTAAAATATTCCCTATTATTATCATCAATTTCTTTTAAAATGCTCAGAATCCCGTCATAGAATTCCTATACTAGCTATGTACACAGGCGTGCATCAAGAAATTTTTTGTTGGGAGAGGTCCAAGCTTTGGGCGACGGGGCTCAAACACTACAAGCCTCTGTGTAGTATTGAACGCGTATTATTCTGGAGTAATATTTTACGTTGTATGCAAAAATCGTATTTGAATTCATTATTATGAAAAGAAAAAATATTTTTTTTCAGTGTAGTGATTTTAGTGAAAGTGATATATTTTATACATTTCCGATTATGTATCATTCATTAGTTCACTAATATTTTACGTTGTATTAAAAATCGTATTTGAATTCATTCACCAATAAAAAACTAATTGAAGAGAGAAAGAGAGAGAGAGAGAGAAAGAGAGCTATTAGGTTTAGATTTAATCTTGTACATTTGTTTGGAAGTTTTACATTTTAATAAAAGTAAAAGAAACGAAAAATCATCTCAGACGTTCCTTAGGTAGAATCACTTCGAGCAGGAAATCTTAATTTTGTGAAAAGTTATGTACTAAATTCACCGTTTGATTATTATTATTATTATTATTATTATTATTATTATTATTATTATTATTATTATTATTATTATTATTATTAATTTGGGGGAGTAGATTCGTGTGATATAAATCGACAAGTACATTTTTTTCAAATTCGAAATGAAACAGAAACATCCGAGTCTCATAGACAATACTAGTTCACTCAAGTTTTAGTCCTCAGACACTGTTTTAATGTTACATGTGGCATATATCAGTTGATTTTGAGTTTAACGTCCCGTTTGGCAGTGAGGCTATATGAGACGTGGCCCTACTGATTAACGTGGAATCCGAACCACATGAGCTCCCGACGGGAATCGAACCCGCGCCTCCCACGCGAAAGGACTGAGAGTTGATCATTCCTTAATGTCAGTTCAGAAAGAAGCAGAATACAGGGAGAGCTAATCTTTAATAGGTCTGATATCGCGGAATCTTTCTTTGAATTCATTTTCCAATGCTGAAGCTTCTTGGTATGCATCCTGTACAAAGCAAGTGCCTTGTACTTGTTCCATACTTAACACAAATTGGTAAATGTATGAAGCCTTCGTTTTGTAACAGTTTCTCCCAGAGCTGCAACTTGTGTTCTAACGTTTTATTTACGTAATGTTTGCAGTAATTATGTTTTTTCCTTAAAGTTTCAAATTAAAATGTGACAAATATTTCGTAATATCATCTGCCATGAAAGAAACATATTGTAACCACAAAGAATCTGTCAGTAAGTTTGTGCTTTGTTCTTTGATTTGAAGAAAATTGCTAATTCCATCTCTCAAGTTCTAGGAACTTTTCAGACCCGTGGAGCACAGGATACCCAGCACACTTCTCTGCGATAGGGAAACCTAGAATATTTATGCAAAATCTTCCAAGAAAACAGCAAATTGTCGCTGGTTTAAGCCATATGAAGTTGATTTAAGAACATTGTCTATGTGAACTATCTTTGAACGTATCACAAAGTGACCCAAAGTAGGTATACATACCTGCATTGATCAAGTATGACATTTTAATTTATTAAGATAATGAATTTATATGCTTCGGTCTATTTCGAGTTTAGACATAAGTGAAAAGGAATTAAGAGCAAATAATGAAGAAACTAAGTCAATATATTGTATGTATGGGTTGCAATAAGTAAATGAAAATTCCATGAGCTGATCAGTACGGGGCTGTATATCTACTTTTGGGCCATTATATATATATTGTATATATATATATATATATATATATATATATATATATATACGAGTACTTCTTTCTTGTTTTCTGAAGGTGAACCGAGGGTCACAAACAAATGATTCAAGGGCCACATGCAATTCACAAGTTTGAAATACTTGTTCTACAGTTACAGGTTAATTCTGTTACCGGAAAAATGGCAGATCATTTGTATTTGAAGTTTCATTGCGTTATTTTCAAATCACAAGTGTATTCTCAAATTTTGAACTTCAAAGGACAATGCTTTTCAGACAACTGATGTAGATCTACCAAAATTTAGTTTTTATTAAGTAAGGAATATTTTAAGAAGATATTAGTAGAATAAATTATTAACATTTCAGTTCATTTCAAAGAAGAAAGAAAAATAAATCCTCTATAAGTCAATGGACAAAAAAGATGACACACAACACGCAACATTATCCATCATTTCTCAAAATGGATTAAATTTCCATTATATGGACTGAAGTTGAGGATTTTGAAAGACTTTGAGGCTCAATATGAATCAATTATATACAGACTTGATGCCACAAAGAAAAAACTATGTAGCGTACGTAAAATCGTAGGTTACATGCGTAAATCTTAGGGATAGGCGTGAGTCGAGTCAAATGTAATTTTCTCGAGTTGAGTTTCGAGTCGAGTTACTGTTTTCAGGTCGAGTTTCGAGTCGAGTTGAGTTTCATAAATGGCTCGCTCCTTCAGCTCATTTTAAGTCGTTTTGGAATCGTGGTCTTATTAGACTGGAAAAGGAAAGCCATGAGAAATATAAGCAATAATGTGAAATACTTTTAGTGTTTCTCACGACTTTTTTTTTTTTATTAAATCCGTGTTGATAGAGAGAAAGGTAGAAGGACGACCAAGCATAGAATATCTAGATCTTTGATAAAGTCACAGGTTGTAATTCCTCTCTGTAAAATAATCCATCCAGTGATTCCTTTGTTCCTATCTTCACTGTCTGACAAAATATGACACGAATCGAGAAACTTTTCGGTACGAAAAAGAGATAAGTCGCAAATCGACAAGTACATTTTTTCAAATTCAAAATGAAAAGTTGAGAAAATTTCTTTTCCTATTACAGTACCGACTTGACAAGTTATCAAATTATAACTATTCCAAAGATAACGTGAAAACAGATTAATTCATTTGTTCACGAATTAATGCGAAAAAGAAAATTTGTCAACTGAAGAATACTTTCTTTTTCGTGTGTACAGGAAGATTATATGGCTATACGTAATAATGATGCTACTGTATCTCCAACAAATATAGATCAAATCTTATTGGTCATTACGTGATGCAACCTTTTTTCGTTAGTAATTCAAATTGCGGATCTGATGTCGACATGTGCAGAGTTATATAAAAATGCATCATGTATTATATCGCAGAATATTACATTGCTACTCCTTCTGTATATAGGATAGGTCAGTGTTTCTTTAGATATATGCTATCTTTTGTTGTTCAGCATTACGTCAGAACATCACGTTAACACTTCTCATTTTTGTTGATGAATGTCTTGGTTTAATATTTATCTTCACACGTATGTAGTTCATTTTTTAAAAAAGTAAACTTGCGATGTTTAAAGATGATGATGGTGAACGTGTACAATAGATTTCAATCTTTTAATGAAGTCATTCGATTCATTTTTAATGTTAGACTTTCGTTTTTAAAAGTAATTAATTTTCTAAGAAACGATTACATGTTACTCTTGTGCACATCACATCTTTGCAAATACTATCTAATGTAACCACTAACGTTTTGAATCAGGTCCTGTTGGAACAAAATTTTCTAAAAGGGAGCATGGACATGCCAATTTTTTGGTTGCTAATCATGGCTCACATTTTCGCCAAATATTAGTAATTTTAAGCATTACCTCATTAGCCTCCTGTCTCCTTGGTATTATCACAATGGAAAGTTCGCTGACGGTATTCGTAACTTTTTGTAAAAGAGTGATGAGTAATCACAATTTAATTTTTTAACGGTCATGATGGATCAATGGTTGAGTCCCATTGGTAGATTGGCAACAGTCAGCCCCAAATGTAGGGAGATGGGCAGTAGAAGTTAGGAAAGACCCAATTCAATCATATTTTAGTTCATTTGCAAGCCTACCGTGATAATTTTAGGGGCGCTCGTCATCCCTATGGATAAGGGCATGGGTAGAGTGAATACTTCTGGTGCTTGTGGTTCCTGTCTCAATCCGAGTTCATGTTAATAGGTAATTGTGGTAAACAAAAAAACTGTAAGCATTAGTTCTCCTGTTTACTTCTACTTTGTTCATTCCTGTATTTTTTATTTTTATGTTTGTTATTTTTCTAAAGCAATTATGTCAGGTTAGAACATGTATCTTTTCTTTCTAGTACGTGTATTGTTCTTCTACTCATAAATTCAATGGATTTCAGGATGCATGATGACTCAGTGATATAACGTTTATTCACATTGTCATTCTACCAACTATTATTTTTTCGTCATTCATTTGTCTTAATCATATGTCCTTTTACCGAGAAAGGGCATATTTGTGGGGCTTCGGGGGGGGGGGTCTTTACATGATGTACAAATCTATTACATTTTAGGTTTGAGGAGTATGGTGGCTCAGTGGTAAAGGATTTACAATCAGTACTTCGTTTTTCAAATGCTGAAGCTTCTTGGTATGCATCCTGTTGGAACTTAATAGCGATCCGTGCCTCAGATTTGGCAATCATCACACTTTCAGTTAATTACTCTAAAAAAAAGAAAGATAACGAATTCGGAATTTGTTAGATTCATGTTTCTTCAAGGCTGATGATGATGATGATGATGGTAATGTTAGGTGTTCAGTATAATAATAATAAGGGCATAAACACATCTCTCTCTTTGTTTCAGATAATTCTCATAGTTCGTGAAGAAAAAATTATTACTTTTAGATTTATTTGGCAACGAATGGAGAAACTTTTCGGTACGAAAAGACATAAGTCGCAAATCGACAAGTACATTTTTTCAAATTCGAAATGAAACAGAAACATCCGAGACGCGTAGTATTGTCACTAATGTACCTTCAAAAAAACATGTTATGTTAAAAGAAAATTGCAACGTTGATTTTCACTGAAGAGTGGAAATACGAAGAAATTCTGTTAGGCGGAACGTTAAACTAAAAATATTTCCTCTCTCTCTCTCTCTCTCTCTCTCTTACGAAGGGCATGATGTCTCAATGATTGCGAAAACTATTACTTAACACAATATGATGTTCTTATTCCATAGCAAATACGAAAACTCAATTTAGAGGTACGTTCAAATCAGTTTAACGTACCACGACTATGCCCATTATGCTGCGGGAGTTGGATGATTAAGACAAATGAATAAATGAATACTTAGTAGAATGAGAATGTATGAGTAGATCATGAAAACTCACGGACACGATGTTCGGAGATGTAACTAGGGGGCTGCATGCACTTTGTCACAGTGCACGACAATTAGTAATAAAAAATTATAAGCTTATTTGATCGGAGATCGAACTAGGGACCGCATGCACTGGGTTGCGGAACAATGCTCTACTATACTAAGTATTCATCTGAAAGAATAAGTCATTGCTTTATCACTGAACCACACACAAACTTTCACATATTTCTTACGTTCGAAACATAAGAAAATATTTCAGTTTAACGTACTATGATTATGCTCATTATGTTGAGGAAGACGAATGATTAAGACAAATGAATGAATGAATGAATACTTAGTAGAATGAGAATGTATGAGTAGACCATGAAAACTCACGGACACTGTGTTCGGAAGTCGACCACAGTGAGCGGCAATTAGTAATAAAAAATTATAAGCTTACTTGATCGGAGATCGAACTAGGGACCGCATGCACTGGGGTTGCGGAACAATGCTCTACTACACTATTGTTAAATCGCCTAAAAAGTCACCAGTTGGGATTGTAGTTTCACCAGGTTTTTGCGTATAAATGACTGAATCTGTATCAAAATACAATACTCTTTCTTGCAGTTGATCTAAATACTTGTACAATTCTAATCTTGCTTGTGCTGTTATGTATGCGGCTATGACGACGTTTACTGTTTCGTTGCTTTATCACTGAGCCACACACACACACACAAACTTTTCACATATTTCTTACGTTCGAAACGTAAGAAAATATTTCAGTTTAATGTACCACGATTATGCTCATCATACAGATATACAGACAGAAAGATATACACTTAGATATATTTACATTTATAGTTCACAAGTATAGGGACAAATGTTTATGGGATGTCAAACAATCATTGCATGGGTAATATAGTTTAATCTTTCATTCCAGTGGGTAAAACTTAAAGATTTCCCATTAACCTTGTTGACTTTATTGTGGGACGTAAAACTCAAAGATTTCATTTCATTGTTCAAAGATTTCATTTACAGACAGAAAGACAGATAGACCTTGTTGGCTTTATTGTGAGACGTAAAACTCTTTATTGTTCAAAGATTTCATTTACATACAGAAAGACAGACAGGTATGCATCATATTATCAAACGGATCCCAGGTTCAATATTCTGTTCCCGCCAGATGAACTTTATAATGAACAAACACCGTGTACGTGGATTTCCTCTGGGTTCTCCCGGAGCGTTCATCTGTAATGCATGAAGCACCGTGTTCAAATTCTGCTCCAGACAAAGTGAACTTTGTAGTGGACAAACACTGTATGAATGGATTTCCTTGGGAGTTCTCCCGTTTCCTCCCACTTTCTTCACTTCATCATTTCTCATCATCACTTTCCCCCTCCACTAGTCTAGTAGTCATAACTATAGGAATAAAACTCATAGATTTCATTTCTTTTTTTTTCTCGTGAATCGATGTTCCAGATGGGCTCACCCAAGCACATACTACACACACACACACACACACATATATATATCATTTTAAGACATAATATGATTTAACATACAATTAAATGTACTGTACCTTTTATCATTCGTTTAGCAGGGGGCTGTAGGTCAGTCTGTAACGAATCATCAAAACATTTGATAATGTTATCTTATCTGTTGCTCTTGAAACTAAACCATTTTAAGATGAAGTTTAATGTGCTAGCAAACAGAGAAAAGAAAGAGACTAGCAAAACAGACATTCACATATGTGTCTGTGTTTTTTTTGTTTGACGAGTATGATGGCTCAGTGATAGAGGATTTACATCCAGTATTTTGAGGTCCCTGATTCGATCACGGTTCACACCGTATGGACTTTCTGATAAATTCAAAAATCTACAAACAGAACGTTCTTCATCGTAAACGTACGTTGTGCTGTGATCGAAAAAAAGACGTCCGTACGGTTTCTTTTCAGATCAACCATTCTAAATGAAGTTTCTTAACTCCTAAAACAGAAGTATCGGAATAACAACAACATTAGTATACTAATTTAAAAATCCTGCCTTGTTGATCGATCACAAAATACAAATTTTATGTGAAAATAATAAAAGATTTCAATTTCACTATATTATTATTATTATTATTATTATTATTATTATTATTATTATTATTATTATTAATGCTCTAGAATTAGTACTACACTGTTCAGTATAAATGAAAACTATTTTCTGCTTCTTTATGAACAGAAGTCCACTTCATTGACACTCATCAACTTTAAAGTTCGTTTTCCGTCAAACTTGACTCTGTTTGTACACTATCCAATAAATCAGTCATAATTGAATCTATAAGTTTTTGTTTATAGTCTGAAAGCAAGCGGAATCAAATGTACAAGTTTTCTTTCCTATTCTGTTAAAATTTCACTTAAATCCAAATACAAGGTCTTTAACAACACGATTCACTTATTCAAATGTTCCACTTTTTAGTACAATACACATTAATTTGGCTTTCATTTCGGAGCACTACGTAATACTTGTATAACAGGGCACTTTTCCTGTATTTGTTTAATAAAAGCATATCCCTTCTTAAGGTAAAGAAATGGACAATTAGGAAACCATTTCGCATGTTCTATCCATGGAACATCGTTATCAGTCCAATCTTTTAATCCTCCAGCACAATAGAAGCATATAGTTTGGTCTCTTGTCTTCGTGTAAAAAAATCCAGCATCACTTAATTGATCCGGGCATTGTTTTGATGAAATAGGCCAGTGTTCGAATGTTCTTAAACGTAATTCCTTTGTACAATACTGATTATATTGAGGGGCAAAACATTTATACGCACCACTATATGGTAATTCTGGCATTTGTTGAAGTGGTATCCTTTCAGATACAGAATTTGGTCGCAGTTCCATTCTTAATCTTCCACTATTCGTATTTTTCTAATCGTCTACTTCAATGAAATCTTGCCTACGTTTCTATGTTCAATTATGTTGGAAATCTATGGAAGTCAATATTATAAAGTAACTTATGATTTACATAGCCATGTTATTTCAGCAGATGATCAACAGAGACTAATGACACTATGCATACAAATATCTGTGCACACATGCATGATGCAAGAAGGGATGACGAAGAGGAAATCATGTTTCATCTTGTTTATTCATGTACCATACACTTACGAAAGACCACGATCGTTTGGGATCCGGGTTCGATTCTCGATGATAAAGCATTCTTTTTTTTTCTTCGCAGAAAATCTGGGAACTTCTATTCTTAGTATTACAAGATGGGTCTGGTGGGGCTGAGGTGGAGCGGGAATCTAGCTACCCAATACAAGACGACTAGAAAAAAAAGGACGAAAAGTTTTTTTAATAAAATCTAATCTATATGCGAGGCACTGACGTTCAGTGATAGAGTGCCCACCTCAAGTTGAATTCCTCCGTGCGAGGATTAATTCAACTCTAATTCGTGAAGTACTGGTCTCACCTTCGATTCCGATGAGAGAACTTTCAAAATAAAAGCATATTTAGTGTTCTACCGATTCTTAGTGAAAGAGCATTAAATATTTCAAGACAATAAATTAATTATTTCGTTCCTTTCTGTCGTGAAACGATGTGCTATATACGTGAAATTCTTTTTTTTCATGCAAGGATTAATTCAACTCAATGGTCGTGAAGTACAGGTCTTGCGTTTGATTCTCAGGTCTTGCGTTTGATTCCCGTGTTCTGCTGGTTCGATCCTCGATGAGAAAACTTTACACATTTTAAGACATGAAATTAATTCGATCCTTTCTTTCGTGAAAACGAAGTGAAATTCTTTTTTTTTCATGCAAGGACTAGTTCAACTTTAAAATCATGAAGTACTAAATTCGATCCCAGCTCCCTACCAAAGTAGAATTTTGTGAAAAGTCTTTATTTCATAAGTTAGCGAAGCTACAATCAAGGTTAGTTGTCTGCTTCACTTTCACTCCCAAAATAATAATAATAATAATGTAATGCTGTATTTTTTAAATTTATTTTTATGGTTGTTATTTATGTTTTAATACCACTTTGGTCCGGGTTCGATTCTCGATGATAGAGAAAGAGAGAGAAAGGGAGCATTGAACATTTGAAAGCATTATAGTGCTTCGAAATGAAGAGCTTCGAACAATGTACATATCATATGCTACGCTAAAACCAATACATGATAATCTTTTTCTTTTTTCATGCAAGAATTAATTCAACTCTAAATCGTGAAGCACTGGTCTTGCGTTTAGTGTACAGGTTCGATTCTCGATGAGAAAGCATTGAATATTTTAAGATATTAAGTATGCTCTTCGCTATTCAATACATAACGAAAAGACGAAAATCAATCAATCAATTGGGAAGCTTCGATCATGATAACTAATAGAACTCTCATCCGTCCAAGAGCATTTAGCTATTCAATACATAACGAAAAGCAAAAATCAATCAATCAATCAATTGGGAAGCTTCGCCGTCCAAGAGTATGAGCATAGTAACAACGTTCCCTTACGTTCTTCGCAGGACAGAGTGGAGGGGGTTTGGGGGTTCAAATTCATAACGAAAAGACAAAAATCAATCTCAAGTAAGGGATTGACATTAGTTTCAGATTCAAATGTATTCGATATTCACGATTCATGCAATGCGATATTCCCCTGAGCAACTAAGGTCTATTCGATCAAAGAACAGTCTGCAAACAAATTCTATTCCCATGAACACTTACAAGTGAATTCGTGAGAATCCCAAGACCAAATTAGATAAAGCAAATAGTTCATAACCTACAGACATTTCATAGGGCGTAATCTTTTGTGTTACAACGCAATATCTCATCACGGCTTCAACTTCAGTGATTTTAATTACTTGTCATAACAGACATCATCATGTGAATATCCATATAATACTTTTCACATGCAATACAATCAACCCTGCTGATTTGAGCATACAAATTTTCTCATCCTACGTTTTTAAAACATTATGATATGCTATGAGAAGTGCTTCCGCTACCAATACGTTTTAAAAACATCCATGAACTACAACAATCGTCTTATCAACTCAATTTCCTGAGAAGGTTCCAGACGAAAATTTTCCAGACGTTTCGTGAGAATAAGATCAGGTTAAACTCCTCAAATTCTACGCAGAAAATCTGGGAACTTCTATTCTTAGCATTACAAGATGGGTCTGGGGGGCTGAGGGGGGAGTCTAGCTACCCAATACCAGACGACTAGAAAAATAAATAAGACGAAAAGTTTTTTTAAAAATAAAATCTAATCTATATGCGAGGCACTGACGTTCAGTGATAGAGTGCTCACCTCAAGTTGGATTACTCCGTGAAATTCTTTTTTTTTTTTTCATGCGAGGATTAATTCAACTCTAAATCGTGAAGTACTGGTCTCGCGTTCGATTCCGATGTACAATCTTTATTTCATAAGTTAACGAAGCTACAATCAAGGTTAGTTGTCTGCTTCACTTTCACTCCCAAAATAATAATAATAATAATAATAATGTGATGCTGTATTTTTTAAATTTATTTTTATGGTTGTTATTTATGTTTTAATACCACTTTGGTCCGGGTTCGATTCTCGATGATAGAGAGAGAAAAGGATAGAGAAAAGGAGCATTGAACACTTGAAAACATTATAGTGCTTCGAAATGAAGAGCTTCGAACAATGTACATATCATATGCTACGCTAAAATCAATACATGAAATTCTTTTTTTTTTTCTTTATGCAAGAATTAATTCAACTCTAAATCGTGAAGTACTGGTCTTGCGTTCGATTTCAATGAGAGAGCTTTCAAAATGAAAACATATTTAGTGTACAGGTTCGATTCTCGATGAGAAAGCACTGAATATTTTAAGACATTAAGTATGCTCTTCGCTATGCAAAATAGGTATTCAATACATAACGAAAAGACGAAAATCAAACAATCAATTGAGAAGCTTCGAACTTGATATTCAATCAATTGGGAAGCTTCAAACGTGATAGACGTCCAAGAGTATGAGCATAGTAACAACGTTCGCTTGCGTTCTTCGCAGGAGGGAGTGAAGTGGAGGGGTTTGGGGGGTTCAAATCCATAACGAAAAGACAAAAATCAATCAATCAATCAATTGGGAAGCTTCGATCATGATAACTAATAGAACTCTCATCCGTCCAAGAACATTTAGCTATTCAATACATAACGAAAAGCAAAAATCAATCAATCAATCAATTGGGAAGCTTCGCCGTCCAAGAGTATGAGCATAGTAACAACGTTCCCTTACGTTCTTCGCAGGAGGGAGTGGAGGGGTTTGGGGGGTTCAATTTCATAACGAAAAGACAAAAATCAATCAATCAATCAATTGGGAAGCTTTGATCATGATAACTAATAGAACTCTCATCCGTCCAAGAGCATTTAGCTATTCAATACATAACGAAAAGCAAAAATCAATCAATCAATCAATTGGGAAGCTTCGATCATAATAACTGATAGCACTCTGATCAGACCAAGAGTATGAGCATCCAAGACTATGAAGGTCAAGAGCATCTAGCTATTCAATACATAACGAAAAGACAAAAATCAATCAATCAATCAATTGGGAAACTTCGATCATGATAACTGATAGGACTATGACCCGTCCAACAGTATGAGCATCCAAGACGATGAAGACATCCAAGACTATCACCATAACAACAGACTGTTCTCACAACAACATTTTCCCACGAACTTCTGTACTAGCCGTAAAAGGATATGAACATAGCAACTAAAGGCTTGTCGAAACTTGCCTCATATTTCCAGGAAATGACATCGAATTCTAGGAAAAAAATTTTCCCACGCCCGACCCAAGTACATTATTCCTACTGAAGTGCACTT
Source organism: Thermobia domestica (assembly GCF_964235325.1). NCBI lineage: Eukaryota > Metazoa > Arthropoda > Insecta > Zygentoma > Lepismatidae > Thermobia > Thermobia domestica. Next base: position 728,866 of record NC_137462.1, on the reverse strand, counting down.
CCGACTGTAAAATATCCGTTAATTCGCACACTGGTCTGGAGTGTAGACTCACCCCTTACAGCTACACAGACAGCACGGAAGTTAGGAAAACTCATTATGTTTAGCAAAATATGCATGCCACTATAAAGTTTTAGTTTGGATAGGTTCTTTGCAGTAAAATACAACATAAAACTTATAAAAATGTATCACTAGGAAATATTTCTGCAATTTAGCGAACTGAAAGTGACTGTGATAAATAGAAAAACTATTATAAGAGTTACTTTCATTAAGTTTATAATTCTCTTTTACTTTAACATATTTTCTCACTATTATATCTACAATAAGACTTTTCTCTCATGTAAGTTTATTTATATCGGAGACACACTGCTGAGGGTTGACCACAACTAGCTGCGGGACAGAACACCCCGCGGCATTCCTTTCGGGCCGACTCTGCAAGATGAATTCAAGTGGTCCTTGGACTCTTGCTGGTTCCCCGCGGAACGACTGTGCATCTTCCTCTAAGTCTTGAGCCTGTTCTCTTCTTCGATTACATCTGTAACCATCCCAATCTCGCGAACCACTTAAGACTTTCCCAATCCGTCCGACAATGTCGCTAGTTTGTATATCAGGAAATTGGAGTTGTACTGCTCCTGAGGAAGAAAAATGGTGACCTTAACATAAAACTCAATGCAATAATACTGTATCACCAGAAGGGACTACACATTTAAATAGCGAATGTCATCATTGAGAAATAAAAGATTAGTTTTGAAGTTACATAAATAAAATTCAAACCAAAATATAACTTTCTCCTAAAATACAAAGAAACCTTTTATACATTGCACAAAAACATCCATTGTACGCATGAGCGCATTATTACGTGCTCGATATTCAAATCGAATAGGGCATTGTCGTTCGGTATCAAACAGAGGAAGTAGGGAGTGGAAAACGATACGTGGATGGCTCAGAATCCACTCGTTTCAAGTCAAAAATAGGAAATTCACTTTCACGGTGCGATTAACAGAAAATTACAACTTCTTTCAGAGGCATAAACAAGAAAAACAATGAATTTATTTATCTGCGGATAACAGCGTTATCAATGCCCTAAAATGTCTACAAATGCCGAAAAACTCTAATTTTCTTAGTTTCATTTCTCTAGATTAACACATCTTGGTCTCTAAACCATCGATATATGACAAAAAAAAAAGTCATTCCCCAAACACGAACTGCAATAATAGAAACTGATGAATGAATATGACAAGAAACGCGTATATTGTATTGTATTGTATTTATTTTCATCCTTTTTCATACAAACATCCACAACGTGAATGTATGAGTTGGACACGTCATAAAAACACTGAATGTGTACATATGTATATATTTAAATCTATATGCAATATTAAAATAGTGTAAATTTATGTTTAAAAAAAGTACAATTTTTCATTATTCTAATTTACATACAAGGATATAAAACAACATAACAGTTAATAAAACCTTACATTATAGATATACAAAATATATATACTTTAAACCTTATTTACTACAGGCGAGATATTCTTCTACAGAATAGAAGCAGTGCTCGAGTAGGTAGTACTTGACTGGTTTATTGAAACCGGATGTTTTGTTTTTTAAAGTGGAAGGAAGCTTGTTATAAATATTCACTGCCATAGGAAATGTATTATTCTTATGTACTTTTAAACGTGAGGACTCTACATGAAGATCAGACGCTTGTCTTGTATTATGCATATGAATATCTGAGTTCAACCGGAAGCTGCTTGTACCTATCTGTATATCTTTTCTTACAAATTTTAGAAGTTCATATATATAGAAACATGGAAGAGGTAAGATTTCAAGAAATTTAAATAGAGGTTTACAAGAAGTTCGAGGTTTACTTCCGGTCATAAACCTTAAAGCTCTCTTTTGTAAAACGAATATGGAATTTAGCAGTGCAGTACATCCCCAGAATATAATACCATATTTCAATTTAGAATGAAAAAGTCCAAAATAAGTTGTGAGCAGAACATGCTGACTGACACTATTTCGTAAAAGCTTTAACATGTAACAGGTTTGAGCCAATTTACTAGATAATTTTTGAATGTGAATTTTCCAATCTAATGTATCTGATACCCAAAGACAAAGAAATTTGATATCCGACACGTAATTCAACGTTTTGCCGTTAATTGTTACACAAGGGCGTTTTCTTATCTCGTTTTTTACTACGTGAAAGCACATGCACGAAGACTTTGTTGTGTTTAGTATTAGTTTATTTCTATCCATCCAGTCACTGACGGCAGACATGGTGGAATCTACTGCATTACATAACTCAACGTAAGTTTCTTCAGTTACTAATATATTTGTATCGTCAGCATATAGAACAATTTTAGCAGAGTCTAAACATTGTGGCAAGTCATTTATATATATTAAAAATAGAATAGGGCCTAAGATGCAAACTTGAGGAACTCAAAATTTTAACTATTTGGAATCTGAATAACATTTGGTTACTCCCTGAGTATCTCGAGTCTGACAGTTAATTTCAACAGTTTGCCTTCTGTTGGATATATACGATTTAAACCACTCATAAGCATTTCCCCTAATACCATAGTATTGCAATTTTTTAAGTAAAATTTGATGATCAATTGTATCAAAAGCTTTGCTAAGATCAAGAAACATACCGGTTGTATATTTCTTAGCGTTTATTGAATTTAAAGCGGAATAGAGAAAGGAGTAAAGAGCAGTTTCAGTAGACTTATTTGATCTAAAGCCATTTTGAGCAGGAGATATTAAGTTAAAATTATTTAGAAAGCTAACTTCTCTTATATACATAAGTTATCCAAAAGTTTAGAGAAGGTAGACAGACATGATATTGGTCTATAGTTCGATGTAAGATCTTTCTTGCCACTTTTATATAAGGGCTTAACAACTGCTAGCTTCAATGCATCAGGAAAAACGCCACTACTAAATGAGTTATTTACTATGAAGCATAAGATGTCAGCAATTTCATAAGAGCATTGCTTTAGAATTTTATCAGGAACTTCATCATATCCTGAAGAACTCTTATTTGTCATTTTCAGTGTAGTATTTAAGATTTCCTGACTAGTTACTGGGTGCAAGAACAATGATTTTTCTAAAATATCTTTGGGTCTACTAACGTATTGTTTGCTAGATAGTTTATTGTTCACGTTATTAGTGATAAGCTTTTCCACTTCATTCGTGAAGTAATCGTTAAAAGCATTTGCAATTTCAGTCGGATTTTTAATAACTTTATTTTGACAAGAAACGCTAGTTATCTTAGAGGAGGGTTTTCGTTCCCCAGATTCTTTCCGAATAATTTGGCATGTAGCTTTCATTCTATTGGAAGCTTTCCCAATGTAAGTATCGTTCTCTAACATTTTTGCCTGTTTTATGATCTTATGTAAAACTCGTCTCTACATTTTGTGGTATCGTTTAAACACGGGAGTACGGCACCGTCGGGATAGTTGATGTAAATAGCGCATTTTTTCTAGAGAAACCTTTATTCCAAAAGTCGTCCACTTCGAACTGACATTTACCGATTTATTTATCTTGATTTTTTGTTTAGGAAAAGCAATATTAAAATAATGAGTAAATATACATAAAAAGGAATTAAATTGGTAGTTAACATTACATTCAATATAAACATCTTCCCACGACTCAGTTTTCAACAAGTATCTGAAATATGCCACGTTAGTGGGTGTAAATGAACGCCGTTCAGACCAGTCCACGCCCATGTTTGTATTCTTATTAATTATTTCTGTGTAAAAATAAAGAAGTTGAGCATTATGGTCAGAATAGCCTAGGTTTAGTACATCAACATGAGATACGAAATCATCACATGGAATTATAATTTGGTCAAGAGCAGAGATTCTTGTTTTGCCTATTCTGGTAGGATTATTTACGATAGGTTTCAGATTAAATGATGTGCAGAGCGAAATAAGATCTTTTTCTTTGCTATTATTTAGTAAAAAATCAATATTAATATCACCACTAATTACTAACGACTTTTTAGAGGACGAGAATTCCGATATAAGCCTTTCTAATTTATTCAAAAAGCCATTGACATTACTGTCTGGCGTGCGATAGAGACAGATAAGTATTAAATTATGATCGCAAAATTCTAGTGCTACAGATTCGAAAGTTTTCTCAACGTTCAATGTAAGGGTATTCCTTAGAATTTTGATACGAAAATCCTCTTTGACGAATATGGCAATACCGCCATGGAATGTATTTTTCCTACAATAGTACGCAGATAGTTTAAAGCCTGTGAGTGAAATTGTTTCTATTTCTTCTTTATTCAACCAGTGTTCCGATATACACAAGACATCAATTTTACCTAATTCATTTACCAAAATAATTTTTAGTTCGATTATTTTATTTCCTAATCCTTGGACGTTGTGGTGTAGGATTTGGAGACTAATATTTTTAGATTCACTTCCGTCTTCTACATTTTGATTAGAAACATTACCGATAGTTATATCTACTGCTTTTAGTAGGGGAGTATTACTTTGACAATTTACATCATCTACAACATTTAGATCCGAGATACAAGAGGGCATACCACAACACACATAACCTACATTACTTTTTTTTGTCATAAGAATTACAGGAAACTTCTCTATGTTTATTTTGCGGAAGTGAAGTACACGTCATAAATTTCGTTTTTCTGCAGAACTCGTAACCTATAAAAAAGCATTTTCTGCCTCAATAATTCAATCACAGACCCTTCTCTTTCCTTTTGCATTTAGATGTAAGCCATGACTAGTGTAATCCTGTCTACGCAATGCACCTAAACTAACAAATCTAACATGGCTGTACTTTTTAGAGATTATTTCATTCACCTGCATATTAAATTCAAATATTGATCTGTTCACACTACCGTTCGGCCTATTCGGAAAATCATACCTATAGGGTGTTGACAATTCTACTGTTCTAATGTTTCTTTTACCTGTGCTTTCAAGTGCTCTTTCTAAAGATACTAACACATTCTAGGTTTCTAATAGATGGCTTAGGTTATTATTAGTTCCACCAGCCAACACAACACAATCGTTTTCATTGATTTTACTAGTTAGTTTGTGAACGTTCTCAACGATGGATTCGTAGGGTGCACTTGGTTTCACAATGCTGCTTACACTAAGGTCAGTATTTGCACAATCTTGGATAATAGATGCACAGTTTCTTAAATGACTGTCCGCCAATAGTAGCATTTTTCGCCTGTTCTTTTCTTCGGATCGAGAAGAGATTCCAGTTGACTACTTGATACAATACAATACAATACAATAAGATAGCAAGAACACATGCGCAATACTCAACATTGCTGAAAAATGTTCCTTTCCGCACACACGTTCCGGTATCAATACATTATACTGGGTTTTTAATCTCCTATCCGATTCCAATAAATACTCATTACCATTCCAAGAGTTAACCAAATTCACTTCAACAGTTGTCCTAGTTCTTGGTAATAATCTAACTTTGTGATCTAGCACTCATTTAGGTCTTAAACTAGTCCTAATACCAACCGCTGTATTCTCCGAAACTGATCGCGGTTCTTGGTTGTTCTCATATTTCTTTTTAGGTCTTCCGAATCTTTGCACTAATATCTTACTGTTACCATAATCAATTTGGCAATTTTGAGTTTTCAGAAAATCATTTCCTATCAATACTTGATCAGGAAAGTCCTTAATAACTCTAAATTCCTGATGAAATGTCTGATTAGAAATTTTAAATTTCATAATTGCTAATTTATTGATTACCAGGACGTTTTGGGTGATTCCACGTATTTTTGTTTGTTTTGGGATAACTTTCGCACTGGGTGGTATTAATCTTTCATTAATGATCGAGATCTGCGATCCACTATCTAACAATGCTTTAACCTGTCTATTTTCTATTTCTAATGGCAAGTAAACCATATTATTTTCTTGTAATACAGAGGCTATCACTTCGCGTATTCTGCTATTCTTATCTCCTGTAAATGTGCCTCTCCCATTTACAGTACTTCTTAGTTTAAATTTTGCGTACCCATTGGCTGATAATACGTCGTACCGTTTACTTGTGCCGGTACTACATGCACAAATCTTTGTGGGTTTTGCTCTTGCTGGCTTTGATTTTGGTGACAACACGTATGCTGACAATGGTTGTCTCTATGCCACTGTCCTTGCTGTACTCTACCTCTATTACTTCGCCAATACTCATTCCGGTTTCCTCGCCTATTTGAAAATCTGTTATTACCTCTATTTCCTCTAAAATTGTTCTGACCTCTAGCATCACTATTGTTATTCCATGATCTATTATTGCTATTCCGGTAATGCTTTCTTCCACTACCTCTATATTGTCTATTACCTCTATTGTTTGAAAAACTCTGATTTTTCACTGACTTATTTTCTCTATTTTCACGCTTATCACTATCCTGTGTGTTTACCGATAATGCTAATTGAAGCTGATCAATTTTCTTTTCTAATTCTGCCAATTGCGTTAAATTTTGCGGTTCTTGCTTAATTTTTCCTTCGTCTTTATTCTTCCAAAATACTGCTCGATCTAACTCTGTATCACTTTCATCGTCTTCGACCTGCTCTCTTATTTTCTTTACCAAATCTTTTATTGTTACTTTACCGGTTACTTGTTTTTCAATTTTACATTTATTACGCTCAATCTTTTGCAAATCTTCTACGAATTTGTCTAAATTTGAATAGGCTACAGTCCCTACCTTTTCCATATAGTAAGGCTGTAAGCCGCTATTATACCAATTTTCCTCTTGTCGGTCATGTTCGAGTCTAGTCTCTCGCAGAATACCAGCATAACATAAACATAATTTATGATTGTTTCATCCTCCTGTTGCAATCGTTCGCGGATCCGGTCTTCTATATCAAAGCTTACGTTAGTTCTCGTAAACTCATCTACTATTTCCGCCTGCTATTCTTTATATGAGATTTTACCTAAATTTTTCCGTTTTAGGAATAATTTTATCCATTGTCTCCCAACTCCTTTAAATATGCTCGGCAGTAATTCCTTTCTTTTATTTTCGGCGACGCCTGCCATCTGACATGCATCGTCAAACTCATCGAAAAATGCTATGATGTCACGATCATTCTTTAAATCGAATTTCGGGAGTTTATTCACGTCCGCATAGAATGTTATATTTGACGCCATATTTAAATTCTCTGTTTTCTTATCTTCACCAACGTGTACCAATTTCTCGTCTAGCAGTGAAATTGACGGATAATCTTCCGAAAACGATGTTACCACCGGACTACTAGGAAAATTAAATATTGGACCTTTTCCTACTTCGATTTTTAGACTCGCGGGTTCCACGGCTGTATCCTGACTACTTATGTTTATCTGTCCTCGTCTGTCAGGTGTCCTCACACTAAATAGATCATTAAACTCAATCCTAATACCCTTGCTTGCTTTTTGTGCTCTAGTTAACACTTTGTTTTCAGTCATCTAATAATAAACTTATAACTTTAAAATAACTTGAATTAGCTTAATGACTCAGTGAGGGAGGGTGGTGAGGGTTAACCTATTTTATTATCTTAAACAATATATTCATTATTCTAACAACGATAAATTACCTTGTGAGCCAGTCGGGACTCGAACCAAAAATATTCTCACCATAACAATGGTGAACTTAATATTGCTAGGTAACCGAACGGAGAATCGAACCAAACATTTCTTCACCATAACAATGGTGGGATATATTGTTAAAAGCCTTACAAACACACCGGGAATCGAACCGGAAGCATCTCCACCATAACAACCTCCTTACGTCGTGCCTGTAAAGCTTGGGGATAATTTTGTAGTGACGTAACGAAGCTGCTACTACTCATTATCTGAAATGAGTAGGTACCGAGCAATTAAATGTTCTAGCTAGAGGATAATCACAGAAACACTCTAAGTAGTTTAAACTCATGTATTTGATTACTGAATGTCATCGTGTAAATGTGTGGAATTAATGAATATGACCTAATTGTTCAGATCACAGACTGTCAAATGCCTGGAGTTTAGATCACGAGTAACACAAATAGCTGAGGCACACATACCCTAGTAATCTAGCTTCAGGCTGGAAAGACGAATCCTTACTGCTTGGCTCTGGATCTCTATCAGGACGAGGTTGGCGTCTGCGCTTGGTCTCCACAGTTAGCCAACTAATGACCAACCATTACTCGATGGTAGTCGTAATTGAAACGTAATGTAAATCAACCCTTGATCTACTTGTGGTCTCCAACTAATCTCAGGCAGATGTTAAACTGCTTCGACTGATCTTCGACTCCTCGTAGACTGATCCTGATTTCCTCTGAATCGGGGTTTTTGTTTGATCTTCCAGACGGTGGAATTCATCATGTTGTGATTCAACTTTGTTTACCTCAGCTATTAGTCAAACATTTGTTTCAAACCGTATTACATCGTGACCGAATTCCCAGACGATCAATTTTGCGAATCTGAATATTATGCCATATCCGAATTGTGTCAATGTTAACAAAAGATGGTATTACATATTTCTGACACTACAAAGCTGACTTTACTCTTCTTAGTTTTATATTTACATAATCCTGCGAGTTAGCGTCTCGCCAGGATTTCACGACTAACATAACATAAGCACAACCATGTGCAATGGCTTACATCAACAAATAAACAGTAACAATCACACGTGCCAATATGACACAATCTAACATCATTGTAATATTCTGATCTTTTAACTTTAATTCAAACCTATCATTATCCCAATCACCAAAAATAAAATATTATAAACTTAATATACCTCTACAATATATATTTCATTGCTTTTAAAATATACAGCTTCTTTGGAATTTAAGAGACAATTTTTGTAATTTTAAAGTTTTAATTTTGTCGTTTACGTTTCATGGCAAATGGTGATTTGTTTAGATAACGTATGCCACTGAAATTTAAAGAATGGAAAATGTATGACTGGACTGAGAATTAAATCTTGGCCGCCTCCTCACTATAACGATGGGTTAACTACTGCATTACACCCCGCTTCTTGGTCAGCCAAACATATTTCCTCTTGTAGATAAATCACCAAATGGAGTGTATCACACCGTTGTGCTTGTAGAGTGCAGCACGTATGTCAGTGAACACTTGTTCAGTTGATGTATAATGTTATGCTTAATACTACTCTTGGCATTCAAAACAGTCTACAACTAGCTGGAAATTGAAGCATGCAAAATTCCGCATCATGTTCAGTGGAATATTAAATTGCTCATCATGCGAAAGCTGCTGCAGTTCCTTGGAAGGTTATAATGACGGAACACAGAGTTTGGATTCGGCCTTTGTGCAAGATAGGATGAGTGCTGGTTTGCACAAGTAGATAGATTGTCGTCACTGCTTCTCGAAGAACACGAAGCCAGTTGGAAATCCTTTCAGATGATGCTATTAATAAAACATGCATCATCTCCTAGGATTTTTTGCTGTGCTTTGTTATTGTCATCGATTTTGAGGCAAGAACTTTTGAAATGACAAAGAGAGATGTTTATTTACCAGTGAAAACTTTACGAAACTTCAGTTAAAATCTAATGTACACAATCTTTCTTTACTGCCTCCATATTGGTATATAAATTACAAATTATTTTGTTATGCTGATGGGCACTGTAGCTCAACAGCATAGCGCTCAGAGCTGATATACTAAGACATGCATACATGTTGAGCAACTTGGTATTTTGTAAAATATATTTGTCCATTTATATTTGTTGCTATAGTATTCATGACTGTATTATATTATTTTATTTTCGATAGATATGTTATTGGTAATTTTTTGTTATTTAACATATAATTTTTTGTTATTTAACATTTATTGCTATATTAGTCTTCCAAACTATGCTATGCAAAAGGTCGCAAGTCTTATAGAATGCCTTTGTTCGTTCGTCCGTCTATCGACAGGTATCAAAGAAAAATTGGAGGATGGTTTCAACATTAATCATAGATCGAAAACTGTAAAAGATAGCCAGAAGCGGTTTATGCCAACGATTCAGCATCTCAATATAACATGATTATCAACAATATTCTACCAAAACCAGAAGTAGTTCAAATTTACTATTACTTCCGATAGAACAAAAATGTTAACGATATGGAGATGCTGTTTTATACAATAGATTCAGCTTCTCACGAATAGTGTCTGTCTCCTCCATTAACCAACTATTAAACTGGAAGTGGTTCTAATTAACCATTTCCGGTTTCAACGTTCATCGCAAGAGAAAAAGTATAGTAGAAAGTGAAAAACGGTGTTCTGCAATTGAGTCAGGGCCTCCAAGACAATGTATCATCACACTACTAAAACCGGAAGTTGAAATTTACTATTAGGTCCGGTTTCAATACTGATTCACACAGAGCAAAAACGGTAAGAAATCGATATGTAGATTTTTTCAATTGTTTCAGCTTACCAGGAATAGGTTCAATCTTTTCCGTTAACTTTCGGTTCAAAGCGGAAGTGTTTCAGATTTATAATTTCCGATTTCAACTTTCGTCGCATTGAACAAAAACAGTAAGATATAGCGAGTAATGGCTTTTTGGTATGGATTCCGGTTCTGAAAAACAGGTTGTATCTTAAATCTTATCACTCTAATGCATCCATCAGTTATAGAGTTACTACTTCAAATTTACGTATTGAATTTCCATAGGGGGCGCGGTGGCTCAGTGGTAGAGCGTTCACGTTCGATGGTTGGGGTCCCTGGTTCGATCCCAGCTCGCGCCGTGTGGACTTTGTGGTGGACAAACACCGTGCTCGTGAGTTTTCTCGGGGTTCTCCCGTTTCCTCCCACTTTCTTCATTCCACCATTTCACTCGTTTCTCATTATCACCGTCTCCTTTAGCCTAACCGGCATAACCGTGGGACGTTAAACTTAAGGATTTCATTTCATTTCATTTTTGAATTCTCATAGGTTGGTAGTCTATCGAAGGGGCACAGTGAATACGAAATTCTCTTACTTATTAGTTTCGTTACTATTGTTATATTTGATCTATTTCTAATTTATATATTTACTATTAATAATATTGGGTGAGAATGGTGTGATAGGCCGCTAGCTCTGATTTTAATTTTTTGTTAGTTTAATTATATATTTGCTATTTATTCATTAATATATAATTAAGTTTTCATTACTTTTAAAAACGTGCAATGTGTTTGGATTTGTATTTGTTTATTAGAAACTTGAAGTCTGTCCTTTTAATATTACGAGAAAGTTATGTCGTTTACATTACATGAACGAATGGTGATTTACTTAGATATTCCGTATCTGCTACAATTAATTAAACGAGACATTATTGAAGACAATTTCGCCACTGCCGATGTGATTTCTCAGTTGTAAAACTCTGGAGTCTCCACTGGATGAGGGATGCTGAAAATTACGGAAAAGTATTTGGTATTCATGGCTATGTTTGTACAGAGAGAATGTATGCCATCCACTTACGCGATTTCAATGCAAAGGAGCAATTCCAGAGTGATAGAAATTTCTCCTAATTACAAGATTCCTTATTTATGTGATAGATGAATATACCTGTAATGCTATTTGAAGTTTAATGTTCCTTTTCTGCTACAGCTATTATGAGATTGTAAACCTACAGCTTAAAGTACGATTTGAGTTGCATGTACAGGGTCCAACCAGAAGAGAAAGCAAATTTTAAAGTTTATATTTCAAAAATTAAATTATTTTAAAAGTTGTGCGTATGGAATGCGTAAGGGTATTAATTGGTATTCATGTTACATGTGACGAACAAAACAAGTCTTGAATACAATGTCCAGCAGTTGGCAACAATCTCTACACATTTCTAGAACCGGTTACAAATTATCGATTACTGTACATTTGAAGGGGATCTTCTCTATATGTCTTTGGATTGTTTGTTTCGGTAGTGGTACATCCCTTGATGGTAGGGGGCTAAACATTTAACTTTATAAACATATGTAAAAGGAAATAGTCACGAGCGAAAATATCCATGGATCGCGCAGGCCAAGACAAGTACCATATTTTGAGATGATGTGATTGGAAACACTCCTGACACCGTCTGTGAATATTTAACCTCGTTTTGTTGAAGCCATATTTCCCCGCTAATTTTAGAGAAAGGTGTCTCCTGTGACTTCAAGAATGTATTTAACATCGCTATATAATTCTCGTTGTTATCTTCAAAGATGTACAGACAATAATCCCTGAGTAAGAAATAGGTATAACATTACACTCTTACTTTTTCACTATATAAGGGTCCTTGATAAAGTTCCTCAGGTTAATCTTGCACCAGTACCGAATATTTTGCTTATTCACGTATATCGATAAGTGAAAACGGGCCTCTTGTTATGAATAGGATCTGTTTCCCCCCAACATTTGTAGTAATATTTGGCAATATTTGACTGTTTACATAATTCTTGGTTAATACATGCACCTGCATTCCATCCTTACACTTTATAGGGATGTGATTCCGTAATTACGAATGCGTCTTTCACTTGCGGCGTATATTTCAATGTATGTAGCTTGACGAGTTCAAGAGCATTGCAGACTGTGCTGGTTGGCTTGTCTCATTGCAATAATGTTCTTAGGTATCCTGAGACTTTTCCAATAGTGCGGACTCTATTTCTTTGATATCGGTTGTATGATCTGCAGGAACTGGATTGTCGTGGTGAAATGCGAACTGTTGAGCTTGAGTTGAATTGTCATTCCTGTGATATATATATTAATAACCGCCCCTTTCCGCATTTCGACTTAATGTTTTTGGATTATAATGCAATGTCAGTGATCTAAGCTTCCCACATACACACTTGTACAATACCTAACTACAATTGCGCCAATTTAGAAATCTCGACTGAACAACTCCGGAAATTATAAATGGATATTTTGGAATCCTGATTGAGAGCTTCCTTACGAATTGAGTTTTTTTTGTACGATATATATGGTGGATATTGATAACAAATCTAAAGTAATTTTGCATGGATATGGTTGGTTAGTGGTGACATGGTGACTTAGTGGTAGATCCTCATCTCTGACGCTAGGAGTTCCTGGTTCAATCTCAGACCATATGAGTTTGTGGTGGACATCTGTTCGTAGGTTTTCTGGCGATCCTTCTGTTTCTTCCAATATCCTCGTTTCACCAATTCTTTCATAATCATCCATTTTCATAGATCGTTTGTCTTCCTTAGCCTACAGAGCGTAACGCTGGACGTAAAACTAAAATCATACTTATTGTACTCACTTTTAATTTATGATGTAGTTAAATGATACTTAAAATTTATTTTACAAAATCCATAAAATTTAGTAAATAATAAGGTAATATTACACCTTATTTTAACATCTTATTAAACTTATACAGGTAGCAAATATTCTCTAGAAATATGATTAGAATTCCTTATGAGAACGAACTAAACGCAAGTATAATATAAGGTGTACATAAATTATTTTACTTCAACTGTACTAGTTCAGTTACCATACGGTACTGCTGCTGATTTTCAGTACTAGCTACTATCACCTTCTTCTGAGCTAAGTACCTAGAAGTAGTGAATTTTTTTTTAGATAGGTTAGAAATTTAAAGGATTTTCTATTAAAATGCTTATATATACTCTTATTCAAGCTCTAAAATCTTGATGTCAGTTTTTATTGCGAATACGCGTCCATGTTGACAATGAAATTTAGAAATGTCGTGTATCTTTCTTTGCTCCTTCCGGTACCTAATAATCACTGGTTAAGCGTAATACGTGTGTGTAAAGACTCATAACTATGTTTAATATATGAATTACTGGCTTTGTAAATTATGAAGAATTTAATTTCTTAGTTGAGATGATAAAAATAACCGCTAATCACGTTTTACATAGCACATGAAACATTTTGTTTGAAAAACTGTAAAAGTGTTTATTTGTATATATTTATTTCCAATGAATATATCATATACACTAGAAGTGTGTTGTTAATTAACATTAAATAATTATTAGTGTAGTCATTCACGAATAAATGTACAACATTATTTTATGCATTTCTTGTTGATTATTTGTGTGTTTTGTCTCAATTTGTTGTGGAATTGTAAGTAATATAATATAGTGCAATTTGAATGAATTTGAAGACGTATAGCATACTTTTACTACTTTTCTTTATTTGACTGGTAGCGTTCGAATTTGTGCTTGTAAACAATAGACTAAATCAGTAAATAGCTTAATGCTCAACCAACTAATTCTTTAATGTGCAAATGCTTAGAATAACAGCAGTGATTTATGATAACTTCTTGATTTATACTGAGTGTATATGTAAGTCAAATCAACTCTTATGTCGAAGTGATGTAAATGTCAATTGCGATTTCACTGCTATTCCATAACGTAACAAGTATAAGTACACGGATTTTCTTTTAATTGTTATCATTTTTCATCATTTAATTCAATATGTTTCAGTAAATGATGTATTGTTGATAGAATGAATATTAACTATGAGTATTGTCAGTTATGGATAGAATAATAGGCAAGTCTGATCAGGGTTTGCCCAAGTGGGCCGAGCCCGAAAAAACCCAACGGTTTTTTTCGGTTTGGACCCACCTGAAAAAACCCGCATTAAACCCACCTGGGTTTTTGAGCTTTTTGTTAGTATATTATAGGTACAACTAAGGTGATCACATTTGAAGTTGTTTTTATCAGATTTTGAACTTTCTTTGGGCGCATTAGATGCTTTCACTTTAAGATAAACAACAACATTCTACATAAGACCTTTATTAAGTTCTGAATAAACTAAATGAATGAATAAAAAAACTCCCCTTAGCTTGAGATAATTATAGAATAAATTAATGTGTGGATTATCCTTATAGCCTATTTGAATTAGAAAAATACTTTCCGTGAATAGTGTGCTTGCTGACTCGGCGCCGCCGAGAGACGTTATCCCTCATACGTTGACGGGTTTAAGGTCATAGGTACCGGTACTAACAGTAAATATGTAAATACATTAGTAAAACTATTTGTATTTTTTGTTACCTTTGGTGGTAACAAAAGTATTCAGTAAAATTTGGTTTTCCAACAACAGTCATTTGTTGCTACCCTTCAAATAAGCATTCTGTAGAATCAACACCAGCAATAGCGTAAAAATTCTTGTCAAAATTAAGAAGCTTAATGCTCGGAGCTCCCAAGACTACGTAACGCTTACTACTTCAAGTGCTGAATTCAAACTTCAGTATTAATGGAAGTTTCGACGTACAGTAAAGCAAGCTGCATTTTCAGGGAAAACCTGTCGTGAAAAAGTGTTGGGGAAATTCCCCCAATTGAATGCGCAAAGCATCGGAAGTGAATACTTCAATAATAAAACTATTTATTTTACGCTGGAAGATATTTAATTTCATTTATTACAATTTGAAACATTTACTTTATAAAATATGAATTATAGGCCTATCTTTGTTAGTTGTTATAAATTAATTTTCGGAAAAGAATAGGGTTGGTTTTTCACCGGCCTGGCCGGAAATATTGTTGTTATTTTGATTAAAGCCGGTTACCGCTGCAAATTTCTTGCCAGCCCATTTATGACCGTTTTTTTAAAACTTTTATCTAGTGCAAAATATAGATATAAAAAGTAGCTTTCATTCTGTAAACCCAAAACTCACCTTCCACCATCTATCAACGATTAGTATGTTTTGTTCATCTGCTTACATAATTTTGAAGAGATGACAAGGGCTATATCACGGAAAATTTGAAATTTATCTGTAAGGAACTTTATACATTTATTGAGAGTAAAAAAAGGACTTCTTAAAGCAATTTCCTGTAGCTGAAGTGTAAGTTCAAAGAATAAATTTCATTTTTCAAATGCAAAATTGTCACGTAAAGATTAATTTATTCATTTGTTTCGATAATTTTAAAGAAGTGGTGATAAATACAAAAAAATTATCAATGCTGATTTCAATTTCTCATTTATAGTAAGGATGGCCAATTCTGGAATTCGGAAAGATTTCTGAATTCCGGAATTTGCCGAAATCCGGAAAGTGAAATTTCCGAAATCCGGAAAATTTTGACCATCCCTAGTTTATAGCATTAAGCTTATTAGTGAATGTACTAAGGATATGCAGAATACAGGTGCTAATGCACTTTTGTTCACGATAGTATTTTCCTTCCCATGGTGGGGGGGTCCGAACAGAGATACGTCACACTTAGACCTATATCATAGGGAATTTTGAGGGAGTGCCGGTTTTTCTACTTTCCACAGTTGGCAACACTAGAAAAGAACAGTCTTGCAACAAGTGCTCTGGAAATTCCCGTAATTGAACGCACAAAGCATAGAGTGTGAACTTCAACAATAAAACCATTTATTTTACATTGAAAAATATTTATTTCACATAAGACATTTTGATCAATTATGTCTTTGTTTCTAATTAATATAGCTATTTGGTATCCATATTTCGCGAACGTGAGTCTCCTGGGCTGATGATCTACATTTGTTTGTCTGCCTGTACTACACTGTGTTCAACTTTCTTTCTTTTTCTTTTTTTTTATTTTAGGATACAAACTGGAGACACTCTAAATTTTCTGCATAAATTTTGGCGGCATAACAACGTAAAATAAAAAAAAAATGACTCTTTCTAAAAAACCGGATATCCACGCTACAAAGGGCAGTTTTCGGTCTTTTAAGTTGAAATTTTCAGAATGGAAGCACGAGAAAATATATTTTGGCGGCATAAAATTTCAAAATAGCGTGTATCCATGATATAGGGTGCAATTTTCGGACTTTTTAAGTTCAAATTTTGAGGGTAGACGCACGAGACATTCTAGATTTGCTGTATAGATTTTTTCGGCTATCCAATAAAAGATTTCAAAATGGCGGCCATGTTTTCAAAACAGCAGTTAATAGAAAAATGTTGCAAGTTGTGACAATGACAATCTTGAAATGTAAATCATATTTTAACATTTTCACCCCAAAGACATTGAAATATTTTTAAAAAAAACAATTAAACCCGATAAAACCCAATTAAACCCGGAAAAACCCACATGGGCCCAGTTGGGTTGGATTTTTTCAAAAATACCCGGGTTTTTTCAAGCCCTGAGTCTGATATTAAAGTTTGCTAGGTTTGTGAATTTGTCCAGAAACTTCGTGTTAAAACAAAACTCCGAGATAGCTCCTAACTTAGATTTTTTCTATTCATTCAGTACAGTAGACTTCCAATAATCCGGCATGTTTGAGACCTGGTCAACATACCGCGGTTCTACACACTAAATCCTAGACTGTAAACTGCGAGCTATCACATGAAATTTGGCACCAAATATTGTTACCAGAAACGATAGGATAATAATTTCAACTCAAATAACCAAAACCTAATTTTAATTTTACATTTTAAAAGACAGCGGACTGATACAGAATTACTGTAGGCCAATAGTTTGTATACTAACAAGATTTTCATTTAAAAGATTCTCTAGTGCCCTTTTTTTCTACAATCAATTTCCCTTTTTTCGAAAACATATTCCTTATAATATAAAAATAAATGAGTTCGGCATAATCATTGATTATTCTGCAAATTGATTTCTGTACCGTACTGATTCACAATAAATAACTCATCATTCTAGCAGTACGCACCGAATATTTCTAATTAGTTTTGAATCACGTCGAACGCGAGAGTTTGAGAATGTGGTCGTTTGATGTGACTCGTGTACGTGCATTTACAGCTAAAGGTAAAAACGAAAATCTCAATCATGCCGGTGGCGGACCATCGGGCATTCCGGACTAATGAAAGTCTATTGTAGTTAGTATTTATAGTATAAGTTAAAACGGAGTCAGGATTGCAAGCGAAAAAAAAAAAACTTCATTTTGCAAGGCGAAACTACCAAGTTTGATTTTTCGTGTCTATGCAGTAGGGAATTATGGATAACGAGGATTGAGGCCAATCTTAGGTTTTCTTTTGTTCTTATTACTTCATTCTTATCATGCCAAAACAGCGATTTTTAATCTTTAAACTACAAGTGACCAGTGGATCAAAAGCTCTTATATCTCTTAAAGCTCTTGTACTCTTAGCTTTAACTTTTTGGATGATACTAGCATGTGAACATGACATTTCAGATATAGCATTAAATACTATTTAATGGTAATCTTTATATCCTTGTTGTGTGTGAATACGCTTGGCATCAAACAAAACCAATGTGCTTGTTCAATGTTAAAAATGGATAGTGTTCTAGAGGTCAGTATGGAAAACCCAAATTCTGTTCCTAGGAGTACAAATTATTTTGACTTAATATATAAGCTATAGATCCATGTCGTATGTTGCCTTGCTTGTCAATTAACACTCAAATTTTAGAAAGTGGATAATACTGATTTTGTTTCTGAAGTAACATATGCCTTTGTTTGTTTGTTTATTTCTACTTCCTAAATCCGTGAAGTGTTAATATTCCTCGGTATCTTCCAGATAATATTGAAAAACATTGTACTATAATATTCGGTACATGCATTATTGTATTAAGCTGTTGAGTAAAATGTTTAGAACTGTATTTTCTGTCAAGTAAAGCTGTAATAATTTCCATTATGTCTATGGATTCTCTTTAATAAACTATTCTAACGTTTTCTTTTTCTTTTGGTTATATGTCTCTCTTCTATCTTCTCGCATAAAACATAGTTTAAATATACCCTTAAATTGTTGACATTCTGAATAAACATACAAGGTGTCTCAAAAGTCCTCTAACATGGGGTAATTGTTATCATCAGAGTTAAAACAATATGTAAAAGGGAAAACAGTCTCCAAACATGATGTTTCTAATCTAAAGCCAGACCCCTCCAAGTGAACTTTGTGATGGACAAACACCGTGTGCATGGGCTTCCTCAGGGTTCTCCCGTTTCCTTCCTCTTTTTTCATTCCACCATTTCATTCATTTCTCATTATCACCGTCTCATTTAGCCTAGCCGGCATGACCGTGGGAAGTAAAACTCAAAGATTTTTTTTTCAATCTAGAGCCAAGGAAGTTTTTAAATCGGACGAACCGCTTGTGCTGTACACTCTTTGTGCCCAATGCCCAATGGAATGTAAATGAAAATGCAATATTGCAATTTACTTGGACTCTCAACATATGTGAATGAAGTTACTCTTTGAAATGAGAACTGACCATCGTCATGTTAACGTAAAAGAGAGTAACTAAATTCACTTCTGTTGCGGGTAAAGGTAAATGGCAACGTTGCATTTCATTTAACATCGAGTGCATAAAGAGTGTACATCCCAAACGGCTCGCCCGATTAAAAAAAAGCCTTTACTTTAGATTGAAAACGTCATATTTGGAGACGATTTTCTCTCTTACATTTTGTTGTACGAGTTATCCTATGTCAGGGGACTTTGGAACACTCTATATATACTTATATGTGGATACAACAAAATATCACAGTTATTTCTTTGGAATGTTAATAATCTATGGCATTCAGCACTAGGAAATATGATTTTTCATTCTGTCTCTTTCAGCAACAAATTTCACACAGAACAGCACAAAATAATATCACATCATCCATGTTCACCGAAGGGTAAGTCAAAGCCCCAATTGTACATTAATCACTTGTGTTACTTACATGGAAAATGAAATGATAGCTAAATAATTGTACACATTAAATAAATGTAGTCTTGTTCAAAGTCCTGTGAATTACCGACTCTTCTTTGGAAAGCCCTCTACTCTAATCCAGGTTAGGATTTAGATTTCTGGACTTTCGGCATCTAAGGCCATTTCGCTCTTCACGTTTTGAGGGATGACGTCCCTCGGCAAGCACACAATCCGGGGAAAGGGAAAGAAGGAAACGACCTGGGACCTATAACTTAGGTACCACCCCGGCATTTGCCTGGTGTAAATGAGGAAGACCTCATTTAGGGTGGCTGGCCTGAAAAAGCGTTTCCCACTTTTTCGACCGAGTGCCCCCACCGGGAATAGAACCCGGGACTACTCTAATCCAGTGATTTCCAAGCAGTAGGATGCGCAGTCCCACAAAGCACGTCGCGAAGTTTTAGAATTGAACAATCAAGAAAGCACCATTTTCTAAAATTATAAAAAGATATGCTTTTCGTTAGTGGTCGAATCCGAGAGGGCTATGTTCTTTTAGGTGTCAGTGACTAACATTTTAAATCCTATCTGATGGGGAAGCGCTACATAGAAGTAATGGTGCTCATACAAAATTCACAACGACCTGAAAACCCGAAAAGTTGAATTAGCTTTCTCGCAAAAAGTACTGGAAAAGTCCAAGAATTTCATGACAAGCTTAAAAATCTAGAAATTTTAGGGAAATTTTCTTTCTCAGAACTCATTTCTCTATATGCCTTACCCAGCTATTTGGTATATTAGTATGGGATATTTTATAAAACAAATTAGTTTGTTTTGAAAAACTTCTCTACCTACACACACAGTATAGCTCTGAAAAACTGTAAATCGTGACCTTGAAAAGTCAGGAAATTAGTGCTCGCCAAGCAAGTGGGAACTCTCTCATTAAGAACACAAGATGCAATAGAATTTATGTACGAGGTGTGGGAGAAGATATTTCCTGCTGTTGGCCTAGCTTTGAAGAAACAATTGAATACTACAATGGAAGCAGTTAGTTGTTCCCGCAAGCGGAGTCTAATGGTGGGAGGTAAAGTGGTATTAGCCGTCCGTAACGCAATTATTAAAAATCATTTTAGCTTTTTAATCAACTTTGTTTTGCAATACGCTAACACGCAAAAAATCGATGTTTCGTCGCAATAAAATTGAGTTTTGTTCCATTCCCATCCTTCATGTAATGTTTCAACAATTTTTTTTTTCGAGTCTTACTTGTTGATTGATTAAGGATTAGTGCGGATGTAGCATCGTGGCTATTTGTTCCCGTTCCAATCAACTCGATTCCTCCAAACACGGACTGACGCAAAATAGAAAATAGACAAGAATAAATAGAAGAAAATAACAATAAAGAATATAACAACAATGGACAATGTGGAACAATAATAACAAACAGGGTACATGAGGAACAAAAATTAAATATGCTATTTAATAAACCTTTCTTTCCAAACAGGAGTATTTCCTGCCAGTGTGAAGTTGGCCCCCCAAAAGTTTGGGCTACACGAGATATTTATTGGGCCAGAAAGTACTTCATTTGGGCTGTTTGTGCTAGCAACTTTTAGCGTTTGGGCTACTCTGGAAACAAAGTTAAAGCATCACAAAGTTTGAGGGGCCAACTTCACGTTAGCCCCCCAAGTGTTTGGGCCAGACGATATTTTTATTGGGCTGGGTAGTACTTCGTTTGGGCTGATTGGGTCAGCAACTTTTAGCGTTTGGACTATTATAGTTTCCGAAATATGGGCTATTAAACTTTTTGAAAAGTTATTTTCCTGCTTGTTTGTCGGTGCCAACTTCACTAATATGATATTTCTGACAAACATGTTTATTGGAATTTACAGTACCTTGTGTCGACTAGCAATTTAGGAAGTTTCAAGATTTGGGCTGATTTCGAAACAGAATTAAAGCTTCACAAAGTTTGAGGGGCCAACTTCACTTTAGCCTCCCAAGTGTTTGGGCCAGACGAGATTTTTATTGGGCTGTTTAGTACTTCGTTTGGGCTGATTGGGTCAGAAACTTTTAGCGTTTGGGCTATTACAGTTTCTGAAATATAGGCTATTAAACTTTTTGAAAAGTGATTTTCCTGCTTCTTTTGTCGGGGCCACCTTCACTAATGTGATATTTCTGACCAACATGTTTATTGGAATTTACAGTATTTTGTGTCGACTAGCAGTTTCGGAAGTTTCAAGATTTGGGCTGTTTTCGAAACAGAATTAGAGCTTCACAAAATTTGGGGGGCAACTTCACATTAGCTCCCAAGTGATTGGGCCAGACGAGATTTTTATTGGACTGGATAGTTCTTCGTTTGGACTGATTGGATCAGCAACTTTCAGCGTTTGGGCTATTACAGTTTCTGAAATATGGGCTATTAAACTTTTTGAAAAGTGATTTTCCTGCTTCTTTTGTCGGGGCCAACTTCACTAATGTGATATTTCTGACCAACATGTTTATTGGAATTTACAGTATTTTGTGTCGACTAGCAGTTTCGGAAGTTTCAAGATTTGGGCTGTTTTCGAAACAGAATTAGAGCTTCACAAAGTTTGGGGGGCAACTTCACATTAGCCCCCAAGTGATTGGGCCAGATGAGATTTTTATTGGGCTGGATAGTACTTCGTTTGGGCTGATTGGGTCAGCAACTTTCAGCGTTTGGGCTATGATAGTTTTCGTAATATGGGCTATTAAACTCTGAAAAGTTATTTTCCTACTTCTTTTGTCAGGGTTGTCTTCACTAATGTGATATTTCTGACAAATACTTTTACTATTTAGTGCAATTTCTCTCTCCTCTTTTTTTTTTTTAGTTCTTTAAATGTTATTTATAATGGAGATTATACTTGTGCCAATTAATTTGAGATAGATTGAGATACCAGTTACTATATACTCAAATATAGGATGTTTTCTTCGTCTTCATGTAATACAATTTGGAATTCTTTTTCATAAGATTTTGTCTAATGCTGCCTAATATGCATATATCCAGATTTTAGTATTTCATTATACGAAATCCGGATTTCAGCTTTCGTCATTTCATTATCCGAAGTCCGTTTTCGGTTCTTGACATTTTATCCGAAATTCTATTCATTATCCGAAATTCTAATTTCGGAGTAGTAATCGCGGCACTCTGCCGCACTCTTAATAATCCAATTTTGGGTCCCCATGCACCATAGTGAATGAATTAGGGATGCTTTGGCCCGGGATTACGTCACCTATTGAAATTTTGCTTATGCTTATTCAGGGGCCATGCACGCTGGTACGAATGAATCAGAGGTACCTTGGCCAGGCTATGACGTCATTGAATTGGGAATATTGGATCAGAGGTCATGATGATTCTTTAAAATTACTAAAAATATGATTTTGATGATTCATTATGTTATGAAATAATACAGGTTTACGAATGCTTTCGTTCCCTTTTATGGCATAAAATTTGGAGATTGTTATATCTTTGATGAGATGGACTAACACGGGTGCAAATGAAATCTTTAGTTTTACGTCCCACGATTATGCCGGTTAGGCTAAAGGCCCATACAGCAGAGGTGAACGCTCTACCACTGAGCCACCGCACCTCTACTGGTATGAATGAATTAGAGGTAGTTGGTTCGAGCTAATATGTTCGTTTGACGTCACTGAACTGTGATTTTTAGCTTGGAGCTTATGATGGCTTGTTTCGTTCCCTTTTATGGGTATAAAATTACCAAAACAAGGTTTGATCTCTTTCTTGATGACCTATTACATTATGAATTAGTAGACTCCAGTAATAGTATAAATTAGTATTAATATGAAACTCGAAAACTTTGGAGTTCCTTTGTGGCTAACCGGTTAGCGTATGCGCCTTTAACGTGGGAGACCAGGGTTCGATTCCCGGAAGGAGCTCATGCGGTTCGGATTGTTATCCCTTTGATGAGATGGACTAACACTGGTGCAAATGGAAAATCTTTATTTTTACGTCCCACGATTAGGCTAAAGGAGACGGTGACGATGAGAAAGGAATGAAAGTGTGGGAGAAAATTGGAGCATAATGTTGTCCACCACAAAACTATTTTTCGCGGGGTTTGAACCAGGGACCCCATACAGCAGAGGTGAACGCTCTACCACTGAGCCACCACGTCCCTTATTAGTGCGAATGAAGTAGAGGTATTTGGATTGAGGTAATGTGATTGTTTGATGTCGGGGTGACCTTATTTCACTTTTGGGACCCCCCACATGGACCATAGTGAATGAGTTAGAGATGTTTTGGCCCGGGATTGCATTACCTATTGAAATTTTTCCTTATGTTTACTCAGGGGCAGAGATCACTCAGGACACATAAGATCACATTGATTAACATCAGGAGTTGAGGGGGGATGGAGGTGAGTATCGCACCTCGTACTCTTTGATGAGTATAAAAATATTAAAATTTGGACTTTTTTAACTTATCCTATTATCTTTCACGAGACATTTTCGTTATATAATAGAGTACAATGGTTTACTTTTTGGGAGTCATCGTTCCCTTTGGAGCCTTATTACGTTATATGGAGGCGTATTTTAAAATTATTCCATTAAATTTGATAAGTACTTTGTGATCCATTTTGTTCCGCTTCAGGGGTGAACATGGATACCTTACAATCGTCCCGAGTTCGATTCTTGGAAATGTTGAATTTAACGTCCCCGCAAAAACGATGGTGAGAAATGATAGGAGGAAACATGAACTTACTTCGTTGTGGATTGAAGCAGAGACCTCCTACATTAGAGACAAGCGCTAAGCGACCGTACACGTGTGTTGATTACTATGCAATGATCACGAGTTCAATTCTTGGTGCTAGTGTTAGAAAAATTTAACGTCCCTCTTGAAACGATAATGATGAGAAATGATGAAATGAGAAAACATGGACTTGCTTGCGAATTGAAGCAGAGACATCAGACATAAGAGCTGAGTCACCATACTCCATTGAGAAGTCCAGTTTGTTGATTACTATGTAATGGTCCCGAGTTCGATTTTTTGTGTTAGTTTCAAGAAATGTTGAGTTTAACGTCCCCTTGAAACGATGATGAAAAATGATAGGAGGAAACATGAACTCACTTCGTTGTGGATTGAAGCAGGAGCATCACACATTAGAGACAAGCGCTGAGTCACCGTACTCCATTCAGTGCGAACAGTTTCGCGTATGAAAAGAAGACGAGCAGATTATGTTACATTACACATTTCAGTGCGAGCAGTTTACACTAGGTTTATGTTTCATATAGAAAGATAGAAGATCTGTGTTGTCATCTTTTTACTTCGTGTGCGACTTTGACCTTGAAGAAAACCTTGCTGACTCAGTGCTAAGCATTGACGTATACACATAATCTTATTGTTTAGTTGGCTGTATTTAGAGATGAATCAGACATTTAAGGATGTTGGTTCGAATCTAGTTGTGTTCGCTGTAACTCAGTGCCTGAGCGATACTTACCGAAATTTTCCAGTGTTGCCAACACTATCAGAATGAATCGATTCATTTAGTCGGAGCAGTTTCGTGACGAAAACTGATTTTTGTTTGTACACAAAATTTTTTTCTGAAACAGATTTTTGTTTGTACATAAAAATTTTTTTCTGAAACAGAATTTTGTTTGTACATAAATTTTTTTCTGAAACAGTTTTTGTTTTGTACACACAAAAAATTTCTGAAACAGAATTTTGTTTCCGTACACAAAAATTTTTTCTGAAAACATTTTTTCGTACACAAAAATTTTCTGAATCAGTTTTTGTTTCGTACACTAAAAATTTTCTGAAACAGAATTTTATTTTGTACACAAAAAATTTTATTTCGTACACGAAAAAAAGTTCTGAAACAAAAAATTTAGTTTGATTTTTTTTCGTTAAACATTGATTTATTTTACCGGTAAGCTGATTCAGAAAAAAGAAATTGAAATCGCAGTACAGGAAAAGAATTTGATTTAGGATGTGAAATAGAACACAGAATCATGTTTCTGTACATTTATTTTTAGCATGTGAAATAGAATACAGAATTTCTTTTTCTTCAAAGGAAGACGTGTCCGTGACGGGTACAAGTTCTGTAAAGAGAAAATAAAACATATGAATATGCATGGTAATATTTATTTTGTTTCCTGTGAAGGAAGAAAAACAGATTATTAACATCGAACTAACTGATCAAGAGAGAGTGAGGTGAGAAAAGAAACGCAAATGTGAATTACCTGAATTCCTTTTTTTTCCTCCACTGGTTTTTGCAAGGTGATGTCATCTGAGTTTGTCTCCGTTCGTGCATCGTTGAAGCATGTCCCGTGCACCGTCTTGATTCTTTGCCATCTTTGAAAGGTGATGTTGGTGGAATTAGGGAAAAATATGGCTATTATTCTTTTCTGGCTTTTTTATACCCATAGGGCAATGTCTCGTATGTGTCTGGTATTAATCGGCCTTTTTTATAGTTGAAACTGTACTTCTTTTGTTCAGGTTTTGTGACAAGATGATGATCGTGGGTTCTGTAAATTTTGTGCGGCGTGCTAATGGAGATTTTTTCACTCGATTGATTTATGATCATTTGCTCCAGACTATTGAAATTTAACTTTTGACTTGCAGTATAATTGAGTGTAAAGCCACGAATTTTGCATACATAACTGGTTGATTTCGTGTCGGGGTCGCAGATTTCCAAGGCGTATTGTTTTGGGCCACCAGACACGAATTTTTTAATGTATGCTTTTGGTCCAATTGATTCCAGTTCATTTGACATTGAACCAAGAAATACTTCTGGTTCTATTGTGGGCTGTGATGGTCGCTGCGTGAATATCACGGAATCTGTATCGAAATATAGTACTCTTTCTTGCAGCAATTCTAAATATTTGTAGAGTTCCAGACGAGCTTGACACGTTGTAAATGCTCCAAGGACAACATTAGCATTGTGATTTTGTACTGGAACATCATCTTCATACTGCCAATAAAGGTATAACAACGAATCATTAACAGGTAAAATTTGGTTGACTTTTATGTCTGGAGCAGTTAATTTCTGATACAGTTCTTTGGGGTCGTTAATGATGGTCGTTTGGCTGAAATTGTCTCTTATAGCGAGTCGTCCCCAGAAGGCATTCAAACAGAGTTTTGCAAGACTACGACGTGCTGAATTTGTCATTATATTTGCTGCATCCAAAGTTATGCCTTCCCGTTGTTGTACCACTTGAATATACTGCTGCTTTTCTTCTTCGGTGACGCAATTGGCAGGCCAACCAGAAGCTTCCAGCTTAGATTTCAAAAATGTGTTAATGTATTCGCTGAATAATCCGCCAGTCTTGGTTTCTGGATCATATACGGTGATGTCGTAATCCAAAATTTCGTAAATTTCAATGACTTGATACCCAAGTTCAATGGCTTTTTGAATTTCATAGGACACCCACGTTCCTGTTAGACTTCGTTCACTGTCCGAATGTGTACATTCAGAATCTTGATTTAATGCTGTGGCACAGGCAGCACAAAGTGGAAACAACAACTTCTTATTTGAGCGAAATGGCAGTACTGGATGAAACACATTTCTGCTAGGCAAAATCTTCAACTTGACCAATCCGTTGACATCTTGAATGTCGGGCATTTCTGGATCTCCCTGTAGATATATTCGTGGATGCCCTATTGGATACCGTCCACATTTATTCACATAAGGATACAGGGAAACGATATCCAAGAATTTTATTTCTTCGCCTTCATTTTCATTTGCGACGTGGTACAATTTAATGGCATTAACACGGCCACCATAGAAACTGTCTCTTGGATTTAATGGTGTCTTATTCATATAAGGATGTGTGCTTAAAGAAGAG
This sequence comes from Thermobia domestica, assembly GCF_964235325.1. Classification (NCBI taxonomy): domain Eukaryota; kingdom Metazoa; phylum Arthropoda; class Insecta; order Zygentoma; family Lepismatidae; genus Thermobia; species Thermobia domestica. The sequence goes on along the minus strand of NC_137462.1, from coordinate 701,628 downwards.
GCCAATGCTGGATTGGTTTTTAACACTTGATGAAATTCACATTCCCACATTTATATCCCATGGATCGTAATAATTTGATTTTACGTTGTGTTCTCTCGTAGCGATAGTTCATCGTTTCTTCGGAGTTCTCATAAATGGGTTGATCACGGCCTGTAGGGACACATAGAGTACAGCCGTGAATTCTGCAACCTTGAAACTCATACACGTGTTCCTCTTTAGTGTCGGGATCTTTGTAGTAGCCGTCCAGATGAAAACCAGCAACATAAACTTCTTTTCCTCTCGCAGCATGCAGAATTTGATGACCTTCTTTTTCCTCCATGTAGGCAAGCCACTGCAAAGCAATCCGTGACTGATTGTTTCTGTGACGGTATCCTCGTGCAGGAAGAATGCTAATAGTATTGGGCTTTAAGAAATTTCGTCGAAATACTAAATTGCACGCACTCGCCAAAGTGATAGCCTCCAGGAAAGGATTGACGTGAGTTTCTTGTTCAAAAGTGGTCATGAAACATATACAAGCCATTCGAAGTACGTTGACGTCCTGGACACAATAGTTCACCAATTCTTCTTGGAAAACAAACGTATCGTTCTGGTGTTCGTTATACCATGTCATGAATTTTTCTCGTTCATCCACTTTCATTTCATCTGCACCATAATAATGGATGTCCGGTAATTTTCCCACATACGTTTGATTTGCAGCAGTATTAAAAAAGTGTGGAAAATATCCCTTGGTCGCTGCTAAATGAAATGCCTTGGATAATTTACTTAAAGCCATTGGCATGAAATTTAAGGAGTCAATAAACGATAAGTGGTTCACTTTCATGCTTAAAATTTTTGCTCCATTCAAGATCAAGGTAGGTTTCAATTCATGTTCTTCCACTAAAGATTTAAGAATAAAATGACCATCATATCCCTTACAGTTATGTGCCAAAGATACAATAAGTTTGATGTTGGGTCGTGGTTGACGTAAATACGCAAGAAAGGCATTGATCGGATCATCTTGAAAAATATGTTCCCGCTGTCCACAAACTTCACACGGATGATGTATATCTTCATCTTGAACACAGTTGTAACATACTTGTTGGGCCACCAGTAAATTGGGCTTATGAATAAACGTGTCTTCATCGAAGAAAGTATCCTGTGTGGCTTCGATATCATAGAAGACAATCATAGCCTTCTTGGCATGTAACACTGATGGAACTCCAGGTTTTAATTGAGTCGTATCAGGCTTCATGTAGCATTGGTGGGTAGACGTAACGTGTTTATGACACACATTACAAAAATAATCTGTACAATGATGTTTTCTTTCCCCTGTATGGACAAACGAATAAATGCGTAGACATTTGGAACACTGTTTTACCATCTTGCATATTGGTTGGCCTTTATGATATGGTACAGTTAGATGATTTGTATAGCATGTTTCACCATAAAATTCACGATTGCATTCTGAACACTGCTTCTCCGTATTGGTCTTACTGCATAGCGGTTTCTGCAAACATTTCTCACACATGGCCGAACAGTTCTTGACGTGTGCAATACGATGATCATATTTTTGTGGCATGCAGCACAGTAATAGCTGGCAGAAAAAACAGACGTTAACGACGTGATGATGTCATAATGAGAATTGATGCACATTAAATTGATTGGAATCTTGTCTTCGCCACCAGGCCCTTCATACAGAATATCTTCTAAGGAAAAGCTGGTGTATACGGTAAGTTTATAATTTGTCAAGTAGCGTTGCAATTGTCGCAATTCTTCCACAGATCCCCCATGCTCTAAATTCACTGATGATCTGGACAAAAGTTCATGCACGGCTGGGAGAACGACACACTTTCTTTGGTCCTGATATTGCCTGTACAGTTTCTTGTTCGTATCCTTATATTTCTTTAGGCCAATAGCAATCACAATTGCATAAGCCAAGCAATTTTTGTCGGTGTTTTTTACACGTAAAATGCCAGTCTTGCGTTTTAATAATTCGTCGTTTGATAAAAGACCTCGACGCATTCTCCCAAATCCACGGGGCACATCCACATGATGAAAATGTACAATGAACGGTTCGTTCATGAGAAAACTATCGTTACTTTGAAGGATGCGATCAAAGGATGCCCATAAAGTCTCCAGTGTCAGATTACTTGCACGCCGAAAAGATAAATAAAACGGTTTGTTCTTATCATCATGATATAAAATAGATAATCCAACCATCGATAATTCGTCGACATTTTCCAATAAGTAATCCAACATCTGTTGAAAGGAGGCCTGAACCCACTCAACAATATCTGTGTCACTAGTCGGAGCATTGATTTGAATTTCAAGCATTCGTCCTTCAAGATTAAAACGCCGATAATGTCTATTGATTTCTCGCAAGACAGTAAAGCCAGAAGTAGCCATATTCAAATAGGAAAAAGGTAAGGTAAGCAAAAGGAATAGGCAAAGAAAACAAATATCTAAAACGAGAAGAAAAAAAACACGAATTAAAATTGAATTCAGAGATCACTAACACGTTTAATGTTATCAAAATGACTACACGATCAATCCTAAAAAGAATTATCATATCTCAAATAGTTTTACTGTTAAAATTTTCATTGTCGTCATACTGGAAATCAAACCCGGGACCAACATGTAACTGACCTAACTTTCTGTAGTGATAAAAAGAATGAATGAAATTGTTTTTCTAACTGTGCTGAGAGAATCATTGTAGTAAGCATTTTTTCCTCTGACACTGAACTTTAAAACGTATGACGAACATGAAACGAAAACAAAATCTCATGCGCTTGCTTTTCTCGAGCTAAGGCAAGGAAGACTCGAATTCGATTCTCGGCGGGAGATCAGATCCCACATTAAACTGTAGGTCCACGTCTCACTTTCGGGGAACAAATTCGTGCGTAGTTTCTTTGTTTACGTTAATGGTAACTTTCAGAAACTGAGCTAAGTGGTTAGCGTTACGCACCCCTGGCCCGGGTTCAACACCCAGTATGCGCTCAGATTCAACATTAAGCTGTATTCCTAGCCCCCCACTACTGAAGGGACGCTAAAACCAAAATCAGTAAATTTCTCGTGCTTACTTCTAATGTGTGGATGTGGCCCGGGTTCAACACCCAGTATGCGCTCAAATTCAACATTAAGCTGTATTCCTAGCACCCCACTACTGAAGGGACGCTAAACCAAAATCAATAAATTTCTCGCGCTTACTTCTAATGTGTGGGATTCCCGGTCAAGTAAGTGAGGGTTATTCTTCCATTTGCTAAATATTTCATGCTAAATAAAAAAACAGTGATAACAATGTTATCCTTATGCAAAAGCACTCCATTGATATTAAGAAAACGCGGTTGATACTTACCTCAAATTCAAGGAACGGAGTAAAGTCACGCTGACACAAGAGGTACACCTACGTTCATTCACGATCTTCGTGGAAGTAGAACTTCAAAAATGAAATTAAGAAATTTATTTAGGTCTGAAACGGTTCAACTATAAAGTGACAACACTATCAGCCAATCAGAAACGAGGAAAATGAATCAATGACATCACGGAGAACCAATGAAAACAAAGCTTTCATCATGTATCATGAGCCAAAACGTGATGTAAGAAACAATCTGATTGGTTGTGACATTATTCACGTTTTTTCTCCTTACACATCAATCGTTACGACATCTAGTATCGCAATTTTGATCATGACATCATACCGTTGACTCGTTAGTTTATTACGACATTCAATTTACCACATCTAAAATGTGATTCATTTTCCTTAAACTTGATTGAAAAATGTAACACTCATCGATATGTTACGAAACTGTCTTTGACATAAATGTAAAGTTGAGCTTTAAAAGTCCGTCAGCTGAGAAAAATGCTGATGTAGTATAAGCACATGCTGAAATTTCACAATAACAAACTTCTATGCTTAACAACGAGCAGAAATGTGTAATGTAACATAATCTGATCATGTTCTTTTTCATACGCAAAACTGCTCGCACAGAAGTTGGCATGGTGGCTCAGCGTTTTCTTTCTGATGTGTGAGGTCTCTGCTTCAATCCGCAAGCAAGTAAGTTTATGATGTTTTCTCATTTCATCATTTCTCATCATCGTTTCAAGGGAGACGCTAACATTTCCTGAAACTAACACCAAGAATCGAACTCGGGACCATTGCAAGGTATCCATGTTCACCCCTGAAGCGGAACAAAATGGATCACAAAGTACTTATCAAATTTAATGGAATAATTTTAAAATACGCCTCCATATAACGTAATAAGGCTCCAAAGGGAACGATGACTCCCAAAAAGTAAACCATTGTACTCTATTATATAACGAAAATGTCTCGTGAAAGATAATAGGATAAGTTAAAAAAGTCCAAATTTTAATATTTTTATACTCATCAAAGAGTACGAGGTGCGATACTCACCTCCATTCCCCCCCCCACTCCTGATGTAAATCAATGTGATCTTATGTGTCCTGAGTGATCTCTGCCCCTGAGTAAACATAAGGAAAAATTTCAATAGGTAATGCAATCCCGGGCCAAAACATCTCTAACTCATTCACTATGGTCCATGTGGGGGGTCCCAAAAGTGAAATAAGGTCACCCCGACATCAAACAATCACATTACCTCAATCCAAATACCTCTACTTCATTCGCACTAATAAGGGACGTGGTGGCTCAGTGGTAGAGCGTTCACCTCTGCTGTTTGGGGTCCCTGGTTCAAACCCCGCGAAAAATAGTTTTGTGGTGGACAACATTATGCTCCAATTTTCTCCCACACTTTCATTCCTTTCTCATCGTCACCGTCTCCTTTAGCCTAATCGTGGGACGTAAAAATAAAGATTTTCCATTTGCACCAGTGTTAGTCCATCTCATCAAAGGGATAACAATCCGAACCGCATGAGCTCCTTCCGGGAATCGAACCCTGGTCTCCCACGTTAAAGGCGCATACGCTAACCGGTTAGCCACAAAGGAACTCCAAAGTTTTCGAGTTTCATATTAATACTAATTTATACTATTACTGGGGTCTACTAATTCATAATGTAATAGGTCATCAAGAAAGAGATCAAACCTTGTTTTGGTAATTTTATACCCATAAAAGGGAACGAAACAAGAGTAGTAGAAAATGGATCGATCTGGCTCAGACCTGGCTCAGCGTTTGCCAACTCACAAGCCCCTGGGAAAATGACCACCGTGCACCGTGAGCCCACGGCCTTTTACGACCTCCATTTTAGGGGTGAATTCGTTCCCTTTTATGAGCACTTTTAAGGGGGTGTATTCATTCTCTTTTACGAGCACATTTTAGGGGGTGTACTCATTCCCTTTTATGAGCACTTTTCCAAAATTACGAACACATAGAAGAGCAGATAACAGATAAGACTACGTAACACACAGAAGATCAGATAACAGATAAGAATATGAAACATAGAAGGGGTGTACTCGTTTTCAACCCCTATTTTAATTACGAACACATAGCAAAGCAGATAACAAACACAACCGCCTCCATTTTAGGGGTGTATTCATTCCCTTTTATGAGCATATTTTTCAACCCCTATTTCAACATGCCAGAGACTACGAAACATGGCGGACATAGCGCAAGGGGTGTATTCATTTTCTCCACCTCTAATTGAACATAGCAGAAATTACACTGAGAGTACGTAACACACAACATCCTCCATTTTAAGGGTGGACTCGTTTTCCAACCCCTATTTTAAGACAATGAATACCTATGTAACATAGCGATTGGATACGCTCTTTGAACCGATTTGGATAAAACTAGGCATATGGGGGTTTTCGACCATGCTGAGTACGAATATCATACCATTTTAGGAGTGAATTCGTTTTCAACCCCTATTTTAACATAACAGAGATGACATAAGAATACGTAACATAGCAGCGGGCCTATTTTTCCACCCTTATTTGAGCATAGTCCATTTTTAGGGTGAACTCGTTTTCAACCCCTATTTCAACATGACATAGACTACAAAACATAGCAGAGGTGAACACACAGCAGATACATAAGACTTGTTCCACCCTATTTGAATCCATGGTCTTTTAGGGGGTGAACTCGTTCTCTTTTACGACCTCCATTTTAGAGGGTGTACTCGTTCCCTTTTATGAGCATATTTTCCAACCCTTATTTTAACATAACATTATTTTCTTTTACGGGGGTAGCAAGACCCCCAACCCTCCTCCTTTCTCATCCAGGGCTTGGGACCGGCAATGGCGGAGTTTAAAAAAATAACATCATCATACTCTCATAAATGAATAAAGCATAATATCATTAGCATCAATAGTAGTGAGTGAGAATTTGTTTAAAAAATCCTGCATCGAATAACCAGATGCACGACATGCTAAATATAGGAAACAGTAATGTCCACAAAATTGAGATAAATCACCTTGAATACGCCTATTATTCCATGTATAATACAAACAGTTTCGTTTTAAAAACCTTATATGATGTTGTATATAGGGAGGTATACCATAGCTATCGAAATACTCTCCCACACACATATTAGATATATAAACAGCAACCCAATGTTCACCAGGCTTATCACTAGAATCAGTGTTTATAATTATGGCGGCTGGAAATGTATGAATAAACAGAGGTAACTCATCGGCGGCATACACACCAATAAAATGATCTTTAGGCAGATTTTGTTGTAATGCTTCATAAAGCTCAATTGTATTTAACATTTTTTCCCTTTAATTAATATATACTTTTCTCTGGAAATCAATTTCTAATTCTGAAGAGAATTCACCATAAATAATTGTTGTTACAGGAGATGGCAGTGCTTCTTTAAAATGAACCTCTAAACGTACACTTCCTTGCCGTTGTGGGCTAGTATGAAATCCAGCACTAGCACTAGAATCGGGAGTTAAATCAAACACCAGTAGAGTATAACCATTAGGATATTAAGCGAGTGAAATATTATTACCTTGATTAGAATAATAAATACCTGAACCTGTAAATAACGTGGAATATGCTTGTATATATAGCTTATTATCAAAATCAGGTTGTAATGGTTTGGAAGGCACAGCTGTTCCATCAACATACAGTGTAAAAAATGACATATTAAAATGCTGAAAATTGAACGGATTTGTCTGATAAGTACCATTAAAAGCAGTATTACTAACAAAACCAATAATAATACGTTTAGGCACCAGGCCTGAAAATAGATCTGGAAGTGTACTATCCATAATTCCTTGTGGCAGCGTTTCAGTCTTCACTTGCACTTTTGTTATAGGATATTTTACTCTAAATTTAGGATTTTGTAATACTTTATTTTGTGCTATTTTAACTGCTGGTGATACATCAACCTTTTTCACAAGCAATGTTGCATCGGTAATTACAACTTTTCCATCAGCATCTGCGTCACCCATTAGACAGAATGTACGTTTAGCTGGAATTAGTTTAATGCGCAGTTGTACACCATTCAGTAAAAATTTCTCCTGATTAAATATATCAGCATGAATATAACCCAATAGTTCAAATGACTGACTTAAAGTAGTGAGAAGAAAACGTTGTTTAAATCCTACATTAGCATCGGCCACACTGTCCATATGTCCTGCAGTATCTTTAAACCACATTGATGTTTGAAGATGCGTTGATTTAGCTTCAGCATTATAATTTAGTAGTTTTTCAATATACGCCCGATATGGGTATGTGTGTGAAGAGTAGGAAATAAGTTGATTATTTAAATATAATTGCAATTCACTGAACATTGCATTGAGAAAATCATTTACAGGGCCGATTTTCTTATCGGCAGAAGTTAAATTAGAACCATCTGATTTAGTAATTTTACCTTTAATATAAAACATTGTGTGCGATAAGTCAATATAGTCATCCCCATGACCGGGGACAACAAATTCTATTGGTGCATTATCAGCTATCGAAGCCACAGGCTTATATGGAACTATTTTATTACCTATAATACTGGTTTGAGTGGGTAAACCAGCAAATAAATCTAATTCTGATTTCATACACTCACACTGCATTTTTCTCTCTATTAATATACACACGTGGTAAAATTTATAATACCGTATTACGTTTGCGAAAATGTAATTTTACACATACACTGCCATGTTGGAAAGGAAGTGGATTACCTGTACTATCTCTTAAATCAATAATAATTTGATCAAATTGTTTACGTTGCACGGAGACATAGTGAGGATTGTCAAAAATATGTACATTATTAATACCATACTCTGTAATATTTGTATTTATAATACGTAACAATGGAGCTACTGTGTCACCCACCATTTGTGGTTCTACAATATCACTGTAAATATACATAAGTGTAGGTAGCGATTTTTGTAAATCAGGTGGATAACGAGCATGATGCACAACTGCAATATCTTCTTGTTGTATGTGATCAAAACCTAGTATTCTGGCTAGTTCAGGAGATAGGCGTACTTCTATATGCTTCTCTTGATCTTTTATTACTCTATTAACCTCAATTCGTTTCACTGATGTTTTGACTTTTAATTGTAAATTTAATATATCACTTTTATGATTAATTTGAGATAGAATATCATCAACATGATAATAGTGTCCTGGTAAGATTTTAGTTATGTTCCAGTTTTTTGTATTCATGAGCCGGTAATAAATATTATTAGTATATTTGGAAACATTCTGAAATGAATTTGTATAATGTACTTCAACAACTGCCGTCTCCCACTCACCTTTCTCTAGCACCAATGGATGATATAATTTGGTTGTATAACATGACAAAGTATTTTGTGGAAAATACTCCATAGAACTGTTACTCGGTAGTGTAAGATAAAAGCTAGTCTGTTCCATATTAATCAAAAATATCACTCTTCCTTTTCTTTGTACCACCAGTCGTCTTTGCAAAATGAACTTTTCTCCGTTTTCTTCCAGATCCTACCAACACTTGATTTATTTTATTTTGAGCTTTAGTTTTTAAATTATTTTTAGCTTCTTGCCAACGTGATGTTAAAGCTTCGTCAATAGGTCTATTATCACCTAATACATCTCCAGCTACATTAATTCCTGTACGTAACAATTCTTTACCAACAGTTTTTGCTCCTTGTTTAATTAACGGAAATACACTTCGAAATAAACCACCTAAAAAACTTCCAATACCATAACCTTCTTGATATGGTGCACCTCTATACACGTTATAACCACCTCCTGCTTGGTGAGTATAGTATTTAAAGTATTGATCATTCATTATTATTATTTTTTCCTATATATATAGATATAACAGTTGTTTATAATATTGTATTGTGGCTAAATGTTTTTTAAATGTGACACAGGAATCCATGAATTAAAGGAAGGGGGATATCCCCGCCAACGAACAAGTACACGTTTACCTTTAACTTCTAAAATTTCGTCTATTTCATAAACTTTAGGTGAAGAATTTAATATTTTGCTTTTTTAAGTATAACTGAAATGGTCTATTAACAAACTCTGTTTGTAGACGTAATGGTCTACGACGTGTAGATGCAAATATCTGCTTAAATGTTTTCACCAGTTTTTGTATGTACAGGCACAGCCCAGGCATAACGACTAAACAAATCAATCACTGTTAAAATATACTTTTGCAGACTGTGCATATCGTTTAAATCCGCTCGCCACTGATCGTCAATATTGAACACTAAATAGGAATTACGTGGAAACTTTTTACGTACTGGCTTATGCAGAGTATAAGCCGACTGTTCTTTTACCCACTGTTGCACTTTGTGTAAAGGAATAGATTTCTTCACAGCTCTCCATAATGACGTTGCGGTTGAAAACGAGGCAGGGTGTGAAGGGTTATAATAAATAGCGGCCAGCTTCTTCATATTTTATAATCACACCATCTGTTGACAACTTTACGTTTACGTGGTGGCTCCTCCTCCTCCTCTTCTTCTTCTTCCTGTTTTGGATCAGCAGCAGATGATGTCAGCTTACGAATATATTCTATACGTTGTGGGTTGCCTATATACTCTAAAGGTATATTGGATTTTGCTAACAGTTCAGCAAAGGGTTCCCAACCTGTAGGGGGAATATTTTTCTTGCGATACCTGACAAAATCTGCTATTAGATCTACTATATTAGCTCCAGGAATTAATTTATTATTAATATTCACATTTCCATTATCGTCCCAATGAATGTTGGAATTTTGTTTTAATCTACGTAATAAAGGTCTTGCTTTACGCAGACAATTTTCGGGAAGAGTAGATAGTATTTCATCCTCTTCCTCCCCGTCCTCCTCCTCCTCCTTCTTAGTACCAACACTAGTTGATGTTGTTGCAGTAGGTTTTTGCACAATGTGTAAATATTTTTGTAACACCTCTTTATAGCGTATCCATTTTTCTTCAACACTCATATTTTTATTATTTAAAATATTTTTCATCTCATCATCTAAATTAGATATAGTTTGATATTGGTGCAATTTTTCTGGTGCAATTAAAACAAGCTTTTGTGCATGCTGCATAATTATTTAATTAAAGTAGATAGTATACCTCCAATAATAGGTGCAAGCAAAGCAGTAAGAAACCCACCTTTTTGTACAATTATTCGTTTTTTCTTTTGTTTTAATGATGGACCTTTTTTCGCTAAATACCTCAATTCCTTTCTATACCTTTTTAATCTATTTTTCTCTTTTTTATTTAACGGAACATTTCCTTGTAATACGTTATAGGAACATTCACAAATAGAACGAATTAATTCGGGATCGGCATTTTGTAAAATTGCTTGGCGTACTTTGGGTTTTGCCTTTGCTAAAAGTTTTAGTAAATGTGCACTCTCTTTGCTAATCATTTTTTCTTTTTGTAGCTATTATATTAAAATTGAGTATTAAAATATATCAGTTATTGAGATTATTTTTTTACCGGTACATAAACATAGTTGTAAGAATCTGAGGGGAAAATTTTTGTTCGAACACGATGTTCGTCGGGAGTGCCCTGTTTTAAATCAAAAACCAAATAACTATGAGGATCTTGTGTTGAGTCCTGATAGGCTTCCTGTACAAATTTTGTGTTACCAGGATATAATTGGCGTGCTAGATAATTAATTTGAGCCTGGTCTCTGGGGTTTTTAAAACATATTATATAATGGCAATTTAATGATATGTCTCGCATACCTTTAGCTTGATGAAACATATTTTGTGTTATAAAAATAACACTTAAATCTCGGTGGTGGCTACCTTTAGTAAAAAAGTCAACAATTCGTGTATCACATTCTCGCATTAAATCGTCAATAATTACCAGATGGGGGCCAGCTTGTGCTGGAAAATCATCTATTTTGGGGAGCCCTTCTTTAAATGTACAACCTGAGGATAGAGTTTCATACAGAGGTTGCCACTCACCATAACACCATACTATATTTTTCCATTTTTCGGCATAATGTTTTAAAAACTCTTTTACAAAATATGATTTACCACACCCAGTGGGACCAGCTATAATACAAGTAAATGGGTGTTGAAACTCCATATTCTGTTACACCACAAAATAATTATGAATATAATAACATATTATTATTATTATTATTACTTTTCAGGCATGTTTACAACTTTACATAATTGAGAACAAGTAATTATGGTCCGCTGAATGCACGGCAAATGAAGCTGGAGTTTTCGCCATGTACAAACACAGAAATTTACCTGACCATTACTATCGTCATCTGACGAGTGAATAAAACACTGACGAATACCTTTAAGAGTATCTGACAATGATATTTTATAATTTTCACTAATGAAAAATTGTGTAGGCAATGAAGAATTTGTATCAGCATTAAAGTAGTTTTCAATATATGAATAATATGATAGAAAAGTATTCCACTCATCAGGTGAAAGACGAATACGATCAGAGTACTTATGTAAAGTGATAATAACAGAAAATTCTCCCTCATCATCGTATGCTAGACCAACACATACCTCGAGTTCATTGAAATAATAATAATATTGATTTAAAATTTGATTATCCATTTTTTTACTCTCTACTTAATTAAAAACTATCGTTTCTACTAATACTGTATTTACCCTATTCGATTTCGTTTCATTCCATCTCTATTACAGATATATTGCATTTATTTTAAATAGCGTTTGTAAATATTTTGCTTTCTTTTCTCCTTTACATAAAAAAACAGCGTTTGTGGAAGAACAAATTTGATTTAATATACTTTTTACTTGTGATACTGATAGACCTCGTGATGATGATGATGATGACAATTTAACTAAGCAACGAAAATTTACAGTGTTGCTAGAATTTAAAATATAAAATTCACCTTTTGAAATTATAAAATCTACAAGAAATACTTGTGACGACATGATTCACCTATAAATTCTTGACTTCTCTTTTTTTTTTACAATATAGTATGTTTTAAATCAATCCAAGAATTTTCACTTTTTGGCAGACCTAACCATTTCACATAGGCCTTATTATTTTTCTTTCGCAACACTTTTTCAATTAAATATGTGTTTGGAAATTTCGTTAATTGTAATTCGTGTTCGTAAAATCTTCCCTCAATAGGTTTATTATTTGAGTCTACTAAGTGATATGTCGGAGGATTAGTGAAGAAAACTTTAGCAATTCGAAAAATTTCTGTACTCCAATTGCGTGTAAAACCTCTATCAAAACCAGGACGCTTAAGTTTACTAATTCTTACATATTCACCTATCTTAAATTTACTTTTTCTTTTTATCACAGAAAACTTTTTGCAATAGATGTTTGTCAATAGATGTTTTTCATTTTCTTTTTTAATAGCGTCGATAGGTTTCATTTTAATAGTGGAATGAATAGTATTATTATATTTATGTAGTAATTCCGGCAGAATGCCAATCCATTTATAATTTCCCTGCAGTGTAAATTGTCTCCACATTATGTTACGTAACGATCTATTAAATCTTTCAATAATACTTGCTTTCACATCACTGTACGTGGAATAATGTTTAATGTTATTTTGGGTCATCGTCGTCTGAAACTCTGAATTATAAAATTCTCGACCCCTGTCAGTTTGTAAAAATTTAGGGCTTTTGTTTGCTTTTCTCAGTACTGTTATAAATGCTTGTGTAATTTCTTTCCCAGTTTTATTTTTCACAGGAATAGCCCAAGCATATTTAGAGAATGTATCTATCACAGTTAATAAATATTTGAAATTTCGATTAATTTTTGCTAGACCTTTCAATTTTCCACTATTCATTTCAACTAAATCAGCTTGCCATAAATCATGAATCCCTTTCGTTATAACAGGTATTCGAGGATAGTTTCGTCTTGCACTTTTATGTAATTCTGCAACTATTTGTTCTCGAACTGATTGTGACATATTTTTTTTAATACTAATATATCCAAAAAAAATTTATATCGTATTTACAATATACAAATCGTACATTTTACATCTTTATTATTATAATACCCCCAAGGAACAGTGTGTATATTACAATTTAAAATTTTTCTTTTGTCATCATACGGATCTAATGCTAATTTTCTTACCTGATTTGTTGTTAAATTATGGTATTTACTTTTAATTTCAAATTGTGTTTTATGGATCGTTTCGTTTTTAAATATACATGATTTATAATCGTCAAACGTAATTTGTTCTTTAACTATATTTTTCTTGATCCCTTTACATTTTTTCAATTCTTTATTTTCCCCAGTTTTTATAGCATAATTTTTTGCTCGTAACCCAACATATTCAATCATAGGAACTCCACCTAATTCGTCTTTCATTTTACCCAAAACGTGTTTATTTTTTGTGCTATATAAAGAATTATTTTCAGGATAATTTGAGGTGTCAAAATACTCATTCATATCTTTTATATCGTTATAAATATTGTTAGTTTTAATATGGTAAATGAAAGAGTCAGTATCCATATATGCAATTCTAATTTTATCTGCATATCGTGGTTTTATTATATTATAATGGAAGTTATATATAGCTAATTTTGATAATTCTAAAACTGTCGCTCCTACGTAAATTGGTTTATTAAGGGTTACCGATTTTTTTACCATATGAAACAATGCCAAATTATCAGCCAATTTTACCCAATTTTCAAACTGATTTTGCGCTACTAATTTTTTACACTTTTTTTCATTGTTAATTAATTTTATATCAATTCGTTTTCGTACATTCTCCATTGTCTTTCCGTATACAGAATTATTTAATAACTTATAGAAATCTTTTTCAAATTCAATTGTAGCATTTGCACGGCGTTGAGTATTTTCTTGAATATAAGATGCAAGCCATTTAGATTGACGAAACCATAATATTTTATGTACTTTTACCAATATTAAACCTTGTTTTAGATAAAATTGTAATACTCTATAATGCAAGATATAATTCGATTTCGATTTAAGTGTCAATAGTAATTTTGAGTATTTACCATTCGGTGGAACTTCATTAGTTGGAGCACACGGAAAATCAGAATGGTATTCGTGTAAATAATTTGGATACTCTAAATCCACTTCTAGAAAAAATCCCCATTCACTATCCGTGGGCCAATTGATAATTTTATGTTTGTCTTGCCAGTTGTCAATTTTATCCTCCCACCGAAAACCACCATATGGTAAATAGTCAATCATTGATAGTCCGTACAGATTGTTCATGTCAATATACAGTAAATAAGATTTTTCTTTTTCCGCATCAAAATCATGTACGTAAGGATTATTAGCTTTGGCATACCTTAACACAGCTTGAGTAATACCTCCGCGAATCGATTTTTCTACAAACATATACATATTGATATCTGATAAAAGTTCAAGTTCAATTTTTGTTCTATATAACATGGCTTGCCATGCCAACCCAGGTGCAGTAAAACAATTAATCGGATCAATACAAAAAGCATTTAAACATGTCTTTCTAAAATTCTCTAACACATCTGCTGTGAGAAGTACATCACATTTTAAATATAGATCGTGGTAGTCCCCTAAATTTTCACATTTAAACACACGCCAAATCAGTTTTGCATATTGATAATCAGTCTCGGAAATTTGTGTTCCATTCAATTTGCTACTAAACGCCTCTCTTCCAGGAAATTCAGTTTCTTTAAATGTATCTAAATTTGTTATGTATTCATAAAAATAAATTCCCTTACGGAGAATTAAAGGAAACTTTTCATCAGAAAAATATTGCTTTGTGTAGACAAATTGCTCAGGTTTTAATTTTGACACCAAATTTTCGAGACTATACGGTAGGAATTTAAATAAGTCTACAAAACGTAACTCGATAGGTCTACCATTAAAATTAAAGTGCTTAGAGAATGTTATGTATTTCTCAGTGCTTTCAGCAATTACAAAAATATTTCCCGGGGTGCAACCTAATTCTTTCACAAATAAATGTGCATCATACCCAGACAAATTATGGAAGAAGACAGGGATAAAATTACTTTGACGCTTAATTTGTAAATTACACTTGTTGCACACCGTGGCAATAAATTGACCAGTTAAATGGTTATGATGTTTAACTTTTCTATTGTCACTCGTATATTTACTATCACAAACTGAGCATTCAGTGGATAGGTTAAACTCCTGTAACTGAGAACTAGTTAATGGTATTAATGGTTTTTCTTGATCTAATATGTTTATGATTTTTCTTAATTCATTCTCCATAGCAGACATAAACTTCATCGATACATTTTCTCCCCGATAAATAACTAAATCTGATTTCATATAGTTGTTACTCCAACATACAATATAACCAAAACTGCATGGTATATGTTGGTGAATTTGTACTGTATGAGATCCACTTTGTTTATTTATAGGTTTTAATAAACTTTCCATATCTGCAATTATTATCACATCATTCTGTAATAACAATTTCAATTTTCGAAATTTTAAAACTTCTCCTTGTTTCGGCATGTTAATTTTGGTTGGAGTGTGTTTTTTACATAATTTGTCATGTTCATCTAATTTTGATTTGTTATAAAAAGATATTAAACATCGTCTACAAATAAATGTTTGATGACTACCTAACTGATGTCTGACTAAACCATTTAAATTTGTAATTAAACAATAATGAGAGTTTAAATATAATAAATCAATATGTTTACCTACAGCTGTGTTTTCGCTTATATGTAATGGGAAAATAGTTTCATGATCATAGTTAATGCCATATATATTAATGGATATTTGTTCCTTAGGAAATACGGAATTATACATATGTTCAAATTTGCTTATGTGTTCTACTTCGACGGGAAACTGTATATTGGTTTTTTCAAACAATGGTAATAAAGTATTACTATATTGTATGTAATTATTCACACGATATGGATTATCTTTTGCGGGATGCAACGCAGCTAGAATACTATACATAAAACTTCTATTATCGTTATTTTGAATATTTAAAACACATTTTGTGGATAAAATCCATTGAGGCAATTTTATATGACTCTTCAATAACGCATTGATATTTTTTATTAGACAATAATGAGAGTTTAAATATAATAAATCAATATGTTTACCTACAGCTGTGTTTTCGCTTATATGTAATGGGAAAATAGTTTCATGATCATAGTTAATGCCATATATATTAATGGAAATTTGTTCCTTAGGAAATACTGAGTTATACATATGTTCAAATTTGCTTATGTGTTCTACTTCGACGGGAAACTGTATATTGGTTTTTTCAAATAATGGTAATAAAGTATTACTATATTGTATGTAATTATTCACACGATATGGATTATCTTTTGCGGGATGCAACGCAGCTAGAATACTATACATAAAACTTCTATTATCGTTATTTTGAATATTTAAAACACATTTTGTGGATAAAATCCATTGAGGCAATTTTACATAAGTTTTCTCTTTATTACTCTTCAATAACACATTGATATTTTTTATAAGACAATAATGACTGTTGCAATTTTCTTCACAATACAGTAAATCAATATGTTTACCTACAGCTGTGTTTTCGCTTATATGTAATGGGAAAATAGTTTCCTGATCATAGTTAATGCCATATATATTAATGGAAATTTGTTCCTTAGGAAATACTGAATTATACATATGTTCAAATTTGCTTATGTGTTCTATTTCGACTGGAAATTTTTCAAATAACGGTAATAAAGTATTACTATATTGTATGTAATTATTCACACGATATGGATGTTCTTTTGCGGGATGCAACGCAGCTAGAATGCAGTACATAAAACATCTATTATCATTATTTTGAATATTTAAAACACAATTCTTTTTGGATAAAATCCATTGAGGTAATTTTATAAAAGAGGAAGCGGAAAGAGGATCATATTTACTGATTTTAATTTCTAATTGATGGTTTGGTTCAGAACATAAAGACCACCCTGATTTCTTAATTGCTCTATTTTCTTGTTCAACTAAAATTTTATTAAATAGTTTTTCTATTATAGAATTCACATCTGTACTCGGTAAAATAATTTCGTTACCACTATTTACAAAGAATCGACATGTTTCTAAATCTACTGGTTTTACAAAAGTTGTAGCCAACGAAAAATTTACTTTAAATGCTGAATTATCTTGTTCCTGTTTTAATATATCTAAACAGTCTTTTCTTTTATTCTTTAAAAAACATCCACTATCCTCATTTAAATCAGTATCACATTTTAAAATAAATTTTTTAAAATTATTATTAAATAGAGTATCAGAATTGATAATATTTGATTTAACCTTTTTTGTTGCCATTTTTTTTTAAAAATAACTCTTCAAAGTTACTATAATAATTTGAACTGAGTTTTTATAATATATTATTAATAGTATTATTATAAAATGTCTTACTTACAAAAGAAAACAATACCACACTATTAATAAACCACACTAATAATATAAACGCACACACACAAAAAATATCTGAACTTTACGCTTCACACGGTAAACATGAAGTGATTACAAAAAAACATGTCGGTCAGTCTTTTATACCTGTCTGACCGCATTGCATAATATTGCGCAATAGTATGAGTCATCCTCGGGGATTCCCCTCTTTTTTTTTATACCTTTGTAATTGATTACATTACGTTCAGGGATTCCTATCGTTGAATGACGACAAGTTATTGTCTGTTAAAGAGAAAACTAGGTCAATGTTTTTTAAAATCCGGATAAATGACGTAATGAGAATTATCTACATATGGCGGAAGTTATTATGTAACTGATAACAAAACACGGAAGTTTCGCATTCTTTAAATAATCATCTCTGCTATGTTCAAATATAGGTTAAAACAAGTTCACTCCTTAAAAGAATCTTTGCTATAGGGTTCGAATGTATTATCTGTTATGAGAACGAGTACACCCCCCCCACCCCCCGTAGTCTTATGTCTGCTATGTGTTGCTGGAAAATAAGCCATGTTCTTTTATTAGCTATGCTATGCATTATCTGTTGTGCTGTGTGTTCATAGTCTCAGTGTATTCTATGCTATGTTAAAATAAGGGTTGGAGAACGAGTTCACCCTCTCTTTTATTAACTGTGCTATCTGCTATGTTAAAATAGGGGCTGGAAAAGGGAATGAATACACCCCTAAAATGCTGTGTGTTCATAATCTCAGTGTAATTTCTGCTATGGTAAAATAGGGTTGGAAAATAAGCCATGTTCTTTTATTAAATATGCTATGTATTATCTGTTCTGTTGTGTGTTCATAATCTCAGTGTAATTTCTGAAATAAACCATGTTCTTTTATTAGCTGTGCTATGTAATTTCTGCTATGTTGAAAAAGTGATCATGAAAGAGAACGAGTTCAATTTGCTCTTCTGTATGTTCGTTATGTTACGTAGTCTGATGTTCTGCTGTTTGTTCATAGGGGTTGAAAAATATGCTCATAAAAGAGAACGAGTACACCCCCTAAAATGTGCTCGTAAAAGAGAATGAATACGTGTTCATAATTTCAGTGTAATTTCTGAAATAAACCATGTTCTTTTATTAGCTGTGCTATGTAATTTCTGCTATGTTGAAAAAGTGCTCATGAAAGAGAACGAGTTCAATTTGCTCTTCTGTATGTTCGTTATGTTACGTAGTCTGATGTTCATAGGGGTTGAAAAATATGCTCATAAAAGAGAACGAGTACACCCCCTAAAATGTGCTCGTAAAAGAGAACGAATACACCCCCCTTAAAAGTGCTCATAAAAGGGAACGAATTCACCCCTAAAATGGAGGTCGTAAAAGACCGTGGTCTCACGGTGCAAGGTGGTCATTTTCCCAGGGGCTTGTGAGTTGGCAAACGCTGAGCCAGGTCTGAGCCAGATCGATCCATTTTCTACTACTAACAAGCCATCATAAGCTCCAAGCTAAAAATCACAGTTCAGTGACGTCAAACGAACATATTAGCTCGAACCAACTACCTCTAATTCATTCATACCAGTAGAGGTGCGGTGGCTCAGTGGTAGAGCGTTCACCTCTGCTGTATGGGCCTTTAGCCTAACCGGCATAATCGTGGGACGTAAAACTAAAGATTTCATTTGCACCCGTGTTAGTCCATCTCATCAAAGATATAACAATCTCCAAATTTTATGCCATAAAAGGGAACGAAAGCATTCGTAAACCTGTATTATTTCATAACATAATGAATCATCAAAATCATATTTTTAGTAATTTTAAAGAATCATCATGACCTCTGATCCAATATTCCCAATTCAATGACGTCATAGCCTGGCCAAGGTACCTCTGATTCATTCGTACCAGCGTGCATGGCCCCTGAATAAGCATAAGCAAAATTTCAATAGGTGACGTAATCCCGGGCCAAAGCATCCCTAATTCATTCACTATGGTGCATGGGGACCCAAAATTGGATTATTAAGAGTGCGGCAGAGTGCCGCGATTACTACTTTCGGTTTCTGACATTTTATTATCGGAAATTCGGATATCGGTTTCAGTTGAAATTCTAAATCCGGATTTTGTGAATCTGAATTTTTGACAGCGCTAATTTTGTGAGTAGTTATAGGCTTTAATCCCCTCAATTTATTTTACTGGAAAACAATTACTGTCTTAATAAACTGTAAAAGCAATAACTTTACAATTGTTTGGTTATATAGGGTAATCTGACCTATGAATAAGACACTGGTGAAAATTATATATACTACATACATATATAACCTAACCTAACCTAACCTAACCGAAACCGCTATTTACCAATATCTGAATTACGTAAGCGAACTACTGGATAAAAGAAATAAGTGCATAGGATTGTTTTAGACCCTACAAAAGCGTTTGACTTAGCCCCTCATAGAGAACTTTTATATAAAATAGAGAAATGTGGAATAAGAGGAGTAATAAGAAACTAGTTTCGTTCATATTTGACAGATAGAATGCAGGTGGTCGAAATAACTAGAGTAGATGGAGAAATTCAAAATTAACTACTTTCATATCTACAATGAATAAAATAAAATGCGGCGTACCACAAGGATCAATTCTTGGGTTATTACTGATTTTGATATATATAAACAATCTCCCGGATAATTTAAACTTTGCAAAAGCCACATTAGTAGGTAAGGCGAAAAAACCTCACGAAAATGGTAATTGAAGTCGTCAAAGAGTATGACGTATATAATTGAAGTAATGACTGCAATTATTTTGGATTGATAACGCGTGACAGATGGTGCCGCTGGCGCCATTACTGTCTGGTTATGCCGCGACTGTCCTTTATACTTTTGCCGCCCGTCTACTTTGTATATTACCGACTGTGCATTAACCACACTGTATTGAACGTTAGCTTTCCGCTGGCGCCATTTCCGTCGCGAGTTTTCAGCCCCGCCCGCTTTGTATATATGCCGTTCGGTAGTTGTGGACGCTAATGGTATTTTCCTTTTATAGATACCGGCACACTTTGTATGTTTACCCGATACTTTAACTTAAGTAAGAGGAGAAAGTTTACTTACCTTTGATAATATTCCGCTGCTGCCTATTTCCTGGTTGCTGTTACTTCTTTATTGATGATGACAATCTTTTTATGACGTAGAAGAACTTGTTGCGCGAACAAACAAATATTGCGATACCGCATTTTGTAATTTCATGTTTTAGGATATATTTATATCCTCGGTTGACTTTTTTGATTCAGATTATTATTAAACTTAATAAAATAATAATTCATTGGGTGAATATATGAATTTGATATTGTAATTTTATGAAAAGTATAAATATTGTGCCTTTATTAATATTCTATTTTATACATATGAAGCATATGTATTCTTCCTTTATCTTATACAGAATACACATACTATTTGTATTAAGTATCTTTTAATTTTATAGGATGTAGAAATTAAAGGCATGAATATAGTTTAAAAAATTTTTATTGTAAAAATAATGACAAAATATTATATATAATAAAAAATAAAAAATTGCAAATATAATAAAATGTAAAATATATAATAGAAATTAAAATGTACATATATAATAAAAATAAAAATTGTAAAATATATAACAATTGTTAATGATATATACAATATTCTATTGATATTTGTATTCTTTGTACTTGATTAACAAAGCTCATTTAATATTTGAAATATGATATTTACGTTATATGAAAAAAATATTTACAATATATAAAATCTACAATATATAAAACTATTTACAATATGACAAAATCTATTTACAGTATATAAAAAACTATTTACAACATATGAAAAATTCGCAAAATATAAAAAAAACTATTTAGAATATATGAAAAAATTTTATTTACAAATTGTATATAATATATTATTTACAAAATGAGGGTGTGGTGTGAGGGGTGCAGATATGTTATAAAGATGATATAATATCCAGTACTTGTGAATGCAAGAAAGAAATCAATGATGTGAATAATTATATGCTATATCCGAGGCAGTATAGCAATGTTTTGCGGAATTGCCACAGTCATTTCCTACCATTTATACAATTAATGTATATACATTATTTACAATACTATTTACATATTTACAACACATTCACTCTTGTTTTTATTCACACACTCCTCATAGAACAAGACTTTGCCTTCGACAACCGTATGGAATACTACGGTAATCTGTTTTACTGTCAGGGTTTAGTCTTTGTCGTTTATTATTTACTTTACGATGTGTCTTTACTTGTGTTTCAGAAACAATAGAAAACCCAGCCTTACGTACAATTCTTCCTGGAAACTTTCTCTTTTTTCTTAATTTTGTTTTGAACTAATTTGTAAAAATGATCAAAATTAATTTCCTCCCGCGTTCTACTGTCCAAAGTAATTCCCCTAATTTTATATATATAATCAAATTTTCCCGTCCCAATTTCTTTCATTCTATATGCATAATTTTTAGCCCCTAATCCAATAAA
Source organism: Thermobia domestica (assembly GCF_964235325.1). Classification (NCBI taxonomy): domain Eukaryota; kingdom Metazoa; phylum Arthropoda; class Insecta; order Zygentoma; family Lepismatidae; genus Thermobia; species Thermobia domestica. Next base: position 679,468 of record NC_137462.1, on the reverse strand, counting down.
CATATTGATTTCCCACCCTTCTGGTACTTCATTAGTTAGTTCTCCCAAGTAGGATCCGGTTGTAAGATTGGATTTTCTATTTCGTCGCTGCACAAACATAATGCTGTCCGTGTCACAATATAATATGGCTTTAAGCCCTACAGCAGTCAATAGGTCATGAAGACGAAGTCTTGCCCACGATGTGATGAACGAAGCAAGCACGACATTTGAAAACTTCCATGGTTTATTTTCGCTTTCAATGTCTTTGTAAGTGATTAGGACATGGCGTTGACCAATGGGTGTTACTGTTTGTACTTCATATTGCGGTGACAGCAGGTACGTCAAAAGTCTTTCCGGAGTGTCAACAACTTTTGATTGTGGAAGATCGGTTCTCTGTCCACATTTTCCATAAAGCGAGTTAACACATTGACTGCCATGTGTATGCTATTTCATACACATGGCGTCTTGCTTCTGCGCCGCGTGTATGCTATTCCATACACAAGGAATATCTTCATTCTAGGCCTTGTGTATTAAAATGTATACACAGTTCAAGAAAAACTATATGATGCATACACATACAAAAAAAGTCAACAATAAGCTTACCGTTCATTGTTTTGAAATGTTATGTATACATAATTACTTTATATTTGGTCTGAAAGTAGAAAATCGTATTGGCCCAGAAGAGGTATATTTTCAGTAACACAGTGACAGTCAATGTGTTAAGGAATATTTTAGCAATATACCTTAGACCCGGGTTCGTTCTAATATTGTCATAATTTAATTGTATGCGTTCGTGGGCATGATACTCCTCAATGTATTTTTGTTTGTCTCTTTGCTTTGACATGATGCAGGAAAACCTGAAGCCTCCTGCTTCATTTGAAGGAAGGAATTCACATAGTCTTTAAACAGACTATCCGAATTTTCTTCCTCACCGCCAACCAGGTTAAATTCCCAAACTTCCTTTATTTTGAGTATCTTATATCCGTTTTAAAGTGCTCTATGCAATTCTGGGGTGCAGAATGTGCCAGTAATAGCACGATCATTTTCACAATGCAAACAATCCTTGACACTTTCTTCCTCCATACATGTGCGACATAAACCGAAAAGTAATCGACCATGTGCAACATATGGCAAGATCGGAAAGAATAATTCACTTGGAGGCAAAACGGTACATTTAACTATACCATGAATACTTTCTACTTCTGGAAAGTCCGGCCCCCTATGAACTTTTGGCGCACCCACTGGCAACGGTTTACGAGCCATTACCCAGGGGTAGAGACTAGTAACGTCCAGATACTGAATATACTCCTCATCAGTACACTCATACAAGGCATTAAAGCATTCAGTTCGCCCACCATTAAAACCGTGCTTGGGAATCAAATGATCAACAAGATCATTACACCGAGTTTTAATAAACTCTTGAATGGACTTGTCGGACTTCACCTGGTTATCCCATTCACACTCCCATTTCTCAACAACGTTGAGATTATGTTCTTTTAAATATTGGGATTTAATAGCGGTCGCTTCGTACTTTTGCTGCATGGTTGTACGATGGGGTGAGGATGCGTCAAGCTGTTCGTAGCGCATATCAGGGTAACAAGTTAGGCACCCGTGGAAAAAACACCCATGAAACTCATAAACAGTATTACTAGATGGCTCATACCCATCCACCTTGTATTTTCCAAATCGTCTTTCGCCTCCATTTCCTGAATGTTGAATTTCAGTACCTCTTGTTTTGCTCATATACCGCAACCATTGCAAAGCTTTTACACTTTGCCGATCGCGGTAGTCAAATCCAAGAGGTGGAATAATTGCAATTGACTCTTTGGGTAAATACAAAGTGCAGTATGTAAGCATAGCAAGACTGGCTATGGTTCCGGATGAAATGAAACACTGGATTCCGCCAGTTTTCTCCTCTACCATATCCGAAAACTTGATAACCGCTTCTGCTAAAATTCTCACATCATTGCGGCAATACTCCAACATTTCCTTTTGCAGGTCATACTGCTCACCACTTGCAGCACGTTCTTGGTGCCAGGCGATTAATTGTTGTTGTTCTTCCGGAGCACGATTTTTAGGATCAAAATACTTAATGTCCGGAATTTTGCCTACATAATTTTGATTACTTGGTGTATTAAACAAGTATGGGAAATCTCCCTTCCTTAAATTTCCAGAAAGACCTAATGATTTTGGGAGTTTTGATAATTTAACTCCCATGTAAAGAAATGTATCGCGAAAGATTAAATAATTACAACCCGCAACTCGGTAATTTTGTGCCCCGTCATTGTCATTGATGGAGTAAGATGTTGGGTTTCAATGAGATTTTTAAGACAGAAATGGATATCATACCGCGATCCGTTATGGCTCAGTACAATTGTACGTTCGAACTTCGGACGAGATATTAACACAAAGTTAATAAACTCATCGATGTTCTTAAAAGAAAACTCGCGTTTTCCATTTTCATTTCCACATTCATAGCATGGTATGTCTAAACTGCTACCCTTGCATTTATAGCAAATCATTTGGGCGCAAACAAGATTTACTATATGCTCCTGTTCGTCCTCAGTATTCATATCTAGAAGCATAGTCTCTACATCAAAGATTATATACAAATACTTTTCTACCCGGGTAAGTTGTTGGTTCTGCACATAACATACGTGGTCACGTTCAACATGCTTATAGCATGATTTACATAAACGTTCCCCGCATTTATGCACAGAATTATGACGGCGTCTCAAATCAAACATAACACCACATTTATCACACACCCTAACCGTATCACATACACTCTTGCTTCGTCCGCTCACATCTTTGTGATTGTCAAAACATTCACTTGTCGGAAACAATCTATGGCAATCATTGCATTTTCGTTGCATATCAGAGGCCGATAACTCGTGGTACTTTTCACAATATGTACACTTAAATTCACACTTATGAAAAATACCAGATTTATTGTACCCCTGCAAGCAATGATCACAAAATCCGTCGGTTCCTACAAGTTTACGTACACTAGTTATCAGTTGGTAGTGATTATCTTCATATAAAATGTAAATTTGCTTACCACCCTTAATCCCCGGATATATCACATAAAATTCCCGTGTCATTTGATTTCTTTCGTACACAATGATCTGGTACTTAGGTGCAAGGTGGTTTTGTATTTTTTTCACGTCATTTAGAGTACATCCATTTTGATCTGCAGCATTTATTCCTAATTTTATAGCTAGTTTTCTTGCCTGTTTCAACAATCGTTTTGGGTTCTTTTTCAATTCATACACTTGATTATACCTTTGATCAACTCTTGCCATCCCAAGAATTACACTCTTTGGGAGGCAGTATACATCCTTTTCCATAGGAAGTAATTTATCTTCCAAGAAGTCACCCAATGGAAGATATTTTTCAATGGTTCGTTCACGTCTTTTACCTCTTCCCTTTCGGAGATGCACAGTATGTACCTTAAACGTAACGTCACCTCCAATTAGGAACTCCTTATTACTGTTGAGGGTATTCTCCACTACGGAAAAGAGGACCTCAGGGTTCAATTCCGATTTTTTGCGCCATGACAGATAAATTGGTTTATTTAACTTCGAGGCACTGCTCTCGATAGTTATACCTACAAAGGTGTTCTTGTCAACATCCTTTAATGTATGGGTCATTACAAAATCAAACAGATTTCGTATATATTTTTCCGGATCTTCGATTCCATTTGAACCCATACACTTAATGGTTAGCTCTGTCCCCTTTAGCCCGAAGTACGCATAATTACGGGATGTACTCCTTACAATTTTAAAATTTGGCACACCCGTGCCATCCATTGTCTTAGGCACATCTTTAGAATTTACAGACCCAGATCCCGCTAAGTTTATAGGTTCCCCAGAACTTGCAGAGCTTGGCCCTGGCAAGTTTATAGGTTCCCCAGAACTCATAGAGCTTGATTCTGCTAAGTTCACAGGATCACCTAATAGTTCAGCAGCAGCTTCAGCAAATAAGCCATTTGTCTTACCTGCCAATGTCAACTGCTTGAACTTTTCGCAAGCCTGATTTTTTATATCATCTTTGTGGAAAAATCCGCACTGATATAAATCAGAAATATCAGCAGCGGATTCACAGCTTGCCAAAATAATTTCCTGAACAACCCCATAATGCCTAAATAGCGCTTGCAAAAAACGTTCATATTCAGGACTACGTACACGCACCCCATTGTTATGAAATTTTTCTAATATTATTTTCCATGTGTAGTAAACAACTTCGGGTGCCTCGTATCCAAAGCGTTCGGCCATGGTTAACAGTTGGATTAGATCGTTTACACCTGTAGAAGCCATCTGTAATTAAATATTATATCACTGTATATTTTATCAATATATGTTCAAGTTAAATTCACAGTATTTTTCACTGAACGCACAACGATAATTGTAAATCACAAAATCAGTTTTAAGTTTACCGACAATACACTTAAAAAAACTTATCGGTAATTGCACTAAAATTTGCCGTTAACTATAATAAATTTTTCCGTAACTTTTCTTTCAGCTCACTGAAGATACACTTCCAAGTTTATTGATAAATCCGCTCACAGTTTCCGATAACACTAAATAACAAAATCTTGTAATATTTATCTAACTGTTTTGCAATTGCAGCACACAACCTACAAACAGGATCGTCTTCTATACTGATTCGCCGCGGCTTGCTGCGCCGTATTTATACTTTCGGAAATGTAATCTCGTACCCAAACGTATTTAGTTTGTAATCTCGTACCCAGATACACTTACTTTAAAGTTTCCTACCCAATCGTGTTCAGTTTGTAATCTCGTACCCAAATAATTTAGTTTGTAATCTCGTACCCAGACGTATTAAATCACGAAAATATTTTCTAAAGTAATAATGTTATTTTATAGACATGTATTATTTAAAGTCATGTGTCATTTTCGAAGATTTCCGAACTTAACCGAAGGTTTCCGAATATTTAATTTTCATCGATTGTATTATTTTAATAGTTGAAAAGTGAACATATCTGATGTGAACAATCCAATGAATAAAATCATTTCAAAATAACATTGGCAATAAAAAAGAACAAAGTAGTAATAAACAGAAACACAATTTAATAAAAATAACATAGTAAACAAAACATATCAAAGAAGAAATAATTTAGCAAAAATCAATTAAGAAAAAAATAAAAGGTTAGAAAAAAGGTTTAGAACAGTTTATGACCCAAAGCATCAGAACTTTATCAAACAAACAAAATAGAAAATAGCAGAGATTTAAAGAATATAGATAATTAATCGAAATAAGAAAATGTAGTAAAGTTAGGTTAGGAAAAAAGTATGTTTAATTAAGCCAATTATTAAACCAACGATAGCATAGAAATAGCAGATTTTAAAGATAGTTATTTAATGCAGTTCTATTCAACAAAGATTAGCAAAAGATAGCATTAGGATAGTTAATTATTACAAATCGAAGTTAAAGGCAAAACATTTTTTAAATTCTGTTTTAATGTATTTTGTAACGTGTGATTTATTTATTACTAAAAATATTATTCACTTGTAATGTTAGTTTTCATTAAGTAAGTGTTAATAATATTTGTATCTTCTACTTTGATAGCCATTTATATTCTAACTGATAAAATGAAGAATGTCTTGTATTAGTAAAACTTTTCATATTTTCTAATTTACTTGTCTCGATACTTTGAAACTGTTATACGTATTTACATTATACAAAATTAAAAAATACAAGTTTAAAAACGAAGATGTAACTTTCAAAATTAAAATTCAATTTACGAAAATGAAAATACAATTTTCAAAATTAAAAATACAAGTTTTAAAAAACAAAGATGCAATTTTAAAATTAAAAAATGCAATTTCTAAACAAAAAGTGTAACTTTGAAAAATAAAAAAAAATGTTTTGAAAAATTTTTTTTTCTGCATATGTTCATGAAAGTTTGTTAATTGTAATATTCAATTCTTCATAATTATGTTTTTTTGTGTAATTAATCTTCTTATATACTCTTTATATTTGATTTTTTCATTAGATTAAAAATATTGTTTTTATTAGTTCATTTATATAGGTATCAAATATTTTTATTTCTATTTATTAGCAAGTTTTAAAGTTTAACAAAAAATGTATATGAACACTTACCGCCGCTGGAAAAACTGGCAATCCTTATCTAAATGTTCTTAGATGTCGAATAAAATATGAGAAGTGGTAAATTCACAGTTGAGGGTGCAACACTTGAATGCTGTAATAATAAAGAAAGACAATATTACTTTACGTGAAACATAAACATTTGAAAATGTGTATTACTAAACTGTAGAAATTAATTTTCAAAAATTTAACTGTTGCGTGCTACAAAAAAATTTAAGAGGCGTTAACAAAACTGTATGCTGAAAAAAACTTACATGTATATTATGAACAAAAAATAAATTCAAAAAGATGTATGCAAGAAAAAATGTATCAGTTGTTAACAAAAAAAGTTACGCAAAACAAATGCATGTTCTCAAAAAATAAGTGATGCAAAATAATTCTTTCAAAGTATTCTGTATGTTACAAACTGTTACAAAATAATGCACGCTTTCAAAAAAACTGGTGCAACATAATTCTTTCAAAGTAATCTGCATGCTACACAAGCTCAGAGCATCTACGCTGTGAACTTGTAAATATTCATTCTCTCCTAATAAATTACTCGAACACTTACAGTGTGAACTTAGAAAAAAATTCTTATATTTTACCGATTGCTTGGTACACAAGCTAAGAGCAGCTACGCTGTGAACTTACAACAAAAAATTTCTTAAGCACAAACTATTAAGTGTTGTCAATGATACTTACTTTACTTCTGTGAACTTTGATACTTTGGAATTCTGAATTCCGCTGCAACTTTTACTTCAATTAGTTACCTCCAATTAGTTGCCCTGAAACAAAGAAACATCACTAAGTAACACTTGTAATTTATTTCCTAATCATTTTTATGATTCGCTTCTTATTTTTTATTGGTTCGTATCTTTTTTATTATTTCGCTTGGTACACTAGCTCAGAGCAGCTACGCTGCGAAACTTACAAAAATTTTCTTATTTTTATTGGTTCGTATGCCAGAGCATACTCGTAAGAGCAGCTACGCTGTGAACTTAGAAAAAAAATCTTATTTTTTATTGGTCCGTATCTTATTTTTATTTTCTCCTTTCTTATAGAAAGTCGTAATTTTAATAATGGAAGCTCAGAGGAATTACATTCCGAAATATTAATTATTTACTCTCTCGTCTGTTACACAAACTCGTTTTTTTAAAATTGTAAAGAGCAAATTTCATTTGAGAACTTGTAAATTAGTCGGAACAACTATGCTGTGAATATTAGAATGTTTAATCAAACTAACTCTACATAACTTAAGCTAACCTTTCTTATATGTTTGACTATTTCTACTTGTTCTTTGAATGTTCCTTTTTTATATGTTTGACTATTTCTACTTGGTCTTTTAATGTTCTTTTCTTAACTTTGACGGATCGTATTCTGTGAAAACTTCTTATTTTTTTATTGGTTCGTATGCCAGAGCATACTCACTAGAGCAGCTACGCTGCGAACTTAGAAAAAATTCTTATCTTTTACCGATCGCTTGGTACACAAGCTCAGAGCAGCTACGCTGTAAACTATTAAAATATTCATTCTCTCCTAATAAATTAGGCGAACACTTCATGTGAACTTAGAAAAAAGTTCTTATCTTTTACCGATCGCTTGGTACACAAGCTCAGAGCAGCTACGCTGCGAAACTTACAAAAAAATTCTTATTTTTTATTGGTTCGTATGCTAAAGCATACTCGCTAGAGCAGTTACACTGTGAACTTAGAAAAAAATATTATTTTTTATTGGTCCGTATTCTTTTTATTATTTCGCTTCTTATTTTTTATTTGTTCGTATGCCAGAGCATACTCGTAAGAGCAGCTATGCTGCAAAACTGTAAATAACTCGTTTCTTATTTCACTATTTCGTATTATTTTCAACAATATTCTTGTAGCAACATAATTAGTGTATTTAAGTAATTTATTACAAAGGAATAAAAAATACCTTTGGTAGCAGAAAATATCTTGCTCCTCTGGTACTTTTGGTTGGTACTTCTCGATACTTTTAGTACTACACCAGTAATAACGGTATTGCCAGAAAAGGATAACCTAAAATATAACATAACAAGTGTTAGAGCATGTGTTGTATATAGTATAAAACCTTATACCTAACTATATATCTATATTTACATTAGAGATATAACTATATCTATAACTATATCTATATCTATCTATAACTATATATCTATATTTACAATACCGATATATCGATATCTATATCTATCTATAACTATATATCTATAATTACATTAGAGATATATCTATAACTATATCTATATCTATCTAGAACTATATCTATAACTATATCTATAACTATTTCTATATCTATTTACAACTATCTATCTATAACTATTTCTATATCTATCTATAACTATATATCTATATTTACAATACCAATATATATCAATATCTATCTTATATGTTAGTATACTATATGGTATGCCTAATATAATATAGAAGAACATGATATTGAGTGTATCTAAAGATATATATATATTTCTGAAATATGTATAAATCATTTGGTTCTGTTAGAATTAAATTAAATTTTCAAATATCAGTACTAAGACACTAGGAAGAGGTGGCAAGAAAAGGTATACAGGAGACGTCAATGGAGTTTTGATAAGTTATGAGTATTGTAATGAGAAACCTAAAGGAAACATTTATAAAAAAACGTCTACGAAAACAGAGTACAAAAAACAATACAAAGAAAAAACAAAGGTAAGCATAAGAAAACGTGCATAAAGACAAATGACAAAACATAAATTTGGATTATACACAAACAGAAAGCTTCTGCTATATACAAAAAGATAAAAGACATATGATAGCTAATGTCAAATAGTTTGGGTTAGGTTAAAGAAGTTATAATAGAATAACAGCCAAACATCTTGAAAAAATACAAGTAGTAGTGCTAATTATAGTAAATAGCAGTAGAAGCCAAGCAAGAAAAAATACTAAACACAATAGAATAGTACTCAAGCAGGTTAAGAAATTCTACTAGTAGTGCTAGTACCAAATAACAGAAAAAACAAGCAAGGAAAATACTAAACACAATAGAATAGCAAGCAACCATTTTAAGAAATATATAATGCTAGCACAATAAGGAACCCATACGCCACTCTTAAAATCATCTACAAAGAGGAGCACAATTGGAAATTCTAAGAGACATCTAACAATAGAATTGGTAACAGACATATAATAGCTAACAGGGAGGCAGAAAAACTTTTCAAATAGCTTAAGCTTAGTTCAGGATAGGAACATAAACTTGAGTATGCATTAGTTAAAAGCATCATACTGGTTTAGCATTAATTAAGAAGTTGCGAACTAATTAGTTAGCAAGTAAAAGCAAAACATGAGCTTAAGTTTAGAGTTTAGGAAACATTTAAAGTTTAGTTGTTGTTTTGTATGGCTGCAAAACACTGGCACTTACTCTGAGGGAAGAACAAAAACTAAAAAATGTTTGAAAACAAGATCCTAAAACGAATATTCAGTCCTAAGAGGAACGGAAATGGAAAATGGCGGAAACTTCATAACGAGAAACTACATAATTTATATGGTTTACCCAGCATTGTTAGGATCGTCAAGTCTAGGAGGCTTAGGTGGGTAAATCATGTAGCTAAAATGGAAGAACGCTTTCAAACTCTTGACTGGAAAACCAGTCGGAAATCAACCATTAGAAAAAACCTAGGGGCAGCTGGAAGGAAAATATTAAGATGGATCTCCCAGAGATCGGCATACAAAGTAAAAATTGATGCAAAAATAGAAGTCAGTGGAGAGCTTCTGTGAACCTCCGGGTTCCATAAAGTTAGTTAGTTAAAGCTTAGCTGCAGACAAGATCATAAAGTTTAAAATAATTCAAAACAAATTATTCAGATCATGACCGTATTGGCGTTTATTAAGTATTGTAGATCATTGGCAGTTGACGACTGAGGCAAAGCACAAATACAATAAATGAAATTTAGTTCACATTAGAAAGTACAATAACAGCAGGAATAAAAGTAGCGGCAGCAAAGTAAAAGAAGAAATCATGTAGTACAACAAACAGAAAGAAAATATTTACCGATTCATACCATGGAGTCAATACAGGATAGATATATTACATAACAAGTAAAGGAGGGTGGGTCAAACAAAAGCAAGAATACGTTAGCTATAGCATAGTAGGGAAGACCAAAGAAAGAGCGGATCATGACGTAATTTATGTAAAATTTAATTGGAAGGTCATCAAAAATTAGGGTAGCACACAATAAATTGGAATAGCTTAGGTTAAGACAGGTTACATAAAAAGGAGTCAGACTCAAGCAAGAGAAGATACTAATCTGTAAGAGATGTCTTGTTAAAGGAACTTTACTTAGTTTTTATCTGCTTCATATTATTATTCTATAAAAAGAGATAGACATACATGAGAAAAAGAGAAATATTCAATAGAGATAAACCAAGGAAAGAAAGAGACAATTTAAAAGCCGATCAAGGAAAATGTAAAATAGAAATAGGTACAAATAGTACAAAAGGTGAAATAGAAATCTAATAGCATTCCGCGTAGAGCAAATAGGTAAAAATAATTAGAGAAAAACACAAAGAAAAGAAACTTTGATTAGAAAAAAAAGTGGATACAGGCAGAGAAAGAAAAAAAGAGGCATACATGCAAAAGTTTACATGGTAATAGAAGAAAGAAGGTTAGATTACAAGCGGCACAAAAGAAATAACCACAAAGCAACAAGTAGTGGCCGATATTCGATAGTTTACATGCAACCAATAGTAGTAGTAGTAGTAATAGTAGTAGTAGTAGTAGTGATAGTACTAGCAGTCGTATTACTAGTAATAGTAGTAGCAATGGTAGTACTAATAGAGTATTAGTAGCACTAGTGGCGATAACATTGGTAATACTAGTAGTTGGTAGTAGTAGTAGCGGTGGTAGTAGTAATAGTAGCAGTATTGGTAGAATACTAATAGCATTAGTGGCTAACAGTGGTAATACTACTAGTCTGTAATAGTAGTAAAGGTTGTAGTAGTAGTAGTAAGAGTAATACTAGTAGTAGTAGTAGTAGTAGGGGTAGTAGTAGTAGTAGTAGTAGCAGTGGTAGAATACTAATAGCACTAGTGATGGTGGAAGTGGTGATAGAGTATTAGTAGCAGTAGTGATGGCAGCACTACTAGTCGGTAGTAGTAGTGGTAGTAATAGTAGTAGTGGGAATAGCAATAGTAGTACTAGTAGTAGGGGGTAGTAGTAGTAGTAGCAATATTAGTACTGGTAGAATACTAGTGGCACTAGTGGCGGTGACAGTGGTAATACTAGTAGTCGGTAGTAGTAGTAGCAATAGCAGTAGTACTAATAGTAGTAGTACTAGTGGTAGTAATAGTAGTAGTGGGAGTTGCAATAGTTGTAGTAATAATAGGAGTTCATGCAGCTTCAACGATCATGTGTTTTACATATATAAAGTATCTGCAATTCAAAACTTAGTTACTTAAGAACCCAAGGTAAATACACATGTAGCGGACTCAACTAATACAGATTTAGTTTTAATTAGTTTCTTTCTGTTACATATACAATAAGTTTCCATATACGTAGACTCTCATTGGATAAGCATTTATCTAATGTAGGGTTCCAGGGTAAGCAATTCTACATTGAACTAAATTAGTGACTATAAGAAAAAAAGGGATGAATAAATTTAATCATTATGATTGGTAAGCTTGAAAATGAATCTTTACAATGTATCAGCTATATTCTCTAACAATATCAATAACTTGGTCCTATCTACAAATATAAATTGTATGGGCTACAAATAATGAACCGGTTTTTCTTCGTTTCACATGTGTCAGTGTCTTGAACAATAGTATTCACATTGAACTGGAACAAGTGTTTCTGCTTCTATTATTCATATTGACTACTCCTGATACTTTCACGAATATTAACAGCGTAAAGTTCTTCCGCCTCTGATTATATTGAAATCTTCTAATTAAATGCGTATCCTACTTATAGTTAAAATTGCGTCCATTTAACTCGAATGTATACCATACTTAATAGTAAAATTGTGGGGCCAGTGCTAGAAATTCTTGGTTCAACAAATCCTGTAGCGTTCTCATGACAAAAAAAACAAGTGTTTTGTATAAATTGTAGTGAACAATCAGCGTAATCGTGGGTTTCCTTCCACTTTTTATATACTTTTTTTCAACAGCTTTCTTTGTAAAGCAATCAATATAAAAATTCATTTCTCATAATAACCATAAACTGAAAAATACTGATTCTTTAACAAGTACATACAAAATTCCCTCTGCCCCAATCCTAGTGTCCGGTCTTAGTGTCCATGTCCGGTCAAGTAATTTCATAACAATTTTAAATCTTATATAAATTGTGGTGGAACCCCCATATCTTTGGCTTACATTTGAAAGAAAATTGGTGAGTTTTTTTTCGAAACTCATAATTGTGGGATGCTAAACTAAAATATATCATCTCAATATAATAATACATTTCAAAGAAAGGGTTGAAATATGATAGTATCCCTTTCTGCATGCAACCCAGCGTTACATAAGTGCTTATCTAGTCTACATAACATTTCAGGCACTTTTCTATTAAATATGTTTGGTATCGTTCCCTAAACTATATGTATTTCTTCCCTATATAGTTAAACCTGCTGTACGCTAAGCATTTTAAATGTCAAAATATACAAGTCTCGGCATGTCCTCAAATAAGTCATTATCCAAGGAAACCTAGAAATCTAAAATCTCGATTCCAATTCTATATGTATTTCTGAGTATTGTCCTGAACATCCCACTAATCAACCTTACAAGTATTGAGGAGTGATATAACATTTCTTGCCGGCATCAAATATTTTAAGGAAGCTAAAGACTCTATTTGTTAATTAAGAAATTTCATTTAAATTTTTTTGTCCATCTAAACAATTTCTCATTTGTATTATCAAACGGAAATAGATATAAAACAAATCGAGTACGCTAATATTCAAATATTACTGTAAACAAGGCTGCGAAAAACACAATTTATGTATACTGTTCAACTTAATTTACACAAATACGGAACTAATAGCTAATTTGATAATTCTAATATAAAATTATGTTTCCAATAATATTGAAACTCAATCGGGTACAAATCAAATTTAGTTTCGGGAAATACTAATTTCAATAAAGTCAAATAGTATGCTACAAACAAAATTCAAGAGTACTATAACTCGTTGTATCTAAAAATGTGTCTACGGACCCTGTAATCATCATTATTTCTTAATAAAATGTAATCTACAAACTAAAATACAATCTAATTAATCTAAATAGCAAATGAGTACAACTACTCCTTTTATATAGTCTTAGTATTAATCAATTTGTCCTCATACCAAAATATTTCCTATATTTCTTTAATTGTGGGGAAAATCAGTGATAGAGTGCTTACTTCAAAAGCCAAGTTAGGGTAATATAACAATGTCTGCTGCATATCCATAGATTTTTCGAGGTTCTATCTATTTTAATGGATCAAAATAACCACCATTTCCCTCATAACTTAGCAACTATAATTGTAAAAAGTCGGAATTATTCCTCAGATCATTATAACTGCAAGTTTTTCCCGGAGTGACTTAAACAATATAATGCAGTAAACAAAGTAAGAGAATTCTTTAAATTTGTTCTATCAATCTCCAAATCTTTAAAAAACCGTGTGTGCCGTCCGTTTTTTTTAAAAATTACTAACAGTCTTTAGAATCTCAAACCAAACAAAGCGGCGCTACTAATTCAATAATATATGCCTCATATAATTACACCGTTGGAGGTTCATGTCTCAAATAGCCATAACTTTCAAACTTATGTTTCGCCACCCATTAAAAGTAATAACTTAGTTCATACACTCTATCCAATGTCGTTAAGTGTCAATATTAACTGTATTACGCTATTTCATCATTTATGAATCTATTCGCTTTGCTTCACTCTAAATTTTCTATAATATCTAATAAATTAAAACTGCTATTTCGTTCTTCGCAATTTCTACTTTCATTTAAGCTGCTCGCCATAAAATTTAATTTTATATGCGTCCAAAAGAAATAACATCTATAAAGTATTAAGGTTTTCTCGGAGTATCATATACGGTTTTAGCACGGTGGAGGTCCCCCTCATGTTACTTCCTGTGGTTCAGGAATATAATAAAATATAGGTCCATGTCTCCTATAGCCTAGCTGTTAAAAGTAATAATAAAGCTTGTTCCTTACTAATCAATTAACGTACACGCCCTAGTTGTGGGAGACCCACCAATGGGGAAGCAACGCTAAGCTATGGCTCATATACCCCACAGTTCTAAATGAACTCTATGTATTATCTTGGACTTTAAACGTAATTTTACTCAATAACCGTAAAATTGAAAAAGTACATTTTCGATGAGCCATAATCCAAAAGATCTAAGTGAAAAAATAAAATTCAATTACAAGACTAATATAAGAAATAACAGTACGGTCAATAAGCGTAGACTCCTCCCATTATGAGGCGTAAAGCATCTAGATGTTAATGGAAATTATTCTACAACTACATCTCATGACTTGTCCCTAGCTGGACATTCTTTATTTTTTTACTGCTACCAACTCGCTGAATACTCACAAAATTTTAGAATTCAAACCCTTTAAACTTAATTATTCTGTTACCCAGCAATTCCTGTAACATTGGCATTGTCCCATTTCATATAAACTCAATACTTTATACTATCGGTATGTGAAATCAACAATAAAAAGATTAGTATTCGATGACTATAAGCGAACATCCTAAATGTAATTCAATAAAGTTGACATCACAATTTAATGGTCATATTACAAAATAAGGAAAACAAACGTAATGATGGTAAAAGGCACTAAAAACAACCAAATAAGTTAATGTTCTTACAGTTCATCTTCTTTGCTGAACGAAGGATTTTCTTTATATAATCTCAAATTGATTCCTAGTTAGAAAACCTTAAACACCAACGTGATAAATACGCATTTCACACTACTAAACTCCGATAAAATCACTTCAACAAATAACGTTTCCTACAACTTTGATTCAAATTCTGTACTGCATAATAATGAAATACGAAAAACAAAGTTTGAAATCAAGCTCAAGATGCGCAAAATTTCAACTCAATAATAATAATAATAATAATAATAATAATAATAATAATAATAATAATAACAATAATAATAATAATAATAATAATAATAATAATAATAATAATAATAATAATAGTGCTTCTTTACTGCTAAACTTTTTAGAGTATGCGCCTTCGGCAATTAATTCTTTTATTCCTACAAAGCAGTATTCAACTCTGCTTTCCATTGTTTACATTCTTCAAAGTTTGTTCGTTTCATTTAAAAAAAATCGGTGCTGAACAGGCCTATAAACTCAAACTTAAGTACAATCAACATAATGAAACAAATCTCTTTCAATAAAACAAAGTTTAAAAACGAAATATCAATTTCATGAATTAATCAATCTTTGCAATATTTAATTCTATATTTTCTATGTATAAAATAAGCTAAAGTTTTCTTACCTTAATTTTGCATAAGCGCTGAAACAATCTTCGTAGTCAATACAGCTAGCAGCAGAAATCAAACACCAAAACTAGCACACCAATAAATTCTAATACGACCACACAATAAACTTCTCTAAACGAAACGCAGTACTAGACATATAATAAAATGGGTATGTTCGGTCATGTATTTATAAAGCCCCCTCAATTCCGTCAAAGCATAAGTTCATTTACCTACCCTCCCTTCTCCTATCTATGATTAGTTACAAAATATCTTTCTGCTTTCTACCGCTATGCTCATTTTAAAAGAATAAATAGATAAAATCTGATTTCCTCATGCATTTTCATCAGCTATAATAAATGAGGGGTCAGTCTCCTGCCTTGTCCTAGTTTTTGAGTTAAGCAAACAGTTAACCAATTTATTTATTTCATTTCTAGCTAGCATGTTATTCCAAAATTAAGATTGCACTTAAAAAAATTGTGGAAACCGTTTACTGATTACATGGCAATAACCCCGTAAATAACAACGCCAGTATACAAAGCAGTTTCTTTCCTTAACTATCATTCCATCAAAGTAACCTTTAGTGACCATTCCTTTTCAAATCGTCTACTGATACACAATTAGAGGCGTCTTGCAGACATAAATCCCTTCACATAAGTAAATCTTAAAATATCTAAAGAGTCACCGTAAAGTGGTTCTTTTTAGATAATATCAGTCATTGTGCCATCACTTCAAATAATATCATCTATAGGAGAAAGTCCCATAGCGGTTCAGAAAAATAGCACTAGAAATCAAAGCATGTTTTTATTTCAACGGATGTGGCTATTAATCAAATACTGTCTACATTTATAACTCGTCAGCCATTCTCTTTTCAAAAATATTTTATAGCTCTTGTGTACAACAGAATAGACGCAAGCATCAAAAATAATATTTCAACAAGCTGTATTTCAATTAGAGGTAAATGACATTTTAAAAATAAATATGTTCCACATGGTTTCAAGGGTGAGTTCCAAATTTCCAATAACAACAAATATGCCGCTTCAATCACACCAAAACCCATTGCTAAGGGTTCATTTCAAACAGGTCATATATCTTGTCTCGTTCTCCGACTCATTGTAGTACAAAAATCTGCTACATGATGTCGCCACTTCGTTATACGCAAAGAGAAATTTATCTTCGAAAGTATTAACACACAAAGGAAGATGCATAGCTGGTTTGTCTTTGATTTTCTTTCAGCAAAGAAAACTAAAAGTTACTATAATATATGAAAATGTTATTATAACAATAAATAATTCTAAGTTGTTCGGAAAAAATCAAGTTCATTCTAGAAATAATTAAAATAATTAAAGATTAAAAAAACTCCGGGATCATAAGACCAGTTTATAAACGGTCGGTGCGGTTCGTGTGTCATCGGAGTGCTACGTCAAAGAACATCAGTGGTGATATCAAAGGTAACTTGTCTTCCTACTTAAGTTAAAGTATCGGGTAAACATACAAAGTGTGCCGGTATCTATAAAAGGAAAATACCATTAGCGTCCACAACTACCGAGCGGCATATATACAAAGCGGGCGGGCCTGAAAACTCGCGACGAAAATGGCGCCAGCGGAAAGCTAACGTTCAATACAGTGCGGTTAATGCACAGTCGGTAACATACAAAGTAGACGGGCATCAAAAGTATAAAGGACAGTCGGTAATATACAAAGTAGACGGGCGGCAAAAGTATAAAGGACAGTCGCGGCATAACCAGACAGTAATGGCGCCAGCGGCACCATCTGTCACGCGTTATCAATCCAAAATAATTGCAGTCATTACTTCAATTTTATACGTCATACTCTTTGACGACTTCAATTACCATTTTCGTGAGGTTTTTTCGCCTTACCTACTCACATTATTCGCGGATTACACAAGTGTAGCAATAACAGGCGAAAACCATCAACGATTAAATACTAACATAGAAAACAGCGTAACACAGCTAACGAACTGGTTTGATCGTAATAAGTTAATAGTAAATTCAGAAAAAACCTTGTCAATAAGCTTTAAATTAACAAACAACAATGTAGATCAAGGAAGTATAGAAATAGGAGAAAACGAAATAAACAAGTTAGTTGTGTAAAATTTTTAGGTGTACATATATCAGCAAGTTTAATATGGGATTATCATATAGAAAAAATTGCGAAAAGGTTAAGAAAAATGTGTTTTGCCGTACAAACCATCAAAAATACTATAAACCGAAATACAGCAAAAATATTATATTACTGCTCATTTGATTCTATATTAAGATATGGATTAATAATTTGGGGAAATAATGTAAAAAGTAGAGATATTTTTGTTCTTCAAAAAAGAGTTGTACGAATCCTAGCTGGTGTAGGACCCCGAGAGTCCTGTAGGAAATATTTTAAAGAACTAGCTATACTGCCTTTACCATGTTTGTATATATATTGCTTAATAGAATTTGTAAGATCCAATATAAATGAGCACTCAACAAACGGTGACGTGCATGGTTATAACACAAGAAAAAAGACTTAATTTACATCCACCAAATCATAGAACAACAATGTACGAAGAGGGAGTGAAGTATGCTGGTATTATGCTGTACAATAAGTTACCAAACAAATTAAAGGTAATCAAGTCTAATGTTACATTCAAAAGAAAATTAAAAGAATACCTATTGTCACATTGCTTCTATACAATAGATGAATATAATCAATAAATAGTCACAATGTAAATAGTAGTAGCAAAGTAACAAGATAGGTTGATTAACGTATAAGGTATGCTGTAGTATTGGTAAAATGATCTTTCAAATTACAGTAATGTATAAAAGTGTGAATTATGTTTAACAAATGTGTCTAATATATGTACTGCATCAATTAACCATAACGAATCCCATGTACTATCGGAAAATTATTTCCAAGTTTGTACAGTATAGAGGATAAATAAAATAAAATGAAATGAAATAATAATAATAATAATAATAATAATAATAATAATAATAATAATAATAAAGGAATAACAGAATTAGAAAATCCATTACGTAAACAATACCTTCCAATTAAGAAAAAAATATTGCCAAGACGCAGGGCCGTAACTTGTGGGGCCATAGGGGACACTGCCCCCCCCCCCAGGGAAGCTTCCCGCCATTCGAGAGGTTTCCATTTTAAGACAAAATTGTCTTATTCCATATACGATACGAAAATAAAATTATAAGTGAAGCATCAAACAGGTTCATTACATTACATAAACAGAACAGCACACTAAATGCAAATAAAACAATAATGAGTCGTGGGCCCTAAAATGTCTACTCTTAGGAGCACTAGAAATAATATATATTCGTATATTATTGTCAGATTTGTCAATACTGTCCCCTTCATTAATTTGTCGTGTATGGAACGGGCCCAGAGGCGTAACTAACGACCCCGCAGACCTTGGTGTGCGGGAGATTCCAAGAATTTAAGATATTCTCTAATTTTATTGGCCGATACAGATAGGACATCAAGAGTCATGACCTACATATAGCAAAAATTAAGGCCAACTGCTGTCGGCCCTTGTTTCCGAGTGTTCTAGGGCAACGTCCTGGTAATGAAAACAGTTTTTGGCGTGAGTTCAAACCTTGCCCAAGGATTTTTTAAATTTTCATAACACTTTTTTCATTAAAATAAGCTTGCACTTTTACTATAGGGATCCATAGTAAAAGTAATAATAATAATAACAATAATAATTAACTAACTAACTCTATGGCCTATGGAACCCGGAGGTTCAATGCCGCCTTCACAAAAGCTCTCCACTGACTCCTATCAGCTAACTGCATCCAGTTTCTACTTTGTATTCCTATCTCTGCGAGATCCATCTTAATATTGTCTTCCCATCTGCGCCTAGGTCTTCTTAATGGTCGTTTTCCGATTGGTCTTCCAGTCAAGATTTTGAAAGTTTTCTACTTTCTTCCATTCCAGCTACATGACTTGCCCACCTAAGCCTCCTAGACTTGACGATCATAACAATGTTGGGTAAACCGTATAAATTATATAGTTCCTCGTTATGAAGTTTCCGCCATTCCCCATTCCCGTTCCTCTTGGGTCCGAATATTCTTCTCAGGATCTTGTTCTCAAATACTTTCAGTCTATGTTCTTCCCTCAGGGTAAGCGACCATGTTTCGCAACCATACCGAACAACAGGCATGATTATGGTTTTATATATTTTAAGCTTCAAATTCTTCGATAGAATTCGCTACGACAAAAGATTTTGAACCGAATAGTAACACGAATTCCCTGCTTTTAGTCGACATTTAATTTCTTCGTGAATATGATTCTCGTCAGTTAATATTGATCCTAGATATTTGAGACTATCCACTTTATCAAAAGTATTATTTAATATTTTAACGCCTCCACAATTTGCCGTATTACGGTCCCGACGCACTTCAATGTATTTATTTTTCTCTGCATTTACTTCTAAACCCATGTCCCTGCAAGCGTTTAATAAGATCTCTGCATTTTTTCTATTGTTCTCCTATCTTCCCCTATTGAATTTACATCATCAACATATGCCATATCCTGGTGAATACCGTTCAACTATAGGCCCTGGTTGCTGTCTTTGATTTTCCTTATGCCATGATCCAGCACAAAGTTAAATAATAATGGCGACAACGCATCTCTTTGTTTCCGGCCATTTTCGACGTGAAAGCTCGTGGACAAAAATTTTCCTACCCGGACTTTACTTTGGGGTTCATTTAAACATATCTTAATTAATCTAATTAGTTTTCTCGGTATTCCAATTTCTGTAAGAACGTCGTATAATATTTCTCTCCTAACCGAGTCGTACGCCTTTCTAAAATCATAAATAATTGAGTGGGTATTGTATTCCCACATTTTTCCGAGTATGTGGCGAATGGTAAATATTTGGTCGATAGTTGATCGATTTCGTCTAAATCCGCATTGATAATCTCCAATAATTTCATCTGCGTCAATCTTGCTAATAGAATATTTGAAAGGATTTTATAGGATGTTGACAGAAGAGAAATGCCTCGATAATTATTACAGTCAGTTTTGTCGCCTTTCTTGTGAATTGGAACAATGATTGATTCTTTCCACTCTTGTGGCAATTCTTCCCTGTTCCAGATAAGGAGAATGAGTGTATCTTAATAATAATAATAATAATAATAATAATAATAATAACAATAACAATAATAATAATAATAATAATAATAATAATAATAATAATAATAATAATAAGTAGAAGTACTACTACTACTACTAGTAGTAGTAGTAGCATCATTGATAATAATTATATTGTGTATGTAGGATACTTGAACAAAGTACTTGAAAGTACACAGCATTTGGCTCGATATTCTTCGTTTTGACTCGACTCAAATTCGACTGAAGCTCGAGTCAAATTGAAGGAAGTTTTTCCAGTTTAGTTCTCGAGTCGAGCCCAAAAATCTCTGTTTTGAGTCGAGTCGAGTCGAGTTTGAGTGAAAACTCGCTTGAACTCTCTCATGCCCATCCCTACAATTCATCTTTACCTTCTAGTTTCCAAAGAAGAAAAGACGATATAAATTATTTTCACATTCTCTGAATTATATCAACTCGTGTAGAAATAGTGTGTGCTATGATTATCTAACATAACTACTAGTTTATTTTCTTATCTTTGTCTGAGAAATTAATTCAAAGTGTTAGGGCAGAGAACTGCCGTCACATCTACTTTAAACCTTGCTTTATATTATGTTGAAAAGTTTAACAGTTGAGAGTTGTAAGTATTCGAAAACGATGCCGACATAACAGCGCAATCCACACATTTTGCGAATATCATTATGCAATGATCCCTTAAGTGTGTAGGTCTTACAGAATCGTGTACAGCGAGAAAAGTGAAAGAAAAGATTATTTTATTTGATAACACCTGCACGTGAAATAGAATATATCTAGTTGAAGGAAATGTTTCTTCATTTCTTTTGTTTTTCATTTCAATTTGAAAAATCAGATATTGATTTAATTATGCTGGCAGTATTTACATTAGAACGGTTAAAAAAAGTGAAAAAAAAAAGCACTTGATTCGAGTAGTTTTTGCGTTGTCCACAATATGAGCATATGTCTGAAATTAAGTTATTGTGTTTCTGTTAAAAAAATGAAGATTCAGTAGACTACGTAATATCAGTACCCTATTTCCTGACGGTATTCCGGATTCAGCACTTAATAATGACTCAACATGGACAAATTCCAGAACAGATACTAGTTTAGACAATCTGAAGACTAACAAAGTTAGTACTATTTTAAAAATATAGTTGTCATTATTTTTCTCTGCTTTCACAAATCCAAGGCCGCGATGTTCAAGTGAACAACTTTCTCTGTACTCAAGAGGTTACTATATGAAATAAAACTGAATTTCTCATAAACTAATTTCTTTATTTCGAATAATGACAATGAGACAGAAATCAGTGTCTACTTCCTACGATTTCTATAACTTATTAAAAAGAAATATAATTTTTCAAAATAAATGAATAAAATGACTTAACAATAAATGTTCTTAACTCCAACACATGAGAGAAATGCAGTCACCTGTGTGTGCGTTTATCACTTTTAAATTACGTATTTGCTTGATACATTTTCACTTTGCTTTGGAATGTGCATCGCCTTTATTTAACATTATATAATTTATTTGGTTAGTAACTTTGTTTCAAGGTATCTAGGACATAGATTTGTTCTTTTCTTTTGTGCAACTGAAGCAGAGTCATTCAATGTGTGTATGTATGAAGTGTACAATAATTTACATTATTTTTTGATTGTTTTCAGTGGCGTATTTACGATTTTGTTTCGGGGAGGGCTTTGCTAACTTTATTCCTGGAAATGTGAAAATTCTGCAAGATACCGGTATTTCATTTACTTTAATATAGTAAATAAGATTTCGGGGGGGGAGCTTAAGCCCGGAAGCCACCCTCTTATATACGCCACTGATTGTTTTAATATGTGAATGACTAAAACTTGATCCAATATGGCCAGATCACAAAATGAACAAATTCTATTTTCTTCATGAATGTTCTTAAATTCGCTTTAAAACAGTTTTATAAACACTTTCGTTGTACGATGACTATTACGTAACTCTTGACGTGCTCCATATATACAAAATACATTATTTACAACTAGAATGTCATTTTTTCTGCTTAGCAATATATAATGGCTCTTTATCTAAAAGCATCACCCACTACTTCAAATATATCACAAATGGTCAATTTGCTCAGTCTCGAGTCTGGAGAGCCACACTGGATTCTTGCGTACAAAATAACTTTGTCATGAATGATGGAAACAACTACGTACAGAGACCTAACTAGAAAATCAGGTACTAACTTCCAAGAAGTACTAATGATTAAAAGTAGTATACGAAGGTGTGTTCACTATACATGTAGATATACGTGTATAACTGAAATAGTGATGGCAACTTTCACAGAACACTGACCATCTATAGAATCTTTTTCTGAGCAATCAGCAAAAACAAAACACTCGGTTAGACGGCGACTATCTTGCTGGGATCCACTTTCACCCTGAGAAACATGGTATCGTCTTTGATAAAATGCCTCTTCTTCAGCATTTCGTGAGAAACAAATCTTGGAAATCCGAAGCCAAGGGAATCAGGTTCTTTGCTTGGTCGCTGGAAATTTTTCCACGTTGGATCAGGGATGAAATTTTCCACAATGTTGCAAGCCTGAAAATAAATTAATTTATTAAAAAAGATTCTCTCTTTCTTGTTACGACAAAACGCATAATTATAAGTCTGAAAAGGCCAACGTTTCACTTTCAGCGTAACGTATCATTTGTATCGTAACGAACAAATTCACTAAACGCATAATGCAAATTTAATGTAAATCTAGCTGAAGTCAGATTTAACTAAATCTTTCAGTGAATTTGTTCGCTATGATACAAATGATACGTTACGTCGAAATGAAATACTTCGATTTTTCACTACAACTCCTATTACAGTAGCATTAAGCAACTTAGCGTGACATAGAAAGCACAAATAGAATATCTTGAGTTTTGTTTGCCAATTATGACATCTCACAAGGATTCAAATTGATACCCAATATAGTTGATTTAGTGTGAGCATTAAAATATGCTCAAAATTATTGTCAGGCGTATGACATAACACTATTGTAAAGTACCCAAAATTCTCACATGTATTTTGTAAATTTATTTTGTTTATTATAAAACAAGGAAGTGATATTCAAATTGTTTAGGAAAATAAAAACAGATAACGTAGGCATCACACCACAATTATAGGAAGTTTACCTATACGGAAATAACGAAGTAAGGCATTCATAAGGAGACCTGAGCTAAGCTCTACGCTACAACCAGGAAGCACCTGAATCCCGGAAAGGGGTTGTGCTGGTTGAGGACGGAGAGTAGACTGGGGAGTGGTAATTAAGATCGCATAGTGAAAAGACATCGATTGGAAATTATCAAAGCTGAACTACCTGTGAGCATTACATCTATTTACGATGTTGGATAGTCATAATGGTTAAGTTTCTGTGCCATTACGATTTAGTAAATTTTTATAGTTAAAACCATTTCTAGTCCTGATAGCTTGTGGTGTGATGTCGAAAATATCCAAAACAAATTGATTATTTCATTTCTTATCCTAAGAAGATTAGTTAAATTCATCCTTGAGTTGTTTAAATACACGGTGTTACAAATTTCAGATGAGCTACTCTCTGCCCCCAAGTATAAAAAGTTTCTAAGATACTAAGTCATTCCAGTTAGAAATTTGTAGCACACGTTAATATAGTATACACTACACTACGTATGCAATTTCACAATTATTGCATTTACAAAAAAATAATATAACTACACACAGTATTTTATGAATACTGAAGAGTTGTTACTTGATCACTGATATTTATTGAGAACGGAAAACTTTCCGGAAAAATATAAAAGAAAATTTTCCACCTCACATCACGGCCAAACAACGATATAGGAATACGTGGAGTATGGTTTTATGAATCGGAAAATTTTCCGGAAAATTTTCATCACTGTACGTGAAAGAAAACATCGCACCATGTGTTTTCCCGAGTACGAGAGACTGTGCAGCTGACGATCCTTAACACTTCAAACACCGCGCCAAAGAATTCCGTGTTCCCTGCTATCAAGGCTTATCGTTTGCCTCTTTGGACCAATCATAAAATCAAAGCATAAAATCAAAGCAAATTCGGTTAATGACATGTTTGGGAATTTCATCCTGTAGGGAATAATTTGTAAACCTATTAAACATTAATGAAAAATGCATTTTTGGATTGCATATGCATGACTTCCTTTATGTTGAGAAGAACAACCATCTACAGTCTCTCGAATTCGAAATAGGGCCACTTGAAATTTGGCTTTGTCGCGATTTTGGACAGCCCTATCTCTGAAACTATGCTCTATTCGCCATAGGTCCATATGAACTTTTCCCCTTAACAAAGAGAACTTAAAGAAGTCGATAATTTCACGTATCTGGAAAGTATTTTGAGAAGAGATGCTTACTGCACTAAAGACATCAAGCCAAGGATAGTCATAATAAAAGAACCATTCAAGAAGAAAAGAATACTCTTAAGTACCAGGCTAATTTTTGGACTTAAGAAGAAGTTGGTCAGGTGCTATATATGGAGCATTGGACTGTATGGTTCAGAGAAGTGGACATTACAGAAGTTAGAGAAAAAATATTTCGAGAGCTTCGACATATTTTGTTGGATGAAATTTTAGAAGATAAAATGGATAGAGAGAGCAACAAACGAAAGTGTTTTAAAACAGATAGGAGAGAAGAGGACAATATTTAGCCACCATCCTTTGTAGAAAGGCCAATTGGATTTGACACATCTTGCGGAAAAATTGTCTTCTTCATACCGACATAGAAGGAAAGTGGAAGAAAAGCATGGAATAGGAAGAAAAACACAACTGATCGATAACTTGCAAAATAGAAGGGAATATTGGGAATTAAAAGAGGAGGCTGAACATTGTGAAACGTGGAAAAGACATTATCATGCCGAAATCTAAAATTGAAAAAAAAACACGTTAGTCCCACAACCTTAGGAAAGGCAGAATATTTAATAATAATAATAATAATAATAATAATAATAACAATAACAATAATAATAATAATAATAATAATAATAATAATAATCCATTATGCTCAAGAGTTATCTTTATTCACTTTAACCGCTCCAGAGCTATTTTAAGCGTTCATCTTGCATAAGAACAATTTTCTCAGCTATAAGGAATTCGGTGCCCAGTAGTTCTATTATAGTTGAATGCCGCTATTCGATAGATATTCTTCGCTCTAAACATGTTAGAATGCTTAAAATACAAAGAAAGAGAATGGTATTTAACGAAATAGAGCAGGAACCAAATTTCAAAATTGCCTTCGAGAGAGAATAATGATCAATTTGGCAAACACTTATAAGTATATATTACAACCTTTCCCTTTTCATACGTACTGTAACGGTAAGAAAAGAAAAGCATAAAATAAGGTATGCCCAATACATTTTATAAATGATCAGTTTTGAAACTGTTAAATCTTATTTACAGAAGAAGCACTAGCCTATAATTAAGATTGTTTAAAGTTCCTATAATACAATAAATCTATAATAAGAAATGTAATAGAAGGGAACCATATGCTTAAGAAATCTCTTCACAACAGAACCAATTATTTGATTTCTAGAATTAGTTCTCAATAATGTTATGTCACTGTTATATCCTAAAAAGATAAAGAAATTTATCATGTCTTTAATGAATCATTCAGTCTTCTTCATCTTTCTGTTCATTAACTGATATTGAATTTTTGCACTTGCTCGGACAACTACATATTGGAAAGCACAATAAACCACGATTTTACATTTACATTTCAAACTTACATACTCAAGTTTCTGACAGCTACACATGGTGATCTTTCAACAAGCCTTCGGAATATCTATGAGTGTTTTCAAAACTGGCTTCAGAATTTTATCCTCCAAATACTATCCGGAGTCTTCTGGCCTTTGTAATCGATCTCACACTTATCATCGTTTCCCAAATTACTGTTTGATAATGGAACGTCTTTATAAGTTGTTTCAGAGCATTTCTAGTTGGAGGTAATCTCTCCAGCTGCATTTTGCTAAAAGTAGGAGCCTAGCTTCATCACAGATCTTCGCATTAATTTTGAGGAGCTTTGTGAAAAACACTTCTGCAGATTCAATACCTTTTACTGATAAATGTATATATCATAGGAAAAATTAGTAATATATTAATTTATTAGTATAATAGAAACACAGATATTCCTGTCAGTACTATCTGTTTGATGTTCTTATGATTTTGTTTGAGATTACACAGTTAAGCAAAATGGTTTCCTGTTGAACAACTGAAACATCGCATGGCCAAGGCACACTTTGTAGCGTCATACCTACTCAAAGCGACCTTTATATCTCTTGTGTGTCCAAGATCGCAGTGCCAGTTTGCTAATTGTGCTAGTAAACTAGAAAATGAGATGTTCTCTGTGATTATTTGCTTCTGTCGGTTACCCATCTGTATCCGGTACATATCTTGAGAACCGCAACTTTTCATTTAAAAAATGAGCTTTCCTCAGCTGTACAGCACTAGCGAGATTAACTGGCTATGAAATGTTAGCACTTTGGCAATTACAATGTCTTTTCGAGCCGCTTTGTTACGAGACTTACATAAAAATTGTTCCCACAAATTATGTTCATGTCTAATCATCATCTCCAGTTACGATATGATGTTTTCTTGGTTTAGGGTGAACAGAAACTGAGCTACGGTTTGATTTTACTTATGTAATATTGGGAGAGAGGAATATTCCCGCAATCTTATTTGTAATTAGAGCAAAATGTGGAAGCATCAACTCTTTTATCTGTTCGAATTTGTTGTAAATATAGTAACGGAAGTTCCCCAAAGAGTTCGCACTTACTCTTTAAACACGAAAAGAAGAAAAGAGAAATCACCCAGAGTGATAATTTCTAACACGAATTTTTATTCATACTTTAAGGTCAAAATTGTAGGCAAATATAAAGACAGTGACGCAATATTTACAACAATAGATGCATTGTTATAAAACAATGCATTTGCGCACTCTTGAAGAGTATGCAATGTGTCCTCCAAGAGTACGCATTTACTATGTGAGAATAATATTAAGACAGCAAATGAAAATGACATTACACAATTCAAAGAAAATTATGACAGCAACGCGAAAAGAAAAACAAAGGTTTTTATTGGTTTTGTAAGAAGTTAATATAAATGAATACAAATATAAGTGTAACATCAAAAGTATAAATTTCTTGATAACGAGAGAAGCCAACGTAGAATATAATTGAGACTTTGAACTTAACAGCAACTTATATGCCTAAAGGAAACAAATAGAAACATTATAATGAAATTATGCATCTATAACCTGGCATTTTTTGATCATTACCATCTGTCACACTTAAAAACACCGAGGCTCTCATAGTTTGAACAGGCAGGCATGACACTGTACAAAAGCGAAGGTTTATTTTAATTAGCTCAATATTTCTGTACCATTTTGAGCTACTTAAATAAACGATGGAATAAATTTGGATGGTCTATTGTTGTACCAATCAGAAGAAAAGCAAAGAAAGTCCATTTTAACTAGCTCAGCATTTTATACCTTTTTGGGAGATTCAAATAAGCAAAAGAATAAATTTGAGTTGTCTATTTAGTTATGGTGTATACATTTTGTCAACCAGAGAAAGGGCTACTTTAAAGTAGCATTGCTAAATAAATTTTAATTGCCTCTCCCGTCATATAAAAACATGCACTATATAAGCAGCTTTTTCCTAATGAAATTACACTAAAACTTCAACACTAGTTTGCCTTCAACACTAGTTAAGGTGCCCTATGCTATATTTAAAAGAAAAACTAATTTGATCTCAATAGAGTGTACCTTAGGACTCTCACTATACTAACAATACAAATGTTAAGTAACTAATTTGTAATGTTCCTTTTTTTATGTTATTTAAAGTGCATTAATGTTGAGAGGCTTAAATATCTGCAGCAACAGGAAGAATAATAGTTCTGAAAGTTGAATAATTCAGCACTTTTTGTAGATGGTGGGCAGCATGTATCTTTCTTATTTAAATGGTAGAAAAAGGTATAAAATACTGACCTAGTTAAAATGGCTGTTCACTTTCTCTTCTGGTTGGTATACATAGTAAAATATCCAAATTTATTCATTCTTCACTTTCTTCTGTTTGGTACAAAACAAAATATAACACTCAAAATTTTCATTCTTCACTCTTTTCTGGTAGGCTCCCTTCGTTGTTTAAATATTACAGAAAAGTACAAAATGCTGAGCCAGTTAAAATGGACCTCCTTCACTTTTTTCTGCTTAGTACAAAACTTAATAGGTCACACAAATTTATCCGGCGCTGTGTTCACAATTTATTAAGGGTTAAATATTTGACATTTGACCTCGATGATCAGTACTTTTCGGACATGTAGAAGTTGATGACCTACTACTAAATGTGTTTATCACCGTTGATCCGCATGGTCCGAGAAAGTAGAGAGGCCTAGGTATAATGCAAATCTTCGGCGATTCACAGGCTCACTGTAGCAATAACAATGTGAATCACAAATGATTTGCATTATAGCAATGTGTCATTAAGCCATTCCTGATGTGAATGAAGTAGGGCAAAATCAAAGAAAGGTGGGAATGGTTATTGTCAGAATTACGTAAAAACTATTAAATTTGAACCTTCTGCATGTGAGCTAACCTTGGAAAACTGTCCCGTAATTAAACTAACATAATGCAACGATTTTTGTTTAGCTATAATTCCTTGTAATTTAATTTTCTAGGGTCTGGGACGGATAAATCCAACGGTGGAGCCCTCCCCAATAAGAGGAATTGGCTCAGCACGTAAACGGTATTACATGCAAGGAACTGAAGAACCATGCATTCGACTATGCAGAGATAAATCAGATCAACCACAACTTCAACACGGAGAAGAAGAAAGCTTGGAAGAATTGGTTATATGCATTTTGCAAAAAGAATAATAACTTAATGTTGCGCTGAACGGAGAAGTGCAGCCTGGGAAAAGTAATTGGCTTCAACAAAACTCAATGCACAGTATTTTTCACCAAGTTACAGGCAATTTTACAAGACTAACAATTTGCATCTCATAGAATGTTTAATATGGATGAAAGTGACACTTGAACTGGCCCAAATAAAATTTCAAAAGTACTCTCGCCAATCGGGAAAAGGCAGTGGGTAAAGTTGTCTGGTGAGAGGGAACAGATTATTACTGTTCTTTGATGTATGTCTCTAACTGAAATTTACGTGCCTCCAGCCATCATATTTCCCAGAAAAAGAATGAAAATGGAGTTTTATGAAGATGGGCCTGCTGAAACTTTACGTCTAGTCTCAGATTATTCAATATAACAAGTGAACTTGTTTGGATGGGTTGAAACTCAGAATAATGGAGTATCTCTTGTTCTTGATAAACACACCACACACTGCATTTTGGAAGCAGCACAGTATTGTAGGAATAATTTCATTAACTTGCTTTCCCTCCGCATTTAAGCCAAATACTGCAGCCCCTTGACAAGGGGTTCGAACCCCTCAAGATTGTGTTTGTAACTGAATATGACAAATGGATGGTGAACCACCATTAATAATCCGGGTGGAGGAATAATACGAAGGGACATTTCCGGCATCTTTGCATTGCATACTTGAGAAAGTTAGGAGTCCCTGGCAGGCAACAAGGATCCACCCTTTTAATCCTGACGTGTTCAGCGATGTAGACTTCCAGCCTTAAGCATTGACCGACCAACTGTGCTCTGCTGATAGCGAAGAGATTGGTGCAACAACATTAGAAAAAGAAATGAAATCTTTGAGTTTTACGTTCCATGGTTATGCCGGTTAGGCTAATGGAGACGGTGATTATGAGAAATGAATGAAATGGTGGAATGAAGAAAGTGGAAGGAAACGGGAGAACCCAGAGAAACCCGGATTCAATATGGGCGCTCTTGGTAACACGGTAGATATCTAGTCGATAGTTCATTTGTTCCTATACTCGAATCAACATGATTTTGTAATGGCAGCAAAGGATTCTATGATCTGCTCTAGCAACTCCTGCAGATGTTTTGTGCTACGATTTTAAATGCTGCATGTTCCGAATGTGTTTTTTCTGTTCCTGCCTCACACAAACAGCAAGTGAGTTGAAGGTGGTTTACTGTGGAATAAAGGAAGGGGAGGAGTAAGCATACAAAGCGATAAACTG
This sequence comes from Thermobia domestica, assembly GCF_964235325.1. Taxonomy (NCBI): domain Eukaryota; kingdom Metazoa; phylum Arthropoda; class Insecta; order Zygentoma; family Lepismatidae; genus Thermobia; species Thermobia domestica. Next base: position 648,679 of record NC_137462.1, on the reverse strand, counting down.
AAAACAATCGCTGTTACCAATAGTACAATAATCCCCGACAAAGTACGTCGATTAAAGGAAAATATCTAGCTAACTCAATGGCCTATAGAATCCGGCGGATGAATGCCTCGTTCACAAGAGCTCTCCACTGACTTCTATCCTTAGCCAATTGGATGGAGTTTCTACTTTGTATTCCTATCTCTGCGAGATCCATTTTAATATTATCCTCACATCTGCACCTATGTCTTGCTAATGGTCGTTATCCGATTGATCTTCCAGTTAAGACTTTGAAAGCGTTTCTACTTTCTTCCACTCTAGCTACATTACCTGCCCATCTAATCCTCCTAGACTTGATGACACTAACAATGTTTGGTAAATTTTGTAACTTATGTAGTTCCATGTTATGAAGTTTCCGTCATTCCCCTTTCCCGTTCCTCTTGAGTCCAAATATTTGTTGATGATCTTGTTCTTCAGTCTACGTAATTCTCTCAGAGTAAACAAGCACTCTCCGCAACCATATAAAAAAAACAGGCATTATTATTGTTTTCTGTATTTTAAGCTTCTAATTTCTTGACAATTCTCGAAGACAAGAAATTTTGAACTGAATAATAAGACGAATTCCCCGCTTTTAGTCGGCATTTAATTTCTTCGTGAAAATCATTTTCGTTAATATTCATCCTAGATATTTGAAAGTATCCACTTTATCAAAAGTATTATTTAATATTTAACGCATCCATAATTTCGCGTATTAGGTCCCGGCGTACTTCCATGTATTTAGTTTTCTCTGCATTTACTTCTAAACCCATGTCACTGCAAACGTTTAATATTACCTCTGCATTTGTGTCTGTTGCTCCCCTATCATTGACTATTAAATTTACATGAGCATACTCCATGATGTGGTGAAATCCGTTCAACTCTAGGTTCTTTTTCTATCGTTTATTTTCCTTATATCGTATTCCAGCACAAAGTTAAATAATAACGGCGACAACGCATCTCCTTGTTTCATTCCATTCTCGACGTGAAAGCTCATAGACAAAAAATTACTTACGCGGACTTTACTTTGGGATTCATTTAAACATATATTAATTAATCTAATTATCTTTTCCGGTATTCGAAATTCTGTAAAAACGTTGTACAGTGCTTCTCTCCTGATCGAGTCGTAAGCCTTTCTAAAATCAATAAATAGTTGATGTACCTGGATATTGTACTCCCACTTGGTTTCGAGTATTTGACCAATGGCAAATATTTGGTCTGTAGTTCATCGATTTCGTTTCAGTCCGCACTGATAATCACCAATAATTTCATCTGCATGTGAGGTCAATCTTGCTAATAGAATGTTTGAAAGGACTTCATAGGATGTTGACAGAGGAGAAATGCCTCGATAATTATTACTCAGGTTTGATGCCTTTCTTGTGAATCGGAACAATGATTGATTCTATCTACTCTTGTGGCAATTCTTCCTTCTTCCAGATAAAGAGAATGAATTTCTGTCTTGTTCCACAATTTTCCGCCCCCAGCTAAAACTAACTGAGCCAGAATTTCGTCTACAACCGGAAATTTGAGTTTCTTTAATTTCTTTATAGCAATCCCTACTTTCATTCGGTTGAGTTCTGGAATATACTGTTCTGCGGTGCGTATGTTCTTTCTCGACGCACATTAGATTTTTGCTGTGTTAAGCAAATCGTGAAAAAATCCTTCCATCTATTTAAGATGCTATCTGTATCAGTAGGAACCCCTCCGTTAGCTTTGTTTAATATATAAGCGCGAGGTTCATACCTTACTTAAATTCGTTGATCCCTTTATAAATGTCCCGGATGTTTTTATTTTTACTATTATCTTGAAGTTCCTTAATTTTAGCCATCAAAAAATCGCGTTTCTTTGTTCAATATGTTTTGGAAGTTTACCGCCTGATGTCTACGAAATTTTCTGAAGTTATTTCTTTCGGATTTTGTAGTAAACGTAATTTGGCTATTCCCTATGGAACCCGGAAATTCAATGCTTCTCTCACAAAAACTCTCCACTGACTTCTATCCTTAGCCAATCTGATCCAGTTTCTACTTTGTACTCCTATCTCTGCGAGATCCATCTTAATATTGTCCTCCCATCTGCGCTTAGGTCTTCCTAATGTTCGTTTTCCGATTGGTCTTCCAGTCAAGGCTTTCTACTTTCCAATTTCAACTTTTCAGACAAGCTTTTCTACTTTCTTCCATTCTAGCTACATGACCTACCCACCTAAGCCTCCTAGACTTGACGACCATAACAATGTTGGGTAAACCGTATAAATTTTGTAGTTCCTCGTTATGAAGTTCCATTTCCCATTCTCGTTCCTCTTGCCTCCGAATATTCGTCTCATAATCTTGTTTTCAAATACTTTCAGTCTATGTTCTTCCCTCAGAGTAAGCGACCATGTTTCGCAACCATACAAACCATACAGAACAACAGGCATGATTATCGTTCTGAATATTTTCAGCTTCAAATTTCTCGACAGATGCGACAAGAGATTTTGAACTGAAGAGTAACTCGAATTCAATGCTTTTAGTCGACATTTAATTTCTTCGTGAATATGATTTTCGTCTGTTAATATTGATTCTAGATATTTGAAAGTATCCACTTTATCAAAAGTATTATTTAATATTTTAACGCATCCACAATTTGCCGTATTACGGTCCCGACGCACTTTTCTCTGCATTTGCTTCTAAACCATGTCCCTGCAACGTTTAATAAGATCTCTGAATTTTTTTCTATTGTTCTCCTGTCATCCCCTATTAAATTCACATCATCAGCATATGCCATAACCTGGTAAATACTGTTCAACTCTAGGCTCTGGTTGTTATTTTTGATTTTCCTTAGAGCGTATTCCAGAACAAAGTTAAATAATAATGGTGACAACGCACCATCTTGTTCCAAGCCATTTTCGACGTTAAAGCTCGTGGACAAAAATTTCCCTACCCAGACCTTACTTTGGGATTCATTTAAACATATCTTAATTATTTTAATTAGCTTTGTCGGTATTCCAAGTTCTGTAAGAACGATGTATGTTTCTCTCCCAACCGAGTCGTACGCCTTTCTAAAATCAATAAATAGTTGATGTACGGGGTATTGTATTGCCAGTTCTTTTCGAGTATTTGGCGAATGGTAAATATTTGATCGATAGTTTATCGATTTCGTCTAAATCCGCACTGACAATCTCCAATAATATCATCTGCATATGGGGTCAATCTTGCTAATAGAATATTTGAAAGGATTTTATAGGATGTTGACAGAAGAGAAATGCCTCGATAATTATTACAGTCAGTTTCTTATGAATTGGAACAATGATTGATTCTTTCCACTCTTGTGGCAATTCTTCCTTCTTCCAGATGAGGAAGATGAGTTTCTGTTTCTTGTTTTACAATTCTTCGCCACCTGCTACAATTAACTCAGCCAGAATTTCATCTACACCCGAAGATTTGTGTTTCTTTAATTTTTTACAGCGGTTTCTACTTCTACTCGGTTGGGTTCTGGAATATACGGTTCTGCTGTGTGTATCTCTTTATCTCCACGCACATTAATTTTTGGCTACGTGTTCAGCAAATCGTCAAAGAAATCCTTCCATCTATTTAAGATGCTATCCGAATTAGATGTAAGAACTGTACCGTCAGCTTTCTTTAATATATGAGCACGAGGTTGATAGCCTTTCTTAAATTCACAGATTCCCTTTTACATGTCCCGAATGTTTTTGCTTTTACTATTATCTTCAAGTTCTTTAATTTTAGCTTTCAGAAAATCACGTTCCTTTGTTCTTAAAGTTTTGGAAGTTTCCCGCCTGATATCTGCGAAATTTTGTGTAGATGTTTCATTAGGATTTTGTAGCTAGCGTAATTTTGCCTGTTTTGTCTTTTCTGCTAGTTTAATGCATTCCTGGTCGAACAATGGTTTGTTCCTACGTATTTCCGAGTGTCCCCATTTTTCTTTTGCTGAAAGTTTAACGCTATCTCTAATTTTACACCAAGTATCCTGAACACTAGTGCACTCCGAATCTTCTAAACACGAGAATCTATTCGAAACTTCAATCTGGTATTTCTCTCTTACCTCGCTCTCTTCTAATTTCTTTAAAGTAAATGTCTCCATTTTCCGAAAAATGTCACCTAATAACACTGTTCTACAAAAAATTAGAAGTTCTATTTCTGGATAACAAAGTAGTGATTATGAAAGGATTTTCACTCCTAAATTCAAATCTGACTTAAGTTTTTCTCCATCGGGCACACTTTTGGCGTAATGAGCCCGTAATGTTTGTGTTTGTAAAGCATTACTATATATTGTTGACACCATATATAACATAGAATTATAGGTATGCGAAACAGCTGTGGACCGAAACTAATGGTTTACTTTTTTCTTTTGTGTTGAGTGTCTCTCTTGGCTCTAATGACACACCAGCAATAGTCTGCCAGCATGGTGGTCACCCACTTCCCTTCATAGCGTTTTTCAATGGTAGATATATCTTTATGAATGTACAGCAATTACTGGGGAAGTTATCCAGATGTAACTCCATGATATGCCCCTTCAAGGACATTTTGCACCCTAAATCCTGATAAGCTGCAAACATTTCACCTACCATCTCCTTGTATTTACGGTCCCGTGTTCTCCCAAGAAAGTTTTGGGTTATTTTCGTAAAACTCATCCATGAGAGCTTTTCTTTCTCTGTGAGACATGCCTCAAAACCTCCATCTTTCTGCAGTTCTCGTATCTGCGGACCTACACACACGCCCTCTCTTATTTTTGGAGTTGACAGTCGGGATAATTTGTCAGCAAGGTCCGCAAAAGCTGGCCCATTTGGATCAATTGCCTACACAAGCTGTTTAATAAGTCCAAGTTTTATATGTGGGGATGGAACGAGAACATTTTTAGGATCTACAAGACTGTCCCGTTGCACATTGTCTTAACCAACTGTCCAATTGCGTTTAGACCACTCCTTTTTCACATAGTGGGAAGTTCTTTCCCGTCTATCCTATTCACACAAAAAGCATGCATACTTCGTGTAGCCTTGTTGTGTCCCTAATAATAATGCTATTACTTTGAAGTCACAACACAACTTCCAATTATGTTCACTGTACTTAATTAAGGTAAATATCTTTCTGAAAATTTCGTAACTCTCTTTGGTAAGTGGCATATGCAACTGGGATTGAAGGCATTTATTCCCGATATGCAGCAATACACCTTTTAAGCTATTCTTCGAAACATCCAAAAATAATCTCCATTCACCAGGTTCGTATGTTATGTGCAAGGCTGTCATTAATCCATGAACATCCTTGCAGAATGTCACGGAAATATCACTGGCAAAATAAGACACAAAAGCACGTTCTCTGTTCCTGAAGGAGGTTATGTTGGTTGTTTCCTGGAGAAGGTTATATTCCTGTTACATCGAGCCTAACAATTCTGCTTTCTGTTTACTGAGTCCTAAGTCTCACACTAAGTCATTTAAATAATCCTGCTGTAATACACGTGGCGTGAGCGTACTTGTGGCTTAATACGGGGATCCCTTCTTTTTTTTCGGAGAAGATGTAAGTTCTGTAGTGTTACTTTCTTCACCAACACTCATCTCATTTATATCTGTGGGCCTTGAAGGAACTGGTAAAGCTTCAGAATGTGCCACAGGTGGTCTTGCTAACGGCACATCCGGATAAACAATATGTTTCTTTGATTTGCTGTTCGTGAATCCCTGAATTTTGGTGTGCAGAAATAACAGTCTGTCAAATGGTCCCTTGGTTCACTACAAACCATCGGTACAGCAAATAATGAAACATTTTTTCCTTCCCCCTACTTAATTAATTTACAATAACATGTAGTACAACACATATTAGGTGACCACTTCTTATCAAATTCACCAGCTTCGACGCCAAAGTACTGCTTATATGCTGTCTTGATGATGGGTGTGATTTTCATCCTGTTCCTCACGATAGTGAACTCGCCACAATAATAACAGAAGTTGTTAGGTGCGTACTTACTACCACGAATGCGAGGCAATTTTTCACTTCACTTAAACACAAACAAAATGAATCCACAGCATTCAGTTTACATACAGTAACTAGTACTAACGCCCGATAAAATACCAGGTTCACACGCTCAGTTTAACTCACAAACTACTCCCAAAATCACATTACAACAACAAAACACTGTCAGGCAAGGTTTGCCAAGCGTATTTTCGAAATACACTGAACTCTAGCCATAAGGCATTGTGAACGGGGTTAAGCTTGGCAACAATGTAGGAAAAATGAATGACGTTTACATCGCGATCACGAGTCATGACGTACATATAGCACAAAGTAAAGGCCAAATGCTGTTGGCCCTAGTAGCCGACTGAGTAAGCGCAACATGCTAGTAAGGAAAATCGTTGTTGGCGTGGGTTCAAATCCTGCGTTAGGAAAGTTTTTCTTATTATTTTTTTTAAAATTAATACTTCTTTCGTTAAAATAAGATTAAAATAATATTCAAAAAGTGATTTAACGATTATTTTTTAAAATTTTCATTAAACTTCTTTCATTAAAATAAGATTGCCCTTGTACTTATACAGATCCATAGCAAAAGTAATAATAATAATAATAATAATAATAATAATAATAATAATAATAATAATAATAATAATAATAATAATAATAATAATAGAAGTAATAGTAGTAGGAACGGGTTTGAATGCAATTCAGCACTCATTTATTTCCGTGCGATGTTGCCAAACCTAATGCCTTCTGGCTATGGCTGAGTGTATTTCGAAAATATGCGTTTGCCAACCTCTGAAAAATGAAAGCTGTTAATGTTGCAAGGTTTTATTTTCCAAATACTCTTTTGTCACCATATGAAGTGTTTCGCATGTATATGAATGTATGTAGTACTTGAATGCTTGAATTACTCGTAAACTATCCCTGACGGATCAAATCGGATGTCTCATTTGAACTTCCATGTCACATTCGTTTAATAGTAGAAAATGTTATTTCCGAAATACACCCCTTGTAAAACAGTGTAATGTGACACTAAATCATGCTGAGGCTCATTCCGTACCAGTCATCGAAACATTCTGCGTACACTAACGCAACACAGACACAAATGTCATGTAAAACTTCAATAACGGTTATCACAAGATTATATTCGCGTTTACGCAAACCGTTACTTAATGTGCCCACTGTCTTTTCTGAGAATCTATTCACACCGAAAAATTTATACTGTGAAGTCGAAGTTTAAATAGAGCATGATATTGATGAAAACATGTTTTTACTGTAGGTGACGTAAATGTTATTATAACTATTATGCACATTGTCGCAAGATTAGGGTTGCTTTACGCAGACCATTACGGAATGCTCCCACTGTCATTGTACAGTCTTGAATCAGAACCAAATAATTTATATGGTACTGGCATCCTGACTTAATGAATACCTCTCCCAGTGATGCCATTTGATAACTTCTCCCCAGTGATGCCAATTGAACCTACTTTTGGCTAAATCTAGCCTATTTGGAGAGGCATTCAGTCATACGAATCTAAGAAATGCTTATAGCCTTAAATATAGCTTGTTTTCTAAATTCGCTTGCTACTTTGGCCTTTTCTTATTAGCCGTTAAATTAATTCTAAAACTACTTTTTCTTTGAAAATAAAGTGTAATTTTGAAACCTTCGCTTATTTGTCATTATATTTGTCATCGTATTAATTGATTCCTCTAGACAGCCAAACAAACACTTGTTTTTCATTCTTCTTCTCCCTCCCCCCACTGATTTACAACTACTTAACAATACTTATCGACTCAGAAATAATTTTAATGGCGTTCTCTTAACGGCCCCGTTATTTGCTACTTTTTAATTATTTTGATTTTCCCAATTCATTGCAAGAGTGAAAGTTTTGTAATACACATTTAGTAAACTCTTCGGTTCTTAAATCCACAGAAATTCCTTTTGTTTATGAGAGGAAACTAATATAATATATAATTAGCTTTAAAATCACAATGCAATCATTATGATCCATGTGGGTGTACGGAGAAATAAGAAGTGTTTGTAAAGACTATAAACTACTAAAAGAAGTACTACTGAGAATGGGAACAATGGCAGTATACACAAACACCACCAATCCACAATCCAGCAGTGTTGCATCCAGTTCCACCGTCCACCGATTATGACTTACTTCAATTCAATTGGTAATACGACTGTTGACTTTCACAAATCAGATGAGTTTTGACAAGGTCGCTGATTTCTTTGTAACTTTGGCGGGGGATGTGGGCATTTAGATGGTCGTTTGGTTGCAGACATGTCCGTATCCAAGGGGGTCTAGGGGACCGCCCCCCTAAATTTTTGCTGAATATGGTTTAATCGGGCATCCCCTAACTTCAGCAGGCACGCACTACATCTTCGGGCTTTCCACCGGCCTGGTTGCAAACAAGGGTTTAAGAGGGCTTAAGTTATATGAGGATCCTAAGACAAATTGAATTAAAATTATGTCAAGTATTGCATATTCATAAAAAATACGTATAGGATGTTCGTATACGTATTCATAAAAATACAATAAAAATACGTATTCATAAAAAAATATGGAGCCCACATGAGCATTGTGGGACCGTTCCCCGGTCCCTCAGGATTGATGCCCTTGGTTGTTAATGAATTTTATTGTAATTTAAAGTTATGTATGTTAATTGTTAGTCTTCATCGAATAAAATTCATCATTTCAAATTGTACTATAGCCCCAATTTAGGTCAACAGTTCACAAGCTTATCAAGTTTTGCGTATAAGAGCTTATTTGTGAAGGCCTTCCATCCTATTTTCTTTAGGGGTTGTTGGCAACACTGATTGTCACGCAGCGTTGCCAACATGTACGACACATAAGTACGGTATGTGATATAATTACTCAAAACATTACCAAGACAGCCAACATCTCCAGAAGATAAATAATGCAGGCAACTTAAAGTTAATTGGGTAGTAATTTAAATTTTTTGTTACACTTCGCTACATTTTACGTTTATCATACTTTAAAATATCGTACATCATTTATCGTACATAAACCAATTCACCTGCTTACTTACGTTCATTATTACTAGGTAATTGGCTAATTGGATCATTGCAATTTAAAATATAATTTTAACACCGATACTATGTGAGAAATCGGTGTAAAATTGACCCACAATTCGTACTATAAAATTGATCCAAACTACTACTAGTATTTTGTACTGCAAACACCTGATTTCACCTGTGACGTACCGTCACATATTAGCGAGAAATTTATACCCTGCCGTTTATTTTTGCATTCATAAACTTTAATAGAAATTCTATATTTAATTTTTTTGCGTTCGGTTTAACTTTTGCGGACCTTCTAATTCCTCTAGTCTCTTTCTTTAGTGTTGCTCAATCGTTGCACGAAGCAATAGATAGTGGGTGGTAAGGTATGCATTCGTTTTTTATTAAAAACGTGGGAAACTGAATTTTGTTATTCGTAATTTTCTCGAAAAGGTGAAAAAAAAAAACGCGCCATCCTCTCTGTACGGAACAACTGGTTTTTACAAGTGGAGGTGCTTTTCTCCAACTGTTCAATTTTAAGCAAGTTTAAAATAAAATTGGACGTTCCATGTCTCTGAAACGTATAAAAAAGGTTGTATACAGGATTATTCTCAAGAAGTTACCAATGTTAATCTACATAATCGATGTGAACTAGAAATTATCAATTCTTCATCTGGTCTAGTGCATGTTTGTAACAATCAGTGCAGGTAGGCCATGACGGGATTCTAATTTAATTTGTGAATCGGTGAAACAGCTAGGAATTATACAGATCTCATTTATCTTCGATTGACATATTATTGCACTATATCACAAAAATATATCCTATATCGTATAAATGCCTGACAGCAAATGAATAGTGTAAGTTAAGAATTCGCGTTTTGCAGATTTTACGTACTGAAACACGGCAGTAATGATAAGTGTTACCATGTGCGAGTAAGTTTAATTGCCGAACTGCTAGCCATGTAGGAAGTTGCTGTCAGGATCGCTCCTTGATAGGGCGACCAAAATTAAGTAATATGCCTTAACATCTTGAATTGCCTGTAGTGCTCCCACCATATGTCAACAATGCGCTCTTGTAGGTAGAAATCCGAAATCATAACAATTAAGTTTTGTTCTCTAAGCTGAATTAAATAGTAACCAATACCATTTGAGTGTCTTCAATATTTATATGCATGTGTTAAGTTAGTATATAAGTGTCATTTCTTCTTATTATCATGTTTATTTAGTAAATTCTCATGTTTATATTCTGAAATGTATCCCATGTCTGAAATCAGATATGTTATACTGTATCGACCAATAATTAATGCGCAGTAATACTCTCTTCACAAGATATTCGACTTGTTTTCCCTTCCCCCAAGAGAGGGCTGTTCTAGAAATTTTGTTTTCCTTAGTTAGAGAACAGATAGTTGTGTTGTCTTAGAGTAATAAAATAATGACGTGGTAGGAACTGTCAATAGCACCTTATAAATTGAAATATAGGATAATAATATAGACACCTAACAATTGAAATATAAAGTACAATCCTTGTCGCTTCGAGTTTACTGTTTCGTCGCCGATATTAATAATTATGGGAAGTGTTTCAACCTTCATTGATCAGAACCAGCATTCCTGTTAGCTGTTATTAATGATATTACATCAAATTTTGGCATCCTCAATAAACAATAGCCAATGGCTATACAGAGAAAGTAAAATTTGTTACGTGGTGTGCCAATCTTGTAATGTATATGCCATTATTTACTTTACGCTAGTTAAGCACATTGAAGTGTAGCTATACCTAGTGATGGGATTTTTACCGGTAAATATTTTTTGGGTATATACCTTGGGTAAATACCCAGGTATTTACCCAAATTGGGTAAATATACGGGTATTTTTCATTTTCAATACTATATGTGGAACAGACGTTTTTTCGCAGTACGTAAAAGCAATCAAAATGTAAGAGTAGATCCAGTAGAAACTAGGACAAGTATTAAAAGGCAGTAAATTTATTATTTTCATTAATACAAATGATTTATGTTGTTGTTCCTGTTTTGATAATAGTAACATAAAACAAGTGTGTTTCTCCAGAAAGCAAATTTTAAAAGCTGATGACTGAAAAAGACAGCATTTTTTTTACTACAAATAAAGAAACTAAAATAATACATGGAACGTGGATAAGTACTTTTCTTTCAATTTACATTTTACAAGTGACTATGGAGAACATGTTATTAATATTGACATGATTTAAAATATTTTTGTCACATCATGTGTGCTTTATTAACTAGAAACGGTAGGAGTATATATGCGAGGACTTTCACACTTAAACTACACTTGCTAGCTAAACATCAACATGTAGTAAAAACTGAGCTGTCTGAAGCCAAATTGAAGTAACTGTACTTTCGTGTTTTGCGGGAAATTAGCATTCTTGGAAACAAGATAGTTCAAGGGCCATTGGAAAATGGGCTCCAAATGACAGTTACGTAAGTTTCTTTAATTAGTTTCTGTTTCGGTGGCATTAGATTTGTACGCCTAATTTATGCTTTAATTCAAAATTCAGCAAAATGCAGTTAGTTCATTCTGATTTCAGACATCTCAATTGGCAGCATCATCCACGTCATTTCTATCATAAACCTGGGGCCGCGGTGGCTCAGTGGTAGAGCGTTCACCTTTGGTGCTTGGGGTCCCGGGTTCGATCCCAGCCCCCGCCAAGTGAACTTTGTGGTGGACGAACACCGTGTGCGTGGGTTTTCTCGGGGTTCTCCCGTTTTCTCCCACTTTCTTCATTCCACCATTTCATTCATTACTCATCATCACCGTCTCCTTTAGCCTAACCGGCATAAGCGTGGGACGTAAAACTCAAAGATTTCATTTTTTTTCTATCATAAACCTAATAAAAGAACAAATGAACTACAGAACATTCAAGATTTAGCAGCATTCTCCAAATATTCTATACACATAACTGAAAAGCGTTATCTCGTTATGGGATAGCATTTCTACCAAGATTACTCATCAGATTCATCGGATACATGAAATGAATATATGGAATCATCGCTGCTAATGTCTTCATCTATCTCGCACACGGAAGAAATGTCACTGTCACTGTCGTCTTCAAAGGCTTTCCTTTTCCTTGGTACTATTGTGCATTTCAAATGCGATGAACTAGTATCTTGCGGTAACGTATTTTCTAAGCCTCTCTTCTGCTCTGACTCAACAATCTTCTCTGTCTCTGTACGGTGTGTTGATACTTTCGGCTTTTGTTTCCGGTGAAGCAGTTTCCAGTTATAAGCTATATACGTAATTTTTCCGGCTGTGGAAGTAGTCTATTCCTTGACTTAGTGTGAATTTTTGAGAATGTACTAAAGGATCTTTCTGTGGCGGCTGATGATGCCGGGGCTGTTAATATCCGCTGTGCAACTTCTGATAAGTCGGTACTTCCACACAAACCTTGCCACCAAACTACTGGGTTCATTTCCCCTGAACTTGTCCAAATGAACTTCTTGCCCCACAAACCTTCTTTGAATTGTAGTGTGTGAAGTCTTTCATCACATTTACAAGATTTACTTTCATGTTTCTGCAACCTTGTGTATGAACTCCAACATGTTGTTCTGGAGTTAAGTCAAACCCTGTGATGAAGGATCTAGCAATCCTGCGGCATAGTGAATCGGTTGGAGTGCTGTAACTTTTCTGCTTTCGAAATTATGAAGAATATTTGTTTCTTCTGCTTTGGACAATGGGAATTCGGGAACAGATTTTCTTAATTGCCCTTCGGTTTCTTTGACAGCGGGAAAAATTCGGTGTATGTTATATTCATCAGATTCTAATATATTTATCCAGGATATTATTGGTTTGAGAACGTATATTAGCTTTACAACTGTCACCCAGAAACCTTCATCGTCAAGTAACTTTGCTTTGTGGTCTTTGATAAATGCTGTATATCTTGCAGTGGTTTCGTGAACAGCTAAGTTCTGTAGGGTGACTTTTGTAGATTTCAAATTTTCAAAATATTTTAAGTAGCTTCCCCAACGGGTTTTACATGGAAGAGTAAGAGAAGTGTGTATGTTTTTCTAATTGTTAATTGCATGAAAAAGTGCATACAAGACCTGTGAATTTCTAACTGTTTTAATGATGTCTATAATATGTCATAAATGATGAAATTGAAAAACACTTCAAAATATCACTGCATACAAGGTTCAATGTATGTGCTATACATGACAATGATTGCAAATGGGGGTACTTTTCTTGGACAAGAGAAAAAGCTTTCTGCATATTTGCTGCATTATCGCCAATGAGAACAAAGAACTTACTGGGGTCGTATTTTTCAATGACTTCAAATACTTGATCTCTAATATACTCAGCAGTGTGACGGTTGTGTTTCGTGTTTATAAAGTGAACAAATATTGGATGAGGGTTGGTAATAATGAAATTGATTATTCCCTCATTGCGAACATTACTCCAACCGTCACATTGAAGATTTAGATATTTCGAATCCTATAGCTCTACACGCAGCTGTGTTTGCATTTCATTAAACTGGGCATCAAGTTGCCAAGTTGACAACGACTTTCTATCTGGAAATTTGAATGATGGTCTTAGACGCTTGAAGAAATCTATCCAGAGAGGATGTTCCACCATGGACAATGGCGCTCCAGTTACGTAGGCAGCTTTCGCTAGCATTCTGTTTAACATTGCCTAGAAGATAAAATATAAAAATATGTTGTAAAATAAACCATCCTAGGTTGAACATGTATCTTAACCTATTCCACTAATAAATACATAAGATTATTTGCACATAAAACCAGCATGCACTCAATTTTCACTGTAGGTACAAATTTATCACATGGAAAACATCAGCTACAGCTATATCTGTTACGTGTTCCCTTTACGGAAAGTTGTTAACCTAGAAATCTAGAAATGGAAAACAGTTTCTGATCTTAGCCAAGTACAATTCAACCATTTGTGTGAAGATTGTGTGTTTGGTTGGAATTGGTTTTTAAAAGATAATATTAAAAACGAAATAATATTTAAAATAATGCCCTTGTGCTTAACAATTCTATATTTCATAGATTTTCTATAAGTGTTAGGAAATGACGTCACATTTGACAATTGTCGTTCACCCCCATGCAACCATCATTTTCTAAAAACGTACTAGCAGGAATATGCATTTGTTTCTCCTGAAAACACTGCTGGTATTTCCTAGCTTTCAACATAAATTGCTGGTACGCTGGAAATTGATCCAATACACACATGCTTGTGGTATATGAGAAATTTTGCTGGAGCAAAGTGAAAGCATTAGTTTTAACGTGAGAAGTGAGTATTGTACATATTTTTGTCAATAACGAAGTTCATTGTACACATGTAATGAAAGTAAAAAAATCAATGTTTAAAAGTTTTCTGCTAGGGGTAATAACGCAGATAAGAAACCAATGAATAAAAGATGAATAGTTCTTGAATCAATTCACACATTAAGAATGTCCTTCCATTCTAATTCTGAACTAAGCGAGTAGGAAATGCCATTCTTTTAAGTAATTCATTCGTTTAATTTCGATGAAAACAATGGTAACAAAATTTCTAATAAACATTACTTACGTAGTGATTAACGTGAACCTTGGGAATTTGGATGCATGTCTTAAACTACAAGTATCATACATTTCTTACATAAACGTCAATATTTTCTTGGATAATGTTCCTAACTCTCGACCATTACTTGACTTAACCATTTGGCCATTATTTACAATATGTAAACTGTTTGAGAGTATTTGGAATGTGTTTGACCAATCAATTTTGACCTGTCGTTTCTTAATTCATTCGACAAGGTCACATGACAAGCTCTTGAGTTATATGAAACAAAATATGTAATACAATTAGTAAAAAACACTTGCGTCATTCATTTTTTTCGACTCTTCGATTCCGTGATTTGTTCTTTCGGTGCCGCACAATTTTATAAAAATGGTAAAAACTTCCCTAATCTTAAGCTAACCTGTTCCTACCTGTACTTTACTTATCAGTATCTTGCTCTACTCTATCCTACTCTACTATACTACTCCCTTTGAAAGCGGTCTTACCTTTGGATGTGCAGTTGGAGCATTGGAATCGAAAGAAGAAATCACTGAACCGAAGAATTGAAAAAAAAAAAAAGATTGAAATGGCTAAAGTAAAGACTTCCAGTTACATTAATTACACTAGTTAACTGTTCTTTGCCATTTGCAATTTTTATCTGATTTTTGAGACACGTTATAGGCACTTCGGACGAGCAAACTATTCCCTTCTTGCTCTACACAAAACAGAACTTGATACGTGATGGACATGTGAGCACATTAACCCATTAACTTACATGTGTTACGCTATGCATATGTAAACTTACGTTTTCATCAACTGTCATTGTATACATAAAAGTAGCAATGATACTAGATGAACTTTGTTCATTAGTGGAGGAGCTCCTCTTATATGAAACTGGCATCAAAGTTTTATCAGTCACACTCGTCACTAAAGAGTCATCAATGCTCTTATTGGTACTACAACTTGGCGTAGGTGGTGCACTTTCATTCACTTGTTCCGTCCCAGTATTTTGCCAACAATGCGACAAACTTCTTCCTTGTAAACCTTTTAAAATTATTTTCTTCACATTTTCAGGACAACTGAAATACTTATTCACCTGATCTGACATTTTATTTACATTTGCGTGTTTATAATTTTTACCACAGTACTTGCAGTTTACCGATTTATCACTTCGTACATTGTATGCGCTCCAAACATAACCTTTCCTTCTACCCATTTTCAGTTTCTTCTCTCTCTGAGTAAAATAAAACTTAGGAAACTCAATTAAGGTAAGAGGCACGTTTACTCTCAACAAGTCTCAAGCTAATATCATTACTGAACCAAATTAGAAACGGGGAAGATTGAAACAGTGTCACCAGGTATAAATTGAGTTTCCAGTGTTGCAAGTTTGCATCTTTCTTTAACCACATTGTATCTGGAAGATTTTGTACTGTTATTTTAGAATCCACTATGTCTTCTTATTATGTAATCTTGCAGTTTGTAATAAATACCCATTTTTTGGGTAGGTAAATAAAATTTCGGTATTTACCGGGTATTTACCCAATTTTTATTTACCTACCCGGTGGGTAAATACCCAAGTCCCATCCCTAGCTGTACCCGACCAAAAAAAAAAAAAGCCTTTTGTTGAATGATGGATAGGTAAATTGCTGGTATTATTATGCATGGGTTCAAATGATAGTAGTGAGTGTTCTCTAATAAATGACAGTGTGGTTTAGTAATTGAGTGAAATAAGCTTTTTATGTGTAGACACCAGCTACTCCATTTATTTACGTTGTGACTGTTACTTTATTTGTGTAGCCCCATTGTAAGTTTACGTCGACGTATTAAAAATACTATGAATTTTGTATATGATGTTTAGTCCCTGAGCGGATTAGAGCGCAGCTGTATGCGCCTCTTAGTTATAATTCATGGTAATTGTGAAATTCTTCGTTTAAAATATATTGAGTTTGGGGCTCTTCGCTTCAAAGAGGCAAGGGATACCAAATTTTATGGTTTATTTGGATATGGTGCCTGGTTTTTTTATATGCTTCACTCAATACCATCATGGGAGTATCCACCGTAACAGTATATGATCTGACAGGTTGATTTTCATCTAAATAATTGAGATAGGCTAAAATAAATTCAAATCAAGGGGTAGTCTACCTAAAATAAATTAAATATGTCATTAATATCTGCTGAGTATGTCTTAGCGAGTGATAGGCCACCTTTTTCAAATTGATACTTCCTCTGGATTTCAACATTTTGCCTCCATTTATTTGTTTAAAAAAATCCGTAACTGGTCAGAGGTCGAGTGCATATTAGATAGTAGAAATTATAGGGATTTGCTTGCTTGACATTTGATAAGTTCTATCAATACAACAGAAGTTTTAGAAACTAACAACGTTAGTGGTCCGAAATAGTTTATACGCTAAATACATATGAAGTAACTTATTTCCCATGAGCCGTTTATGAAAACAAAATTAATGTTTACTGTTGTACTTGAAGCCAACATTTTTTTCTTTCCGCCTTTGTGTTAGGGACAGTTGAGTAACAATTGAAGGATTAATGTTACAGATTCATAATATTTCATTTATACTGCGTGAGTGTGAACAATGGTCTAAGATATTTCGCTATTTAGTAGTTTTTTTTATTTCTGCGCTCATTGAAAAGGGCAATCTTAAAAAAAAAGAATCAAGGTTATTTCCGGCAAATGTAGTGCAGCTCATTCTCTTGCCTACTTGAGATTGGTAGTTTCGTGAGTCTATATGACTATTTAGAAATAAGATCCCTGTTTGAATTTTAGGAACATTGAATGTTTTAAGATAGTACTAGCTTCGTAAGCCCAGAACATACGAAACGTGTTACATTGTTGCTACTAGGAAGTTATCATAACTTAATATTTTAGTTTGCATATTTATGTAAGGTTTTGTTATTTAAAGTTGAGTTCATAATTTATCTTCGTCCTTTGTATAAATAGTCGATAATTTTCATTGAATGCCAGTATCAAACTGCGCACTTGGAAAATATTGACAGTAAATTGACAAAAGCAAATAGTAAATCGAATAGAAGTTTTTCACCAGTCAATAATCTTTGAATCCTTTCTAATATTATTAAGAGATGAAACTGTACAAGCGAAGTAACGATGGTGAATGCTCGGTATTATTGACCATAAATTGACATCAGCTTATGTAATCCAACCGATAATAACAATAATAGTTCTCAGTTCACTTATTAAGTTAAGGTGAATGATCAGATAAGCCGGATATTTTTTCTTTAACGATCTTATTGATACTTTGTAAAAACTAGTTATATAATAATCATTGGACTTGAAGCCGGACTACTTCTGCTGAAGAGTTAGTGTAACTTATCCAGATAATAATTTCAGTGGTATTTTGCTCTTTTGAATATATATTTTTGATATAAAAAGTTTCTTAATGAAACTTTCATCAATTTTCTCCACTTTTGCGGTTTACTACTGGGCCATTCCATCGTCACGGGCAGGACATTTACACTACATTTTTGATGCTTTAAAGTTGTATATTTCTAAAAGAACAACATAAATTCTGCTAATTGTATGATATATGAGCAGTACAGACTTAGGAGTATATGTAGCTGATGTTTTCAGTATTTTTTTCTGTTTAGAGTAGAAAATATTAATTCCTAAACGTCTGTCACGGGTGGGGACAAAAAAGAGAAGTGACTTTCCACACACCAAGTGAATTTACAAAACTCTGTGAATTCTTAGCTCAAACTGTTTTTATTTAAACGGAAATGTATAAATGATGAAATTTTTTAACAAACTGTACATAAGAGAAATTTGCCAAATATTTATTTAATTAATAAACTAAACTTTACTGTGTCACGGGCAGGACACCGTGTGAATCAACACAAAACATCTCAATAAGAATGATTTCAAAAATGAAATAAAATAGAAAATAAGTCAATTTCTGCTGTTCGGCTATAGCATTTTACACAATTATATTTACTTTACTTGAGGCTTGCTTTTATCACATAAAAATAATAATATGTCG
The DNA here is from genome assembly GCF_964235325.1 of Thermobia domestica. NCBI lineage: Eukaryota > Metazoa > Arthropoda > Insecta > Zygentoma > Lepismatidae > Thermobia > Thermobia domestica. The sequence continues at coordinate 630,158 of NC_137462.1, read as the reverse complement.
TACACTTATTTCTCACCACCTACACTTTAGGAAATGGTTTTATTTGCTCATTTACATCCACCTTGTAGGGAAATTCGTGCAAAACACTATTTAACAGTATATAAAATAGGTGTTGGTATCCAGTGCCCGTGCCGTGGAGAATCAGAGCCCGGGGCGAGAGTATACGACGCGTCGCTACGGCGCCACCGTAAAAATGAGTGAGATCGACAGACCAGCCGCAAAGCGTCACCATGGTTGGCGCGACGCGTAAGAAAATTTTCAAAAATAAACCCTGCTTTTCCTTGATTTTGAGCACTTTTCAATACTGTTTTCCTTCCATTTTATATATATATATAATTTTTTCCTCCTGAATTTTGCGCCCCCTTTGGCGCCCGGGGCCGTCACCCCGCTCGCCCCTCTTTCCCCGGGGCACAGCACTGCTGGTATCAAAGGTATTAAGGTATTATTTGATCGAAATGCACGTAAGACACATCTTCAGTCTTGAAAATTTTACCGCAATCGCTTAAGGTTTTCATACGAATTTCCTTGACTTCTTCGTCCTCTTCCACTGGGCTTTGTGCGATAGTTGCATGTCTATGTTTTCTTTTTCTGTCCACTAGAGAAAAATTCCATCAACACAAATGTTTCTTGTGTTATATCTTCAACAGCTGGTCTAACGCAAGCCTTGTTAACATGCACTCCTAAGTCGTTGCTCAGGATAGCTTCATGGCTTTCGGAATCAGCATTTTCAGAATCTGAATAAAAGTCTGTTAGAAATTTAAAGATTTTATGCGGATGAAGCTCAGGTGTAAAAGTTCGACGAACTACCAAATTTTCGCTGTCAAATTGCAGGAAAAACTGCTTTGATTGGGGACATTCAATTGACAAGAGCATTTTCCCGTCTTTTATTCAAAACGACGTTTTTTTTCAATTTCTGCTGATGATAGTATTAAAACAGATATATTTTGAAACGAAGAGCTTAAAGCTGCTACGAAATCAGCAGCACATTCTACAATTACTTTCTTTTGTTTCACAAAGTTCCATACTGGCCGTTTTGTACGTACTCCAATCCCATCTACTGCTCCCTTGAAATGAACAAAAAGCTGACGCTAATGATAATATTTATATGACACTTATTTTACTTTAAAACATCATACTGACAGTAATAGATAATCCTTTATTTAAGTAAATAATGTTCATGCTTAGAAAAACTTTATTTTGGTACACATTGAATCATTTTCTATCATGAATAACTAATGTACACAAACTATCCCACCAGTGGCATGCCCACTGTTACGGGCAGGACAAGTTTTCAAATTGAAATAAATCGAAATATATTGTTAGCATTAGTCTAAAGTTTGGTAAATGTGAAGTACACGTGCAAATTGTTACTTCTACTAAGTATAACCACATTCACAAATTTATTAATTCAGTACAATAACTTTGGGTAGTTTTCTGTCACGGGCAGGACACTCAAGTTGACGTTTATATCTTTAATGATATTATAAACAATTTTTATCCTGTTAACACTTTTTCAACTGCAGCTTGTAGCAAAAAGAAGCATCTTGAATAGCTCAAAGTTACTTCAGCCAAACATGCACAATATACCGTAAAATGTTGCCAAATACAAGAATACAAGAATAAAAAAAATCCTCGCAGCTGACATGTTACAAATTCACAACTCAGACTTAAAATTTTACGTGAATTCTAAGTATAAATAAGTTTTTCTTTATGAAAAAGTAAATTTCGTTTTACTTACTTCATATATACGTAAAAATGCATTGGTTTTGACAGTTTTCGAAAATTTGGGTTCAGGCTCACTTTCGTGTGGAATGGCCCTACTAGCATTTAAGTTTGTGAAGCACATTTCTTTTACTTATCTTCCTTGTCGGGATTTTTTTTCTTGAAGTGGTATCCCGTATGATTGATCGTATGGAACCTTGTGAATACTATCTCTAATGCACGTTTTTATCAACGTAACCTAACGTAGATTAGAGTATTTGTTACTACGTCATTCAAGTAAACAATTTAGTCATTCAAGTAAATCGAGGAGAGTTCGTTGCCTCTGATTAAAGTTGCCTCATTTACCAATGTGTTTAAAATACTAATTTTCACTTGTATCCGGATGCGCTCGAGTATTTAAAGGAAATAAATGAAAGTTATCATTGACTTCATAGATGGAACTTCGATGCGTCGTCGTAACTGCCATCTATGATAAACAAAAATAATGTGAACTGTTTGTTTGACATATTTTGTCTGTTGCCGTAAATTGTATTCTAATTGTTATTAAAAGATATATTATTGGTGAGATGTAATACGAGTCGTCAGGCAATCCTCGTTAATTTAATATCAGTGCATAGTAAAGATCTGTAAACCGTTAGTTTTGTTAGCATTGAGTGCAAGCTGAATCCAGTATCAAATACAGTGAAACCTCTCTATGTTGGCCACCATCGGTTCCATCGAAAAGTGGCCAACTTAGACAGGTGGCCAACTTACAGAAAATAAGTGTGATTTGTGTATTTTTAGAATAAGATTTCTAGTATTACTTGAGTGTAAAATTTTAATAAGCAGTGGCACGACAGCTACTTATAAATAATGTATATAATCATAAAATATACAGTACTGGTACTAGAAAATATTACTATAGTGTACAAGAGCGCCGATTTCTTTGTAAATTTGGGGGGCCCATTCAAATGCAGAAGGTATATATATGAAGATTTTAAGACAAATTGCACCTAAATTATACCAAATATTGTATACTCATAAATAAAATAGGGGCCACATGAGCTTTGGGGGGTCCGGGGCCCCTCGGTCCCCCCAGGATCGGCGCCCTTGATAGTATGTTTAATATATGTGCATACCTTTCTCTTCCTGAAAACTAGTCTGGTACATTGGATTTTTCGAATTGAAAACAATAACACAAACAACCATAAAATAGAAGTGTATGTACGCAGTTTATTGAAATTGATATTATAGCACACTGAATTATTCAGATTGAAAACAAGAAAAGCTAAGTTATAAATTGAGAAATTCATATGCAATTTATATGACTTCTTTTCACTTGTTACTGAATGGTGGTTCATTCTAGACGTATTTGTTTTATTCTTTTTGGCAGATATGTACATTCTAATATTATAGTTAACTACCTCTTGTTAATGAGCTAGAAGTGTTTCCCTCGAAGCCAAAGGTCTTTTGAGAAAATCTTCAGGGAATTCATATGTGACAAACTCCGCTATCTTTTGACAAGCCGACAGGTGCCAATAGTTGACAATTGAGGTGGTTAGTTTTGACCTTAAGAATTTTCCAGAATTACTAAAGCTCCCCACTGATGAGAGGAGTTGATATAGCTAATGGTTTTACCAAAACAGACAGGGTAAACAAATACGTACAACCATTTCCTGAATTCCTGTACGTGCCTTTTCTTATTCACAACTTCCTTCACCACCCCTTTATGAGGGTAGTGTTCTGGCCATTGACCTCCAAGAACAAATCGTGCGAATCTATCCTTTTTTGTGTCCAGTCACAAATACAGAACATCTGCCTCTCATATGGTGGCAAGATACACAGGTAAATTTATCATTATCATCATAGGGTAAACATTGCTTCAGTGTGGCCAACTTCCAAGATAGACAGGTGGCCAACTTATAGAGTAGTAAGTAACGAATGTCTTGTGGGAAAATGCAGGTTCAAGACGAACTAGGCCAAGATAAGCAGGTGGCCAAATTAGAGAGGTGGCCAAGTTGACAGGTTTCACTGTAGTAAATTTATCAGTGAATTTATTGAGTCAGGCCTACCTTATGAATTTAGTGTAAATGCGTGTTAAATAGCCTTCTGCCTCGTAGATCTTTATATCGACTAATGTGTAACAGCAGCTCATAAGATTATATACCAATAATGCATTATATTCATTGAACAACCATGTTCATCAAAACATCAATACATTTAAGGACCCGAACTATTCAGCTAACGGTGTTTGTTCCCCGATTCAGAGGATAGTAACTCAATCTGACTACAATCGTTTGACCAATTTATGATAAGGTGATTCAAACTGTGCAAACAATTAGTTTCGAGGAAATATTACTTCCTTTCGAAGTAATTCACAAAGGAAAAACTTAATGTTTATTAATTTCTTGAAGTGCAAATAATAACTTTCTAGTATTACTGCACATAGATATATTGGGTAAAATATTGACTAACGAACTGGAAAGATTCTTCATGAGATACTAAATGGCTGATATTACACGAGCTAATATCAAAGACTAACATTCATGTTATGTGCATTCATTGAATTTTCATTTTTTTCTTATTTTTATTTTCACCTTTTTAAATACTAAACTCGGATCTAAATAATTGTTCAATTAAAGACTGTTCTTAATTGTCTATATATTAGTATAAAGTATAACCATAAATCATTAAGCATTCTAAACATGGTGTGTCAAGTGCTTTATATTCCATAACTACATGAATATCTAATATCTAGCGTGTAACATAAATGATGCTACTTTTACTGTTGTTTATAGTAAGATTTGTAACCATTCCAAGAAGTTAAATATATATTTCACCATACTCAATATTCATACCAGTCAAGACTGAGTATAGAGGATTTTTATTGTCTTTCATATTATAACTTGTGTTTATGTAATAATATATAACTGAATGATAAATAAAGGTTTGAACAACTGCGTTCGCAGTCAAAGCTAAAATGGATCAATATATTAAGTACGAACTGTGATAATTTGGATTTTTGCTGCGATATTCAAATACACCATACGCATATTCTATTATTGTGTTGTGATATTGCAAATATATCGACTTCAAGTATTTTTTTTTGTTTATATACATTTTTGTATTGGGATGCTGTAGCGTAGTATGCTTATAATAGAAATAAAAGGAAAGATGGTATTCATGTATTTAATTCGTATCTCCTTTATTTTTTTTAAAATTATAATAAGAATAAGGGTACATATATGAATATATTCTAATATAAGGTTAAAAATCAACAGAATAAAGCTTAGAGAATAAAACTTAATGTAGTTACATAAACATAAGGTAATAATATAACATTATTTTCAGATATATTAGAAGAAATGATATTTATTTTCTCTATCGTGTTCGGTTGCGTAAATGATAATAGTTCTTTTTATGAAAGTAACCTCGAACATGTGTGTTTATAAATAATTGACGACAGATGTGATGTCGATACAAAAGATAAAATGTAAGTAAGGAATAATTAATATCGAGAAAGTATATAACGTTTTCTCAAGTTAGAAAGTGAACAAGGCTCTTTAAAGTTGCCGAAAACTACTTATTCAGTAATTAAGCTAGTAAATTCAAGTTTAAGAAGATTTCGACGTCGGAGATCTTTCCGTTTCTCTCCAACTATCCTTTCCTTCATGACTTACCCTAATCTTCCTCTCTTTCCTTCATCTTTTCTCCCTTTTTTCTCCATCTTTCTAGCTTTCTACATTTCTTTATCGTTTACTATTAGATTCTTCTAGTGTAATCTTTTCCCCTCTCCTATTTTCTTTCTTATACCTACCTTCCTTTTTGAAACTACATCCATTCTCACGGGTTGCTTGTGAGTATGCTAAATATGCGGTCAACAAAATTTCAAATTATCTTCGGATGAAGTTCGCCTGACTGTGTCACAACCAGAGTAACACCAGGGTAGCAGGCAAACCGGATCGAGTTTGGAGGGGACGGAGCGTTTCACACCTGTCATCAAGCCGGGTACCACGACCACGCACACAGAAAACCGATCAAGAAGGGAAAATTACTAGCTACCTAATGGAGATAAATTTTCAGAAGTAAACATATAAAGTGTTGAAGGGAAATTTGATTTTTTTTTTTTTTTTTTTTTTTTTGATAGACTGGTAAAGAATTAAGCTTCAATCTTGTTTCCTATGCAGGTTGTTAAATATGGTTTAGCTGTACAATTTCATATTAATTTTCTCGTAATAATGATTATAATCATAATAATAAAGCTTGGTATTCTGGCTGAAAATAAAAGATACGACAATTTTACAATAAAAACAATAATTTTAAGTTCTGTGAACGATAATGTGTTCCGATCAGGTTGTCACGCGTCGTCAGACGTATTTTCTCATTTTTACCATAAAACAAGATGCAGATTGCTATTGGATAAGAACACCAACACAACAGTAAGAATCATCTGCACATTTACAGAGTGAATTACGATCTATGAAATTTAGGTTATAATTCAAGATTCCTAACTTCCTACAAATATGAAAGAAAAAATCGAAATTTATTTCAAACATGTCTTTGTATGTGAGTGGTCTCAATATGTTCAGCCACTTCGTATTATATAAGTGTTAAGCACTCATATAATATGTCATTCGAGTAATTAACTGTAGGAGTGATGAGTCAAAAAAAAAAAAAAAACTCCCTGAGTGGGGATGGGCAGTGGGAATATTCCCAGTGGAAAGGAATTTAAAAATGGGAATATTCCCGGGTATTTTCCCTTGCCTATACATTCCCGGAAAGAAATTTATTTCCACTGGGGGCCAAAAGTAGCAAAAAGTAGGATGATTTTCGGAAGAAATGAGTTGATAGCGTTTTTCAAGTAGTCAAGAAAGTATTCAACCTTTTTTTTTTTTTTTAGGGCAGTAGTGGATTTATACAAAACGAAAAGGTAAGTGGAAGTGATTTATGTGAGAAAAGAAAGTGACTCGTTGGTAACGAAGATAGAAAACAGCGTGCCATGCGGGGCTCTGACCCGTCTTCATTCGTCAACGCTCGCTTTGCAATGCTGCCTGAATTTAATGTTGGTAACGTAATTTAACGTATGAAATCATAAGACAACCGCATCGGTATAGAATATCGCAAAAAAAAGTAGGTGCAAAAGCTAGGCCCCAATGCTAAAGAACAGCCAAAATTAGCAAAGTACTAATTTACAAATGATGAAAAGGTACCATTTTGTAAAGTAATTTAGAATTATGTAGAAATAGAGATAAAGTACTATTAATAAACCCTGAATCACCATTAGTAATAGACGTCGGTCTGTCTCCTGTCTCTGACTCGAAATTCTGAAGAGGTACTCGGACTTTTTTTTACATGTGAATTAATTTATGGAATTTCGAGAAATAGGTAGAATGAAAGGTCCACTTACATATAAAGTTAAAGTGTTACTATATAATTTTTCCACAATCATTTAGTTGATAGAACATTTATGCGTACTCTCTAAATATAATAAAGTGTTAATAAAATAACATATTACCCTTCAGAATATACATTTTAAAGAATCCTCTGTGGACAACAGTAATAATATGCTGTGATATAAAAATTAATTCTACTTTGAAATCATAATATAGTAATAGAATGCAATTTTCTTTCTGATTATACATAAATTCCCGGATAAATTTCCATTTTGGAAATCTTTCCATGGAATATTCCCGAAAAATATCTTCCTGGGAATTTACCCATCACTATCCCTGAGATGGAAATAAATACTACGAGAGAACGGTAACCCTACTTGAATCCTGTTGGGTAAATGCTCCCGGGATATTTCTGAAAGGCGAGGAAAATAATATACTATTGTTTGTTAAGTATAGAAAATCGTAAAGGTTTGCTTTTGGTAAATCACTCAAATAATTGTAGAAAAATTATAATTCGTTCACTAATTTTCTTATTATTGTCCCATAGAAGATTTGCGCTGAGGGATCTCCCTTTGTATAGATAAAAGCAGCCAATAGAAGTAAATGTTGAAAAATTACAATTGTTTTATGATTTGCGTGTAAGTACACCTTACGCATGTAGTCCTTAAAACACAAACCAACCCATGCTAAATGGCTTGTGAAAACAATTACTAACTAACCGCGGCAGGGCAGGGCCAAGCTTGTTGGCAAGCCGGGGTGTTTTGAGGTAGCGGGCGCGTCAGCAATGGTAGGTATATGCGTAAGTGAGGTTACTGAAAATAGATGTGGTTTGCCAATGTAATAAATTTCAATAGCAATTGCCATCATTTTCTACTAGCAACACTATTTGTTAATATAAAATACCATTTCTCTATACTCCAAAGAAAATACATCGAAAGAAATAGTAGCACCTAACAGACTCCTCTTTCTTATGCACTCACTTATTTTTGTTCGACGTAATGCACTTCTAATGATTTTACACTAGTAGACCAGCAATATCAAATCTAAGATACAGCTGTATTACTTTTTATTAAATTCTGTCGCTTGAGAAATTTGCTTTTTTAAAATTTTGTTCTTTGGTGCAAACTATCTAATTTCACCTGTAAATCTTCCAAACTGTGTTGCGCCAAAACAACAGCACCAGACAGAAAATGACTGTTTTCTACATCCAAATAGGAAAGATAACCATTTAAATCGTGAACTACCTACTAATGTAAACAGCAATTTATTTGGGTAAAATAAATTTTGTTTTTGATGTTAGGCTAAAAGGAAAGGTAACATTATTGCTATTCTCACCTTTTTATTTTACTTTCATTTTTAGCATAAATGAAATTTCTAGCTAGCACATGCGCTGTTTGGTGTTAAGATTTGTGTGGTATTGATTTTGATTGTCTGATTATCGAAAAACATTGTATAACCATAATACCATGTGTATATATTTATCGAACAGTTTTACTTAAGTAAAATATACCGTATGTTTATGCACTTAATACGTTTGTTCTTTCGTTAACTTAAGGTAGGTATGATGAACTATAATAAGATTAAATGAGTATATACCCTATTGCATCCCATATAAGAACTCTCTAGATGTTCTGCGGTTAGCTTGTGCACCTTCTACGCAAGATACTGATTTATTTCTGGTAAGATCTAATGTTGATAGGATCCAGCATTAATCAGTAGGTCCTACATACTGAATATTTTTACCAAAGTGATGCTTAACGCGATTATAACGAGAAATACCATAAGTTACTTTTAAAAAAATGTGACTAATATTGTGAAGCAAAAATACCGAAAAAAAGGTAAGTTCTTAAAATTAAAACATAGGACAATGAAAACAAAATGAATTTACTAGAAATTGCTAGTGCTATTGCATTTGAGTAAAAACAAAAGACCTCAGGGAAGAGCGGATTTTTTTAAAAAATATTACAGTAAGTTTCGAAAACGTTATGCATTTTTAATTGGAAAATTTGTATAACATGCTTTCCATATTTTATTTAAAAAATATATTTTCTGTCCTCGTGCAACGCTGGATGTTGAGAATTCGTAACTACCTCAAATCGAAAAGCAAAAATAGTACATCGATAAAATGAACTTATGTATTAAAAAACACTATACAAGAGAGGTAATATAGGTCTATAATATACTCACATAAAGTAGAAGAAAAAATATAAATATCAGTATTTCGGTACGAATCTGTATTTTCAGTATTATGGTATATCAATATTTTAGTATCGGTATTAGGAAAATTTTAGATATTATAAAATAGTGATTTTAGTACCTTTCACTCCCGTAGTCTGATCCTAAACGATTTCACTCACCAACTGAATTTTACCTGAAGCGGCTTTTACCTTGTCTTCCTCTGGCCTACTCATAATTTTTGTTAATTTCTTTCTTATTGTTTTCAGCCTTGTTTGTTGAGTGCTGAAGGTTTCAGTCTCTAACGTGGACAGTTTTTGTGTGAGCGAAATTCCTTTTCATTGTTTGTACTTTGGTCGTAATAAAATTGAAATGAAAATAGAAAACGATCATATTAATGTTGAAATGAAAACAGAAAACGAGCCATTTGAAGAATGTAATTATGTACTAAGTTCTAGTGACACTAGTGATCACAAAGATCCTCTTAAAATACGTTTGGATGTTAAGAAACGAGAAAGTGCAACAGAACGAGAGAATATCGCTTCAGAAAGTAATAAGGATGAAACAATATCCGATTGGAAACTAACTTCGGAAGCAATATGTTTAGTCAAGCGTTTATCAACAGATGAAGTAGTCGTAAATGCCAATCATTTTCACAGTAACATCGAGCCATGGTCCCGGGATTTTACACACAACACGGAAGAGTCAAACAGTCACTTGTCTGGCACTATTGGAGAGAAGGGCGATCAGGAAGTGGATGTTCAAGAAAATGATAAGCGAGAAGCGGGTAACGATGCTCGAGCCCTCAGGTACGTTTAAATTCGTTTTGTTTCACCATGCGTATGGTGCGTACAAATATGTATTTTCAACATTTGAAATACGTCGTTAACTATTCTTTTCTTCGTTTACTTTAAACTGAGTTAATTGAATCGCAAACGTTTGAAAAGTAGAGAATGCAACATAACGCTTAAGTTTGTAAGGGGGGAGAAATTTTGGCAATGAAATAAGTATCCAAAAGTAATTACAATTTGCTGTAAAGGTCGTATTGCTATAAGGGTTTTGTGTTAGGATTGAATACTGACACGCTTCTGACAAGGAAAGGACATGAACCTGTCAACCTAATCAAACTCAGTCGATTCGATAAACATAACAAAGGTATTAATCCAATGTTCTCGGTATTGCTACCAGAGTGAATGTTGTGCTGAGCTTTCGTTACGATGCAACGGTAACATCTTCAGAGCTTTTTCTTGGAGTGTGCTGGTATTACAATGTATATTGTAATCTTATAACGTTATCGTTATATAATTCTCAATCAACCCTCATATGCAAAGAGAAATTCTTGGAGTTACTATGCAGCAGAACAAAAATTCTTAGGAACCGAGATGATGCGAACTCCTTTGCTCGTATTATGTGTGTGTGTGTGTGTGTGTGCATCCACCCGGCTACTTTCCTCTTCGTGCGACCAAATATGGACAAAAAATTCTACTCAGTTTAACATTCTCCTCCCTCCTACCCCAAAGCTAAAAGGCAGAAGTGGACTATACGTCATAATGTGCATTTTTTACAATAATTAGTTATTACGTATATTATTATGTGTTTAAATATGATTAATATGTTCCCAATAAGATAATATTCAATTGATCAACTTTTATAAGTGAAGAAAATGCTTAAAAACTAAGTGTTGTGTAGGAACTATTTTTTCCTCTAGTGTATCTCTACGCCTTCAGAGCGATTACAAGGTGTAACGCGTAAAAAGGCAGGCACGACTTTGATACTGGAAAGGGATCGGTAAAGATGTAACTTGAACCCTCTCACAAAATGTTTTATATTTACAGAATTTTGAAACCACAAGTGGAAAATGTGGAAATAGATATCTCCAGTAAAGTTTTAAAAATTAATAAGAAGTGCATATACAAAGTAGAATGGTGGAATTATCAGCAACCAAAAGAAATAGAAAATATGTGAAGATACCAAAAGAACTACAAGCCGTTTTCAGAAAAAGAGAGGTGATATGTCCACATAAATGGACTTATCACCTCTGTTTTCAGAAAAAAACATAAGTGGACATTAGGGTAATCCAGAAACATATGGCCGAAAACGAAATTTGTGCAGGAGACTGCGGCACCCTCTAATTTTTTTACTTCCAATGTTAGTATTATTTTGGTAGAATTTCAGCTTCCTAGTCCCACTGGAAGATGGTGCTCAACCAGCTTTTTCCTTAAGAAATACAGTGGGACCTCGGCTATCTGATAGTTTTCGGGTATTTCCTAACGCCTATTCAACCGATATGTACCAAATTTGGAGAGTAAACTTCTATTGCTATCTAGTTTTGTTCCTTATTTGAATTGTAAAAAAGTTAACTTTTTACATGCTATTATTTTTTATTTAGAAACGAGTTAAATTAGAGAAGCATGTACATACAATTACATTTGAACAATTTACATACTATATTTAGACACATTTATACCGGTGTATACAAACATGGAAAGTATAGCAAACACAAGTGACGTCCTCCATGGTGGATTATAGAAAGACCGGTTTCATAGGATGAACTCAGTTAAAAGAGCAAAATAAAAATAAATGCGCAAAGTAATAAACAACAAAGAAAACTGAAACAAAGTATTTTATATCTATCTTATCCTGATAAAACAGTGAATGTTTAACAGTAGCACAGTGACCAATTCACAATTGCAAGGCATCTTTCGCGGACTTCTTAGTTGTCTGTGTAGGAACTGTTTTCCGATTTGCCTCAACAACTTGCAGGAGAAACTGTTTATCTTCTTCGTCGTTTGTTAAGAGATTATTAAACTCCTCGAAGAGCTTGATCCCTCTTTCTGCGGTGTCATTCACGACTCGAAGTTGTTTCACTGGCTCTTTGCCTTCGAGATAGTCTTGGTTCTTCTTCCATTCACCCGGCGGAAGGTTAAGAAATTCATCTCTAATCTGTAAGCTGGAGAGAAGCTTTGACGTCCGGCTGGTTGCAAAATCTCCGAGACTTACTCCTGCTTTGAGTAAGTTCGCATCACCTCTCACGTTCCTCTATCTGGGCTCAGTTCTCATTCCTTGGAAAATTTAGTTTTTCTCTTCTGCTGTAACACTGAGAACAAGGCGAGACCTACCAATTCATCGGAAATGTACCATAAATGACGTTCGAAGACTTTTCTTGCGATGATGCTGATCTCATTATTGATATCTTGATATTTCTGCAACTCGATCCAGAAGCTCAGATCTCCAGCAGGAGCTTCAGCTGCTAGTGGAGCTTGTATCCATACCTTGGTGTAGAGAAGGGCTCCGAACAGTACGAAACGCTCAAGTTGGGTTTCCTCCTTCTTCAGCAGCTTGAACACATCACGCTGATCTCGAAAAAGGAAGATTGTCATTGCGTAAATTAACTTCGCCATCTACCGAGCGTGGTGAACTGGCCCTGGAGCTCTCCAATGAATCTTGTTAGGGGGAGATCCTAGAACAAGCATCGTCAGCTCGATGAGTTCTTGATAACCGTCTCTGGGTTGCAATTCCCTTTCGATAGTTTCCCTCAGGAAGTCTACAGTTGAGACCATGAAAATTTCACTTTCCTTCTTGATTTCCAATGGCCGAAAATTGTCTCTCTGTACCGGATCCCAAACCGCCTTGAATCTCTTGAAGATAGGAATGTCAGGTGAATTCGAGCAACCATAGCACAGGGCGAAGACTTTCACCAAAATCAATTCCATCACGTGGTGACGACAAGCTAACCACAAGCTCTCGGCCAATCGTGTGTTCAAGAAGAAATCCCACTCCATTGATATAACCTGTGTTCACAGGGGTGGTGTCGAAACTCATGGCCTGCACTTTGTCGATAGTTTCCACTGTGTGATAAGGTCATGAACGATCTTGGCTTGATTCTGCCCTGTCCCTGAATACAATTTTAGCACACCAAGAAGCTTCTCGTGACCATCGCCAGAAACAAGTACTGTCAGATGGTCAACTTTTCCCCCACCGAAAATTTCAGGTAGAATTTTCCCATCCCAGTGGATCACGAGAGGATATTCCGGAGAAAATCCTCTCTTCAGGAAATCCGCTCCCTTTTCTCTGGATTTCTTTCGCTCCCTGCGGACTGAGCGTCGTGAAAGTGGAAGGGATCTAGGGTCGCAACAAAGAGCTACTGCTATCGAGACCATTAACCGGACTGCTTGGCGATCAGATGTTTTATTTCGATCCAGAGAGTCTGTTACTAACTGGGTGAAGATCTTGGGTGTTGTGACCTTTTCCGTCCGTTTCTGTCGTTTCCGGCTTAGACATCCAGCTGGTTCAAATTATTCATCCGAACTGGAAGAATTTTCGGAGTTTTCTTCTTCATCTGTAAAGCAAACATTGGAAGCTGCTGCTGATGATGATGAAGCAATTGCTCTTTGTCTGCGTTCTTCTTCTTTGTTTCGTAGCTGAAGAGTTCGCTCCTGCTTTTGTACAAGTGCCTTGTCTTCTGCAGCCAGAAACATCTTACGATCCCCCCGTTGATCTAGGAGAAAATCACAATCTTCCTTTATTGTCATAACCGTAGTGGTTCCAATAACTTTACAAACTTCAACTCCCTACTGCGCTGGGCTTTAGAAGTGCGCCCCTTGTTTTTCTTCAGCAGCAACCAATTGCAATGGATTTTTTTTCTATTTTTTCAACTACATGTTTCTTCAGAGTTCTAGGAATTGCAGCCTTAGTCCACAACATCATCAATTCTTTGGTTGTCGCCTGGCTCGCATTTCGCACCGAATTATTGTATGATACATTTAGGTGATAATGTAACCGTTGTAATACCTGCTTCGTAGTTGGAAGCTGTTTCAACCTTAATAGCGGCTGTAAGTCACGGACACCAATCAGGAAAAAACTTCGTTGCTCGAGCGAGGTGATGCCATTTTGTGACAAGTTCAGAATGAAACACCATTAAGATCACTTCGAAACCTATGTTGAATCGTACTTACAGTTTTGTCCCAGACTCAGTTTAACTTACTAGTATAACACTAACACAAACACATGAACATAAATACTAAGCTAAGCACAGTCTTTGCATGAAACTTTATTGGTTCTGGTCCCAGGTTCCTATTATTCTTCCCCAATCTCCACCAACAATACTTTCTTCTTCTTCCTTCTTCATAAATTTTACTGCGTTTTTAAATTTTTAAAAGTTTCGAAAACAAAAAGCTGTTTTTCCAATATATTTCTTTAATGACTCGCCTGCCTCCATCGGCAACACCGAAAAATAAATAAAAAAAGTATGCAAAAGATTAATTAGCATTTAGGAAACATTATTCCTTATTCTAATCATTAAATAAGTAAACCAACGTAGATAACAGCAATATACAATCCAGTGTTCCATTTAATAATTACTAATAAAGAGCTTATACCTAAATATTGAACACGAATAAAAAACAGCAACTTTAACCATATCTCATGTCTCACTAATTGTATGTGTATATCTTGTAATAGAATAAATAAGGAATGTCTCACGTTTATGATATGTTATTTAAAAATGCTATATATAACAAAGCAAAATAATGGGGAAAATGTGGTCTATTATGGGGTCGTTGAGCACCATCTTCCCTTTGAGGTAGAAATCCAAAATTTTACCCTAAAGTTACTATGGATGAATGTAAAAAACTTAGGGGGTACCCCAGGCTGTAGCACAAAAATGAATTTTTTGGACCACCCTAGTGTGCATATAAATTGGACTTATTACTTTTGCTCACATCATATCATGATTCCAAAATATATCTTCTTGGTTTTTTGCCAATTACCTCGTTGTTACGTATGTGCATTTAGAACCATTGCTCACAAATTAACAATAAGGACTTCGGACATTATCCGTATCAGTCATAACCCCATTTCCGAAAAAAAATTGGACATATCACCTTTGCCCAGATACCCATCAATATATTTAATGTAGCGTAGTTCAAGGTTACATTTGTCCTCTGCAACCATCTGGTGCTTAGTTTGCTTTTTGCACACGTCACGAATTTCCTTCCAGACGCTCTAGAAGAAGCTCGGAAATATAATTTTTACAAGATTGTAAAAAATAAGGTCTATCCCTTTTGCAGTTCTATCCCTTGTCAGCAACGGTGATTACGCGACCAATTCCGTCTTTATTAATCCGATAACACCCGAACCTAAAGACCCTCATAGTGTAATGTTCCCTTATCGGAACATAAACCTCGATACCGTCATAGAATGGCTTATCCCGAACGGAAATACACGGTAATCGAACCACACACTGTCATAATCTTAAGCAATTGCTGTATTTCTATTAGTTTTTGTTATTGGGCAATAGCGTGCTCTGGTGTTGCTGGTGGAAACTGTTCTCTGACTGGCTGATGGTTCTTTTCGTACTGAGAAGCTGAAGCCAGATATCAAGTGGATGCTAACCTTCGTCAATGTTGGTGGAGGCATTGTGTTTACCAACGAATAGAGCTTCATGTATTTTCCTGTCGCAGAGCTGTTTGCTTTTCTTTAGAACTTCAATTTG
This sequence comes from Thermobia domestica, assembly GCF_964235325.1. Classification (NCBI taxonomy): domain Eukaryota; kingdom Metazoa; phylum Arthropoda; class Insecta; order Zygentoma; family Lepismatidae; genus Thermobia; species Thermobia domestica. The sequence goes on along the minus strand of NC_137462.1, from coordinate 614,396 downwards.
GCCCCACATACCCGTGGTCGGCTATTGCAGATTTTTCAGGTTATTCAGTCTGGTGTTTCGCTGGTGTTCTTTCATTCTGTCTTCAATATTCCTTCCCGTTTCGCAATGTAGGTGGCGCTACATTCACATGTGCTACTATGGATACCCAGTGTCTTTAATCCCAATGAGCCTTTTTGGGTTGGTAGAAAACTTGACCTTAGGTGGGGGCAAGGTACCGTCTTGATGTTGGATTTCTTCAGTAGTCTTGCTAGTTGATTAGAGGTTTTTCCCACGTGTGGAATAACAGCAACATTTTCCTTGTATCCCGTTTTGTCTTCTTTTGTGGCGCAATTTCTTTACTATATTTTCTCATGGCTGTCTTGATCTGTTTCGATGACTGTGCGTTATATTTAAATACCGTTTTATCTGACAGAATTGTAAGCTCTATAACATTAAAGGATAACTCATTTATTATCAGTTAAGAAAAATTAACTTTCTAAGTAAACCTCGTACAAAGGCAGCTCTGAGAAATTTCCCTTCGCAAACAGACAAGTGTATATGCATGTGTGCGTCTTTGCGACGCAGAAAATCCTTTCGCTTCTACAAATATGGTTACAAAATTTACCCCCTCTGCATTCTTAACCACAGTGCTTGATGGGTATTTTTAACTATTATGTTATCCATTGCGTGGCGTTGGTGGCTGAGAGCATCGGAGTGAGGAGGGACTGGCAACAGTGAATTCAGTCGGAGATGGACGACGGTGAAAGAAGTTTGTTAAAATAATGTGAATGTCTCGACAAAAGAAGCTCTTAAAAATATTATTTCTAACAAACTGTGAAACCAAAGTAAAATTCATAAAATACAATGAAGGTTACCAACAGTGCAGCGTTTCTAACCTGAAAACAGAGGTTCGACACAGACAATTTAAAGATATAAGTATAGCAAAAATAGAGTTTTTCCCTCTAAGATGATGTTTACGTGATCGTGAATCGCGAAAAAAAAAACAGGGCCTTAGGTAAAGATATAATTGTACGATTAGAATACAAATAATTACATAAGTGTTAACAATGTTTAGTTGAATTATGTATATAAATTTCTAGATATGCATAATATTTTTGCGTTTTCTTTGATTTCCTCTATGCATGAAAATGAAGCGTTTTAAGTAAACTAGTAACTCCATGTTCCGTTCATAAGTGTAATTAAATACTTAGTGTTAACGTTGTAAATACCGCTTAATATTGTGCCCTTATACTGGGTTATACGAACACATTCTAGTGTCCGAATTCTGGGTAAGCGGGTTGGAAGTGATGGTTGTGACAGGTTAACTTGGTGGGTGCCATTAGGTGTATCTGTGCGCGGGTCCGGTATGCAATAAAGACGGTAATATTGCATGGTGGATCCGGGCGGGGTGTAGCTGGCGGGACCCGCAAAGTGAACAATAGGCAAGGCTATTATGATGGTAATGTTCCTAACCACTGAAACAAAAGCACTGTATTATCACTCACCCACCCACTTACATTTTAACAATAAAGTAGCGGAATGCATCAGTGTGTCATAAACGAAATACCGCCACAGGTTATCTGCATCTACTATTTGGTTTTCTCTGTGTATTAGAATATTTACTACCCCCATCTTCTGTGTAAGATGATGAAAACTGGTATCATCAACGTAGAGATAAGTGTATATGGGTTTCCTGTATATTGACTGGCCTAGACTTCTTGTTTCTTGAATACGAGCACAACCATTCTGAATTCTATACACCGCAACATTCAGTTCACAATGAAAATAGAAAACTCCCGTTCCTGCACATACTCGTATGCAAGAAACCAGATGGAAGTCTAGGCCACCCAATCTATAGGAAACCCACGCACACTGATCTCTACCTCGACGATACCAGTTTTCATCAGCCTGCACACAAGATGGGTATGTTAAATAATCTAATACACAGAGCACACCAAATAGCTGAACAGATAATATAAGCATAGCGCTCTCTAACCTGGGAAACGTATTTAAATTCAACAGATATTCGTCGGAACAGGTCAAGGCAGCCATGAGAATATTCAGTAACAGAAATTGCGCCACAAAACAAGACAATACGTGAGACAAGGAAAATATTGCAGTTATTCCATACGTGGGAAAAACCTCTAATCAACTAGCAAGGCTACTGAAGAAATTCTACCTACCCCAAAAGATCCATTGGGATTAAAAACACAGGCCATCCATAGGTTCACATGTGAATATAACGCTACTTACATAAGCGAAACGAGAAGGAATATTTAAGGCAATGAAAGAACACCAGCAAAAGATCAGACTGAAACAACCTGAAAAATCTGCAATAACCGAACACCGCATACAATAAAATCATACTACTATGTGGAACCAAATTGAAGTTCTAAAGAAAAGCAAACAGTTCTGGGGCAGGAAAGTACAAACTTCTACACACTCCAACCCATACCAATTGCATACTCCAACCCACAACTCTGAAGACGTTACCGGGTAACGAGAGCTCAGCCAATATTCACTCTGGCAGCAATCACGAAAACACTGGATTAACACTAGACCCCAACAAATCTACATAACAAAGATATGTCCATGCACAAAATGTTAGGTAATGTGGACAGCGGAGTAAACCTATTGACCCTGTTAGTATAAAGAAAATCGTATACTCGCAGTTAAGTAACTATTGCATCATGGTTCACAGTTCATTCTCTTCAGCAAGAACCAAGCTTGCCACACGTGCTATGTGTTTGGACTAATAACTTACATGAACTTTGAAAATTGGGAGAATGTCGGGAATATTCTTCCCATCATCTTTGGACTCATCTGGAGTAACCCCGGGTATAAAGACACAATCAAAATATATCTCAAAAAATACCATAGGGAATAAGAAATGTGTGTACTAAGTTTTGTATTGCTAGCGAGACTAAGTATGAGGGGAAATCGTGTATTGTTATACAAGCTTTTCTCATATCTATTCCGTTTATCAATACAACCTGGGGTGAACATACTTTTTGTCCCCTATGGTATTTTTTGAGATACATTTGGATTGTGTGCTTTTACCTGGGGTTCCTCCAGAGGCGCCCAAATTTTAACGGGAGGAATTTCTGGAAGGAATTTTCCCGACATTCTCCTAGTGTTCCCTGTTCGAGTACGCTAAGGGCCCCAATACATAGCACCTTTGGAAAGCTTGTTGATGCTGAAGGAATCAACTATAAAACATGACCTTTCAATGAACATTGTTGATGCAATAGCTATTTTACTCCGATTCTGCGATTTTCTTTATACTAACAGGATCAATGGCCTCCAAGAGTTACTCCGTTGTCCTGGCACCTAATTTGTTGTGCATGAACATACCTTTGTTATGTTTATCGAATGCATTAGGTTTGATTAGGAAGTCCCGCTATCATGTTTATGCCCTTTCCTTGTGAATAATGTCAATATTCGTTAATAAGTTTCATATTATAGAGAACAGTACCACAAACTCATCTATAAGTTTCCCCTCTCACTGAAAATATTTTCATACTTTTGTATCCATATTATTTATGAGTTAAGAAACTGTAACATTTTATGTGCAGAACATCTTAGCAAATAAGAACGCAAACGCTGTTCACACGAAGGAATTGTAAAGTTTTTTTTTTAAATAATAAGTTACGGAATCCTTTCACTTAATATGATTGCACTAATATTGATGTATGTCGTATCACGAATGTATTATAACTAGACCAACCCGAAATAGTTTATTTTAATATCTGGCTCCATTAACTTCACTTGTAATAGTTCGTGTCTCACGAGAATATTTCTTAAGGTGGTATATTACCTGTAACGAAATGTCATCAAATTATAACTTTAGGGTTTCTGTAGCTTCGTATTCTATTATAATTCTTATATCATCGTTTAATGAGAAACATTGTAAACGATGGTTTGTAATTGTTTAATAAAATGGCAGAGTAATACTCTATTAGGATAATGTGTATTGTGAGCCATTTATTAAATGAGTAAGCATTTAGTTCTTTTAATGAGTGGTTTTAATACATTGATCAACCTAAAAATTGAAGATCTTCAAGTAAGAAATTCAGTTGTATTTTAAAACACGTCTGTTGAATATCAGTTTCTTGGGAAACATTTATAACGTTATTTACTAGAAGTTCATTAATGCATAATTTGATAACGCAATGTTCGTCTGTATCCTTTTGTAATTTTGTAATTTTTAGTTACTTTCAATTTCACTTTCAACTACAGTGCTGACTCGCGTAGGGAACAATTTCCTTCTTTTAGCATCACTAGAACTTGGCTTCAGGCAGTTTTGTCTCTCTTCGTTTATGTTATCTGTAACCACTACTCAACGGTGCTTGTATGATATTCATATGATCTATAGTTACTGTACAGGAAGATGTTTAAGTGAATACCATAGGGATTCACACATCTGATTAGCAAGGAAATGTCAGTGCTGTTTCTATTTTCTTAATTTCACCACGGGAAATTCAATTCAATGATTTAACTAGTTAAACATACATAAGAAATGCTACCATTTATACACTGTTTTGAATTAAGTGCTGCTAAGACATCAACGGTATATCACGCTGGTTGTGAATAGTGATACGTCATAGTAGTTCATTGAAGGTTATTGTAGACAGTGGTCTTAGTGGATCGTGGTGGGAAGTTGTTAGTGTAACACGGATGCAATACATTAGAATAGAATAGTTTATTGTCATTGAGCTTTACAAGCAATAGACAACGTCCGAATGAGATATACATATAGATGCAGATATATAGAAAAGTAACCATAACATACAAACAATCAGTATTGTTTAATATTATAATGAACAACTTAACAATATTTGAAACAAGGTGACGCTGAAAATTAGGACACAGTGTCTTGACATTCACTATGCTTTTGAATCGAGTAAAATGGATTCATTCTTAACCAATCGTAAATTTTTCTTTTAAATCTTAAATGGCAGCTGCTGTATGGAGGATGTTAGTTTATTAAACAGCTTCTGTCCGATAACTAAATAACTATTTTTGATCTTCGATATTTAGTGAAGGGTATATCAATTTTTTTACACAATCTAGTATTATATATATATATATATATATATATATATATATATATATATATATATATATATATATATATATTTCATCTCTGAGTGTCATATTTGCCAGGTTTTACTTAGTGTAAAGTAGCACTTGATAAATATATACATTAACGACTGTCGTTATCTTAAGCCTGATAAATAGTGGTTTACAGTGTTCTTTATCATATGTTTGAACAGTAATACTGATGGATTTCTTTTGCAAAACTAGAATATCATGGGCTTGGCTACTGTTACTCCAAAGCAAAATCCCATATCCAATTATGTTGTGCAAAAATGAAAAATATGATTCCTCATATACTCATAGGGAACTGTATCTTAGAATTTTCTTAACATAAAGAGCATTCGGGAGAGCTTTGTACATACATATTTGACATGTTCTTAGGTTAGTTGAGTGTCTATACATATACCAATAAATTTAACCTGAGATTCATCATAGTTTCCTTTATCATTGCAGTGATTGAGACTAAAGGTTACTTTTTTATCTTCATTTAGCGCAAAACCATTTCTTTTAAACCAGGGCGCTGCCTCTCTTAATGCAGTTTGAGCTTCTATATACACTTCTTCAAAGCTTGTATTTATATTAAGTAGGGTAGTGTCATCCGCGTATAAAATTGATGTGGTATTAGTATTTAGAGACAAATCATTTATAATTTTAAAAATAGTACTGAACCCAGAACATTACCCTGCGGTACCCCATATTTCACTTTTAAGATGTTTGAGTGCATGTTGTTAACACTATCTGTTTACGTTCATTTCAATAGGATTTTACAAAGTTTAATTAGCTACTATGGAATCAGTAATATGCTAATTTATCACATAGGATTTTATTATCTACACAATCAAATGCTTCACTTAAATCACAGAATGAAGCAAGCCCTTCTTTCCAAAATTTCAGTTATTTTTTCGTTAGTGATTCTACTGCATCAGTTGTAATTTCCCAGGCCTGAATCCAAATTGAGCTTCCTGAATTAAATTTTACTGAGTAATATATTTATATAGCTGATCTTTAACAATAGTTTCCATAATTTTAGAGAAAACTGGAATAAGAGATTTTGGACGGTAATTAGACGAACATGATCGATCTCCCGTTTAATATATAGGAATAACTTTTGCTACTTCAAGCGCTTAGGAAAAATACCTTGACAGAGATTTTTATTGAAGCATATTGTAAGGATTTTCGTAATGTGATTAATGAGAGCTTTTATTAGGTTGCCTGATATTTCAAATATATCCTTACTATCAGAAGTTTTCGTTTTTTTACTAGTATTATGACATCGTCAGGACTTACATGATTAATAAGAAAAGAACTATTAAGTGGTCTCTGTTGAGTTATATACTGATACATATTTACATTAGTATCTGCTTTGTTTTTTTTTTTCCTGTACGGAAGTAACAAAATACGTGTTAAGAGTATCAGGCGACAGCGTAATGTTATCGTTATTATTTTTTGTATTGGTTACCTTGTTGATTATCTTCCATGCAGTCTTGCCTTTATTTGATGATAATTCAATGCAAATTTCATTATATATTGCTTTCGCTACCTTTATAGCAGATTTATATATTTTGAGACTCTTTTGAAACTTATAAATATCACTGTATTCACTAGTCATTTTGTTCTTATATATATTATAATACAGCATTACTTTACCTTTCATAGTAGAGAGTTCAAGGGTATACCACGTTCTTTTACCTAACTTGGTTTCTTTTGTGAATTATATTGGACCACCATTTTAGGCACACACATTTAAAAAAATATTTAGAAACTTAGTTAGGAAAAGATCAAATGTATCGCTGACATTGAAATTATCCTACTTAATTTTTTCATCATAGTTTGTACACGATAATAGTTGAATTAAACTTTGCAATTTAGTTTCTGTGATGGGCCTAGTTGCTATAAGTTTGGTGGAGGGAATACTAAAATTGCAGGACTTTATTATTCCCTCTAATTAAAACAAATACAACTTTTTGTTTTAATTAGATTGACTAGCAGGGCATCATGATCTGAGAAAGAAAATTAACATACATTACTGGTTATATATTCCGTTTTTACGTTGGTAAGTGCATTATCTAAGCACGCTACGCCACTAATCGGTTTAAGTTAATCACTTGAAGATTATGTTGTCTGAGTGGATTAAGCAACTCATGGACAGTTCCTTTCTCAGTTGTCACATCAAAATGTGCATTTTTTCATCGCTCCCTATTACTACCTGATAATTATGCCAGTTACTGTCAATAACTGAGAAATGCCAATAACTTCTCCATTTTTTCTAAAAAATATTTGGATTACTATCACAAGTTCTATAAACAGATACAATTGTTAACTTGTACTGATCCATTGTACCCTATCCAATTGTTCTGTACGCTAGGTCTGTATGTTTATTATTGATAAGTTATAAATATTCAATTGTTTAGTTTCTTCAATATTTATTCTAATGTTAAAAAGATTTGTAAATTGTTCTACACGCATTTTTCTCCATAAATGTTGCTCTCTTGTCGTTAATCTCATTCCTTTTAGCACTATGGCAAATATTTTAACTTAGTGAGCTTCTCTATATTATGATTATTATTATTAAAAGTAGTAGTAGTATTACTCACATTGATATTTGTAATTATATTGTCTTAAGACGTTACCATGTACTACTGTACACTTTTGTTATGACCTCAGTCTCTTTCCATACCACCAGATTAGTGCTTGATTTTTTCTTGTGGTGCCAAGTTTATAACTAGAGGAAAGAAACGAGCTTGAGCGCCTTGACTGGACTAAGCATTCATCCTACTTTATTTTACTTTACAACAACAAATTTCCAGTAGATTTTATGAACAAAACACCTCCTAGAGTATGACGTCAATATTTGATACTTTGACTGCCTTTCTGCTCAAAAACACAAAACGCGCTTTGTTGTATGTTATGGTATGTAAAGGAGAAACTGTTACAAAAATTTCAGATTTTTTTATTCGGGCCCATTAGAAATATTAAAGAGTAAAAGATGTTAAATTGGCATAATTCCCCAACTTCATTATTTTTTTCAAAGCTTTGGGAGCAGCTACAGTTCTGTAAATTTTGGCGTATTATAACGACTCTATAGAAAAGCGTCGTCAACCTGGTTCGTCTTGAAGCGATAATTACTTTTCTTTATGCAAAAATCAACTCAGATATTCAAAGATTATTAGTCTCACCTTTATTGCTTGATATGTCTTAAATATTCTCTTTAAGACCGTAAAATACATAAATTCACTTGACTAGGTCAACACATAACATGTACATAGTCACAACTATACCATAATAATCTCTTACATATATTAAAAACATTCTTCTTTTCTGTTAATTTAAAATGAACATTCTACTAAGTATATTACATATTTATGAGCACTTTTTGCCCACGGTACAGGTAAATATTATACTAACTAAAGTATTTCGTTATAGAAAATGTCGCCCGAAAAAGGGACTGAATATAAAAGTCATGAGCGGGCTTGGCTTTTATATTCAAGAACCACTGGTCTGATTAGATTAATGTTCGTACATTACATATGTTCTTTATATTTTGATCACACCTCGTATATATCTTCATTACTTTTTGGTTAACCCTCATATATATATAAAATATTTATTATCATTCACATAAATACATTTACAATAAATCTTTGATTTCATTAATATTTCTCTTTTATTACATTATTATTTATTCTTTATCATTAAAAACATCGTCGCTTAGAAATATAATTAACGAGGGTGAAACACAAATTATCAAGATTACTAGTTTCGATCATTATTACAAACGATGATGTGACAAATAATATTTGTTCTTTTCGGGCGCATTGTATAACAAATAATTTAGATGTTGCAATTGTAATGTATACATAGTAGCACTAAGATGTCCAAAATAAAGAAGAATTTCACTCAAGGTAGTCATTGAATAATTGATTTTATAGAATGGATCTTATTCTTAACATAATCTTTGATAATTAAACACAAATCAATCTGATATAAATAATCTTTGCCTTTAACTAATTATAAATTGAATTATGATTCTTCACATTAATAAGAAAGAATAAAAATTAAACATAACCTACGTTTGAATAATCAACTGGAAGTAAATAAATTTATTTTACAGAAACAAAAGACACCTTTTTGTTATTAAATAAACACATTTTTCATTATTATTGTTATTTTTCATTCTTATTTATTTGATCAAGAATGTTGGGTGCTACTAACTCTTTAACTAGATGCATTTCAAATATTTATAACCATCGTTTTCATTATTAATGTTAACACAAACTTTAAAACGAAAATTCACAAGAATCTATAACCAACATGGGTTTAACCTAATTTCGTTAACGGTAATCATGTTACATTCGCACTGGCATATGAATCTAATAAAGTGCATTGTACCGCACAATCGTGGTTAGGTTCTACATTAGGTTGTACATGTCTTTCATCGTGATTTGAATTTGGATACGAAGTACCATCTCGTGAACAATGATTATGTCTATACATAGGATTGGTAGCATCTCTAGGATTTCGACATGTATTTCTATTATTTTTGTGTCTACTTCGGTTGATTAGGTTAGGCGGATTCCCTACATAACCTTGTCTATTTTGTTCATTTTGATTGCTAGAGTATACTCGTCTTAGGTTCGGTTCATTATTATTCACACTTCGGATATTCAAATTCCGAACAGGGACCAAATGATCTGAATTATTCTTATTTTTACCCATTCCTGATTGTGTTAGATTCATAGCATGGTATTGAGTTTCGTAGCATTGTACAAGCATTAATAAATGACTGAAACTCATACACTGTGTGGAAAATAAGATCTGCTGTAATTTAAATGGAAGCAAATTGCGAATCGATGCAATTATTCTTGATTCCGATTGCAAGGGATTGACAACCTTTAATTCATTATAGACATTTACAACAAACTCTACAATAGATTTGTGCAATCGAGGATTGAAATGTTGATTTCTAAGAGTGGCATCTCTGTTTGCCAGCAAAAAGTCATTTTCGTAATTCGCGATCAATGCCGCTTTAAATTCCTCATATGTACTAATGTGATCACGTATTGCCTTAAACCATAAGGAACAAGGTGGGAGTAATACATGGGGTATTAATTTCATGTATTGTGATCGGTCGATAGACATTATATTGCATTCATCTTGGAACTTCTCTAAGAAAGAACTAGCAGTTTCATTGCACTTACCACTAAATTTACTCATGGCTTTGATTTCGCTCATCTTGACACTTAACTTTACCTTTCTTTTCTCACTCCTTGTTCTTGTGGTGTGATTGTTCCGGTCCGTAGCGTGCTGTGTCATGATACCATTTATATTTCGTTCATCAGTGATCTTCGGACAATTTTCCTCTAATATAATATCCTCCTCAGATTCCGGCGAAGGCGTATTTATATCCGGTGATTGGGGAAACTCGAAGCGATCACTGCCCAGATTATTGCGATAAATGGTGTCTCTAGCCTGTAACGTTTTAATTTCTTCCTGCATAGTAGCCAACTGGATCTTTTGATGTTTAACGGAAGATTCTATTAACGTTAAATCCTTTTTTACAGCACAGATTTCATGATTTTGATGATCGTGCTTTTCTTGACACTCATCGGCTAACCTTTTTAACTTCTCTTCAAACTGCGAGGATATGTCGTTCATCACCTGGACGATTGTTTGTTTCGTATCGTCTGATTTCAGTTCTATCCGTTCTATTCGTTTACTTAATTCTTCATACTGCTTGCTAGCTTCGTTGAATTTCAGTTCTATCTTCTTTTCCATGGTCTGGTTAGCTTCATAGAACTTCAGTTCTATCTTCTGTTCCATGGTCTGGTTAGCTTCATAGAACTTCTGTTCCATGGTTTTGTTAGCTTCGTTGAATTTCAATTCTATCTTCTGTTCCATGGTCTGGTTAGCTTCATAGAACTTCTGTTCCATGGTCTGGTTAGCTTCATAGAACTTCTGTTCCATGTTTGTGTTAGATTCATTGAGCTTCTGTTCCATGGTTTGTTTTATTTCAGTCGTCATTTGCATAATTTGTCGCTGCACAGCTAACAAAAGTCGATCCTCAGATGACAAACTTGGTGTTGCACTAATTTCACCTGGATTACTGGTATTAGATTCCTGTTGCACTATTTCACTATCCATTTTCCTTTTGATGACCTTACCGCTTCGTAATACGGTTAAGTTCGTATTCATAAATGGTAATATCCAAGTAAATTCAGCCCTACTTTCCTTCTTCGGGAACTGAATTTTCAAAAGTCCCGGGTTTTTGGCACCAAATTTTTATAACGACTCTATAGAAAAGCGTCGTCAACCTGGTTCGTCTTGAAGCGATAATTACTTTTCTTTATGCAAAAATCAACTCAGATATTCAAAGATTATTAGTCTCACCTTTATTGCTTGATATGTCTTAAATATTCTCTTTAAGACCGTAAAATACATAAATTCACTTGACTAGGTCAACACATAACATGTACATAGTCACAACTATACCATAATAATCTCTTACATATATTAAAAACATTCTTCTTTTCTGTTAATTTAAAATGAACATTCTACTAAGTATATTACATATTTATGAGCACTTTTTGCCCACGGTACAGGTAAATATTATACTAACTAAAGTATTTCGTTATAGTATTAACTTATGACCCCGGACTACATCCATAACCAAATTCAGACCTCTTCGTCAGTTGTTTCCTCTTCCCAATCATGTTTTTAACGTCCAAAAATGTTGCTAGTATAGACCCTGATTTTAGCCTGTTCAAGTGGTTTTAGGCAAAAATGTTAAATCAAAGTTTTAGTTTTGCAAGACAAATACTTGTTGACATATTCAAAACAACGTTAACGCCTAAAATCGGAAAAAAAAACTCGCGGCAGCGGCTACGTCGCCATAGTACGTTTTTTTAAAAAAATTAATTGTGATTTCGAAGAACCCTGATTTAGGATAGCCTAGACATTCTTGAAAAAATTAGATTTTTTAGAAAATAGCGAGCGGCAATTTTTCTTTTTTCTCGATCACATTGCATGGGTTGACCAGGTGCGATTTCTGTAACAGAATGTCCAGAAAATTAATGCACTACTCCAACTTCTGAATTTCACAGCTCTGTGAGAAAATACAATGGAGGACATGTTATCTACATTCTCCCGCGATTGAAAATCTGCAGGTTCGGGATCTTGTTTGTTACTGAGATGAAAATCGACAAGTTTCTGAAAGCATTTAAGGGAAGTAAAGGGACTTTGATGAGATAATATAGATAAAATGTGTACACTTCTCAGAAAGCATTGGTATAGACGTGGAAAGAAGTTATTTTCTAATGCACTATTTTAAATGTGAATTTCCTTTCTAGTTCTGTTGTTATAATGGTCTTCATATATTGAAGGTTTATCAAAATATTCGGATTATAGTATATAATTTTTACTTTCCCAGTCATTTGTTTAAAAATTTATATACTGCATGAAGTCTTAAAACTGCATAGATATACTTAGTAAAGTCTTGTACAGTGAAAATTGCAGAGTAGTAACTCGGGAATGATGCACGTAATATGAGTATAAATTACGCAAGAGGATTTTTTTTTTTTTTTTTACATTTTCTTCCCAAGCAGCAGAATAATCTACGTAATAGAAGAAGGGGAAAATATCGCTATTTAGATAATGGAAATACTTTGTTGGTTTGAAAACATGTCTAACGTCTTATTCCACGAGAGCTTCTACAGTTTAAGACGTTGTTCATGTTAAAATATGGAAATATGTCTGTATGTTTTGCTTAAGATGCATGGATTCACAGGTGAACAACATTTTATGCAGTGGTGCCCACCCCCCCTTATGTCTATGACGCACCCCCCCAATTGTCTATCCGTAGGTGTTCTTCCATGAAAAAAAATCTTCTTTTCGATTAATTTTACCCCCCCTCATCAAACATATTTATATAGATTTTAACCCCCCCCAAATATTTCAATGACGCAGTTTGCGTCATAGCCCCCCCTTGTGGGCACCCCTGTTTTATGAAATCCTCATGAAAAGCTAATTTACCTGAAATTTCTTGTAAGCAAGCAAAACTGTGACATTAAACTGGACATTCATTATTAATTTTACATAATGTAGTAATTTTATATATATTAAGCAAACTACGCAAATTGCCGCTTCAATCTCTTAAATCGTAGATCAGTTGCTCACTGGTTTTTAGTTGAAATTTTATATAGCATATTTCACCTTTCTAACAATTCTAAATATTGTTACATATTATGGTGAATCAAACAAACTTCTTCGCTACTCACACTGTTTTGCAACATGAAGACGTTGAACACATTCAAATGACATAGGTGTACTCGGACCAACATTGAAAAAATAAAGAAAACTGTTGGGTTGGAAGGTTCTGTGGTTCTTGTCAAAGTGTAATCTGGAGGACTATTGGAGCAATAATAAATTAAGTAGTCTCACACTACCAAGATCGCTATTGTCGCAAAACAGATATGAACTTCTGTTGCGATTGTGGCATTATGCCGACAACGAAACTGCTAATGATAATAGACATCATAAAGTAGAAAACATTCTAAATCTGTTGATTAGCAAATATCAATGTATATATCCTTGAGGAGGAGAGGTGTGCATGGATGAATCTATTATCCCCTGACGAGGCCGACTATCGTTCAATCAGCATGTACCTTCGAACCGCCGCAAATACGGAATGATTGTCTCTTTAAGTTATGTAGTAATGATGATTATACATTGTATTTGGTAGAACTGTAAATCAAGATAGTAAATTCGGCAGGGAGTGGTTGTGTCATTGATCACAGGACTTTTTGGTGAAGGACGTTCATATTACGTGGACAATTATTTTATCATTAATGCTCTAAATATCACTTGTTGCGCGAAAACTCTCATCTCGTTGGGATCTTGTGAGGAAAGAAAGAAAAAAAAAGCATTCATAAGGAAGTGAAATATGTAAAAATGAAAGGAAAAGAGGTTAATGGTAAAAAATCAGGAGGAGGTGTTTCAGTTTTGAAATTGAAAGCCCAAAGAGATATCCTAATGATTTCCACTGCTAAATCTGCAGAAGACTATGTCTTGAAAACTTTTCATGGCCAAGAACTTAACAACTTCATGGCCTAAGTGCATTGCAAATTACAACCACGAAAAGAATTTATACCTGTGACCAGATAGCCATATATAGTAGGATTCTAGAAGATATACAAAGTGGTAAGGAAAAATTTTTATTTAGGCAATTTGAGGTACAAGTCATGTAATTGCTCAGTATCTCTATAATTGTAATACCTTGAGAGAGAAAATGAGGATCAAGGAATTTCACGACGCCATAATGGAATCTTTATGTTGCGCATCAATCCAAGATAAATCAGCTCTTGTTGTACCAGCAAACAGGAAAATAGTGAACATCAGCTAATTTTCACACCTGCATGTATTTCCCCCACCAAAGTTCGAGAAAGGTGTATGGGGTGCTACAAAAGGTACGCGAGAAGAGGTGGGTCAACACAAGGACAAAGGAAGTAGGTCACACAAGCTATCTGGAATGCGTGCGTAGGCAATCCATATATGTGCCCAGAATGTTTCAACAACACACACTAAAGTGGCCTAATCATTGTGTAGATCTATAATATTTTATGTGACAGGAAGTGATAATTTACATAGTTACTGCAAATATGCATTAGATATAGTATAATATTACCATCAATATTGAAACATATAGAGTAAACTTCAAACAGATGCGTAAAGATTTTACTTTTTGTATACTCTTTGATTGGCTTGTGCAGGATAGGTTCAGTTTTATTGTACCTAGTACATATGTTTTTAATAGATGCTATACGAACTTAATATAACCTACACAAACCGACGTTTGCACAATCCACCATAAATACGTATGAAAAATAAACATTGCAATCTACCAAATGCGGATTTCGGATGGATTAGCTAAATGTTTACACATTTTATTTAGCGAAAACATACTCACACAGAAAAAAGTACTCAACTGACGCGAGAATTAATACTGCAGAATGTTTTTCTAGGTCCCTGAACGCCAGTAAGTTGTTATATATGTATACTCACATCGATAAGAAGAACTTTCCTTACGTATCAGATGTGATAGATATGATACATGAAGCATAGACGGAACACATTTGTATCACGTATAATACAGACGGCATAACCAATGCCAATAACGTGCTTTAAGATGCAATAGCAAATATAACAGAAAGCATGTATTTTATATGGAACTGTTTGCATATCATTAGTGTTTCTTATCTAGCGCGATATCCATTAGCGTCTTTATAATTTTGTTGCAGGTTACATAAAAACACTGTTTGCAGGAAAGCATATATGTTTACTACACAAAAGGAAATAAATTGTCATTCAGGTGGGAAATCTCATATTTGCAAGCAGCCTTACGCTGGGTTTCCTCAATCACATTTCGCAAGAGATATGTTAAAATACACAGGTGAAAAACCACACACATTCCGAGAGTGCAGAAAGAAATCCAATGTACCTTCAAGTTTGGTTGGACAGATGTTAATACCAACTGGTAAAAAACTCCTCATATGCCATTTTTGTCGAAAGGGATTCCATAAACGTTCAGATTTGGCTAGACACATATTAATACATACTGGTGAGAAACCTCACACATGCCAGGATTGTGGGAAGGGGTTTAATCGACGATCCAATTTGGCTATGCACATGTTAAAACATACAGGTGAAAAACCGCACACATGCAAAGAGTGTTCTAAAAGTTTTAAACATAGTTCATATTTGAAAACACACATGTTAATACATACAGGTGATAAGCGTCATGAGTGCCTAGATTGTGGTCAAACGTATGCACGAAGTTCATCTTTGAAAAAACACTTGTTAATACATACAGGTGTCAAATTTCACATATGCCATGTTTGTGGAAAGGGATTCAATCATCCATCCTGTTTGGCTAGGCACATGCTAATACATACAGGTGAAAAACTTCATACATGCGAAGAGTGTGGAAAGGGATTCATTCGTAAATGCAGTTTGGCTAGGCATATTCTAATACATACAGGTGAAAAAGTTCACAAATGCCAAGAGTGTGGTAAGGGATTCAATCAACGATCCAATTTGGCTAAGCACATGTTAATACATACAGGTGAAAAGACTTACACATGCCAAGATTGTGGTAAAAGTTTTACACGAAGTTCATCTTTAAAAGAACACATGTTAATACATACGGGTGACAAATTTCACATATGCCATGAATGTGGAAAGGGATTCATTCAACGATCCTATTTGGCTAGGCACATGCTAATACATACAGGTGAAAAACTTCATAAATGCCAAGAGTGTGGTAAGAGATTCATTAATAAATTGCGTTTGGCTAGGCACATTCCAATACATACAGGCCAAAAACTTCACACATGCTAATAGTGTGGTAAGGGATTTAATCAACGATACGATTTCATAAACATATGTTAATACATACAAGTGAAAGGCTCACACATTTAAAATGTGTGGCAAGTGATTCATTCAAAGTTCAGCTTTAGCTGGACACATGTTAATACATACAGGTGGGAAGCGTCACACATAACAACATTGTGGTAAGATTTACACGAAGTACATATTTGAAGGCGCACATGTAAATACATACAGGTGAAAAGCCTCACACATGAAAATATTGTAGGAAAGGAATCCTTCATACTTGACGACACACATGTTAATACATACACTGGAAAAAGTTCAACAATGTAATGTATGTGGGAAGGGATTCAATCAATGTTCCCCTTTGGCTAGACACATGCTAATACAAACAGGTGAAAAACCTCACACATGCAAAGTGTGGCATAAAATCGATCAAAGTCCACGATATCATGTACTCATTACATACATGTGAAAAACTTCACACATGCCATGAGTCGAAAGGCAATTAGTAGAGAATCATCTTTAGCTAGACATGTTTGTATATACATTGTAAAAGTAGATGCTTACTATGATTGTAAAAAGGGATTTGGCCAAAGTTCACAGTTGTACACACACATGTTAACCCAGACGTGGAAAAGATGACACATACGCTTACTAAGATTGAAAAAGGGATTTGGCCAAAGTTCACAGTTGTACACACACATGTTAACACAGAGGTGGAAAAGATGACATACCAAGAGTGTGGAAAGAGTTTTTCAGATTTTGTAACACATTTTGATCGCGAGATTTATGTAATCTATGATCACATTTACATTACGTGTTTGTGTTTGCAAGTGAGAAAGTCAAACTTGCCAAGAGTGAAATATTTTAGTCTAACTTTAAGTATGTTTCACACAGGAGAAACTCTCGTTCGTGTTAAGACTGCGAAAAAGAATTTAGCCGAAATTCAAGTTTTGGAATTCAGGAGTTTATATATACAGTTAAAAAAAAAACAGGGCCTAAGAGTGTTGGGTGTAAGGGAGTTTCAGATGTGGCAAAATATACAATGTGGTTAAATATTCGGTTTAAAGTCAATTTAGGTCAAACAACTGAAAATTTCGTCGCAAGATTGTGCGAGAGCATTTAGTTGAAGTTAGCAGCATGGATTGCAAACGTATCGAATAAAGTGTTGAAGGCGTTATATTCAAAACTAATTTTTCCAACATATAGAGTGAATGACTGTATATGTATGAGTGTATATAGGCGTGTAAACATGAATCTAAAAACCTTCATACAAGCAAAAAGTGTAAAAAACGACTAAGTTCAAAACTAAATTTAGCAATAAATTTTAGCAGATAAGAGTGACACACAAATTGTATGTGGAGTACAGACAGGAGGTAAAAGTATCTCTGACCTCTAAGAAACGAAAAAAGAACATTAAAGTTTGGCACAATCTTTTTCCACACATAAAAGGGTAATTATATATATATATATATATATATATATATATATATATATATATATATATATGGTAGTTAAGTATGCATAAGTTTACACATGTAGACAAAAATATTGACGTCTTAATTGGGGAAAAGAATTCGGTTCAAAATTCAAGACTTTAAAAACACTTCTTTAAAACCAAACGCAAAAGGCATATATAATAAAGTAAGTTTCAGTAAGCATTGTATTATATTAGTGTGTGCATTCATATACCAAACTAAATATATATCTTATGTATGGAAGTGCCGTCTCCTCAAAGTAGTTTCATACCTTTTAAACGCCGTGTTTCTTGGTTAAAAAGGCAAGCACATACTGATCTATGTAAAATTTTCCGTTGTTACTATTGTGTTTTTTGAAAAATATACGTATGACAGTTTAAAACTGATAGTAAAAAACATACGTAAGTGATTCTTATTAAAGTTTCCTCTTAAGCGTGACAAGCTTAATAACGCAAGACAGTGCCGTAGCCTGGAAAAAACAGATCTGATTGCTGCCTCCGATCTCAACGAAAGTCAATGGCCAACAAGTCGTAAGTTCACTTTATAATTTTCGCTATATTTGGTACCCGAGCCATGGTCAGTCTCTGTTTGCAAACAGAGGCTTTACACGTCGCGAGTTTCTGAGTTTGATTCACTGACTCTTTGTTATAACTTCATACACACACACACTCTCTCTCAGAAAACCTAAAATGTGTTACTGTTCTGTAGGCCAGGGCCACATATTTTTTGGGGATACTTGGATCTTAAGGAATAAATTGATCTAAAATTTCCGATATGGCCATTTCTATATTAAACTTTACTCCTTACGGGGAATCCTGGTATAAACGCTCATTCGAAAATGAAATTTCGTGTAGCTGAATATTAAATACAATGTAGATAACAATTTTATCAATAATTTCCGTAGGGGGTGAGAGTTCTAAAGTGCAATTTTGGGCGCCAGAATATGTTGATTTGGATGCATACGTGGTTAGCCTTTTGCTTCAAACGTTTCAAAAGCTATGTGTAAAGGTATCTGTATAATGCTTTGCTATATATTGTTGAGAGGACTACACATTGTACATTTGAATTCGGTAGCCAGATCATAATTTTGTTTCTATTTCATCTCGTTGAGTTTTAATTTATGCCATTTGTGACGAATTGGATACATAGTAGTACGTTTTTTAAGCTTAAATTAACTAGGCGCCAGACTATATATCCAGTCTCCATTCTTAGAGGTCTGTACACATATATATTTTATGATTGGGATTTGAAGCCCTCTCGTAATAAGGTTTCGGTTACGCCACTGAAGTTGGATACTCTACTCATCGACTTGCTATGAATATGCAGTTTTATTTTAGATTAAGCATACATTTAGAATGTAGCTATCATATTTCTGGGAATGAAATCGAGAATGGACCACCACTTTAACAATCTGATGTTATTAACGATTAACTACACTAGCATACAATTACAATTTTAAGTTTATCGGCTTACGGATTTTAAGTTTCCGTTCCAACAGTCAGTATCAGGGGCGCAATAGCGTAGTCAGTAAGAATTATCAGTTTGCCTAGCAAGTGAAGGAACCGAGTTCCAATCCGCCTACGGGGGTATTTTTTTTTTTTTTTTTGTCAATCCATCTTCGTTCCGTTGTGGCTGTGGGACCTAGCGGCTTTAAAAACAATAGTTTCGACATTCTATTAATGTAAAGTGCCATAGAAAAATTCTGATTCCTTAAGTTTCGAAGCAGGGAATAGTTATGTCCATTTCGACGATGTATGACACAAAGCGGGTTTTTATTAACCAGAATAGAACACACAGTTTGCACAAAGCAGGCAATGGGATATAAGAAACTCAACAAATTAGTTGCCAGAGTATTACTGTTTCTCATGAATGTTTCATAATAAGAAATATATTCACGTTCACTTTTTCTGCCAACCAAACTAATCTTGAACAGGAAGCTCAACACTTTGCATAAAATTGATAATTAACGTTAAGAACTTATGAAACTAAACATATAAAAAAGTAGCTCAAATTCATCCATTGCTTGTTGAAACTTTCAGCTCTTGTTTTGAAGATTATAAGTTCTGTAGCTGAAGGTTCCTTGCTTTTCTCACAATGACCCGCTTTGGATTTTGGTATGTTTCAATAAAGTTTTAACAGTGTGAACCGAGCATAAAAATATTTAATGGAACCGAAATAGTAATGTCCCTATTTTAAAGGAAATCCTAATACGAAGTTACAGGTATTAGAATTCCCTAAAATGTAACGTAGGTCCGTTTCTACAACAAAAATTAATTTATATTTCCCAAACTTGGAAATATTCTAATAGAGCAGATTCAATGGTGGACACTAAGTGATAATTTATGTGTGAAAATGGCATAATCTATTTTCAAGATTTTAATTTTTTTGATTGTGAAGTATTAAGAAATTTGTGCTGTTTAGCAGAAAAAAAATAGATTATTAGAAAGTGAGAATCAGAATATATTTTACAAACTTCCGGTTTGAAAATTTAAATGCCTAGAATGTTGCAACTGTAACGATGTGCAGATCTCTTTCTGTTTATTTAGCTCGTCAATTTCCACATAATGTAGAGAACTGTTCACGCTATTTCTTTAGCAGTTGTCACAAAAGAATTAAATTACACCATGATTTTCATGGGAAAAGTGGATTAATCCAGGGGAATGACAACATTATTTATAAATAGTAAGTTTATTACATAATTAAAATGGTAATATAATACAATATTTAATTGAGTAATTCACAAGAGTTATTTGATATCTGATAGTTCATTTGATAGTTTTATATCTTAACATAGATCGATTAACGGGCAAGTTATTCATATATTTAAGTATTGGAGATGGAAGATGCAATACGAATATGCGACAACAGTTCTTAATCTTGAAAGTTTTACTATGGGTAAACAGAACGTTTTGAAGTACTGTATGACGTCTCTAAACATGAAATTACTGATGCAAGGTTGCTCGTACATACCTTATAGCAGTAGTCTTGTAACTTGTAGAACTTTGACGATGATTGTCAGCTCACAACCTGAGTCTCGAATTTCGTATCTCCGAATGAATAATTTGAGACCTTTAGGTCCCATTTTATTATTTTGCGAGGGACACACCCAAACCTCGTATCAGTCAGTTTATCCGTTTGCATGAGATCTACAAATATAGAAAGTTATTGCTCTTTTGCATTCTGATTGGCTCTTGACAAGGGCCGCACCCAGGATACATGGCATGACACACATGTACACACGTGTACTGTCATGGTCGGAAGAATTCAATAGCATGATTTCTAAACTTTTCCATAGATTCTTAACTATTTTCCGCACATTAATGCGGCGTCACGTTGTCAAAATCATGATTAAATATATATCCTGAATGATGACTATGAGTAACCTTCGACAAGTAAACTTCCTACAAAATTGCGCAGCAAAAGCAACATCAGTCACCTTCAGTAAATTTTACGTATTTCCTTTCTCTGTTGCTATCTTGTGGCAAGGAAAAAGAGAAAAATGTCTTAATATGCATATTAATTCAAAATGATCTTTTCAATTCCTTCAATAAAGAGCAATGTAACCATAGTTTTGGATTCAGCGTAACATTCCCACTGCCTCATAATTTTCGACCTCGAAAATTACCAAGAAGCGAGCGTTACAGCCAGAACATGTGTAATTACTTTCCGAGTGATTCTCGTAGAAGAACTTATATTGAAAAAAAAAATTGCAACGTAAAGAATATTATAGGTGATGCACCTAATTATGAACCTGTTGTCAGCATAGTCGCATTTCATCTTTCCTTAACAATAATACAGAGAATGGATGGCGTCTCTGTTTCATAACTCAACACAACTAAATGGAAATACAAGTGATCAGGTATAATTAACTGCAAATTAACAAATATATGTTAGTTTGACACAACATATAGCAGTACTGATGTACTATATCAAAGTTAAAGGTCAACAACCTTTTGAACATGCTATAATTGCAAGTAATTACGTGAATGAAACACTACATTAACGTTGAAAAGTCAATAATAATTTGAACATGCTACATATACAAGAAGTTACGTGAATGAATTATCACATTAAGGTTGAAAAGTCAATAATATTTTGAACATGCTACATTTGCAAAAGGTTAACATTATAACAATCGATTAATCCCCTGGAAGTTCAGAATAGCTATTAGCTCTCATCTCCTCCAGAGATTCATTACAACTGAATCGTGTACAAACATTGACGTGTACCATAAAACATTGAACGACAAACACCCACTTTTTATTGGAATTTGTTATGTGCAAGGAGAGGGCATAGAGCGAAAATAACGACATATAGTAATTTAGACTAGTTAACAATAACAGAAAACCGTTCGGTTTATCACTCCAGCGATAATTTTGTAATGTTCAGAACACTATCTCAGATTCGAACTCAGTTTTTTTAGTATAGTTGAGTCACTATTGATAGAGTCTGAAACTTTTATTAAGAGTATGTATTGATATACAGTTACGTATATTAAATGCTTACAATCTAGTGAGAGGTGTACAATCTCACATTCAACGAAATAGGGTCCTATTAAAATTGAACAATACACAAGTAAGTAAGAATTAGTATTGCTATAATTAGTAACGAACGTTGTATACTCAGGAGCACAATTAGTTTGAATTATTCCATTACATTACATAGATTTTATTATCAATATTGTGCTTATGAAGTGATAGAATTAATAAAACATCAACAATTGGTTAAGAGATTGAATCATTTGTGGCATCTAATTAAATAACATTAGCAAATTGAAGAGAAAAATTCTAACATGGAAAAGAAGATACGCCAATACATAGTTTATGGTAGATTGCGTTACAAAGATTAGTGAACATTTACAAAGTAGGCACCCCAAATGAGTAATTAGTAACAACAACAATTAATGGGGTTTAGAAGTAAATTTCTGTAGTTACATAGCAATGTAAAGATTCGATTACATACAGATTCGAGATATCTAAGAGGGCTGACTTACTCATACTTTATTTTATACAATGAAATCCTAGTATGTAAGATCATGAAGAATCAAGGGTGGACTACTGTCACTGGATTTTGCAGGTTTTTAATACTACATTTTTTTAAATTTTAATTTGCTATTCTATTGTATTTTATATTATGTCATGCATGAGAAAAGCAACAAGATAAATAGAAGTTTAATAATGAGTTGACCTGTAGTCGCCGCCTTGAGTCTACATGTCGGTGAAACTATAATATTGGAACCCTGTTTCGTTATGAGTGCTCTCATTTTGAACCCAAAATAAGGGATGATTTCCTCTTTTTCCTTTCTGCTCTTTTGTGCATTTTAAAAATTTACAGGTGTATTCAAAAGGAGCGAGGAAGGAAAAGGATCCCTTGTTGTTTATTAGTCGGGGACTTAGGAGAATCGAACCAATAATTAGATTTGGAACCTCCACACCTAGTGGTTCATACTTCCGCTTGAGGTCGTGGGCGAGTTATCAGGTATACCGAATTTAGCCAATTAGATAATTTTAATCATTCACATTTTATTAACTTCTCGCTAGCATTAAAGTATATTGCCACCGGCGATTATTCGCAATCTTAGATTATTTAAAACCGCAGGCATTTCCTGTTGACTGGCTATAATTTGCATAGGCAGGAAGCGTGTGCCACTTCGTCTAGGAAAACGTTTACAAAATTTCCAACTGAATAAGAAGTAATTCTATACTCCTTTTTGTTTTTACTGTTGGAATCCACAAGAATAAGGGGCTTAATTCTGAATGCTGTTGAGTTTTCATAATTAAAAAAATGTCGGGTTCGATACTTCTTGATTGAGTCAATGTTCCAAGAATGACACCATACATCATATAAGGAAAGTAATAGATATTTTGTAGTATGCAAAAGCTTGTGATCACTCAGTTAAACGGTGGTAATTCGCGGATTGACATGCACAACGTTGTTACTCTTGTTCTTGAGAATCGCGAAGTGATCGTAATATAGGTGTTGGTGTGAGTGTTGTTTAAGTAAGAAATGCATATTAAATGCAATTACAACAATTCTAACCAAAATATAACCGTGTGCTTAATACTGCGGATAATTAGGGATTTAAATCATATTGGAAATATAGTCGCGTCGGCGTGATTTACTTCAGCATCCCACCAAAGGATTAGCATTGGAAAAGTGTCAAGTGGTAAGTAGAAACTATATTCTGACATAGTATAATACTCTAACTCTTGCAAATAATGTCACGTTTTGAATGAAATACGCCACTGAAATACACCACTATACACAATTAAAAACAATTACTTCCTAAAGTTGTAGTCTGATGTCCGAAGTACAGTAATGAGTTCCAAAAGGGGGAGGGGGGAGTTTTAAAATTTTACTCTTAGGTATTCTTCCATTCTTCAAGGAACAGAACTCGCACTCAGAAGTCAATTAGATCCATGAAAATAGAATAAAACACTATTAGTTTATAATATACCATTTTCAATTAAAAGATTTAAATAACTAATAAATAAACAATAAAATAATTCTCCATTTAACTAAAAGACTGATATGATACACTATAGTATAAGCAGAATTTCCTAACGCAATGTTGATAAAGATTATATAGATATATTATGTAGTAAAAAAAAAAGAAAAATTGAACTTATAGTAAGGAAAAAATTAAAAGAAAAAAAGAATTTAGAGTAAAAGAAAAATAAAGTTGTTTGCAATAGTAAATGGTAGTTACAACGATTAGAAAACCTCACTAGTATAAGAAGGGAGCGTAATAAATAATAAGCGCACAAGAAATACGCACAGGAACCCATGCAAGTGGTCGCAATGGAAGTAGTTGTATTAGAAGAAGGTATTCAAATAATATTGACTCATAATCATGCTTATAGTAAGAGTAATAAAGACAATTGTTATATAACATGTACATTATTCAATTAAACGTAACGAATTTAAGTGTGGATCGATGGTAATTTACACGGGGAATCGAAAAGTGAATACCTTATATATGCTCATTAGTATTATTATTTAACTTAGATGACGGTACAAATTAAATGTATTTTAACACGGTTATTATTATTATTATTATTATTATTATTATTAACATTATTAGTATTGCATGAAAACTTTTTGAGTAAGGCTGCTGCCATTCAACTTGACCTAATTCCAATAGTAGAGCATTAATCTGAAATAGTAATGGTGATTTTATATTTTAGAACCTTCTCCTTTTTAAAGTAATGCACTTCATTGCATGCAAATTAAAGATAAAAAATTTTGTGTTCTTGTCGAGAGCGTGTGCTGATAACGATTAGTTGAATAAGAAAGTATATAACTTACTTCCGGAATAGAGAAACTATGCAAGAGAACACTATTACATAATAGCAGATAATACTGTTATGAAGTAAGATCGTTGAGAAAAGAAACAATGTTTGATTTAATAAATATGAAATATATCACAATATTTTATTTAACAAGTATGAAATATATAACAAAACATATACTTGTTTAGAGAGAAAGACCTTTGAAAAAGGTACAGAACGTTGCAGGATCAAGCCGGAAATAGACCGGAAATGAAAAAAAAGTAAAGGGGAAGAAGGAGTCCTGGCTTCGTAACAGAGTACATTGCCTACATTCATGCCAATCCAAAAAGAAAGGGGGTACACCGGTATTTCGGGGCTACCTATAGTGCTCACGCAAACGGTGAATTGTGAATTTTCATCCATCTGCAATGTTTGTAATACAATAATATATGTAACTATAATATTTTATATAGAATATACTATAATGTTGCATTGCATTAATACAAACAAAGCAAGACGTAATTACTCACGACCAATGACAATTAATAGAGGCGTTATCTGTAAAAGGAAGCAAAACATGATTATACAAAATTAAAATTTTTGTCGCTCGTGTTCTTTTCTTGTCTTTGTTTTTCAAATGACAACTTCTACGTTCTCACTGCTTCATTATATAATGTTCTAGAGTAAAATAATACTAATAGAATTATGGAAACGTACACCATTCTGCTATACGAGGATGAAGCATATAGTGATTCATGATTCGTTATCTTATGATATAAAGGATTATATCAGTCCTTTTAATACGCTTTTATTTCCTTAGCTAACTCTTCTAATTACTAATTACCTGCGCATTATAGACATTAACAGTAAAAGAAAGGAAAATAAAAATAAAGAAATACAATAATTAAGATAAAAGAAAATAATTACCAAGGCTGGCTTACTAACCTAACCTAACCTAGCCTAGGTTAGGTTATTATATAGTGACCTCTTATACCACGACCTCTATTATTATAAAGTCATTGTTCTCCACGAATTATCAATACTCTTTGTCGATTGATTTTAACTTGGGTTGACTACATTCCACATGAAGCTCCAAGGGAGCATCAGTGAGGGCACGTAAACTGCTTGAACCTTAGCAGACTCTTATAATTTAAGTAGTCTCTCAACTTCATTTACACGCGACCTGGCTCACGAGTAAAGATAATTTCCAATACACGGGGTCCAAACCTTTTAATATGTACCATTTTTTAATATGTAATACGTACTCATAATTAACTCTAGTTTGTTACATGCTCTTAGAACTGCATACCTAATTCGAAAAAGTTCATGAAGTGTTTTATTCCGTCTTGCCAACAATGCAATGGTTCACCAAGCTTAGCGGAGGCTGCGAAGGCAAAAGCCTATCTGGACCTATAAAATACAAAGGCGTATCCTATTTTTAAGTTTTATTCTCGCTCATTAATGCGATTTTCAATCCTTCTAACGGAAGTTTTACTTTTAACAAATAAATAATTTTTATTTTTCATTTCTCTCTTTTCTTTTCACTTGGTGTTTTTTGTTTTGTCTGTCTGTCTGTCTTTGGTCTGCTAGTCTACACCAGGAATGTATACCTACTTAAGGAAATCAATTTAATTCCTTAGTTATATATTTTTATTCTTCATGCATTCCCTCTTCTTTTTATTCTTTTGTAGCAGGGTTTTCTACAATATATGGATTTAGAAACAATCTTGTATTTCTCTAAACTACTATTTTCTCTATATATTCCTTCTATACATATAAATATATTTACTTAATTGATTGAGTACCCATTTACTTGTTTATTTATTTATTTATGTTTTAATATAACATTTCTTTCAGAAAGCCAGCATCATCATTGAATTTCACGTTAGAAGTTCCTACGTCTACCGCGATAACTTATTAAAGTGACATATTTTAATTTGACTATGCAGTGTGAGATGATCAAACAAAATCGATCAGGTTTGGAACTAGAGAACTTGGATAATATAACTTCATTCGTTCAACATTAACTTTCTTTGGCTGATCTCCCTCGTTTACATTTAAGAAATAACCCCGGCTTAGTTGCCAAATTTCTAATGAAGACTAAATCATTTTCCTTTTACGTATGGGCGTTCCTATGTTTATCAATTTTGGCTTTTTTTGTTTTTACTGCTGACTAATTAAGGCCTTTTGAGCTAGTTTTCTTATACGACTAACGACCAGGCTCACGGGTTTTCTTTTTCACGAGTTTTCCATACGGGGTTCGACATGGTGTCTCGAGTTCGATACCTAATACAGCCTTTCTACCAAACACCAATTCAAAAGGAGAATAAGGATGGTGTTCGTGTCTCGCAGTATTATAAGCGTAACAAGCAGTTCTAACAAATAGAGGCCAATCTTTTTGAGAAGTAGACACATATTTTCTCAAATAGTTTGCCAAAGTATGATCATATTTCTCCACTCGTCAATTTGTCCTAGGATAATAAGTAGTACTAAACTTTTGATGTATACCTAGTACAGCCATAATTTCGCTAGTTATTTGTGCGTGGAATTTAGAAGCAAGGTCTGACAATATATGGCGGGGTGGACCAAAATAACAAATAATATCCTCTAATAAAAACTTTGCAACATTCTTTGCTGTTATGGTTTTTAAAGGTCGTGCCACTACATAGTTTAAAAAGATATCGACAACGGTCATGACATACTTATAACCATTAGAGGAGGGCAGTGGGCGAAACACTTTCAAATTTAAAGTATGAAAAGGAGCTATTGGTTTGATTGGTTCGTGCAACCCTAATGGTTTAGTGGTTGAGTCCCTGCGTTCTTGACATTCGCGGCAAGTTCTGATAAAATTTCTGATATCAGTTCCCATCCGAGGCCAATAAAATCGCTTATTGACACGAAAAAACACTTTGCTCTCTCCAAGATATCCGCCTTCTAGACATGCTGTATGGGTAGCATATAAAATTTCAGGGACCATACAACGTGGGACACATTGCTTCAAATCGTTATTGGCTTTACGATATAACACCTCGTCTACTAATACATAAGGAAGAGCCTCATTATTAGTAGGATCAGATCTTACTATATCGCGTATTCACCCAAAATATTCCTCTTCTTTCTGGGACTTAATTACATCAGGGGCGTCAATTTTCATTGTATTTATATAAATTCCGTCTTCTCGATTTGCGTTTTCTTCCTCACTTAAGGTCTGCGTGGGATATCTGGACATTAGAGCGGTTACCTTTTATCGCTTTTATTGAAAAGCTGTAAAATTGAAGCCTAACTAACCAATGAAGGTATTTTCCTTTTAGATTTTTCATATTTCTTAAATAACAAAGGCAACAGCTGTCTCTGAACGCTGTGAAGTGAGGCAGTCCTATTAAATAGTCATGGAAATGTAATACAGATTGTACCAATGCCTTGGTCACTTTTTCTGGGATCGTTAAGGACTTAGCTTCATGATCTGAGATTTTCCTGCTATAATAAGCAATCGGTTTCTTCTCTCCTTTCTTGATTTGCATTAATACGGCGCCAATTCCGTATTCACATTCATCTACGTAGAACTCGGTAGCATCTGCTTCCGGATCAAAGATGGCTAATGCAGGGGCAGTAACTAACTTCTCCTTTAAGATATTAAAGGCTTGACGTTCTTTATCTCCAAATTGAAAGATTACATCAGCCTTAGTCAAATCTATTAAAGGCTTCGCGATAACTGAAAAGTTTTTAATAAATCTTCGATTTTAACAAGCCAATCCAATAAAACTACGTACATCACGAACTGTTTCTGGTTCGGGGAAGTTAGTGATAGCCTCGATTCGTTTAGGATCTATTTTAACCCCTTCGCGTCCTACGACGAATCCTTGGATTGGTAGTTCGGCATACATGAAGTGAGATTTTGAGGGATTTAATTTTAGATTGGCTTCTCGCAAACGAGTAAATTCTTTCCGAAGTCTATCTAACTTTTCGTCTATAGATTTTCCAAAACAATCAAGTCATCCACGGAGCATGCCATAATATTAAATTTTAAACCGACAAACACTTTATCGATCATTCTTTGAAATGCTGCGGGGGAAGTGGAAAGACCTTTTGCGACCACATTAAAACTAGACAATCCGGGACTACAAATGAATACATTTTCAATTTATCCTCTTCCCTTAAGGGAATTTGTAGAAAACCAGATCTGAGGTCCATTGTACTTATAAATTGAATATTTGTAAATAAATCTATCAAGTCGTTGAGTGATGGAAGAGCGTAACTGTCAGGAGATATGATGGTGTTCAATTTTCTATAGTCCACTAAGAGCCTCTTAGAATTATCTCTCTTATTGACTAAAATAACTGGAGACGCATATGGAGACCGACAAGGAGAAATGATGTTTGGTTTAAGCAATTTGTCAATCTCTTCCTTCATGGATCTCTTACTCTCTAAAGTCTCTCTATAGGGTGGTGAGGATACAGGAATGTTTGAAATTAATTCTATACTATGCTCATATTCGTGTGTTACAGTCGTATCTCCTATTGTCCATGCAATAATATCTTGAAATTCAGTCAGTAGATCTATTACTCTTTTTTGTTCTTCGGGGGAAAGGTCAGGGGAATTGTCGATTTCCTTACCAATATCGTGTTGTAGTTTTGATTTCTATTCTTCAACTTTCTCAGCGGGGAGTGAGCTAGCTTTAATCGTGTTCACTCTTACCTCTAGTGTAGAGACACATTTCTCTAAATGTCCTACGATTTGAGAGTCAGGTATAGTCACATCTCGTTTACTCAGATTGAACACAGGCAGTTTAGCAAACCCATTTTTTTCCACAAAAATTGTGGGTGGTATTAAACATGAGTAAGATCGATGTAAAACGTCATTCGGTTCCACATAATGATCTCCAACTATAGGATAACTTGGCTTAACTTTTAGTAAACCAACTTTTCCAGCAGATATTTGCATGCACTCGACTGTTGTGATTAAATTACGCGATGCTTGAGTTTCAATACAATTGATCCTCAAAATAGGACATTCATTTTCCAGTTGTGAATTTGGAAAAACATCTTCAGAAGAGGAACCTGAAACATTGAGCTCTAATCCTTTTTGAGTCACTTCAGCTTTTGTACGCGGTACCGATGTTGAGCTAACATTTCTATTTGTCCGAGGGTTACCATTCTTGTTGTAAAACTGAACATGTGACAGATTTAACACTGTTCCTTGCGACTTGGCAAATACTGAACATGAAACTTCATGTTTGGCTGTCTTTGATTTCCGTTAATAGTTACAGACTGTAAGACTGTTTAACTAACGCTACGTTTAACCATAAGCGACGCGATCTTCGACCATAGGATCCAACTTGGAAACTTAACCTAACCACTGGGAGTGGTAGAGTTAACTTATCCCCAGTGTGCGCAAACATATTGTGGCACGCATTCGCTTAGCAAGTGGAAAATTTTGAGGAATCATTTCTTCAGCCAAAACAGAGATCTCCGAACCAGTGTCTAACAATGCATCTACTTTCCTATTAAAAATTCGAATCGGATTCGTGGGCAATCTGTGATCACGCAAATTCGTTCGAGCTCTTTACTTCAATTGGCCTACCATCTCTCCCGAGCGCAACGCCTTATACAAGTTTTGTTCAAGCTGACCTTTATATAAATCGTCGGGAAACGCTTGAGAAATCATTTGCTTTAATTCCCGAAACTGCAACTGTTGAATGGCTTCCTTACAACATAAGAACCAGGCAAGAGCCGCATGTTCGAGACAAGCCACCAAATAAATACATTGCTCCTGGTCGAGCCAATTCAGAGCACGAGCTGTGGTTTGATATTCATCAAGGAATCTGGCAACAGATTTTTTAGGACCTTTAAATATCGGCAATTTCATTACCGGTACACTGGCTACTCGATCTTCAGTTTCTTCCCTTGCACTTGATTCATCAAGATTTCGCCTATTTTCTACTTGAGGTTCTTTCGGGTGGGGTGAATTAACTTCTATTGACTTATTCTCGTCCAAGTGTAATGAATCCTTTGAGGGAGTCTTCACTTCGTGATTATGTAAAATTTCTTGCCTAATATTATTATATAACAAAAGTGCAAGTGCGTTATCGGCAGTAAGGGAATATTTTACTTAAGGAGGGTAAGAAGCAACTTGTGGATATTTAGAGAAGCTTAGATTCTTACAAGGTTCTCCATTTATAAACTCCTTGAGTTCTTCGCCTGAATCATTCGAAAAATGACTTGGTGTTAGTACGTCACGTGCAGTCTTTTCCTGATAGAGCTCCTTCTTTGCCAGTTGCTTAATTTCATCATCGGAATCATATTTACTGGATTCAGGTGGCGAAATTTCCGGCAGTTTACCTTCCAAGGGTTTTCCCACGTGAGGTGGTATATCAAATGGAAAATAAACTTCCTCATCCTCGACCGCTTCTGGAGCAACTATATGCTGCTGTTCTTTCTTTAAAGCTGTTGATGCTAACTTAGGGTCAAACTCAAAATCACTCGTCATAATGCCAGGAGATTCTTCGGAAGAACTAGCTGCACCTTCATTGGAAGGGTTAGTTGTAGCATGTTATGGTTATTACGAGCGCAATTTTCCCCTCCCACTATTTTGGCCAGCATAGAAAGACCTAGCTAATTATATAAAGTTACAGAGCGCAAAGTATTTCCATAACTACAACGTTAAAGTGAGATTGAACAGGCTTTTATGACATTTAAAATCATAAAATCTTAC
Source organism: Thermobia domestica (assembly GCF_964235325.1). Classification (NCBI taxonomy): domain Eukaryota; kingdom Metazoa; phylum Arthropoda; class Insecta; order Zygentoma; family Lepismatidae; genus Thermobia; species Thermobia domestica. Next base: position 582,472 of record NC_137462.1, on the reverse strand, counting down.
ATCTAAAACCTTGCATCTAAAAGAAAGAATTTGTTTGGATCACTGTTCCTCTAATGGAAAGAAAAATTTTATATATTCTTTTGGTGAATGTCGCCCCAACCATCGCGACATTCTGTGAGCACCATCCATACATTTGTGCCATCTGATTTCAAAAAAAATATGAGATTATAGTAAATTCATTTCCTCCATGTCTTCTGTATTACTTTCTTTTATATTTTCTAAATTAAAGATGTGGGGTCAATGTAGACCCATCTAGATCTGCTCCATATTCACATCGTCGTTCTAACTCCCATGGTTAACCGATGTAGCTCTATATCTTCCTTGTAAAAGGAACGAAGGTATTCAAATGTATTTGAACCGCCCATACTTTTCACAAGGAACATACAATAGGCGATATTTCTGATCACCCAGCTACTATACACAATTGCGAAACGTACGAGCTCAGCCTATTTCTTTTCACACTAAGTGATTATATATAAAAGTTTTAATAAATCTGAGTACGGATATGTTCATTTGTAGAGCATGTTGTAGATCTAGGTTGGACCCATATAGGGGAACATTGGTTAACCATGGATGCTAGAATGACAATGTGGGTATGTGGAAGATTTGGGTGGGAGATCCCACCCACATCGGTAAACCAGATGTAACCATATAATTTTCACATATTTAACATCAGATGGTTATATCACCACATCACAATTGAATAGGGACAACAACTGCATCTCTGGCGCACGCTACATGCTTCGTCGACCGTTTTGGACTCAAGTTATGGTTTTCTGATGAAAATGGGAGAAAATGACATCAGATGCATCTGACATTTTTTCAAAATGTCACTGGTGCAAGTTGTTTCGCTACACTTCTAACTATGGCGGATCCAAGCGGTCGGTCGGGCACAGCATATTTCACAGATGCAGTATTTAGACTAAGCAAACCAGTATATAATAAAAACACTTTCAGATTGAAGTAATCTCATTTTTATTTTTTAAAAATAATCAAAATACGATTTACACAAAACATATTCCCTAACCATTTTTTATCGTGAATTTCAATCATTGCATAGAGGTATTTATTGTATAATTGTTTTGCTGATTCCAACATAACGAATGGAAATAAATACTTTTAGACACTTAACTGATTATCATTAATATAGAAACAATATAGAAAAATGAGTGAATCTTCTCTTGCATCAACTTAATAGTTACCAAACGTTGACAATGTCTTTAGCATTTTGTTCTCTTCCATATGAAGAGTACGCAGGAAGGACTATGAAGAGCACATTTTCTAATGCTCAGAAAATTCTTTCTCAGCACAAAAGTTTATAATTAAGATGGTGAAAAACGTAATTCGCTCACGTGTACATTCACGAGTGGACTACGACCTGTTTTAACCAACCATTTTCTATCTTTTGGTGTGGTATGCTCAAAACATATCTTGAGCATATCGAAAATGTGACCTTCACAGTTAACGCGTAGTCTTCATATACATCATTCTTTCTTTCCACTTTGGAAAGAACTAGCTCTTGTTCCGCAACCTGTGGAAACTATGTAGTTTATTCAAAAAATGGTTCACTGATAAGTGGCCATTTTTCTGACCCTTATGTAAATATATCATATGTATGATAAAATTAAACACGTAAAAATCATATACACTCTAGGTCAACAAAAGCCACTGTAAATAAATTTATTTCAAACATCGAATTTTTCCGTTACATATCCCGATTAGGTTAACTAATATATAATTAAAGAAACTATGCAGATAATATTTATCTTTCTACTTAACTTGAAATAATTTAGAGAAAATTTAGGAAGTTCTTTTCTTAAAATTATTAGTTTCCCATAAATATTAACTTCTCCAAGTTATCTTTTTAGGATGTGCACTTCCGACTGTAAAATATCCGTTAATTCGCACACTGGTCTGTAGTGTAGACTCACCCCTTACAGCTACACAGACAGCACGGAAGTTAGGAAAACTCATTATGTTTAGCAAAATATGCATGCCACTATAAAGTTTTAGTTTGGATAGGTTCTTTGCAGTAAAATACAACATAAAACTTATAAAAATGTATCACTAGAAAATATTTCTGCAATTTAGCGAACTGAAAGTGACTGTGATAAATAGAAAACTATTAATAACGGTTACTTTCATGAAGTTTATAATTCTCTTTTACTTTAACATATTTTCTCACTATTATATCTACAATAAGACTTTTCTCTCATGTAAGTTTGTTTATATCGGAGACACACTGCTGAGGGTTGACCACAACATGCTGCGGGACAGAACACCCCGCGGCATTCCCTTCGGGGCGACTCTGCAAGATGAATTCAAGTGGTTCTTGGACTCTTGCTGGTTCCCCGCGGAACGACTGTGCATCTTCCTCTAAGTCTTGAGCCTGTTCTCTTCTCCGATTACATCTGTAACCATACCAATCTCGCGAACCACTCAAGACTTTCCCAATCCGTCCGACAATGTCGCTAGTTTGTATATCAGGAAATTGGAGTTGTACTGCTCCTGAGGAAGAAAAATGGTGACCTTAACATAAAACTCAATGCAATAATACTGTATCACCAGAAGGGACTACACATTTAAATAGCGAATGTCATCATTGAGAAATAAAAGATTAGTTTTGAAGTTACATAAATAAAATTCAAACGAAAATATAACTTTCTCCTAAAATACAAAGAAACCTTTTATACATTGCACAAAAACATCCATTGTACGTATGAGCGCATTATTACGTGCTCGATATTCAAATCGAATAGGGCATTGTCGTTCGGTGTCAAACAGAGGAAGTAGGGAGTGGAAAACGATACGTGGATGGCTCAGAATCCACTCGTTTCAAGTCAAAAATAGGAAATTCACTTTCACGGTGCGATTAACAGAAAATTACAACTTCTTTCAGAGGCATAAACGAGAAAAACAATGATTTTATTTATCTGCGGATAACAGCGTTATCAATGCCCTAAAATGTCTACAAATGCCGAAAACTCAAATTTTCTTAGTTTCATTTTTCTAGATTAACACATCTTGGTTTCTGAACCCTCGATATATGACAGAAAAAAAGTCATTCCCCAAACACGAACTGCAATAATAGAAACTGATGAATGAATATGACAAGAAACGCGTATATTGTATTGTATTGTATTTATTTTCATCCTTTTTCATACAAATTGTTCACAACGTGAACATATGAGTTGGACACGTCATAAGAACACTGAATGTGTACATATGTATATATTTAAATCTATATGCAATATTAAAATAGTGTGAATTTATGTAAAAAAAAGTACAATTTTTCATTATTCTAATTTACATACAAGGATATAAAACAACATAACAGTTAATAAAACCTTACATAATAGATATACAAAATATATATACTTTAAACCTTATTTACCACTGGCGAGATGTTCTACAGAATAGAAGCAGTGCTCGAGTAGGTAGTACTTGACTGGTTTATTGAAACCAGATGTTTTGTTTTTTAAAGTGGAAGGAAGCTTGTTATAAATATTCACTGCCATAGGAAATGTACTATTCTTATGTACTTTTAAACGTGAGGACTCTACATGAAGATCAGACGCTTGTCTTGTATTATGCATATGAATATCTGAGTTCAACCGGAAGCTGCTTGTACCTATCTGTATATCTTTTCTTACAAATTTTAGAAGTTCATATATATAGAAACATGGAAGAGGTAAGATTTCAAGAAATTTAAATAGAGGTTTACAAGAAGTTCGAGGTTTACTTGCGGTCATATACCTTAAAGCTCTCTTTTGTAAAACGAATATGGAATTTAGCAGTGCAGTAGATCCCCAGAATATAATACCATATTTCAATTTAGAATGAAAAAGTCCAAAATAAGTTGTGAGCAAAACATGCTGACTGACACTATTTCGTAAAAGCTTTATCATGTAACAGGTTTGAGCCAATTTACTAGATAATTTTTGAATGTGAATTTTCCAATCTAATGTATCTGACACCCAAAGACAAAGAAATTTGATATCCGAGACGTAATTCAACGTTTTGCCGTTAATTGTTACACAAGGGCGTTTTCTTATCTCGTTTTTTTACTACGTGAAAGCACATGCACGAAGACTTTGTTGTGTTTAGTATTAGTTTATTTCTATCCATCCAGTCACTGACGGCAGACATGGTAGAATCTACTGCATTACATAACTCAAAGTAAGTTTCTCCAGTTACTAATATATTTGTATCGTCACCATATAGAACAATTTTAGCAGAGTCTAAACATTGTGGCAAGTCATTTATATATATTAAAAATAGAATAGGGCCTAAGATGGAACCTTGACGAACTCAAAATTTTAACTATTTGGACTCTGAATAACATTTGGTTACTCCCTGAGTATCTCGAGTCTGACAGTTAATTTCAACAGTTTGCCTTCTGTTGGATATATACGATTTAAACCACTCATAAGCATTTCCCCTAATACCATAATATTGCAATTTTTTAAGTAAAATTTGATGATCAATTGTACCAAAAGCTTTGCGAAGATCAAGGAATATACCGGTTGTATATTTCTTAGCGTTTATTGAATTTAAAGCGGAATAGAGAAAGGAGTAAAGAGCAGTTTCAGTAGACTTATTTGATCTAAAGCCATTTTGAGCAGGAGATATTAAGTTAAAATTATTTAGAAAGCTAACTTCTCTTATATACATAAGTTATTCAAAAAGTTTAGAGAAGGTAGACAGACATGATATTGGTCTATAGTTCGATGTAAGATCTTTCTTGCCACTTTTATATAAGGGCTTAACAACTGCTAGCTTCAATGCATCAGGAAAAACGCCACTACTAAATGAGTTATTTACTATGAAGCATAAGATATCAGCAATTTCATAAGAGCATTGCTTTAGAATTTTATCAGGAACTTCATCATATCTTGAAGAACTCTTATTTGTCATTTTCAGTGTAGTATTTAAAATTTCCTGACTAGTTACTGGGTGCAAGAACAATGATTTTTCTAAAATATCTTTGTGTCTACTAACGTATTGTTTGCTAGATAGTTTATTGTTCACGTTATTAGTGATAAGCTTTTCCACTTCATTCGTGAAGTAATCGTTAAAAGCATTAGAAATTTCAGTCGGATTTTTAATAACTTTATTTTGACAAGAAACGCTAGTTATCTTAGAGGAGGTTTTCGTTCCCCAGATTCTTTCCGAATAATTTGGCATGTAGCTATCATTTTATTGGAAGCTTTCCCAATGTAAGTATCGTTCTCTAACATTTTTGCCTGTTTTATGACCTTATGTAAAACTCGTCTCTACATTTTGTGGTATCGTTTAAACACGGAAGTACGGCACCGTCGGAATAGTTGATGTAAATAGCGCATTTTTTTCTAGAGAAACTTTTATTCCAAAAGTCTTCCACTTCGAACTGACATTTACCGATTTATTTATCTTAAATTTTGTGTAGGAAAAGCAATATTAAAATAATGAGTAAATATACATAAAAAGGAATTAAATTGGTAGTTAACATTACATTCAATATAAACATCTTCCCACGACTCAGTTTTCAACAAGTATCTAAAATATACCACGTTAATGGGTGTAAATGAACGCCGTTCAGACCAGTCCACGCCCATGTTTGTATTCTTATTAATTATTTCTGTGTAAAAATAAAGAAGTTGAGCATTATGGTCAGAATAGCCTAGGTTTAGTACATCAACATGAGATACGAAATCATCACATGGAATTATAATTTGGTCAAGAGCAGAGATTCTTGTTTTGCCTTTTCTGGTAGGATTATTTACGATAGGTTTCAGATTAAATGATGTGCAGAGCGAAATAAGATCTTTTTCTTTGCTATTATTTAGTAAAAAATCAATATTAATATCACCACTAATTACTAACGACTTTTTAGAGGACGAGAATTCCGATATAAGCCTTTCTAATTTATTCAAAAAGCCATTGACATTACTGTCTGGCGTGCGATAGAGACAGATAAGTATTAAATTATGATCGCAAAATTCAAGTGCTACAGATTCGAAAGTTTTCTGAACGTTCAATGTAAGGGTATTCCTTAGAATTTTGATACGAAAGTCCTCTTTGACGAATATGGCAATACCGCCATGGGATGTATTTTTCCTACAATAGTACGCAGATACTGTGAGTGAAATTGTTTCTATTTCTTCTTTATTCAACCAGTGTTCCGATATACACAAGACATCAATTTTACCTAATTCATTTACCAAAATAATTTTTAATTCGATTATTTTATTTCCTAATCCTTGGACGTTGTGGTGTAGGATTTGGAGACTAATGTTTTTAAATTCACTTCCGTCTTCTACATTTTGATTAGAAACATTACCGATAGTTATATCTACTGCTTCTAGTAGGGGAGTATTACTTTGGCAATTTACATCATCTACAACATTTAGATCCGAGATACAAGAGGGCATACCACAACACACATAACCTACATTACTTTTTTTGTCATAAGAATTACAGGAAACTTCTCTATGTTTATTTTGCGGAAGTGAAGTACACGTCATAAATTTCGTTTTTCTGCAGAACTCGTAACCTATAAAAAAGCATTTGCTGCCTCAATAATCCAATCACAGACCCTTCTCTTTCCTTTTGCATTTAGGTGTAAGCCGTGACTAGTGTAATCCTGTCTACGCAATGCACCTAAACAAATCTAACATGGCTGTGCTTTTTAGAGATTATTTCATTCACCTGCATATTAAATTCAAATATTGATCTGTTCACACTACCGTTCGGCCTATTCGGAAAATCGTACCTATAGGGTGTTGACAATACTACTGTTCTAATGTTTCTTTTACCTGTGCTTTCAAGTGCTCTTTCTAAAGATACTAACACATTCTAAGTTTCTAATGGATGGCTTATGTTATTATTAGTTCCACCAGCCAACACAACACAATCATTTTCATTGAGATTACTAGTTAGTTTGTGAACGTTCTCAACGATGGATTCGTAGGGTGCACTTGGTTTCACAATGCTGCTTACACTAAGGTCAGTATTTGCACAATCTTGGATAATAGATGCACAGTTTTTAAATGACTGTCCGCCAATAGTAGCATTTTTCGCCTGTTCTTTTCTTCGGATCGAGAAGAGATTCCAGTTGACTACTTGATACAATACAATAGGCCTACAATACAATAAGATAGCAAGAACACATGCGCAATACTCAACATTGCTGAAAAATGTTCCTTTCCGCACACACGTTCCGGTATCAATACATTATACTGGGTTTTTAATCTCCTATCCGATTCCAATAAATACTCATTACCATTCCAAGAGTTAACCAAATTCACTTCAACAGTTGTCCTAGTTCTTGGTAATAATCTAACTTTGTGATCTAGCACTCATTTAGGTCTTAAACTAGTCCTAATACCAACCGCTGTATTCTCCGAAACTGATCGCGGTTCTTGGTTGTTCTCATATTTCTTTTTAGGTCTTCCGAATCTTTGCACTAATATCTTACTGTTATCATAATCAATTTGGCAATTTTGAGTTTTCAGAAAATCATTTCCTATCAATACTTGATCAGGAAAGTCCTTAATAACTCTAAATTCCTGATGAAATGTCTGATTAGAAATTTTAAATTTCATAATTGCTAATTTATTGATTACCAGGACGTTTTGGGTGACTCCGCGTATTTTTGTTTGTTTTGGGATAACTTTCGCACTGGGTGGTATTAATCTTTCATTAATGATCGAGATCTGCGATCCACTATCTAACAATGCTTTAACCTGTCTATTTTCTATTTCTAATGGCAAGTAAACCATATTATTTTCTTGTAATACAGAGGCTATCACTTCGCGTATTCTGCTATTCTTATCTCCTGTAAATGTGCCTCTCCCATTTACAGTACTTCTTAGTTTAAATTTTGCGTACCCATTGGCTGATAATACGTCGTACCGTTTACTGTGCCGGTACTACATGCACAAATCTTTGTGGGTTTTGCTCTTGCTGGCTTTGATTTTGGTGACAACACGTATGCTGACAATGGTTGTCTCTATGCCACTGTCCTTGCTGTACTCTACCTCTATTACTTCGCCAGTACCCATTCCGGTTTCCTCGCCTATTTGAAAATCTCTTTTTACCTCTATTTCCTCTAAAATTGTTCTGACCTCTAGCATCACTATTGTTATTCCATGATCTATTATTGTTATTCTGGTAATGCTTTCTTCCACTACCTCTATATTGTCTATTACCTCTATTGTTTGCTAAACTCTGATTTTTCACCGACTTATTTTCTCTATTTTCACGCTTATCACTATCCTGTGTGTTTACCGATAATGCTAATTGAAGCTGATCAATTTTCTTTTCTAATTCTGCCAATTGCGTTAAATTTTGCGGTTCTTGCTTAATTTTTCCTTATTTTCTTTACCAAATCTTTTATTGTTACTTTACCGATTTCTCGCTTTTCAATTTTACATTAATTACGCTCAATCTTTTGCAAATCTTCTACGAATTTGTCTAAATTTGAATAGGCTACAGCCCCTACCTTTTCCATATAGTAAGGCTGTAAACCGCTATTATACCAATTTTCCTCTTGCTGGTCATGTTCGAGTCTAGTCTCTCGCAGAATACCAGCATAACATAAACATAATTTATGATTGTTTCATCCTCCTGTTGCAATCTTTCGCGGATCCGGTCTTCTATATCAAAGCTTACGTTAGTTCTCGTAAACTCATCTACTATTTCCGCCTGCAATTCTTTATATGAGATTTCACTTAAATTTTTCCGTTTTAGGAATAATTTTATCCATTGTCTCCCAACTCCTTTATATATGCTCGGCAGTAATTCCTTTCTTTTATTTTCGGCGACGCCTGCCATCTGACATGCATCGTCAAACTCATCGAAAAATGCTATGATGTAACGATCATTCTTTAAATCGAATTTCGGGAGTTTATTCACGTCCGCATAGAATGTTATATTTGACGCCATATTTAAATTCTCTGTTTTCTTATCTTTACCAACGTGTACCAATTTCTCGTCTAGCAGTGAAATTGACGGATAATCTTCCGAAAACGATGTTACCACCGGACTACTAGGAAAATTAAATACTGGACCTTTTCCTACTTCGATTTTTGGACTCGCGGGTTCCACGGCTGTATCCTGACTACTTATGTTTATCTGTCCTCGTCTTTCAGGTGTCTTCACACTAAATAGATCATTAAACTCAATCCTAATACCCTTGCTTGCTTTTTGTGCTCTAGTTAACATTTTGTTTTCAGTCATCTAATAATAAACTTTAAAATAACTTGAATTAGCTTATAGACTCAGTGAGGGAGGGTGGTGAGGGTTAACCTATTTTATTATCTTAAACAATATATTCATTATTCTAACAACGATAAATTACCTTGTGAGCCAGTCGGGACTCGAACCAAAAATATTCTCACCATAACAATGGTGAACTTAATATTGCTAGGTAACCGAACGGAGAATCGAACCAAACATTCCTTCACCATAACAATGGTGGGATATATTGTTAAAAGCTTTACAAATACACCGGGAATCGAACCGGAAGCATCTCCACCATAACAACCTCCTTACGTCGTACCTGTAAAGCTTAAGGATAATTTTGTAGTGACGTAACGAAGCTGCTACTACTCATTATCTGAAATGAGTAGGTACCGAGCAATTAAATGTTCTAGCTAGAGGATAATCACAGAAACACTCTAAGTAGTTTAAACTCATGTATTTGATTACTGAATGTCATCGTGTAAATGTGTGGAATAAATGAATATGGCATAATTGTTCAGATCACAGACTGTCAAATGCCTGGAGTTTAGAACACGAGTAACACACATAGCTGAGGCACACATACCCTAGTAATCTAGCTTCAGGCTGGAAAGACGAATCCTTACTGCTTGGCTCTGGATCTCTATCAGGACGAGGTTGGCGTCTGCGCTTGGTCTCCACAGTTAGCCAACTAATGACCAACCATTACTCGATGATAGTCGTAATTGAAACGTAATGTAAATCAACCCTTGATCTACTTGTGGTGTCCAACTAATCTCAGGCAGATGTTAAACTGCTTCGACTCCTCGTAGACTTATCCTGATTCCCTCTCAGTCGGGGTTTTTGTTTGATCTTCCAGACGATGGAATTCATCATGTTGTGATTCAACTTTGTTTACCTCAGCTATTAGTCAAACATTTGTTTCAAACCGTATTACATCGTGACCGAATTCCCAGACGATCAATTTTGCGAATCTGAATATTATGCCATATCCGAATTGTGTCAATCTTAGCAAAAGATAGTATTACATATTTCTGACACTACAAAGCTGACTTTACTCTTCTTAGTTTTATATTTACATAATCCTGCGAGTTAGCGTCTCGCCAGGATTTCACGACTAACATAACATAAACACAACCATGTGCAATGGCTTACATCAACAAATAAACAGTAACAATCACACGTGCCAATATGACACAATCTAACATCATTGTAATATTCTGATCTTTTAACTTTAATTCAAACCTATCATTATCCCAATCACCAAAAATAAAATATTATAAACTTAATATACCTCTACAATATATATTTCATTGCTTTTAAAATATACAGCTTCTTTGGAATTTAAGAGACAATTTTTGTAATTTTAAAGTCTTAATTTTGTCGTTTACGTTCCATGGCAAATGGTGATTTGTTTAGATAACGTATGCCACTGAAATTTAAAGAATGGAAAATGTATGACTGGACTGAGAATTAAATCTTGGCCTCCTCCTCACTATAACGATGGGTTAACTACTGCATTACACTCCGCTTCTTGGTCAGCCAAACATATTTCCTCTTGTAGATAAATCACCAAATGGAGTGTATCACACCGTTGTGCTTGTAGAGCGCAGCACGTATGTCAATGAACACTTGTTCAGTTCATGTATAATGTTATGCTTAATACTACTCTTGGCATTCAAAACAGTCTACAACTAGCTGGAAATTAAAGCATGCAAAATTCCGCATCATGTTCAGTGGAATATTAAATTTCTCATCATGCGAAAGCTGCTGCAGTTCCTTGGAAGGTTTTGGTGACGGAACACAGAGTTTGGATTCGGCCTTTGTGCAAGATAGAATGAGTGCTGGTTTGCACAAATAGAGAGATTGTCGTCACTGCTTCTCGAAGAACACGAAGCCAGTTGGAAATCCTTTAAGATGATGCTATTAATAAAACATGCATCATCTCCTAGGATTTTTTGCTGTGCTTTGTTATTGTCATCGATTTTGAGGCAAGAACTTTTGAAATGACAAAGAGAGATGTTTATTTACCAGTGAAAACTTTACGAAACTTCAGTTAAAATCTATTGTACACAATCTTTCTTTACTGCCTCCATATTGATACATAAATTACAAATTATTTTGTTATGCTGATGGGCACTGTAGCTCAACAGCATAGCGCTCAGAGCTGATACTAAAACATGCATACATGTTGAGCAACTTGGTATTTTGTAAAATATATTTGTCCATTTATATTTGTTGCTATAGTATTCATGACTGTATTATTTTATTTTCGATAGATATGTTATTGGTAATTTTTATTTATTTAACATTTATTGCTATATTATTAGTCTTCCAAACTATGCTATGCAAAAGGTCGCAAGTCTTCTAGAATGCCTTTGTTCGTTCGTCCGTCTATCGACAGGTATCAAAGAAAAATTGGAGGATGGTTTCAACATTAATCATAGATCGAAAACTGTAAAAGATAGTGAGAAGCGGTAGTAGTAATAAAATAGCGGTTCTGCGCCACTGACAGTCTACCCACTTTCTCAGTCCCGCCTGAAGCAGACAACGAGTTTCCCAGTGCCGCCTGACACACTATGCCGGAAGACACAGGGAAGATACGAGAACTCGAGCATCGTGAACCGTCAACCCACGGTCTTTTACGACCTCCATTTTAGGGGTGAATTTGTTCCCTTTTATGACCACATTTTAGGGGGTGTATTCCTTCCCTTTTACGAGCACATTTTAGGGGATGAACTCGTTCCCTTTTATGAGCATATTTTTCAACCCTTATTTTAACATAGCAGAAATTACACTGAGACTATTTACGACCGGGGTGAATTTGTTCCCTTTTATGAGCACTTTTTAGGGGGTGAACTCGTTCCCTTTTATGAGCATATTTTTTCAACCCTTATTTTAACATTGCAGAAATTACACAGAGACTACGAACACATAGAAGAGGTGTATTCGTTTTCAATCCCTTAGCATAAGATTATGTAACATACAGCAGAGCAGATAACAAACACAACCACCTCCATTTTAGGGATGTATTCATTCTCTTTTATGAGCATATTTTCCAACCCCTATTTTAAGATAACAGAAATTACACTGAGACTATGAACACACAGAAGAGCAGATAACACGGAGATAACACATAAGACTCGTTTTTCAACCCCTATTTGAACAAAGCAGAGAATACCGAACACGCAGCAGAGCATAAGACTACGTAACATATTTTCCAACCCCTATTCGAACATAAGACTACGAACACATAGCAGAGATTACGAAACATAGCAGGTGTGTATTCATTCCCTTTTATGACCTCCATTTTAGGGGTGAACTCGTTTTTTCCAACCCCTATCTGAACACACAGCAGAACATAGCACAGCTAATAAAAGAGCATGGCTTATTTTCCAACCCCTATTTTAACATAACAGAAATAGCAAAGATTCGTTCTCTTTTATCAACCCTATTTTCCAACGGCCTATTTAACATAGCACATAACAGATCATAAGATTCATTCCATTTTAGGGGTTAACTCGTTTCCACCCCTATTTGAACATAGCACTGCTAATAAAAGAGTATGGCTCATTTTCAACCCTTATTTTACCATAACAGAAAACTACGAAACATAGCGAAGAATACATAATATTCCATTTTAGGGGTGGACTCGTTTCCAACCCCTATTCGAACTTAGCATAGAGAATACATAAAACTACTCCAACCCCTATTTTAACATAACGAACATAGCATAAGATTCATTCCCTTTTATGAGCATTTTTTTTTCAGTTGGCTTATTTTCCCATGTTGGGACTAGCGCTGTTGGTAATTATAAATCAGCCCAACAGATGGCAGTAAAATAAAGACAGAAAATAATGGTTGATAGTTTTTGCTAATAGATGGCATTGCCGGCAGATAGGAGAAAAGAATGATTGATTAATAATTCTGCTAAATATCTTTTTATTCAGAGATTTTTTTGTCTTTCCAATTGTGGCGCAATTGGTAAAGGCAGCAATCTAAAGAACAGAAATTCGGTCGATAATGTAGATTCGAATCCTGTTCGGAGCCGTAATAATTTATAACTTTGGCCGGGTTATAAAGGATTACATCTCCATAGATTGTTGAATAAAAAAACTCTCTCTCTCATTTGGGAGATGAAGAGCTCCAATGCCGTGCCATGGCAGGGGGTTTCAGTGCCATAGTTGCAACCTGGCCCCCAGGCAATCATCTCCCAGTTATGAGAGATAGCGTTTCTCCGAGAGGAGTTTTGCAAAAATTTACAATAATTTTTTTAATTAGGAAAAAAAAGAAATTTTATTATAGTATAGTTACAAAAATAATAAGGTACAGAAAGAGCGGCTTTGATTCATTAGAAATGCGATAAACAGTGAACGTTAAGAATAATAGCTTATTAGAAAAATCACTACTTGGTGTTCTATAGTTGGAAGTCCCAATTTGATTCATTATAAACATTGCTTTCAATATATCGTTGTAAAAAAAAACAGTGAACGTTAAGAATAATAGCTTATTAGAAAAAACACTACTTGGAGTTGTATAGTTGGAAGCCCCAAACATTACTTGGTGATCTACAGCGTTATTAGAAAAAACACTATTTGGTATTCTATAGTTGGAAGAGTTAACATTAACGATAAAATATGGATTCAAAGCAACAATGTGGTATGTGTAACAATTGGATTACAAAGAAAAATTATGGCAGACATATGAAACGTATTCATTCATTATCATCATCAAGCAATATTGTGAAAAGAAAAAAAAAGCTAATCAGGGGGTAAAGACTGCATTCGAGCGTACCCTTAAAACTTATATTTTACCAGATGAAAATACTGAATACTATTTATGTGACACACCAACGTTTTTAAAGCGTATTAAACCGCAATGTGAATCAATTATAAAAGAAGCTTTGAGTAGTGATCATTTAGTTAAAGTCAATTGCAGTTTAACAACAAGATTTATACAACCTTCATCACCAGATGTTATAACAAGTTTTCCTGTTGTATCCGGATATCAAGTAATCCAACCGGTTGATGATATCAGCAAAAAACTGGATGAAATATTCCAGGACTTATGTCACTTTCAAGAGGAAAGATGTATTCAGAAATCAGGCTGGAGTCTATGTTCTGAGCCGGAACATAAATTAAAAATTGATGTTGATAAATATATTCCATTGAGAGCATCAAGTTATATAGATTTGCCAAATTGGATTAAAGCTAAAAAATGCGTACTTAATATAAAAAATAATGATAATCATTGTTTTGTATGGTGTGTATTGGCAGCGTTACATCCAATTTCACGACAAAATCATCCTGATCGTGTGTCTTGCTATGTTCAATATCAAAATGAACTCAAAGATATATTTGAAGGTATTGAGTTTCCTATTGCATTAAAAGATATTGATAAGTTCGAGAAACAATATTATGAGCATACTCAAAAGACTATTTCGGTAAACGTATATGGATGTGACAATAATATTTATCCATTACGTGTAAGTGATGTTAGCGAACAATGTGATTTACATGTTGATCTGTTATACTTGACTCACGAAGATGGTCGAAAACATTATTGTTTAATTCGAGATTTTTCACGTTTAGTTCATAGTCAATTAACGCGTTATGAGCATAAACCATATATCTGTCGACGATGTTTTCAATTCTTCAATACACAAATTAAATTAAATAATCATTTGGAGCTATGTACAAAGCATAAAGTATCACGAATCGAAATGCCTAATTTTGGTGAAATACTTAAATTTAATAAACTTGTGAGCACTTTAAAATTGGATGCAATAATTATAGCAGATTTTGAAAGCATTTTGAAACCAATTAGCGGTTCTGATAATAATCCTGATATATCGTATAGCCGTCCTATTCAGCATCATGAGCCATGCAGTTTTGCGTACAAAGTGTGCTGGAGTGATAATACACCAACGAAACCTGTACTTTATAGACGAAAAAAGACGATGATCGATCTGCATCTGATGAATTTTTGTTTCGCATAGAAAATGAATTATATAATATTATTCAACGGATTCACGACAAAAAAGAAATGGATGTATTGACATTTGAAGAAGAGGAAATGTATAAGAAAACCACTGAATGTCCTCTATGTTGTAAGAAATTTACATATGGAAATTACAAAGTTAAACACGACAGCCACCTGACAGGTAAATATATTAGTCCTTTATGTAATAATTGTAACTTACAAGTAAAACGACAACATAATTTCGTGCCTATATTCTTTCACAATTTATCAGGATATGACAGTCATTTGTTTGTAAAAAAAATTAGGGTGTATGCCTGGAAAGATCAATGTAATACCACAAACTGAAGAACGATATATATCATTTTCAAAATATTTCACTTTTGGCAATCAAACTCTAGAGCTTCGCTTTTTAGACATGTATCGATTTCTGCCGTATAGTCTGGAGGCTCTGTCATCAAAATTGGTAGCAGATCAAATGAAATTTACTACATCTTTCTTTGGGGTTGATAAAATTGATTTAATTACTCGTAAGGGGGTATTTCCTTACGAATATATTACATCACTTAATAAATTTGAAGAAGAGGAATTACCCCCGAAGGAAGCATTTCATAATACTTTAAATGGGGTGATAAGTAATGAAGATTATGCGTACGCTCTCGCAGTATGGTATAGATTTGATTGCAAAACACTGGGTGATTATCATGACCACTATTTATTAAGAGATGTATTACTTACTGCTGATATTTTCAATAATTTTCGAGATGAGTGTATGCTAACGTATCAGAGCGATCCAGCGCACATGTTTACAACACCTGGATTAGCATGGAATGCTATGTTAAAATTTACTAATATTGAACTTGAATTGCTTTCAGGCATAGATATGTATATGTTTTTAGATTTGAATATTCGTGGGGGAATCACACAGTGTTGCCAAAGATATGCAAATAGTATTGAAAATGATTCTTGGATTGCGTATTTTGACGTAAATAATTTGTATGGATTTGCAATGGCGGATTATTTACCATATGGTGGATTTCATTGGGATACATATCCTGAACAATATACTGTAGGAGATATCTTAAGTTGGTGGATAGATAAGGAAGAAGGGTGTTTTCTTGAAGTAGATTTGATATATCCAAAACATTTACATGATATACATAGTGATTTTCCGATGGCGCCCGAAAAGAAAAATAAAAAGTTAATGTTAACCCTAGATAATAAATCCCATTATGTGGTTCACTACCGACTTTTACAATTTTACATTTTACAAGGTCTTAAACTTACAAAAATTCATAAAATTTTATGGTTTAAACAGGCTCAATGGTTAAAATCATATATTGAACATAACACAAAATTACGAGCACAAGCCACTACATCCTTTGGTAAAGATTTTTATAAACTTATGAATAACTCACCCTACGGTAAAACAATGGAAAATGTAAGAAATAGGGTTGACATTCAATTGGTATCCGATCGACTGAAAGCTCAAAAACTTTTAGCATCACCTCGTTTAAAATCTAGAGTTATTTATAACGAGGATTTGGTAAGTTTAACATGGAGCGTGCCAAAATTAAGTTAAACAAACCTATTTATATTGGTGTTGCAATTTTAGAATTATCCAAACTTGCAATGTATAACTTTCATTACAATGTAATGAAAGCAAAATATGGTAATAACATCAAAATTATGTACACAGATACAGACAGTTTCATTTACCAGATATTTACAGAAAATTTATATAATGATATGAAAGAAATGTCTGATTATTTTGACACCTCAAATTA
Organism: Thermobia domestica; assembly: GCF_964235325.1. Lineage (NCBI taxonomy): Eukaryota > Metazoa > Arthropoda > Insecta > Zygentoma > Lepismatidae > Thermobia > Thermobia domestica. Next base: position 565,481 of record NC_137462.1, on the reverse strand, counting down.
TCCGGAAAATCATGTTTTATATAGCACAGAAAATAAGCAAGTTTTAGGTAAAATGAAAGATGAAGTAGGGGGACTCCCCATTATAGAATATGTTGGGTTACGTGCTAAAGTATATGCAATTCGCACTAAATCTGATAAAGAAATAAAAAAATTAAGGGTATAAGAAAAAATGTAACATGTATGATTTCTATCGAAGATTTTAAGGATTGCTTAAACAATAATCTAACTATTAGAAAAAAACAAGCACAGTTTCAATCTAAAGAACATGAAATCTTTACAGTATCTGTTAATAAAATTGCTTTAGAACCTCATGATGACAAGCGATGTATTCTTAATTGTAACATTCATACATTGCCATGGGGACATTATCAGTTACCATTGAAATATTGTGATAAGTGTAAAATGTAAATTTTTTTTAAGAAAGTAAGTTTTTCAATCGAAACAGCATAATGATAATCAATGTAAAATATGTAAATAATATTTTAGGAGAAATATATAGAAATGATGTCTTTCAGGATGAAAGAAAAAATATTGTAAATGAATTACATAAATCTGCTAGAAAACACTATGCTAGAATTCCTGTTATTACCAAAGGTATTCACGATTTATGGCAGGCAGATCTTGTAGAAATGAATAGTGGGAAATTAAAAGGACTAGCAAAAATTACAAATATTTATTAACTGTCATAGATACATTTAGTAAAAAAGCATGGGCGGTGCCTGTGAAACAAAAAACTGGTGAACATGTTGCCAAAGGTTTTGAGTCGATTTTAAAGCAAAATCAGATAAGTCCTAATTATCTTCAGACGGATAGAGGGAAAGAATTCTACAACACATACTTTACTCAATTAATGAAAAAATATAATATTAAGCATTATTCTACATATACTGAAATAAAAGCTAGTATTGTCGAAAGATTTAACAAAACATTGCGTAATTTAATGTGGAAACGCTTTACTTTACAAGGTAATTATAAATGGCTCGATATATTACCAGAATTACTAAAACAATATAATCATACTAAACATAGCACTATCAAAATGAGACCTGCAGATGTATCCAAAAAACATGAACAGGTTTTATTATCAACCGTGTATTGTAAAAAATTTGCTTCCTTTAAAGGAAAACCAAAATTTAGAGTGAATGATTATGTTAGAATAAGTAAGGCGAACAAGCAATTTCAAAGAGGATTTACTCCTAATTGGACGACTGAAATCTTTCAAATAGCTGAAGTATTCCTGACAAATCCACCGACCTACCACTTAAAAGATAGCAAGCAACAACCTATACAGGGACGTTTTTATGAACAGGAATTAATGAAAACCAAATATCCTCATACGTATTTGATTGAAAAAGTTTTGCGGAAGAAAAATAATAAAGCCTATGTGAAATGGTTAGGTCTGCCAAAAAGTGAAAATTCTTGGATTGATTTAAAGCATACTATATTGTAAAAAAAAGAAAAGAAGAATTTATAGGTGAAGCATGTCATCACAAGTATTTCTTGTAGATTTTATAATTTCAAAAAGTGAATTTTATATTTTAAATTCTAGCAACACTGTAAATTTTCTTAGCTTAGTTAAATTGTCATCATCATCATCATCACGAGGTCTATCAGTATCACAAGTAAAAAGTATAATAAATCAAATTTGACTTCCACAAACGCTGTTTTTTATGTAAAGGAGAAAAGAAAGCAAAATATTTAAAAACGCTATTTAAAATAAATGCAATATATCTGTAATAAAGATGGAATGGAAAATTCCTTTTACATGTATGGTAGCAGGTCCTACAGGTTGTGGAAAATCATATTTTGTTAAAACATTTCTTGACCATTATAGTAAGTTATTTAAAAATATTGTATGGTGTTATGGTGAATGGCAACCGTTGTATGATACTCTTTCAAACTGTACGTTTAAAGAAGGTTTACCTCAAAATAATGAATTTCAAGCACATGAGGGTCCACAGCTTGTCATTATTGATGATTTAATGCGTGAGTGTGACCATCGGATTGTAGATATTTTTACTAAGGGTAGCCATCATAGAAATATAAGTGTAATATTTATAACACAGAATATTTTCCATCAACAAAAAGGAATGCGGGATATTTCGTTAAATTGTCATTATATTGTTTGTTTTAAAAATCCTAGAGACCAAGCTCAAATTAATTATCTCGCACGACAATTGTATCCAGGTAATACAAAATTTATTCAAGAAGCATATCGAGATGCAACTCGAATTGCACATGGTTATTTACTTTTTGATTTAAAACAAAATACTCCTGATGAGCAGCGAGTTCGAACAAATATCTTTCCAACAGATTCTTTTAATTATGTTTATGTGCCTGTAAAAAATAATTGTAATATGGTTTATATTCTAACAACTATTTGTGCTTTAATAGCCGTAAAAATGATTAGTAAGGAAAATGCACATTTGTTAAAACTTTTAGCAAAGTCAAAACCGAAAGCACGTAAGGCAATTTTACAAAATGCAGATCCTGATTTAATTCGCTCTATTTGTGAATGTTCCTATAACGTATTACAGGAAAATGTTCCATTAAATAAAACAGAGATAAATAAGCTAAAAAAATATAAAAAGGAACTGAGATATTTGGTGAAAAAAGGTCCGTCATTAAAACAAAAGAAAAAACGAATAATTATACAAAAAGGTGGTTTTCTTACTGCTTTGCTTGCACCTATTATTGGAGATATACTATCTAGTTTAATTAAATAATTATGCAAAACGCACAAAAACTTATTTTAATCGCACCAGAAAAATTACATCATTATCAAACGATATCTAATCTTGATGATGAAATGAAAGAAATTTTAAATAATAAAAGTTTAAATGCAGAAGAAAAATGGACAAAATATAGAGAAGTCTTACAAAAATATTTAAATATAATTCAAAAACCGGCAGCAGTTACAACAACAGCAACAGCTACTACTACCACTACTATGGAGGAAGAAGAAGAGGAGGATGATGAGGAGGAGGATGATGATGAAATAATATCTACTCTCCCTGAAATTTGTAAACGTAAAGCAAGACCTTTATTACGTAAATTGAAACAAAATCCAAATATTCAATGGGACGATAATGGAAATGTGAATATTAATAATAAATTAATTTCAGGTGCAAATATACTGGATTTGATATCCGATTTTGTTAGATGTCGTAAGAAAAATATTTCAGTTGCTGGCTGGAAACCTTTTGCTACATTATTAGCAAAAGCCAATATACCCTTAGAGTACATTGGTAATCCTCAACGAATAGATTATATTAGAAAACTAACAGAAGACGAAGAAGACGAAGAGGATGGTCCTCCACCCCGTAAACGCAAATGGTGTACTTATAAGCAATAATAATAATATTCTATTGTAATCTATTGATATTTTAAGTATATAGAAAGAAAGAAAGATGAATGAGCCCTACCTCAATTATTACATATATCAAGCAGGAGGTAATTATAACGTGTATAGAGGTACAGCATATCAAGAAGGTTATGGCATTGGTAGTTTTCTAGGAGGTTTATTTCGTACTGTATTTCCTTTATTAAAACAAGGTGCAAAAACTGTTGGTAAAGAATTGATACGTACAGGTATTAATGTAGCAGGAGATGTACTAGATAATAATAGACCTATTGAAGAGTCTTTGCATGATCGATGGCAAGAAGCTAAAACAAATTTAAAAAATAAAGCTCAAAATAAATTAAATCAAGTGTTGGAAGGATCTGGAAGAAGAAAAAGAAAGTTCATTTTAGTGGTGGTGGTGGTGTGAAACGGATAAAAAGATCCAAAGATATTTTTGATTGATTGATTGATTATGGAGCAAAGTGATAGTTTTTATCTCACACTTCCTAGCAATAGTTCTACGGAATATTTTCCTCAAAATACTCTTGCTTGTTATACTACTAAATTATATCAACCTATTGTACTGGAGAAGGGAGTGTGGGAAACAGCTGTTGTTGAAGTACATTATACAAGTTCATTTCAGAATGTTTCAAAATATACAAATAATATTTATTATCGTCTCATGAATACAAAAAACTGGAACATAACTCAAATCTTACCAGGCCACTATTATCATGTTGATGATATTCTATCTCAAATTAATCATAAAAGTGATATATTAAATTTACAATTAAAAGTCAAAGCATCAGTGAAACGAATTGAGGTTAATAGAGTAATAAAAGTTCAAGAGAAGCATATAGAAGTACGTCTATCTCCTGAACTAGCCAGAATACTAGGCTTTGATCACATACAACAAGAAGATATTGCAGTTGTTCATCATGCTCGTTATCCACCTGATTTACAAAAAGCGCTACCTACACTTATGTATATTTACAGTGATATTGTAGAACCACAAATGGTGGGTGACACCGTAGCTCCATTGTTACGTATTATAAATACAAATATTACAGAGCATGGTATTAATAATGTACATATTTTTGATAATCCTCATTATGTCACCGTGCAACGTAAACAATTTGATCAAATTATTATTAATTTAAGAGATAGTACAGGTAATCCACTTCCTTTCCAATATGGCAGTGTATGTGTAAAATTACATTTTCGTAGACGTAATATGGTATTGTAAATTTTACCATGTGTGAATATTAATAGTAAGAAACGAAAATGCAATGTGAGTGTATGAAATCAGAATTAGATTTATTTGCTGGTTTACCCACTCAAACCAGTATTATAGGTAATAAAATAGTTCCATATAAGCCTGTGGCTTCAATAGCTGATAATGCACCAATAGAATTTGTAGTCCCCGGTCATGGGGATGACTATATTGACTTACCGCACACAATGTTATATGTTAAAGGTAAAATTACTAAATCAGATGGTTCTAATTTAACTTCTGCCGATAAGAAAATCGGCCCTGTAAATGATTTTCTCAATGCAATGTTCAGTGAAGTGCAATTATATTTAAATAATCAAATTATTTCCTACTCTTCACATACATATCCATATCGATCGTATATTGAAAAACTACTAAATTATAATGCTGAAGCTAAAACAACGCATCTTCAAACATCAATGTGGTTTAAAGATACTGCAGGGCATATGGACAGTGTGGCCGATGCTAATGTAGGATTTAAACAACGTTTTCTTCTCACTGCTTTAAGTCAGTCATTTGAATTATTGGGTTATATTCATGCTGATATTTTCAATCAGGAGAAATTTTTACTGAATGGTGTACAATTGCGTATTAAACTAATTCCAGCTAAACCTACATTTTGTCTAATGGGTGACGCAGATGCTGATGGAAAAGTTGTAATTACAGATGCAACATTGCTTGTGAAAAAGGTTGATGTATCACCAGCAGTTAAAATAGCACAAAATAAAGTGTTACAAAATCCTAAATTTAGAATAAAATATCCTCTAACAAAAGTGCAGGTGAAGACAGAAACTCTGCCACAAGGAATTATGGATAGTACACTTCCAGTACTGTTTTCAGGCATAGTGCCTAAACGTATTATTATTGGTTTTGTTACTAATACTGCTTTCAATGGTACTTATCAAACAAATCCATTCAATTTTCAACATTTTAGTATGTCATTTTTTACATTGTATGTTGATGGAAATCCAATGCCCTTCAAACCTTTACAGCCAGATTTTGATAATAAGCTATATGTACAAGCATATTCTACGTTATTTACAGGTTCAGGTATTTATTATTCTAATCAAGGTAATAATATTTCACTCGCTGAATATCCTAATGGTTATACTCTACTGGTGTTTGATTTAACTCCTGATTCAAGCGCAAGTGCTGCATTTCATACTAGTCCGCAACGGCAAGGAAGTGTACGTTTAGAGGTTCATTTTAAAGAAGCACTGCCATCTCCTGTAACAACCATTATTTATGGTGAATTCTCTTCAGAATTAGAAATTGATTTCCAGAGAAAAATATATATTAATTAAAGAAAAAATGTTAAATACAATTGAGCTTTATGAAGCATTACAACAAAATTTGCCTAAAGATCATTTTATTGGTGTGTATGCTGCTGATGAGTTACCTTTGTTTATTCATACATTTCCAGCCGCCATAATTATAAATACTGATTCTAGTGATAAGTCTGGTGAACATTGGGTTGCTGTTTATATATCTAATATGTGTGTGGGAGAGTATTTCGATAGCTATGGTATACCTCCCTATATACAACATCATATAAGGTTTTTAAAACGAAACTGTTTGTATTATACATGGAATAATAGACGTATTCAAGGTGATTTATCTCAATTTTGTGGACATTACTGTTTCCTATATCTAGCATGTCGTGCATCTGGGTATTCGATGCAGGATTTTTTAAACAAATTCTCACTCACTACTATTGATGCTAATGATATTATGCTTTATTCATTTATGAGAGTATGATGATGTTATTTTTTAAACTCCGCCATTGTCGGTCCCAAGCCCTGGATGAGAAAGGAGGAGGGTTGGGGGTGTTGCTACCCCCGTAAAATAAAATAATCTCTGCTATGGTAAAATAAGGGTGGAATGCTCTGCTATGTGTTCGTAGTCTTATGTTCGAATAGGGGTTGGAAAATATGTTACGTAGTCTTATGCTCTGCTGCGTGTTCGGTATTCTCTGCTATGTTCAAATAGGGGTTGAAAAACGAGTCTTATGTGTTATCTCCGTGTTATCTGCTCTTCTGTGTGTTCATAGTCTCAGTGTAATTTCTGTTATCTTAAAATAGGGGTTGGAAAATATGCTCATAAAAGAGAATGAATACATCCCTAAAATGGAGGTGGTTGTGTTTGTTATCTGCTCTGCTGTATGTTACATAGTCTTATGCTAAGGGATTGAAAACGAATACACCTCTTCTATGTGTTCGTAGTCTCTGTGTAATTTCTGCAATGTTAAAATAAGGGTTGAAAAAATATGCTCATAAAAGGGAACGAGTTCACCCCCTAAAAAGTGCTCATAAAAGGGAACAAATTCACCCCGGTCGTAAATAGTCTCAGTGTAATTTCTGCTATGTTAAAATAAGGGTTGAAAAATATGCTCATAAAAGGGAACGAGTTCACCCCCCTAAAATGTGCTCGTAAAAGGGAACGAATACACCCCCTAAAATGTGGTCATAAAAGGGAACAAATTCACCCCTAAAATGGAGGTCGTAAAAGACCGTGGGTTGACGGTTCACGATGCTCGATTTCTCGTATCCTCCCTGTGTCTTCCGGCATAGTGTGTCAGGCGGCACTGGGAAACTCGTTGTCTGCTTCAGGCGGGACTGAGAAAGTGGGTAGAGGGTCAGTGGCGCAGAACCGCTATTTTATTACTACTAGCGGTTTATGCCAACGATTCAGCATCTCAATATAACATGATTATCAACAATACTCTACCAAAACCAGAAGTCAGGACCGGCCTTAAGCCGATTGGACCAATTGCTCCCAATAGGGCCCCGCGCTAGTGCCGTCTACACTGCTGTCCAGTCTAAAGTACTCTCCAGTGCCGTTTTAACAGCATATTAGCTCCCAGAGCAAACAAGTGTGTTGTGATCTCTATGACTAAATTTTGCTTCTAATACATGTAATTAACACATGCCATTCTGCTCGTGGGGACCCCAATGCTTGCGGGGCTCCTGGCCAAGTAGGTATGGCAGCGTTACGATGGCTCTTCTACTCTCGGTTGTCAAGTACACACAACAACATATTGCAATACAAGCATTCCATGGACTCCACAAGGGAGGGTATGTCCTCTCCGTAACAAGTAAATGAATTGTTTGTATTAAGTTTCCGGACATAAGCAAAAATTTTCTGAATTTAATGCTGCAGTAGTTTCTTTATTTTTTAAGTTCACATTTTCTGTTATAAATATAGATATTATGTCAAGTGAGTATTCTGCACACCCCAACATCCCTAACACTCCCCCAAATTTCCTTGCACACACCTCTGGGCGTAAAAATATTGTTTTCTTTGAGTGTGTGTAAAAATGTATATCATTATTCTGAGTGCACACCCTCTTTTATTTTGAACACCCCACTAAGTAAAAGTTCCTGGAGTTCTTACTGATTGTCATTTGATACTACCGCGAATATCGAGATGGTATTAAATAAATCAGCTCAGTGTGACTTCTTTGCATATCCTTTCTCTTATTATAGCTAGGGTCAGAGTTGGAGTCGGTCAGTGGGTCGGTGGGTCAGTGGGTCAAGTGGGTCAAGTTTTCTGAGTGGGTCAGTGGGTCGTGGGTCAACGGCATGTGACCCACTGTGACCCACCGTGACCCACTGCGACCCACCACCCACCATGACCCACTGTGACCCACCACCCACCGTGACCCACTGCGACCCACCGACTCAGTATGATTTACCGATCCTCTCTGCTCACTGCATTGTAGACAGTATCTTCTGAGGACTGGTAAATTTATCTTCGTTTTACATCCAAAACCTTCATTTCCCTTCCTTTTCCACTTGTTTCTGTCTACTTACCTGAGGTGAGTATATCTAACCAAGTGAAAAAAGAACTTCAGGCGCTTTTGGATATTGATATTTTTAATTGTAATAATAACAATAAGACTTATACTACTACTTGGCTTTCGAGATCTGTGAGTTTTTAGAGAAGCTAACTACTGGAAATAATACATTTTTGAATCACTGTAATATATAAATTATTATATAAAATATTGAATGTAACTATGTGTGCCTGATCATCACGCTCAAATTGCAAAGTCAAATGAAATTACTTTTGGTATATAGTTAGGCCTTAATCCAAATTGGGATGTTATATTGCTTTTATTAGAATGCATATCCTATGGAGGTAGTGAGGATCCGAATTTTTGCGGAAAAAAATGAGTATCTCGCAAGCCGTTAAACTTACGGAGCTAAAATTCAGTGTATTAACTCTTTATTGAAAATAAACAGAATGTGTCCTAGCATTTTTTAAAATTCTCCTTTATGTGTGTGGGGGGGGGGGGGACTTTCTATATATGGAAAATTGGTAGTGAGTTGGTTTGTAAAAATGATCGAAAACGATCGATGTTATTTAAGAAAAAAAAATCAGAAACAAAAAATTACAGTGCTTGGCTTCATATATCCATTGCTTTCTACTATAATTATTGCTGATGCTTATGTTTATTACATGCAGCGCTTACAGCACAGGGCAATCAACCCAAAAACTTGTGACTAAAATAGGCATAAAATTTGTACTGTAAGCTTAATTACCCGGAAATTTGAAGTTTGGATTATACGCATAATTATATGGAAAATTTTACACTTTTTTCCCTTTACGTTGGTCTACTTACCTTGATTTGGAACTTTCAAATTTCACCCTTTTTTCACTGAAAAGTATTGATAATTCAAAAGGAAAGGATTATGCTATGATAATTTAATTGAAATTCATCGTAATTTGGCACATGGCAAACAGCACTGTGGTAATTGAAGTTGAAGAAGGAGGGAAATTCCCATTCACCTCTGAACACTTTCCAGGAACCACGTTCTCTTTCGCTTTCTAGACGGGAGAGGGAACTTCGTAATGGCATCAAACCTTCATGTGTAATTACAAAAATTAAATTTATAAACAAATAAGAAATCTTCAGTTCATCAGGCTTTAATTGATAATTTATTCACAAGATTCCCTATCGAAGGCGTGGTAGGTGAAGTTTCTGTTCTCCATGAGTCGACATTGCCAACTGACATGGTCGATATGGAAAAGATGTTGTATGGTGATAGAGAGATGATACTTCTTGCTGAGTATTTCAAAACTGACCAAGGAAAATCGTTATCAGACTTAAGTCTAACAAGCAGATTGTCGATGAGGAGTTGCAGAAATCGGGTAGAAGTATTATCAATTTCCACGACAGAATGCAATGGGACTTCCCCTTATGAATTTGCAGATGACTGATTAGAAATAGACTAATGCTCAAACATTGTCTAACTTGTTGTTCATCAATGTTAATGGCCCACCGCTAGACAAGCTATTTATTTCTTGGCTGAAGGATGGACACCATTCCGCTGCGGATGATTTACCACGAAAATGTTACCAACGGGAAATAAACCCGATTTCAGGTTTGTTTTAAAGTGGAAAATTACGAGCTATAGAAAATGTATAGGCCTCCTTGTATTACTAATGGCTTATTTGTGCTATTCAACTTTGTACCTATTTTTTAGTAAGTCTCTTCTTTGCTTTAGGTAAACTACCTCGAATAAATATTCATAATAATTGCAATTATGCATATTTGTAACTTAAATTTAACGTGGTGTTTAGTGATTACACAAATTACAATTATGAGCATACTTTATGGAGATGCTCTCACATAGGGTACCCGAGCACCTTTATACACTATGAAAAACTGATTTTTCAAGTCTTTTATGAGAAAAATACTGTGAACTGAGAAACCATAACCTTTTCCATACTGTACAGGGGTATTTTCCTGCGAATAGAAGTTTCTTTTGGAATGCGATGAGAAATTAACACTTGCAAGAATACTCACTTAGTGCAAGTATATTTTACGCACACACTAATTTCCCCTCACCTCGAACTGTTTCAATTTCCTCACTGACAAACACTTTACCATTTTATATCATAAAGATCAGATCCACCGTTATTCTGACAGAGCGGTGCTTGAGCGATTGACTAGAAATTCAAACTCCGATTAGTGACAATTTCACAGTCATGTTTTATTACAAGTGTAAACTCTTTAGTCAGTACAGAAGAGGCCGTGAATCGTGTTCAGAGTTGATGACGATGGATTTTGGTTAGTCAGAATAGGTCACAGTGGATGAGAGTGGTTCATGGTTGGTGGTGGGTCAGAGTGGGTCACCGTGGGTGGTGGGTCACAGTGGGTCACCTTGGGTGGTGGGTCAGAGTGGGTCATGGTGGGTCGTGGGTCAGAGTGGGTCATGGTGGGTGGTGGGTCAGTGGGTCGTGGGTCACGGTGGGTGGTGGGTCAGTGGCTCGTGGGTCAAGTTTCCATTGACCCACGCCAACTCTGGCTAGGGTCTATATTAAAAATGCAAAACCAAAGGACAAACGTTGCCCTCACCTGCGAAAAGTCCCTTGGATTTATTTTTAAAAATCAAGTCAGGAGAAGTACTGCGTACTGAATAGGTGGCTGCTTATGAATTTTGTCTTCTAACTCGAATAATCCAATGGAAAATAGGTCATCCATCTTTCATCTGTTCCTTAAGGTTTGTGATCACCATTTAAGTTTGTCTGCAGCTGATAACGATTTGAAGCTGATTATACCGTACCTTTCATAAGTAGTTACATACGATGTTCTCACTAGCGTACATTAAGCTTTCTTCACTTGAATTCTTTTCTTTTTTTCTAAAAAAAAATACAGCTGTTAAGAAATCTTTGCATCAACGAATTCATATCAATGTAGATTTCATTATGTCTTACAAATATAAACTTACGGAAACATACACTTCACCATTATATTTCTCGTAAAATTCTAGCCCAAATTGATATATTACATGACTCCCTTCCTATTTAAAAAGTCGAGCAAGATACAAGATGGCCGACTTCAAGATGGCGGCCATGATAAGCATACCCTCAAATTGATGTCTATTTCCTCCCAATGTTGGTTAATGTGTTTCTGTTTTTCATGCATTTACTTGTTTTAAAAAAATAAAATGAAATTCTTAAATTTGAAATACATTGTTATGGCTTATTCTTAACAATCAGGTTTTTGGCCACTGTGGCCGTTTATATAGACGGAAGCACTTTATATTTTGCTTACGCTCGTTTCTTGATATTCCACATTTCTCTGTCAAGATTGGTCAAGAAACTAGATTTCGACATTGATAGGTTTACTTGTAAGGGAAGAAAACTATGAAATATTGGTACAGAATCATCTTGAAAAATTGCGAGACACAAGGGTGAAATATGTATTTTAAAATTCATTTACTGTCTGCATTTCCATTTGAGTTATTTTTCTGAAAAATTAGCTGCTAAAACAATGAAGAGAGTGAGCGTTGTCACCAGAACAGATGGAGAAACGTTAGAATGGGAAATAGGTTTCACCACTAGACCAGCAAGGAAAGCGCAATATTATATATATATATATATATATATATATATATATATATATATATATATATATATATATATATATATAGCTCTACAGACCTAGGTGCAAGTCAATTGTAAATCTGGGGCCCCGCAAAATGTTTCCAATTGGGCCCCGCACCACCTAAGGCCGGCCCTGCCAGAAGTAGTTCAAATTTACTATTACTTCCGATAGAACAAAAACGTTAACGGATATGGAGATGCTGTTTTATACAATAGATTCAGCTTCTCACGAATAGTGTCTGTCTCCTCCATTAACCAACTATTAAACTGGAAGTGGTTCTAATTAACCATTTCCGGTTTCAACGTTCATCGCAAGAGAAAAAGTATAGTAGAAAGTAAAAAACGGTGTTCTGCAATTGAGTCAGGGCCTCCAAGACAATGTATCATCACAACCCGGAATACTGCTAAAACCGGAAGTTGAAATTTACTTTTAGATCCGGTTTCAATACTGATTTACACAGAGCAAAAACGGTCAGAAATCGATATGTAGATTTTTTCAATTGTTTCAGCTTACCAGGAATAGGTTCAATCTTTTCCGTTAACTTTCGGTTCAAAGCGGAAGTGTTTCAGATTTATAATTTCCGATTTCAACTTTCGTCGCATTGAACAAAAACAGTGAGATATAGCGAGTAATGGCTTTTTGGTATGGATTCCGGTTCTGAAAAACAGGTTGTATCTTAAATCTTATTACTCCTTCTACTACTTCTACTCCTTCTACTACTTGAGTTACTACTTCAAATATACGTATTGAATTCCCATAGGGGGCGCGGTGGCTCAGTGGTAGAGCGTTCACGTTCGATGGTTGGGGTCCCTGGTTCGATCCCAGCTCGCGCCGTGTGGACTTTGTGGTGGACAAACACCGTGCTCGTGAGTTTTTCGGGGTTCTCCCGTTTCCTCCCACTTTCTTCATTCCACCATTTCACTCGTTTCTCATTATCACTGTCTCCTTTAGCCTAACCGGCATAACCGTGGGACGTTAAACTTAAGGATTTCATTTCATTTCATTTTTGAATTCTCATAGGTTGGTAGTCTATCGAAGGGGCACAGTGAATACGAAATTCTCTTACTTATTAGTTTCGTTACTATTGTTATATTTGATCTATTTCTAATTTATATATTTACTATTAATAATATTGGGTGAGAATGGTGTGATAGGCCGCTAGCTCTGATTTTAATTTTTTGTTAGTTTAATTATATATTTACTATTTATTCATTAATATATAATTAAGTTTTCATTACTTTTAAAAACGTGCAATGTGTTTGGATTTGTATTTGTTTATTAGAAACTTGAAGTCTGTCCTTTTAATATTACGAGAAAGTTATGTCGTTTACATTACATGAACAAATGGTGATTTACTTAGATATTCCGTATCTGCTACAATTAATTAAACGAGACATTATTGAAGACAATTTCGCCACTGCCGATGTGATTTCTCAGTTGTAAAACTCTGGAGTCTCCACTGGATGAGGGATGCTGAAAATTACGGAAAAGTATTTGGTATTCATGGCTATGTTTGTACAGAGAGAATGTATGCCATCCACTTACGCGATTTCAATACAAAGGAGCAATTCCAGAGTGATAGAAATTTCTCCTAATTACAAGATTCCTTATTTATGTGATAGATGAATATACCTGTAATGCTATTTGAAGTTTAATGTTCCTTTTCTGCTACAGCTATTATGAGATTGTAAACCTACAGCTTAAAGTACGATTTGAGTTGCATGTACAGGGTCCACCAGAAGAGAAAGCAATGTTTAAAGTTTATATTTCAAAAATTAAATTATTTTAAAAGTTGTGCGTATGGAATGCGTAAGGGTATTAATTGGTATTCATGTTACATGTGACGAACAAAACAAGTCTTGAATACAATGTCCAGCAGTTGGCAACAATCTCTACACATTTCTAGAACCGGTTACAAATTATCGATTACTGTACATTTGAAGGGGATCTTCTCTATATGTCTTTGGATTGTTTGTTTCGGTAGTGGTACATCCCTTGATGGTAGGGGGCTAAACATTTAACTTTATAAACATATGTAAAAGGAAATAGTCACGAGCGAAAATATCCATGGATCGCGCAGGCCAAGACAAGTACCATATTTTGAGATGATGTGATTGGAAACACTCCTGACACCGTCTGTGAATATTTAACCTCGTTTTGTTGAAGCCATATTTCCCCGCTAATTTTAGAGAAAGGTGTCTCCTGTGACTTCAAGAATGTATTTAACATCGCTATATAATTCTCGTTGTTATCTTCAAAGATGTACCGACAATAATCCCTAAGTAAGAAATAGGTATAACATTACACTCTTACTTTTTCACTAAATAAGGGTCCTTGATAAAGTTCCTCAGGTTAATCTTGCACCAGTACCGAATATTTTGCTTATTCACGTATATCGATAAGTGAAAACGGGCCTCTTGTTATGAATAGGATCTGTTTCCCCCCAACATTTGTAGTAATATTTGGCAATATTTGACTGTTTACATAATTCTTGGTTAATACATGCACCTGCATTCCATCCTTACACTTTATAGGGATGTGATTCCGTAATTACGAATGCGTCTTTCACTTGCGGCGTATATTTCAATGTATGTAGCTTGACGAGTTCAAGAGCATTGCAGACTGTGCTGGTTGGCTTGTCTCATTGCAATAATGTTCTTAGGTATCCTGAGACTTTTCCAATAGTGCGGACTCTATTTCTTTGATATCGGTTGTATGATCTGCAGGAACTGGATTGTCGTGGTGAAATGCGAACTGTTGAGCTTGAGTTGAATTGTCATTCCTGTGATATATATATTAATAACCGCCCCTTTCCGCATTCCGACTTAATGTTTTTGGATTATAATGCAATGTCAGTGATCTAAGCTTCCCACATACACACTTGTACAATACCTAACTACAATTGCGCCAATTTAGAAATCTCGACTGAACAACTCCGGAAATTATAAATGGATATTTTGGAATCCTGATTGAGAGCTTCCTTACGAATTGAGTTTTTTTTGTACGATATATATGGTGGATATTGATAACAAATCTAAAGTAATTTTGCATGGATATGGTTGGTTAGTGGTGACATGGTGACTTAGTGGTAGATCCTCATCTCTGACGCTAGGAGTTCCTGGTTCAATCTCAGACCATATGAGTTTGTGGTGGACATCTGTTCGTAGGTTTTCTGGCGATCCTTCTGTTTCTTCCAATATCCTCGTTTCACCAATTCTTTCATAATCATCCATTTTCATGGAATCGTCTGTCTTCCTTAGCCTACAGAGCGTAACGCTGGACGTAAAACTAAAATAATACTTATTGTACTCACTTTTAATTTATGATGTAGTTAAATGATACTTAAAATTTATTTTACAAAATCCATAAAATTTAGTAAATAATACGGTAATATTACACCTTATTTTAACATCTTATTAAACTTATACAGGTAGCAAATATTCTCTAGAAATATGATTAGAATTCCTTATGAGAACGAACTTAACGCAAGTATAATATAAGGTGTACATAAATTATTTTACTTCAACTGTACTAGTTCAGTTACCATACGGTACTGCTGCTGATTTTCAGTACTAGCTACTATCACCTTCTTCTGAGCTAAGTACCTAGAAGTAGTGAAATTTTTTTTAGATAGGTTAGAAATTTAAAGGATTTTCTATTAAAATGTTTATATATACTCTTATTCAAGCTCTAAAATCTTGATGTCAGTTTTTATTGCGAATACGCGTCCATGTTGACAATGAAAGTTAGAAATGTCGTGTATCTTTCTTTGCTCCTTCCGGTACCTAATAATCACTGGTTAAGCGTAATACATGTGTGTAAAGACTCATAACTATGTTTAATATATGAATTACTGGCTTTGTAAATTATGAAGAATTTAATTTCTTAGTTGAGTTGATACAAATAACCGCTAATCACGTTTTACATAGCACATGAAACATTTTGTTTGAAAAACTGTAAAAGTGTTTATTTTTATATATTTATTTCCAATGAATATATCATATACACTAGAAGTGTGTTGTTAATTAACATTAAATAATTATTAGTGTAGTCATTCACGAATAAATGTACAACATTTTTTTATGCATTTCTTGTTGATTATTTGTGTGTTTTGTCTCAATTTGTTGTGGAATTGTAAGTAATATAATATAGTGCAATTTGAATGAATTTGAAGACGTATAGCATACTTTTACTACTTTTCTTTATTTGACTGGTAGCGTTCGAATTTGTGCTTATAAACAATAGACTAAATCAGTAAATAGCTTAATGCTCAACCAACTAATTCTTTAATGTGCAAATGCTTAGAATAACAGCAGTGATTTATGATAACTTCTTGATTTATACTGAGTGTATATGTAAGTCAAATCAACTCTTATGTCGAAGTGATGTAAATGTCAATTGCGATTTCACTGCTATTCCATAACGTAACAAGTATAAGTACACGGATTTTCTTTTAATTGTTATCATTTTTCATCATTTAATTCAATATGTTTCAGTAAATGATGTATTGTTGATAGAATGAATATTAACTATGAGTATTGTCAGTTATGGATAGAATAATAGGCAAGTCTGATCAGGGTTTGCCCAAGTGGGCCGAGCCCGAAAAAACCCAACGGTTTTTTTCGGTTTGGACCCACCTGAAAAAACCCGCATTAAACCCACCTGGGTTTTTGAGCTTTTTGTTAGTATATTATAGGTACAACTAAGGTGATCACATTTGAAGTTGTTTTTATCAGATTTTGAACTTTCTTTGGGCGCATTAAATGCTTTCACTTTAAGATAAACAACAACATTCTACATAAGACCTTTATTAAGTTCTGAATAAACTAAATGAATGAATAAAAAAACTCCCCTTAGCTTGAGATAATTATAGAATAAATTAATGTGTGGATTATCCTTATAGCCTATTTGAAGTAGAAAAATACTTTCCGTGAATAGTGTGCTTGCTGACTCGGCGCCGCCGAGAGACGTTATCCCTCATACGTTGACGGGTTTAAGGTCATAGGTACCGGTACTAACAGTAAATATGTAAATACATTAGTAAAACTATTTGTATTTTTTGTTACCTTTGGTGGTAACAAAAGTATTCAGTAAAATTTGGTTTTCCAACAACAGTCATTTGTTGCTACCCTTCAAATAAGCATTCTGTAGAATCAACACCAGCAATAGCGTAAAAATTCTTGTCAAAATTAAGAAGCTTAATGCTCGGAGCTCCCAAGACTACGTAACGCTTACTACTTCAAGTGCTGAATTCAAACTTCAGTATTAATGGAAGTTTCGACGTACAGTAAAGCAAGCTGCATTTTCAGGGAAAACCTGTCGTGAAAAAGTGTTGGGGAAATTCCCCCAATTGAATGCGCAAAGCATCGGAAGTTAATACTTCAACAATAAAACTATTTATTTTACGCTGGAAGATATTTAATTTCATTTATTACAATTTGAAACATTTACTTTATAAAATATGAATTATAGGCCTATCTTTGTTAGTTGTTATAAATTAATTTTCGGAAAAGAATAGGGTTGGTTTTTCACCGGCCTGGCCGGAAATATTGTTGTTATTTTGATTAAAGCCGGTTACCGCTGCAAATTTCTTGCCAGCCCATTTATGACCGTTTTTTTAAAACTTCTATCTAGTGCAAAATATAGATATAAAAAGTAGCTTTCATTCTGTAAACCCAAAACTCACCTTCCACCATCTATCAACGATTAGTATGTTTTGTTCATCTGCTTACATAATTTTGAAGAGATGACAAGGGCTATATCACGGAAAATTTGAAATTTATCTGTAAGGAACTTTATACATTTATTGAGAGTAAAAAAAGGACTTCTTAAAGCAATTTCCTGTAGCTGAAGTGTAAGTTCAAAGAATAAATTTCATTTTTCAAATGCAAAATTGTCACGTAAAGATTAATTTATTCATTTGTTTCGATAATTTTAAAGAAGTGGTGATAAATACAAAAAAATTATCAATGCTGATTTCAATTTCTCATTTATAGTAAGGATGGCCAATTCTGGAATTCGGAAAGATTTCTGAATTCCGGAATTTGCCGAAATCCGGAAAGTGAAATTTCCGAAATCCGGAAAATTTTGACCATCCCTAGTTTATAGCATTAAGCTTATTAGTGAATGTACTAAGGATATGCAGAATACAGGTGCTAATGCACTTTTGTTCACGATAGTATTTTCCTTCCCATGGTGGGGGGGGGGTCCGAACAGAGATACGTCACACTTAGACCTATATCATAGGGAATTTTGAGGGATTGCCGATTTTTCTACTTTCCACAGTTGGCAACACTAGAAAAGAACAGTCTTGCAACAAGTGCTCTGGAAATTCCCGTAATTGAACGCACAAAGCATAGAAAGTGAACTTCAACAATAAAACCATTTATTTTACATTGAAAAATATTTATTTCACATAAGACATTTTGATCAATTATGTCTTTGTTTCTAATTAATATAGCTATTTGGTATCCATATTTCGCGAACGTGAGTCTCCTGGGCTGATGATCTACATTTGTTTGTCTGCCTGTACTACACTGTGTTCAACTTTCTTTCTTTTTCTTTTTTTTTTATTTTAGGATACAAACTGGAGACACTCTAAATTTTCTGCATAAATTTTGGCGGCATACCAACGTAAAATAAAAAAAAAATGACTCTTTCTAAAAAAACCGGATATCCACGCTACAAAGGGCAGTTTTCGGTCTTTTAAATTGAAATTTTCAGAATGGAAGCACGAGAAAATATATTTTGGCGGCATAAAATTTCAAAATAGCGTGTATCCATGCTATAGGGTGCAATTTTCGGACTTTTTAAGTTCAAATTTTGAGGGTAGACGCACGAGACATTCTAGATTTGCTGTATAGATTTTTTCGGCTATCCAATAAAAGATTTCAAAATGGCGGCCATGTTTTCAAAACAGCAGTTAATAGAAAAATGTTGCAAGTTGTGACAATGACAATCTTGAAATGTAAATCATATTTTAACATTTTCACCCCAAAGACATTGAAATATTTCGAGAAAACCCAATTAAAACCGAAAAAACACACATGGGCCCAGGTGGGTTGGATTTTTCAAAAATACCCGGGTTTTTTCAAACCCTGAGTCTGATATTAAAGTTTGCTAGGTTTCTGAATTTGTCCAGAAACTTCGCGTTAAAACAAAATTCCGAGATAGCTCCTAACTTAGATTTTTTCTATTCATTCAGTACAGTAGACTTCCAATAATCCGGCATGTTTGAGACCTGGTCAACATGCCGCGGTTCTACACACTAAATCCTAGACTGAAAACTGCGAGCTATCACATGAAATTTGGCACCAAATATTGTTACCAGAAACGATAGGATAATAATTTCAACTCAAATAACCAAAACCTAATTTTAATTTTACATTTTAAAACACAGCGGACTGATACAGAATTACTGTAGGCCAATAGTTTGTATACTAACAAGATTTTCATTTAAAAGATTCTCTAGTGCCCTTTTTTTCTACAATCAATTTCCCTTTTTTCGAAAACATATTCCTTATAATATAAAAATAAATGAGTTCGGCATAATTATTGATTATTCTGCAAATTGATTTCTGTACCGTACTGATTCACAATAAATAACTCATCATTCTAGCAGTACGCACCGAATATTTCTAATTAGTTTTGAATCACGTCGAACGCGAGAGTTTGAGAATGTGGTCGTTTGATGTGACTCGTGTACGTGCATTTACAGCTAAAGGTAAAAACGAAAATCTCAATCATGCCGGTGGCGGACCATCGGGCATTCCGGACTAATGAAAGTCTATTGTAGTTAGTATTTATAGTATAAGTTAAAACGGAGTCAGGATTGCAAGCGAAAAAAAAAAAAACTTCATTTTGCAAGGCGAAACTACCAAGTTTGATTTTTCGTGTCTATGCAGTAGGGAATTATGGATAACGAGGATTGAGGCCAATCTTAGGTTTTCTTTTGTTCTTATTACTTCATTCTTATCATGCCAAAACAGCGATTTTTAATCTTTAAACTACAAGTGACCAGTGGATCAAAAGCTCTTATATCTCTTAAAGCTCTTGTACTCTTAGCTTTAACTTTTTGGATGATACTAGCATGTGAACATGACATTTCAGATATTGCATTAAATACTATTTAATGGTAATCTTTATATCCTTGTTGTGTGTGAATACGCTTGGCATCAAACAAAAGCAATGTGCTTGTTCAATGTTAAAATGGATAGTGTTCTAGAGGTCAGTATGGAAAACCCAAATTCTGTTCCTAGGAGTACAAATTATTCTGACTTAATATATAAGCTATAGGTCCATGTCGTATGTTGCCTTGCTTGTCAATTAACACTCAAATTTTAGAAAGTGGATAATACTGATTTTGTTTCTGAAGTAAGATATGCCTTTGTTTATTTATTTCTATTTCTTAAATCCGTGAAGTGTTAATATCCCTCGGTACCTTCCAGATAATATTGAAAAACATTGTACTATAATATTCGGTACATGCATTATTGTATTAAGCTGTTGAGTAAAATGTTTAGAACTGTATTTTCTGTCAAGTAAAGCTGTATTAATTTCCATTATTTCTATGGATTCTCTTTAATAAACTATTCTAACGTTTTTTCTTTTGGTTATATGTCCCTCTTCTATCTTCTCGCATAAAACATAGGTTAAATATACCCTTAAATTGTTGACATTCTGAATAAACATACAAGGTGTCTCAAAAGTCCTCTAACATGGGGTAACTGTTATTATCAGAGTTAAAACAATATGTAAGAGGGAAAACAGTCTCCAAACATGATGTTTCTAATCTAAAGCCAGCTCCCGCCAAGTGAACTTTGTGATGGACAAACACCGTGTGCATGGGCTTCCTCGGGGTTCTCCCGTTTCCTCCCTCTTTTTTCATTCCACCATTTCATTCATTATCACCGTCTCATTTAGCCTAGCTGGCATGACCGTGGGAAGTAAAGCTCAAAGATTTTTTTTCAATCTGGAACCAAGGAAGTTTTTAAATCGGACGAACCGCTTGTGCTGTACACTCTTTATGTGCCCAATGGTAAATGAAAATGCAATGTTGCAATTTACTTGGACTCTCAACATATGTGAATGAAGTTACTCTGAAATGAGAACTGACCATCGTCATGTTAACGTAAAAGAGAGTAACTAAATTCACTTCTGTTGCGGGTAAAGGTAAATGGCAACGTTGCATTTCATTTAACATTGAGCGCATAAAAAGTGTACATCCCAAACGGCTCGTCCGATTTAAAAAAAAAAGCCTTTACTTTAGATTGAAAACGTCATATTTGGAGACGATTTTCCCTCTTACATTTTGTTGTACGAGTTACCCTATGTCAGGGGACTTTGGAACACCCTATATATATATATATACTTATATGTGGATACAACAAAATATCACAGTTATTTCTTTGGAATGTTAATAATCTATGGCATTCAGCACTAGGAAATATGATTTTTCATTCTGTCTCTTTCAGCAACAAACTTCACACAGAACAGCACAAAATAATATCACATCATCCATGTTCACCGAAGTTTAAGTCAAAGCCCCAATTGTACATTAATCACTTGTGTTACTTACATGGAAAATGAAATGATAGCTAAATAATTGTACACATTAAATAAATGTAGTCTTGTTCAAAGTCCTGTGAATTACCGACTCTTCTTTGGAAAGCCCTGTACTCTAATCCAGGTTAGGATTTAGATTTCTGGACTTTCGGCATCTAAGGCCATTTCGTCCTTCACGTTTTGAGGGATGACGTCCCTCGGCGAGCACACAACCCGGGGAAAGGGAAAGAAGGAAACGACCTGGGACCTATAACTTAGGTACCACCCCGGCATTTGCCTGGTGTAAATGAGGAAGACCTCATTTAGGGTGGCTGGCCTGAAAAAGCGTTTTCCACTTTTTCGACCGAGTGCCCCCACCGGGAATAGAACCCGGGACTACTCTAATCCAGTGATTTCCAAGCAGTAGGATGCGCAGTCCCACAAAGCACGTCGCGAAGTTTTAGAATTGAACAATCAAGAAAGCACCATTTTCTAAAATTATAAAAAGATATGCTTTTCGTTAGTGGTCGAATCCGAGAGGGCTATGTTCTTTTAGGTGTCAGTGACTAACATTTTAAATCCTATCTAATGGGGAAGCGCTACATAGTTGTAATGGTACTCATGCAAAATTCTCAACGACCTGAAAACCCGGAAAGTTGAATTAGCTTTCTCGCAAAAAGTACTGGAAAAGTCCAAGAATTTCATGACAAGCTTAAAAATCTAGAATTTTTAGGGAAATTTTCTTTCTCAGAACTCATTTCTCTATTTGCCTTACCCGGCTATTTGGTATATTAGTATGGGATATTTTATAAAACAAATTAGTTTGTTTTGAAAAACTTCTCTACCTACACACACAGTATAGCTCTGAAAAACTGTAAATCGTGACCTTGAAAAGTCAGGAAATTAGTGCTCGCCAAGCAAGTGGGAACTCTCTCATTAAGAACACAAGATGCAATAGAATTTATGTACGAGGTGTGGGAGAAGATATTTCCTGCTGTTGGCCTAGCTTTGAAGAAACAATTGAATACTACAATGGAAGCAGTTAGTTGTTCCCGCAAGCGGAGTCTAATGGTGGGAGGTAAAGTGGTATTAGCCGTCCGTAACGCAATTATTGAAAATCATTTTAGCTTTTTAATCAACTTTGTTTTGCAATACGCTAACACGCAAAAAATCGATGTTTCGTCGCAGTAAAATTGAGTTTTGTTCCATTCCCATCCTTCATGTAATGTTTCAACAATTTTTTTTTTCGAGTCTTACTTGTTGATTGATTAAGGATTAGTGCGAATGTAGCATCGTGGCTATTTGTTCCCGTTCCAATCAACTCGATTCCTCCAAACACGGACTGACGCAAAATAGAAAATAGACAAGAATAAATAGAAGAAAATAACAATAAAGAATATAACAACAATGGACAATGTGGAACAATAATAACAAACAGGGTACATGAGGAACAAAAAATAAATATGCTATTTAATAAACCTTTCTTTCCAAACAGGAGTATTTCCTGCCAGTGTGAAGTTGGCCCCCCAAAAGTTTGGGCTACACGAGATATTTATTGGGCCAGAAAGTACTTCATTTGGGCTGTTTGTGCTAGCAACTTTTAGCTTTTGGGCTACTCTGGAAACAAAGTTACAGCCTCACAAAGTTTGAGGGGCCAACTTCACGTTAGCCCTCCAAGTGTTTGGGCCAGACGATATTTTTATTGGGCTGGGTAGTACTTCGTTTGGGCTGATTGGGTCAGCAACTTTTAGCGTTTGGACTATTATAGTTTCCGAAATATGGGCTATTAAACTTTTTGAAAAGTTATTTTCCTGCTTGTTTGTCGGTGCCAACTTCACTAATATGATATTTCTGACAAACATGTTTATTGGAATTTACAGTACCTTGTGTCGACTAGCAATTTAGGAAGTTTCAAGATTTGGGCTGTTTTCAAAACAGAATTAGAGCTTCACAAAGTTTGGGGGGCCAACTTCACGTTAGCCTCCCAAGTGTTTGGGCCAGACGAGATTTTTATTGGGCTGGGTAGTACTTCGTTAGGGCTGATTGGGTCAGCAACTTTTAGCGTTTGGGCTATTGCAGTTTCTGAAATATGGGCTATTAAACTTTTTGAAAAGTGATTTTCCTGCTTGTTTGTCGGTGCCAACTTCACTAATATGATATTTCTGACAAACATGTTTATTGGAATTTACAGTACCTTGTGTCGACTAGCAATTTAGGAAGTTTCAAGATTTGGGCTGTTTTCGAAACAGAATTAGAGCTTCACAAAGTTTGGGGGGCAACTTCACATTAGCTCCCAAGTGATTGGGCCAGACGAGATTTTTATTGGGCTGGATAGTACTTTGTTTGGACTGATTGGATCAGCAACTTTTAGCGTTTGGGCTATTACAGTTTCTGAAATATGGGCTATTAAACTTTTTGAAAAGTGATTTTCCTGCTTCTTTTGTCGGGGCCAACTTCACTAATGTGATATTTCTGACAAACATGTTTATTGGAATTTACAGTATTTTGTGTCGGCTAGCAGCTTAGGAAGTTTCAAGATTTGGGCTGTTTTCAAAACAGAATTAGAGCTTCACAAAGTTTGGGGGGCAACTTCACATTAGCCCCCAAGTGATTGAGCCAGACGAGATTTTTATTGGACTGGATAGTACTTTGTTTGGACTGATTGGATCAGCAACTTTTAGCGTTTGGGCTATTGCAGTTTCTGAAATATGGGCTATTAAACTTTTTGAAAAGTGATTTTCCTGCTTCTTCTGTCGGGGCCAACTTCACTAATGTGATATTTCTGACCAACATGTTTATTGGAATTTACAGTATTTTGTGTCGACTAGCAGTTTAGGAAGTTTCAAGATTTGGGCTGTTTTCGAAACAGAATTAGAGCTTCACAAAGTTTGGGGGGCAACTTCACATTAGCCCCCAAGTGATTGAGCCAGACGAGATTTTTATTGGACTGGATAGTACTTTGTTTGGACTGATTGGATCAGCAACTTTTAGCGTTTGGGCTATTGCAGTTTCTGAAATATGGGCTATTAAACTTTTTGAAAAGTAATTTTCCTGCTTCTTCTGTCGGGGCCAACTTCACTAATGTGATATTTCTGACCAACATGTTTATTGGAATTTACAGTATTTTGTGTCGGCTAGCAGTTTAGGAAGTTTCAAGATTTGAGCTGTTTTCGAAACAGAATTAGAGCTTCACAATGTTTGGGGGGCAACTTCGCATTAGCTCCCAAGTGATTGGGCCAGACGAGATTTTTATTGGGCTGGATAGTACTTCGTTTGGACTGATTGGATCAGCAACTTTAATAATAACAATAATAATTAACTAACTAACTCTATGGCCTATGAAACCCGGAGGTTCAATGCTGCCTTCACAAAAGCTCTCCACTGACTCCTATCCTTAGCTAACTGCATCCAGTTTCTACTTTGTATTCCTATCTCTGCGAGATCCATCTTAATATTGTCTTCCCATCTGCGCCTAGGTCTTCCTAATGGTCGTTTTCCGATTGGTTTTCCAGTCAAGATTTTGAAAGCGTTTCTACTTTCTTCCATTCTAGCTACATGACCTGCCCACCTAAGCCTCCTAGACTTGACGATCCTAACAATGTTGGGTAAACCGTATAAATTATGTAGTTCCTGGTTATGAAGTTTCCGCCATTCCCCATTCCCGTTCCCTTTACCTTCTAGTTTCCAAAGAAGAAAAGACGATAGAAATTATTTTCACATTCTTTGAATTATATCAACACGTGTAGAAATAGTGTGTGCTATGATTATCTAACATAACTATTAGTTTATTTTCTTATCTTTGTCTGAGAAATTGATTGCAAAGTGTGAGAGCAGAGAACTGCCGTCACATTTACTTTAAACCTTTCTTTATATTATCTTTAAAAGTTTAACAGGTGAGAGTTGTAAGTATTCGAAAACGATGCCGACATAACAGCGCAATCCACACATTTTGCGAATATCATTATGCAACGATCCCTTAAGTGTGTAAGGGCCGCGGTGGCTCAAGGGTAGAGCGTTCACCTCTGGTGCTTGGTGTCCCGGGTTCGATCCCAGCCCCCGCCAAGTAAACTTTGTGGTGGACAAACACCGTGTGCGTGGGTTTTCTCGGGGTTCTCCCGTTTCCTCCCACTTTCTTCATTCCACCATTTCATTCATTACTCATCATCACCGTCTCCTTTAGCCTAACCGGCATAACCGTGGGACATAAAACTCAAAGATTTCATTTCCTTAAGTGTGTAGGTCTTACAGAATCATGTACAGCGAGAAAAGTGAAAGAAAAGATTATTTTATTTGATAACACCTGCACGTGAAATAGAATATATCTAGTTGAAGGAAATGTTTCTTCATTTCTTTTGTTGTTTATTTGATTCAATTTTAACAGATATTGATTTAATTATGCTGGCATTATTTTCATTAGAACGGTTGAAAAAAAGTGAAAAAGAAAAACCACTTGGTTCGAGTAGTTTTTGCGTTGTCCACAATATGAGTTAGAACATGAACATATGTCTGAAATTAAGTTATTGTGTTTCTGTTATAAAAAATGAAAGTTCAATAGACTTCGTAATGTCAGTACCCCGTTTCCTGACGGTATTCCGGATTCAGCACTTAATAATGACTTAACATGGACAAATTCCAGAACAAATACTAGTTTAGACAATCTGAAGAATAACAAAGCTAGTACTATTTTAAAAATATAGTTATTATTTTTCTCTGCTTTCCCAAATCCAAGGCCGCGATGTTCAAGTGAACAACTTTCTCTGTACTCAAGAGGTTACTATATAAAATAAAACTGAATTTCTCATAAACTAATTTCTTTATTTCAAATAATGACAATGAGACAGAAATCTGTGTCTATTTCCTACGATTTCTATAACTTATTAAAAAGAAATATAATTTTTCAAAATAAATGAATAAAATGACTTAACAATAAATGTCCTTAGCTCCAACACATGAGAGAAATGCAGTCACCTGTGTGTGCGTTTATCACTTTTAAATTACGTATTTGCTTGATACATTTTCACTTTGCTTTGGAATGTGCATCGCCTTTATTTAACATTATATAATTTCTTTGGTTAGTAACTTTGTTTCAAGCTATCTAGGACATAGATTTGTTCATTTCTTTTGTGCATCTGAAGCAGAGCCATTCAATGCGTGTATGTATGAAGTGTACAATAATTTACATTATTTTTTGATTGTTTTCAGTGGCGTATTTACGATTTTGTTTCGGGGAAGGCTTTGCTAACTTTATTCCTGGAAATGTGAAAATTCTGCAAGATACCGGTATTTCATTTACTTTAATATAGTAAATAAGATTTCGGAGGGGGTTTAAGCCCGGAAGCCACCCCCTTAAATACGCCACTGATTGTTTTAATATGTGAATGACTAAAACTTGATCCAATATAGCCAGATCACAAAATGAACAAATTCTATTTTCTTTATGAATGTTCTTAAATTCGCTTTAAAACAGTTTTATAAACACTTTCGTTGTACGATGACTATTACGTAACTCTTGACGTGCTCCATATATACAAAATACATTATTTACAACTAGAATGTCATTTTTTCTGCTTAGCAATATATAATGGCTCTTTATCTAAAAGCATCACCCACTACTTCAAATATATCACAAATGGTCAATTTGCTCAGTCTCGAGTCTGGAGAGCCACACTGGATTCTTGCGTACAAAATAACTTTGTCATGAATGATGGAAACAACTACGTACAGAGACCTAACTAGAAAATCAGGTACTAACTTCCAAGAAGTACTAATGATTAAAAGTAGTATACGAAGGTGTGTTCACTATACATGTAGATATACGTGTATAACTGAAATAGTGATGGCAACTTTCACAGAACACTGACCATCTATAGAATCTTTTTCTGAGCAATCAGCAAAAACAAAACACTCGGTTAGACGGCGACTATCTTGCTGGGATCCACTTTCACCCTGAGAAACATGGTATCGTCTTTGATAAAATGCCTCTTCTTCAGCATTTCGTGAGAAACAAATCTGGGGAATCCGAAACCAAGGGAATCAGGTTCTTTGCTTGGTCGCTGGAAATTTTTCCACGTTGGATCAGGGATGAAACTTTCCACAATGTTGCAAGCCTGAAAATAAATTAATTTATTAAAAAAGATTCTCTCTCTTTCTTGTTACGATAAAACGCATAATTATAAGTCTGAAAAGGCCAACGTTTCACTTTCAGCGTAACGTATCATTTGTATCATAACGAACAAATTCACTAAACGCATAATGCAAATTTAATGTAAATCTAGCTGAAGTCAGACTTAACTAAATCTTTCAGTGAATTTGTTCGTTATGATACAAATGATATGTTACGTCGAAATGAAATACTTCGATTTTTCAACTACAACTTCTATTACAATAGCATTAAGCAACTTAGCGTGACATAGAAAGCACAAATAGAATATCTTGAGTTTTGTTTGCCAATTAAGACATCTCACAAGGATTCAATTTGATACCCAATATAGTTGATTTAGTAAGAGCATTAAAATATGCTCAAAATTATTATCAGGCCTATGACATAACACTATTTAAATAAAATGGGTAAAGATGGGACACAACTGAATATGAAAGAAAATTATATCCAGAAATTTGTTCTAAATATTATAACATGAACATGAAAAGAAAAATGGAAACTTGTAATTTCTTTCGCTGATTTACCATCAGACTGAAAGAGAAAAGGTAGGACAAGAGAAGCATTAAAGAAATTGATGAATGACGTCAGATCTTGGAACTATGATGGCCCCGTGAAGATTCGAATAAACTAAGCACTTACACTTCGTCCCTTGAATATGTTTTTCTTCATGTTCTGTTTATCTTTTATTTCGATTTTCATTTACCCACTTCGGAATTCTTTTGTTCTAAGCATATAGTGTCAACAAACCTATCATACAACAAAATTTAAAGAATGTAAGATATAAACTTTTGCGTATTGATACTAATAAAGGAGGAAACAATTTATTTTTTTTTCTCTTTATTTTACACACCAAATGAACTATAGGTGCAAATTCTAATACAAAGAGTGAAAATCTAGCTGAAAAGGTGACTGACTGGACCGAGACTCGAACCCGGAACCTCCGGCATACAATGCCAATTCATTAGCTACTACACCACCCAGTCCGCTTCCCAGAATAGCCACTAACACAAAGAGTGAAAAGGTGACTGACTGGACCAGGACTCGAATCCGTAGCCTCCAGCATATCGTGCCGATGCGTTAATCACTACCAGGTTCGGAGTCCCGGGTTTGTGTTTCGGTCCAGTCAGCCACTTTTTCACTCGTTGTGTTAGAATTCACACCTATAGAGGATTTAATGTGTAAAATAAAAAAAGTCGATTGTTTCTTCTTTTTATTAGTACATATGAAATCACAGCCGTCATAAAGTGTTCGGTATATGGACATAGGACTGCCCAATCACAAGAGGGGTCTGTGGTACAACCCACGTGGTCCCAGATGAGAGCACCGACTTCGAAAGTGAGGGAGTGGGTGGCTGTTCTGGGTGGCGTAATGGTTAACGTATCGGCACGGTATGCCGGAGGTCCTGGTTTCGAATCGCGGTTCAGAGAGTTACTTTTTCAGTCCTTGTGTTAGTTTTTGCATATTGCTTCGTCAGACAGATAGAGAAAGCAGTGAGAAGAAAACTATTATAGAAAGGAGCAGTATCCGTAGAATATTCACAACTGCCATCATAGTGTCTAGTTAAGCGGTTACTGATGTCATATGTCTGGCAATAAATTTGAATATTTTTCAATATTGAAGAAGGCATAGCTTGGAAATGGAATAAAAGCTCTGTAATGGATTGGTTGATAAGGGTGCAGGGAGAAAAACGGAATGGTTAGTAGGAAATAAATCCCAAAACGAATACGGAAAACAGAGTAATTACCAGAAAATAGTTAAAGGACTATCACACGCGCAACTCTAGATCCCACATGAAGCCAAACTGTACACTTGAACAGTTACATCTCTGTTCTATAAGTTTTCATCCTTCCTTTCTCCTTTCCTTGTACTTTACACTTATTTCGTTCCCTATAGACTTGTCTTTATAATTTCTTTACACTTTATTAATGTTAGTTTTTCCATATACTTTTGATTTTGTATTATCTTTCATATTACCGTTACTATTTTGCTTATTACTTTATTCTTTTATTAATTCACTTTTCCCATTGTTTCATATTCAACTTTTTAACTGTCTTTTTAATTTTATATGTATTAATTTTCCGTAAATATGCAGATGTAAATTATCTCTTCCCCTGCAGCACACTCATTGATTAGCTTATCTCTAGTTCTATCTTCGTTCACTAAACATTCTCCAGTTTCATTCTGGCAACAGTGTTATGTGACTGCATTACAATATATAACCCAATGTGACTCTTTCCTATTTCTTTGCCATCCATCTTCTCCTCATTATCTGATGAAATATTTAGAAAAAGGGCTTAGAATGTACTTTTTAGTCTGAGTAATCATTGTTTTATTTTCTTATAAGTTATTCATTTTCCGTTTCCTTATATGAGTTTCAGTTTTTGTGTTTAGCTTCCTTAAGCAATATCGAGTTATGGAATACCTACTATTAAAGTGGGCTCCGACTCATGGCCCAATTAAGAGGCCTAATCAATGCGAAATTAAAATACCGCTAATTTTACAGTAATTATGTGATATCTTCAAACAGATAAAAGGTAATCGAAATGTGGAACAAGAGCACGCTAGACAATATTATTTTACGTGAGGTACCGTTATCACGAGCTACCAAGTAGCATAGCATTTGCAACCATTTATAAACGCGAAAATAAATGCCGATTTTCTAAATGGCTGGAAATCGAAAGCAGTTAAGTGAATCCTGATAATGGTATCTCATGTAAAATAATATTGTCCAACGAGCTCTTGTTCCACATTTCGATTATCTTTTATCTGTTTGGAGATATCACATAATTACTGTAAAATTAGCGGTATTTTAATTTCGCCGTAATGGGGCTTCTTAAATCTCGTGCAATTGGCGAGTAAATAGACCAGAGATAAACCCTCATAATACAGGTTGTTCTCTCCATACTATGTCGTTTCCAAGAGAACTGGTTTACAAAACCACGCCGTTGACCCCACCTACGGATTCTATTCTTCTAAAAGCCTCTATATAACTATACTACTCCGGAGAAGAAATAGGAAGTGAATTACCTAACAAAAAATGGAGAAACGACATTTAAAAAGTACACTATAAGCTACGGATGGCCAACGCATCGACCGTGGGCTACTAGTCGACCGACAAGTCATAAAAGGTAGGCCTTGGTGGTCTGTGTTATACTGTGTGTATCAATCATTCTTATTGTTTTATGGTTCTTTCTAGTAGGCTACTGAACAGATAAGTAGATCACCATTGATTTCTAGGTTAGAAAGTAGCCCTCAACCAGTTGAAAATGCTCCAAGAGGATTACCAGAACGAACTTAAAAAAAAAGAATGGAGAGATGGAGCGGGAAGGCGTGATTGTTCCTACATGTAAAAGTAAATTTTTTTATCCACACCTTCTTCTCTTTCTTGCAAAATATCATCTCTCTATGACTTACAGTTTCCGAGATATGGCTGCTTAAATCTTTCGAAATTCGAACTTTTTTCTTGGAAACGGTAAGAGTAACGCGAAAAATTCCATCACTTTCACAGATAATTTTTGACGGTCTATCGAATTAAAAAAAAAAAAAAAAAAAAATCGCGAATAACAGACAGACACACACACACATACAGACAGACATAGAGAATTCAGTAATGAACTTTCTAAGTGCGTTAAACATAAAAAGGATGGCCACTCCTTACTACAAGCTATACAATATACCTCGCCAACCTCTTTATCAGATAGGGAAAAAAGAAAATGTAAATAACAGGAAAGTAGGTACGAAGTGCCAGACGGACGCCATATTTGAGACTATCATGTCATAATATCAGCAAACTGAAAGGATAGAAGTGTACTGGAGGAACACACAAATTATGGAACAGCAATGCACAACGAACAGGGTTCTCAGAAATTTGTGTAAACTGTTTTCTTTGACTTCCCCTGATTTTCCTGACAAACATTACCTATTTCCCTGACAAAAGTTTGTTTCATTTTTCCACTTTTCGTAACCCCAAGAGTTTATTTAGATACCTAAAGTAAAGTAGGGAACTAATTTCCTATAAAATGGGTTGGTCTAGAAAATATTCATGATAAAATATATATACTTAATCGGTCTTCGCGATACGAAATTATACGTGAACATACACACTTTACTAATACTATTAGATGTTGAGGAATTTTACGACCCAGTTTCAAAGAGCGTTACTAGATCCTAATATCTACGAGAAAGTATAGTCTTTGAAACTAAAAAGAATAATCAAAATCAGTACATCTGTGTTGAAGTTTAGCCTGAGCATAAATACAATGGAGTGAATTAATTACAATATTAGCACTATCAACCATTAAGCAGTTTCAGGATCTGGGTCCGATTACTATGGTTAAATCCTCATGAACTTTATGTGGAACAGCCGGAAAAGAATACTCTTTCAAAGAAACAAAGAACCATTAAAATAGGTGCACCGGTTCGAAGAGAGTCTTGAACATATGCACAACATACATATACATATTGAGATTTTTTTAAAGTAGGTTAAAAAGACGTAGGCTATATATCTCCGTCTAGAAGGTCAGAGATGCCACACTTTGTCAACATTAACGAATTTAAGATGCTGTAGCTCAACTGATTTCAGAGTTAAGAACCTAACCACAAATCGTGGAACAACACACCTTGATATACCTTAATGTATTTGTAACGTATTAGTCTATATTGTAGTGTTGCATGATTTCTAAAACTCAAATAACCTTATTACTTGAAAGTTGCCTTTATTACCTAAAATGACTACTTGGTTTCCCTCTCATTAAAGAACTTTTCAATCATTTCCCTGACGTTATAGAACTTCTCAATAATCTCCCTGATTTTCCAGGTTTGTGGGAATTCTAACGAAGAAGTAATAAATTGAAGACAAAAACTGATATACGTACATTGCAGGAAGGAAAAGAATTGAAATTGTTAATATGTAAATTAATGAAGAACTAAATATAAAATAAATAATAATAAAATGAGAGAGAATACATAATCAGGGTGTCTACTAAAATTCCAAATTGAAATTTCGTGACTTTTTCGTGACCTTTTCTTTACCAAATCATACAATTTCGCAACATTCTCAAGAGCGAATTTGGGTGCGAATTACGCCGAATATTCATGCATGCGATCCAAGCGTGCTTTGCTCATGATTTCGTTGCGTCTAAAGCCGATCATAGACATTTTTGGTTATGAATTTTGACGTTTTATAGAACAAAATTTTCCTGTCTGTACAGATTTTAAAAAATCGTGACCAAAAACCTAAATTTCGTAACTTATCTTGACTTTCATGACCATTTTCTGATTTCGTGACTTTTCTGGGACTTTCGTGACTTTCGTGATTGATAGACACCCTGAGAATGTAAAGTATGCGTGATAAAATGAGCAAAGATAAAAAAAGTGAAAATTTAAAGAAAAAAAAAACTATCGCTAATTGTGAGTTGTTTCAAACCAAGCACAGCAGAGGCATCAACATCAGAATGAGATGAATGTTGTTGCTAAGAACAATATGATAATAAACATGAGTATGAGAAGGAAAATATGGAAAACGGCACTGACATTCTAAACTACCCACTGAAAGGAATTTAAAAAAAGAAAATGCAACAAGTGGCTAATAATACTTATATGATATTTGTAGAAAAAGTACAGGTACAGTGGAGTTCCAAACAATAGATTGATCGAAAACAGAGACTTTGATCTAAATTGGGAAGATTCGTTAGGCGTGAGTGCAAAATGTAACAGAAAATAGAATATTACATTACGATAATTGATTATTTTGAGAACAAGAAGTCCAGACTGCTTACCTTTTCTGGTGTGAGCGTTTGGTCGAATAGCGTGAAGGAAACTGAGTGGGAGAAGGGCCATCGCAACAGTGCGTCGTAGTCTCCTGGCAAAATCTTGATGTACACAGAGATGTGACTGCCCTCACCCGCTCCGTTGCCGTTGGGAAACAGGGAAGCCTAAAAATAAAACCACACTTTCATTACGTTCCATTTAACTTTGTAACTTTAACACTAGTATATCTCTCAGATTCTCCCTTAATTGCTTCTCAGGTTTAAACATCAAAAGGAAGTTATTTAATATCTAAAAGCCACTGAGTTAGAACAAAGAAAATAAAATCAATCTATACTTTTCATACAGTGTTAGTTGTTACAAATAGTTCAAGAAGACGAAAATAAAGACATTTTTGAAGATAGCATTTCCTCTCAGGAACAAATATTTTTTTAAAATGCTTTTCTATTACAAAAAAACACGAATACTTAAGTAGTATACAGGATTTTTGTCCTCAGGTAAAAGGTACCTCTATTAAACTAAAACAAGAGATTTTATCATTTCAATATCTATACTGCAATTAAAAAAAAAAGTAAAAGAAATGCAATACTTTACTACAATGAATATTTTACTTCTTTTTTAACTGGTTATTTTTATTCTTTGTATTTTTTTTTCACAACGTGTACACTAAAATTAAGTTTTGCTCTAGTTCAAAAGCAACTGTAATAAACATATTAAATAGATATAATACTATTGAAGCTATATATATATATATATAGCTTCAATAGTGTTATATCTATTTAATATGTTTATTGAACATCACCCTGAAACAGTGAAATTTATTGTGAAAAAGTAATGTGTCATAAACATTTTGTCTCTACCTGCTAAAAAAAAATTGTTGATGTTCATAGTCAGTTGAAGGATATTTGTGGGAACAATGCTCTAGCCGACAGTACTGTTCGAAATGGATTTTATGAGTTTACTAGCAGAAGGGAAAGACCTGAAGGCTATATTTGTACACACACACATACAAAATAAATAAATAAATAAAAATTTAAAAAATTAATAATAATAATAATAATAAAAAACTCTCATGTTGTGGTCCTGGTCAAGGAGGACAGAAGGTGAATTGTTGAAGATATCTATAATCTTACAAGGCTCATGGGAGCACTGAAAGAATTGTAAAAGACCATTTGCACTTGTCCAAGATCAGTTCACGTTGGGTCCGTCGAAAGGTGCATGAAGAACACAGGACCTTATGCATGGCAATTACCAACGGTCTTCTGAAGGAATTGCGTAACTAAGGAGTTAAGTGAGTCTGCTATCACAATGGTTAAGGTGTTAATTTCCCTCTTCTATTCGGAAACGCGACGGCAATCAAAACAGTGGCAACACCTTTTCGCCTTTGTCCAATAAGTTTCGCCAGAATCTTTTGAACGAGAAAACACTTTTTGCTAACTTTTAGGATGAAAAACAGCAAATTCTGCTTATCTTGCACCAAAAGCGCTTAAGAATAGATTATTTCCTCCGGAGTAGCAACATCGTCCTCTCAGTCAGATTTTTGTTCTCTACTGGTACAATACAGCACGTTACTTCTCCGGAATTGTGGTAATATCTTTATAGAACAACAATATTTAAGTGTTCCCTCAATTATTCTACTCATCTGATTTTCTGACGGTTTTCAGAATTAAAGGACTCATTACGGGCTGAAGTTAGCTTGGAAGTATCATTTCCCAAGCCCCATTTTAACCCTTTCCAGCCCGAATTTTTTTGTGTGTTTGAAAAACATATGTACACAGTATTTCCTGTTGCAATGATGCCACATCATAGATCCTCTGTTTTGCTTCAACGCGAGCAAGTAGAGATACCAAATTATGAGACTGACCCGAAAGAAAAGTGTTATGATTACATGGGGAAACTGCATGAATTAATATTAGATTTATGATTATAAAACGTTTGTGATTCCAAATGGCATCATTGGGCTGAATTAAACATGCCCCTAAAATAATTTCTCAGATGCTTCTGATAGTTGGGAAAAAAGATTGTACCGATTTGTACAATAGACAGGGCTTGTGTTGAAAGGTGATAAAAGTTATTACTCAAAGAATAGAAAGTGTAGAAGATAACGGAGAACAGCAAATATTTTATATATTGTTATTTATTTTCTTATGTGTTTACTCGATACTGACGAGTAGTATGTGAAAGAGTTAACAGTGAGTGAAGTGAGCAATCTGAGTATTTATTTTGTCGCAGTACTCAACTCATTGTTTTTTGGAAGTATCTGTCAGCTTTTCTAAAACATGTATGCCATTTAAAAATAACTTTTTTTTTTATCTTGTATCATTTTTACAATATATATTTGAAACATATAACACACACGATAAGTATATGAACATAAATCGATGGAGAAGTTTTAAAAAACTCCGAAGGATTTATTTATTATGGGGTTTTCACTCGAAGATAGTCCCAATAATATTCATTTGGTTTGTAAATATTTGAAGGATTTCGTTTTCATTTTTACAGAATGCTAGTTAGTCCATGAGAAAGAAGAGATAGCAATACGAGAAAAGATGATTGCACAAGTTTGCTCTTGTGTCATAGTGAAGATGTATCAATATCCTGTGCAAGATCGGGTCCCCATTTATATTTATATATATTTATATATATACTAGCAGCGTTCACCCCGCTTCGCTGCGGTCACCCCGGAACGCAATAAACTTTGTTACTTAGATAATTTTTACTTTTTCGCTTTCAAGTGATATGATAAAAACCATAGAAGATTGCAGTAAATGTTAACATTATATCGCCTGTCATTTATGTTAACCCGCCGAGTGACACGGTCATGCGGGTTGCATATAAATACGTTTATTTTTACCTATGATGAACTAACAAAGGATTTGTACGTTATAGACACTTGAATGGTCAATTATCTCAAGACACTGGTAATTAAAAATTAAAGTGATATGATAAAAACCATCTAGGGTCCAAATCCTAATAACCCCCCAAAAATGAAAGAAATTGGTTCAGCCGTATTAGCGTGATGAGGGAACAAAGGATTTGTGCGTTCTCTTTTATATATAAGATTTATATTTATATATATAAAAGTTTCAATTATGAATTGCAATTTAACAGCAAATTCCAGTCCTTTGTGTCACTCAGAAGGATGTGCCTACATGAACCAATCAGTACAATGAATGAGTTACGTGAGAACATCCGTCGCTAAATCTCGACGGTGACACCAAAGGTTTTGACAGCCATCTTCAGAAACATGCAACGCCATTTTCAGTTGTATTTGGACGCTCAGCAAGGATTTCCAATACCTGCTGTAACAATCTCATTACATTTAATATCTTATATATATATATAGGTACGACATGTAAATGTTTTCTATTATTTCCTCTTGTACTTTTCATTTTTTAAACCATTTTTCAACGGGCAAATTCCAGTAGCACACCTGAAATTTTTATTGCTTAACTGTGTTCATTACTTCCCTTATATGTTAATTGATCTCATTAAAAGTAAAGTAAAAATTCAATATTTGAGCTAATTGCGGCATCTAAGTTTTAAGTGCTTTCCCTACAAATTGCATTGCACTAACGTAACAGTGCAATAGCAGTCTATTTCTGGTACAAATAGTTTCTTTTTAAATAACTATAGAACAACGCTTGAAAAGTAATGAAGGTATTACCTGTAGCTTGTATCCATATTGACTAGTGTAGAACGGAGGACTAAGCAATTCCATGCCTTCTTTGGTCTTTGCTTCAGCCATTTTGGAAGAATAGTCGCTGATTTTCCAAATAAGGGTTCCTGAAAAAAAAAAATAATAATAATTTGTAAACATATGGACATATGGAGCATTATTTAGATTAATATATAATTCACTTACTGTGTGATTTGTATTATTTACAATCACGGAATTTAAAAGCAAGTCATAAGGATTTAGGATTTAGATTTCTGGGCTTTCGGCATCTATGGCCGTTTAGCAGGTCACGTTATGAGGAATGACGTGCCTCGGCGAGCACACTATCCGGGGAAAGGGAAGGAAGAAAGGATTTGAGAAGGAAGGAAGCGGCCTGGGACCTATAAATTAGGTACCACCCTGGCATTTGCTTGGTGTGATGAGGAAAACCCAGGAAAACCTCATTCAGGATGGTGGCCTGAAGAAGCTTTTTACACTTTTTCGACCGAGTGCCTCCACCGGGAATTGATCCCGGGACCACTTGCACCAGCCAACTCATAAGGAAAACACATGGAACATAGAAAATAAGGAGTATTATATACTACGAAATTACATGGAAGAACGGTGTTGCTTAGCATTATAAGAATAACAATGTTGCTGGTAGCGTCTGTAAATTCTTTTCCCGTACTTTCATTTTGTTTCTAATGTTGCATTCACTAGAACATGTACGTTACAGAATGAAAGTCATATCGCAGTGTTAAAGACGTATCTAGCAATACTTATATTATCTGAATATTTTCTAACTAGGTACGATGGTATTTTCAAAAGCTTCCAGCCTCACACTGAAATATCGTTCATGGCGTGTAGTGCCATCTATGGAAGAAATAATGTATCACACTCAACTATCTATCTACGTCAGTTCGTTCAAGGCAGTCATTTGAATCAGTCGCTGCGCGTTAAGCTAGATATGGCTGTTGTTGTCAAGGCTGCACTGCTAAATCTGGGTGGATGCTGAATTTCGTCGAAACCAAAGTTTTTCAGTGCAGCTTGGCAACAACAGCCGTCTGGACTGGAACATTGTCATGCAGTATGCAAACTCCACACACAGCAACTGATTCAAATAAGCGCCTTCAATGAACTGACGCAACTACACGGTTGAATGAGATACAATATTTCTTCCATAGAGGGCATCATATGTCTTGTTACTAGTGACAGACTGGAAACTTTTAGAACTACCCTCGTGTTTCAAATTTTGGTAAATGCACTTTTTGTTGGATTATAAGTCTATATGTCAACGGGAATCTAATTATCAATCTCTTTCCTTGTAGTTCATACAAACGCTCAAAGATGGCATCAGCTGTATGATCATATGATGAATCTGAAATTTTTCCACTTAGCACTTAGCTTCTTTGAAACCAAATACATTCAATTGTGGAAGTCCTTTCGTAACCAAGTGTCTGACCCGTGTGTTTTCTGTGCGCCTGGTTCGCCTTAGAGACAAATGCAGTGGTGAATAGAATTTACAGAAGTGCACGGTAGAACACTTGGTAAAGATTTTTCTATTTACTGGTTTTCAGGCCCGCAACCAAAGGGGGACTAGGAGGTGCATGGCCCCTCTAAACTTTTCGTGGTCCCTCCAGACCTCAATACAAAAAACATAATTTAGATATTTGTAAGAAAATTTTTAATGACTTGGCCTCCCCTACCCCCCCATGATTCCCCTCCCCCCAACCTCTGCGGCTGGTATCAGGCCTGCTGGTTTCGGTGTAATACGCGTATAATAATGTAATCAAAACTAAATTCCGGTTAGTATCATGTCTGCGCTTGAAGAAGATTCCAGAGAGCTTCCATAGATGGAGGGAGATTTCAGAATAAATTATTAAATATTGTACTGATCACTACACACACTAATTCACAAGTAAAATTACCATTATAAACACAATCTACAATACTTCATTACTGACTAGCTTTCGAAGGCAACAGAGTTGGTTGTCGAAATTATATTAAGAATATAAAAATCCTTTTAGTAATTCCGAGGGCACATTAAGTTGAGTGTTAGTTAATCTTAATGAAATATGCCGCAAGTACATGTTTAACACTTCCACTGTATTCAGTAGAAAGGATAATAAGACTATTTTAATTAATTAATTAATATTTTTTTGACATTCAATGTTGTGTTCATTCAGCTTCTACTGCTCTTTAAGATTTCGAATTATAAGGTTATACTCTCTGTAACAAGCCTAAGGCTTTTACTAGTAATATAAATGTATCATCAGACAATTCTTTAATTCTTTAATACTATTGTTAGTACAAACACACACACACACACACACACACACATATATATATATATATATATATATATATATATATATATATATATATATATATATACAGGGTGGTAGGTAACTCCACCGACAAATTTTGGGAGGTGATTCCTTATATGAAATGAAAGAAAACAGTTCTTATAAATATAGGTCGAAAAACGTCTCATTTCAGAGTTATGAACAGCCGAAAATTCGAAAAAACCATGTTTCGAAACGCCCTGCCTTAGAAACTATAGGACCTATAACAAGCGGTTTAAGGAATTACACAGGAACTAGTATGCGAACTATCTAAATATCCATGTTTTACCATCCTCCGTTACCGGCGAAACGAACTGTAAAAAGGAAATTGAGGTATAGGGATACTTCTTTAAGTATTAATAACGCGTTCGTTTCGTCGATAACGGAGGATGATAAAACATGGATATTTAGATATATCACATACTAGTTCCTGTGTAATTCGTTAAACCGCTTGTTATAGGTCCTATAGTTTGTAAGGCAGGGCGTTTCGAAACATGTTTTTTCTGATTTTTCGGCGGTTCATAACTGAAATGAGACGTTTTTCGACCTATGTTTATAAGAACTTTTTTCTTTCATTTCATATAAGGAATCACCTCCCAAAGTTTGTCGGTGGAGTTACCTACCACCCTGTATATATATATATCATTAAATATATTTGAAATTATATTGTGTGAGACAAGACAATATAGAATAATTGAATAACTTAACAAAACTGTTAACTGCGAATGTTTATATTATAATTAGATCTTCAACGAAAATTAAAGTAAATTTTACCTGAGAAGTTAAGAGTTAGTCTGTTGAGAGCTGACTTCAAACTGCTGATCTGATGCTGTTGCTTGGTAACGAGGCCACACATTAACACCAAATGCTGTTTCGTGTTTTCATCTAGATGCTTCTCCAAAGCATAACGCTGGCCCTGTAAATCAGAACGCTATTTCATAGTTTTGTAGGATTCTTTCGAAGTTATGAGACAATTTACTAATATGCTTCTAACAAAATTTCTAATTATAATTAAAGATCCTACACTAGGTAAAAAAAACTATAGCCAATATCAATATTTTACACACACATATACACGAACCATAAATATAATTTTTGCAAATAGATTATTTTCCTCTTGACTACATGCTTCCCGTATGAGTCTTTAGCGCACAAGACCCGTGTTATTCAATTCCCGGTGAGAGATCATGTAGTTTGGATCCCAAATTAAGATGTATGTTTATATCTTATATAACCATGGTGCTAAACACGAGCGTTAAACTTCAAAACAACCAATCGACAGTTGAAGAACGCACAAATAACACTTTCCTTCATTTCGAATCATTACCAGAGTATAGAAGAGAAGAGAAGAGAGAGAGAGAGAGAGAGAGAATTTAATGGACACAAGCCTCCAGTATAAACACAAAAACAACTAAAACTAATTTTACTAAATTGAACTGAAGGAAAATCAAAGTCACTACCTATATTTTCAGTTCTAGTTCAAGTATTACATTAATATTAATAACAACATTACAGCAGAATAATTTATAACCACTAACAGTACACAAAACTCTGATCACTCTAGAGCAGAGTTTGGGGCGGAAATTGTTTTAGCTCTTGTAGATACACTGACCAGTCAAAATATTATAACTAGGAACAAGTTATTGAACAAAGTCGTTAGGCTGACTTAAAAGTTACAAGACACAATGCAATCGCTCGCCAGACAGTGACAGGGATTTCACTCGATCAGTCACTGTGATGCTTATACATAGAATATGGAAGGTCTGCGATATATCAAAGTTTGACAGGGGCCAGATTGTAATGTCCAGAGAACTGGGAACGAGAGCAAAGGACAATGAAACCAGCACCAAACAAGACATTTGGTGGCCACACCTCATTAACACTTTGACTACCTTTTTTTTTTTTTTTTTTTTTTTTTTTAATGTGAACATTCTTTTATATGTACGACTCCTTTAATAGGGGATATTCCTGACATCTGTACACAGTTTTGGAAACTAAACACAGTTTCCTGGTCACATCTGACCTTTTTTTTTTTTTTTATTTATTTAGAATTTTCTAAAAACAAATTCCCAACGATGTTTGAATTATTCGCATGGGACACATGTATCCCGTTGGTAGTCAAAGAGTTAAAGATGTTGGACTTCGTAGAATGTCGAGGTTTGTACAACAGAATGCGGTGCACAATTAACAGCAGACTAACAGTGGACAAAGCAAGAGTGTGTCTGGGCACATAGGTCACCGTATACTGTTAGATTGGGCCTCCACAGCCAATGACCACACGTCATTGTTAACAGCGGGGTATCGTCAACTATAATTATAGTGGGTACACAACGTTGCATGATCTGGTTGGTCAGTGTATATTTGTGGAAGTTTAGTTGAGAATGTTTGTGAGATGAAACGAGATTGATATTTTGTGTATCACAGATGAATTTGGAGAATTGCATATTCATAAAACAGAATGCAAAGAGATAAATGAAATTTTATGTGTTTACTAATAAAAGACATAAAAGTACCAGTCTTTGATAGTTGTGCTCCATTTGTATATCTAATATTCTCTATGCGCCTTTATTAATATCTCGGCCATTCGAAATACAGAAATACGATTAAATACATTTATAATAAATATTCTCCTGACTTTATATATAGATGTTAATAATATAGGATTCTTTGGCTATACCGTAGTTTATGAGTTTTCTATCTGTAACTGGAGTGGCCAATCTCAAACAATGGACTGAACTTATAGGTATCTATATCGAGACTGATATTTGTTAGAATAGTTTTTATATACATTAATAGTTGTATATATTAATGATTTGGTTAACAGTCTAGGCTGTGTGAAGTCAACATTGTATGCTGATGACATAAATGTTCTTGTCAGTGGAGACTCAGTAAATGAAGCAGAAAGGCTCACTACAAAGACGCTAACAAAAATTATTAGTTGGTTAAACACAAATTAACTATGAATTTAGGAAAAACTAACATTGTCAAATTTCGATTCCCGGGCCAAAGAAATGAACTTGGACCAATAACTGTAGACACTGTAGAATTATGTCAAACAACATCTATTAAATTTCTAGGAGTATATGTTAATGAAGATTTAACATGGAATACTCATGTTGAATACATTAATACTAAACTCAGTTCACTCTGCTTTGCATTCCGTAGGTTGCAAGGCAGTTTGTGCAAGGAAGCTGTCATGTTCTTATATTATAGCAAGGTTTTTTCAATAATAAACTATGGTGTTATATTCTGGGGGAATTCAAGAATAAGTGCAAGTACATTCCGAATACAGAAGAAAATATTAGAATAATGTTTAGTATTCCTGAACGATCCTCATGTAAAAATATTTTTAAAAAATATAAATTACTGACATTACCTACTTTATATATATATATCGCACAATTATGTATGTAATTGAGCACAAAGATTTATTTACATTAGCTAATACGATTCACTCATACAATACTAGGCAGAATTGTAATATTGTAGCAGAATATGCAAATTTTAGCAAAACTGTGTATATGAATTGTATAAAATTATATAACAAATTACCAACAAAGTATAAGGACATTAACGAAAAACGGATATTCAGGAATACTCTGTTAGAATTATTGTTAGAAAAAAGCTATTACTCTGTGGAAACTTATCTTAGTGATAACATATAGAGAATGTAAATCATATCTGACAACTGTAATGCTTCATTGAGGATTGTCCTCATTTGTAAGCTATGAACAGGCAAATAAATATGAAAAATATGAAAATATTATCTAAATTATACAAATATGTGCATAACAGAGGGGGCACCGAAATAAAAGATAGTTTGTTAACAGTGAAAAATACGCTAGACAAAATTTTTAACCTTCCTAGCAGACAGTAAGTATTTTATTATATAGCATTGATTGGAAGTACTTTATTTTTTACTGTAATGTATAATACTGTAAATATTTTACTGTATAATCTATGTAAAATATTGATATCTTGCACCGTTGTGGTAGCACTGGCTTCTGCAATGGAATAAAACAAAATCAGGAAGGAAAATCCCGAAACAATCTAGTAGAAGGCATGCAAAATGAAATATTTACCAGAAAAAAAGGGAAAACACAATCACAGATAGAGAAGTAAATTATAGGTACTTTCGCTAGGTAAGGTATTTCTTTAAATAGGAAGGAGAATAAATTGGAAGTGTAGAAAAAAAAAGCAAAAGAGTATTTGCGAAGCGTCCAGGTGGTAACGCTATCTCGGAACGCAAGGTCACGTGATTTCGTAGTCATGCTGAAGGTAGAAAGAGTTTAGTAGCGGAAAATAAAACTAAAGAACATATGGATCAGTAAAAGTGGAGAGCGAAGAAGTAATAAATGAAGAGAAATGTAGGATATATTCAATAATAGAAAATAGAGAAAATAGAAATTGCCTTATTTTGTTACTTTTTCATTAATTTACATTTTTCTCCGTTTTTACTATCCCTTCGCTCTTCTGTACTTTTACCGATCCACAACTACCTAAGTTTTATCTTTCGCTACTAAACTCTTTCTACATTGAACCTGACTACGGAATCACGTGACGCTACATTCGAAGGTAGTTTCGTCCTCCTCAACGCTTTACAACTACTTTTTGCTGTTTAATTTGTCGTTTAAAAAAACAAAAAAACAAACAAAAAAAAACACTATCTCTATATGATGAAGTAACGTTTGGCGAAAGAACTTATAGCGTACAATTTCTAATATGTGTGATTATGTCTTCTCTATTTCCTGATAAGTAATTTATTTTGCATTCGAACTTCTGGATACATTTATTCGAACCATCTGCTTTTATATGTGTACGTTGTCATCGAGAAGTATAAGTCAAAAAAATATAAAACAAAAGAGATTGTATACAATGAGATGTTTGTTGCTAAGAAATAAAAGCTACTTATATCAGTAAATTTTATGTTTTCTGTTAATGCATATAGTTGATGCGCGTGTGTTTGGGAAGTTATTGTGAGTGTGTGTATTTCGGAAGTTATTTCCATAATGTTTTCTGTGTTTGTCTTATATATGTGAAGTAAGTTATTACGAATAGGACAATAAGAACTGTGATAAATTAATTAAAGTTAACCGGTTGGTGCCACTGGTCTTTACATTATACTTACAAAACCGGCCGTCTGCAGTCGTTCGCTGGTCAGGATATACTATTTATACTTATTGTAGTTTCTTAATTGTTTTATTTTTTTTTTCCTCTTAAATTACATTAAGTTGTTTAGTTCCAACACAAAATAGCGTCAAGGTTGAATCTAAAACTTTTCAAATAAATAAATACTTCATACTAAAAATTATATAATCCACAAAATATTTTTTGAGTGGAAAGGTTTAATCTCTTTTATATAATATAGAACAGTACCTGTTTATCGCTCAAAAAGTGTATAATTTACAACAATAAACTTTTTCTAGTTTCAGAATATTAATTCATTTAAGTTTCTTGTCACTAGAGATACGAAAATTCTTACACAATTGCCT
Organism: Thermobia domestica; assembly: GCF_964235325.1. NCBI lineage: Eukaryota > Metazoa > Arthropoda > Insecta > Zygentoma > Lepismatidae > Thermobia > Thermobia domestica. Next base: position 520,505 of record NC_137462.1, on the reverse strand, counting down.
CACATTCACAACACAATTTACATAGAATATTTGTACAAAATACTTCCAATACTTTCAGAGAGCTGGTGATCAACGAAACAAGGCCCAGTCTTACTTTCAGAGGCGGATCTAGTTTGAGGGCGGGAGAGTTTAGGCCTCCTAGTTTTTTAAGTAACACAAATAATTTAAGTTATTATTTATATATTTTTGGAAGTTTATAATGAACCGAGGATACACCTATCAGTTTGGGTTCTAGCTGCCCCCACCCCAGTTTTTATCTTATAGATCCGCCCCTGCTCTTTTTTCCCCTTTAGGGAAAGAATTTCGGAGAACCTCGCCTTATCTACAGACTAAGGTTTACGAAGAAACTTTGTGTAAAATTTCAAGTTCCTACGCTCAACGGTTTCGAAGATTTGGTGATGAGTGAATTCGTGAGTGAGTCACTGAATTTACTTTTAATTGTTTAAGTGTATAAACTACTGAATAAATTAAAACAATAAGCTAAAAGCAGCTATTTAATTGGTATGTTTGCAACACATCTGTTAAATTGATGAAATTAGAATACAAAATTAAGTGCTACGACTATCGACAAATTTCTTGATTTCTTCCGTAATAGTTTAGTGAAATAAACAAATATAAAGTATTTACCTTGAACCTACATCCAGCTTCTTTGAATGCACAAGACATGACCAATGTAGGGCAGTGATCCTTCAGATGAATATCCAACTCCTCTCGAACTAAAATGCTTGCTTCGCAGCGGTTGGGGCAAGCAACTGGGAATCTTCCGCATTTGCTGTGGTGCGCCTGTGATTAGATAATAATCTTATGTAACGATCACAGAATACTTTACCAGTATAAAAGAAAAAAACGAAAATCTTTTTTCGAAATCTTATTAACAAGAAATAACTATATATATAATTGAGGGGGTTCGAGGATCAAGAGGCCATGTTCTATTTTTGGAAAGATGAGTTCTGTTGGTAGATGAAAGTGTTATCTGTTATTCTCGCTACAAACATCTTATTTACATTATTTCTTGTCTAGATGAACAGAAGGAAGTCTGTACCACACATTGCAATATATATATATATCATCGCATTTCATGTTTTACACAGAACAACAGTAATTTATTTTAATTTGTTTTCAGAACACTGGACACAATTATCCCCCCCTAAAGTAAATTGTTTCTTAAGCGATCACATAAGAATTATTTGTGCTACAAAATTTAGTATTAAAACTGTAGGTAAATATAAAGTTAAACTCAAACTATTGAGGCTGCTACTTATAATATCGATAGTTTTAAATAAAGATGCAATTGATTTCGTCCTCCATTTTTTACTTCATAACAAACTAACAAAAATTATCGAAAGAGGGCGCTAGTATAGTTTAAAATGTGCACGGCAATACCACAGTACACTCATCGTCAGATCTACGTTGTTTCCATCTCATGATGTGAGTTTCCTTTCCATCAACAGTTGAACACAGTTGACTGGGTTTTATATAGCTCAGCGGATTTACTATTAGCTGATTAATTTTGAGCCACGGAGCCAAAAATGAGGTAGATTTTAGTGACTAAGGTGTAAACCATGAATCTCAAATAGGAAATCATTGATTTCTGATAGATTATTGTACAGATCCGTACAAAATATCAGGTAAAAGGTGAAAAGCGAGTATTATATATTTTCTGCTTTATTCAGCCATACTAACACACAATACAAGTATTATTTTAACCTTTACTTGACGAAATAACTTAGAAATCACTTCAGGAAAGACCGAGTTGATGACGTAACTATTTACAGTTACTGGCACAATGTCAATCTCATGTGATTTGCATAATATAGTTCTTGGTAGCATTATTTTTTACATAATTAAAACGTGTCTCTAGTATAATTATTATCCGCTGGTTGGAGTGGAGTGTAATGTCTCTTTCAGTACCGAAGCTGTATGAGACGTGGATCTGCAGCTTAACGTTGGATCTAACTACATGAACTCCCACCAGGAACTGAACCAGGGTCTCCCTTGCCTAAAACGGGTGCGCTAATCTTATAACTATGAAAGAGCTGATATAATTATTGTTGTATATAATTGTTACGAGTTATTTGATAGGACAGAAAGGTATTTAATAACTAGGACCGAACCCTCAGTTTATATTATCAGTAGAAACAATTGAATACCAGGGTTAATTACAAGAGGATGTTTTACATAATAGTAATTTTAGTTGCAGACTTTAATAATTGTTTTAGCGGAGTGGACGCTCATTTGGTTTTAAATAATATTTAGAAAAATGTACAAATAACTGTGGTATTGTATGACAACAAGAATACGAATAAAGAAATAAGTAAATGGATTTACGATTATAATTATTGCTGGCAGAGGTTATCATTAATAGTTACTAAAGAAGCTTTACATTTTGGTTAACTATAGAGAAGACTTAATTGATAACTATAATATTGACCATAAAATTTACGAAAAGTACATTGTCATATTTAATATTATTGAACTTAGGCGACAAATTGAGTTTACAAAATGGCATTTGTCTTCCTGTGAAAACTTTGAATATAGATAAGGAAAATAATCCTCAAATCTAAATACGGCTATGACACTTGTCATATTTTCAAATACGTAATTAAATTGAACAATACAGCTTTTAAGTTGCAATAAAATGGTTACAATACGTTTTAATTCTGCAAATTGCCTACGCAGTAGTGACATCTATTGATATCAGCACAGCTACAAACAAGTATTATCTAGACTGTTACCTATTAGGAATTACTGTGCCTATTATAATAAGGATCATTCAAACATTGATGTTTCTGCATCAAAGGCAATCACCAGAATAAGTTTATCTGTTACCTGGGAGTTGGTTTTTGGAAATTTTCGCTCTTTGGTATCAACCATTGATTACAGTTTTGAATTAAAATTTATCATTATTACATATTATTAAAATTTATCATTATTCATTTCAAAACCTAGAGAGTGATCTAATGTGTTTGAGAGTCAATCTGTTTGATATCAATTTTAAATATTAAATCATGGAATGCATCATTCCCTTTCCATCACTAAATAGAAGGTGTTATTATGTTCAGAGGGTGTTAACTCTAGTTTGGGGGTGTTTTTATCCCATAAAAAATACTGACTGTAAATGTATTCGTCAGAGAATATGAAGCCTAATAAATTGTTGTACGCTCAGACAATGATCTGCGTAAGAGAGAAGAGCATCTCAAAAGATCGACTACTTTAGTAAGTAGCATTCTGTACTTGAAGTGAAAATTACACACAGAAATTCTTGTTGTTCTTTGAGTGAAACGTTTACAATAAAATAACATTAAAAAAAAAAAAAAAAAAAAAAACTGGTGAAAGGATTGACCAGAGAATTTAATCCAGGGCAGAAATGGCTGCTTACCTGAAGAGTATCAGCGACGAACTCTTTGTTGCAGTATCTGCAGGGGACCAGCCTCTTGGAGCACTCAGCCACTTTGTGTTGATGTAGATGCCGACGTTGCACTTTCATCCCACATTTGTTCTCGCAATAAATAGGTTCATAGCCGCAAGTGCCAGAATGGTTCTGCAATCAAATAAAGAAACAGGTTATTACGTATCTGTTAGTACGTTGGAAATTTCTTAAATACTATGAGACGAACATAAATTAAATTCTCACTTTAAAAACAATGTCACTACCATCGTTCCTCTCAAGCATAAACTCTCATCGCATTACCAGTCATATGCTCATCAATGACAGCCTAATTACAAGATAAGAATTCTCAGATCGACAGGGAAATTACTTTTCCGTAGAAACAGAAGAAAATTATAATTTGTGACATATTTCTTGGGGTTTACTTGGGGCGAAAGAGTTTCCGCAAAATTGGAAGTCCATTATATCGCAAATTGTGTTACGAACAATATTTAAAATAAGATATTACTCTTGAAATTTCGCTGTATAGTATAAAATATTTAATCTACGTTACTATATTATTAACAAAAGCTCCTTACAACTGTGTGTGAGAAGGGTGGAAAAACAAGTTTAAGCTTCAGTTTCTTTCCCGCTGAATGTCGCTTCTTTACAATCAAAGATTTAAACTCCTTAAAATGTTCATAATAAGGATCGGATCTCAAGATCTTTCTACGTATGTGATGTTGTTGTCCATATGGATTTTTACTGTCAAATTCTTTCCGTTAAATCTGAAGCCCGTTGATCTGAGGTCCATTAATGATGAGGTCAATGGTTTATCCTATTCGTAACATAACTCACCATCCACATCCATTTAAAAAATGTTTAATGCAAAAGTATTTAAAACAAATGTGACGGTAACTTTTCTTGTCTATTTGTTTATTTGTTTATTTAACAATCACCAGATACAGCTCAGAGGCCATTTTACACTGGATATCTAACAAGAACAATAACAATGGAAAGGATTTGGGGAGGTATCGGCCAGGGCTTGTTTAGTAAGTACCAACCCGGCATTTGCCTGGTAGGACTGAGGGAAACCCTGGAAAACCTCAGTCAGGATGGTCGGCAGCGGGAATCGAACCCACGACCTCCCGAATGCGAAGCCAACGCTCTACCAGTTGAGCTACTTCGCTCTTATGTAGATTGAAAAACAATTGAAATACTTCTTAACAAAAGATATTTCAGTAATTTACTTAAAAACAAAAAATCAAAATGGTTGGTACAATACTGAAAAAATAGTTTCGAAATCTAGACATTTTAGTGGTCTAGCTCTTTGAAACTATGAAAAAATTATCACCGTTGTCTAGTTATTAAAATGACATTCAAATTATCTCAAGTATAAATAATATTGTCTACTGTTTCTAAATGGAAGACAGTTATCGATTGATTTTGAAATTTTTGTTTGTGTGTTTAAATATTAACGTTTTTTAACACTCGTTTCTGTAAATGGTATTTTACTTGAAGATAAATTGTAATGCGTCACAATGTTTTATTTGGAGAAATAAAGTTTAAGATGCTTAGCAGGAATAGCGCTTTTGATTTTCTAAAGAAATCACTTCAACCCTTAACTACTCTGGTGGAGTCTCACAGATCCAGTTATCATTTGTTTCTCTCTAAATCTAAATGTAGTCAATAGATGGTGCTAGTTTCTGCATATTCTCATACTTTGGAATGGACTATCATTATGTTAATAGAAACAAAAACAAGTACTCTAAATTTTGTAGTGTGATTTGTTTCAGATCTGATATACCTCACGAGAGTTTAAACTTTACTATCTTTTATTGAACGTGGTAAACTCGGCTTATATATATATATATATATATATATATATATATATATATATATATATATATATATATATATATATATATTCAGCTTTTGCAATTATAAATTTGGTGTTTTATTCATGGAGCTGTCAAAAGGACAAAACAGATGTCACTGCCTCTAGAGAACGTGCTACCTTCTGCAGCTAGCAATCTTCTAACATTGTTTTTTTTTTTTTTTTTTTAACTACATATATACAACTTAAGAAATATCTGTTGAGTGCGTATTTGAGATTACCAGTTACTTGAAAATACTAAAACAAGAACTAAAGATCAAGAAGATGGCTCATTATTGGAATTTGAAATATATATATATATATATTTGTGGAAGAATCAGTTGGGTCTACCGGAGTGTAAGTGTAGCTTATTTGCATTAGTGTAATTAATGGTTAAGCTTCTTACAATAAGCAGTTTGATTTGTATATTTCTACTCTGATGTAGCTGTTTAACATTATATACAATTGTTCAAAGTTTATAAAAGAAACAGGGGGGGGGGGGGCGTAAATATCGGAGGACACATGAAACATAATACTAAAAACAATATGTAATAAATTTGATTTTCCACTATCTGTATGAAAATACAAAAATATACACGTAAGATTTTGATTTGATGCAATCTTGATACACTTAAATAAATTTATAACTTTCATGGTCACGTTTTGGAAGACAAACTTATATATTGTTCATTTTGTTTAGATTTAAATTTCTGTATTTTTGAGATCTCAGGACACTCACTATTCATGAAACCATTTCATTTCTTTCGATTTTTAAGAAGAACAATTTTATGGTACATAGAGATGGTATATTGGTGTTAAATAAGATATAGTAGGTACAGGGATAGCACTTATTGTGAAAACGCAGTGCTTTAATTTAAAGAAATATTTTCTTCCAAACTCTTTCTTTCTCTTTAGTGGAAATGAATATGTTATATTATTTGAAAATGATAGAATTGTTATTTGAAATATAATAATAATAATAATAATAATAATAATAATAATAATAATAATAATAATAATAATAATAATAATAATAATAATAATAATAACTGTAAATATCCTGTATTTCGGTACATATTTTTCTCCATGGCATAATAAATAATTAAAGCAAAGAAGCTGAGATAGTGGAACTGATATTAAGGAGTACATATTCATGACATGTGGGATATTAATGGACAAATCGTGCTCTTACGCATCTTTATTCTATACGTATTTCACATCATCCGCGTCATCTGGCTAGAAAGCATAAACAACGTACATCAAACAAAAGACTTTTAGTGCATTTGTAAACGAATGGCAAAAATACTATTGTGAACTTTATTTCATTGTAAAGTCGCGTAGTTCGGTGGTTATCTATGGATACATATTTATGTATATAAACAATTAGGAATATCAAATACTTAAATATTGTTTTTCATAATGCAGTAAAACTTTTGCACGATTCAACGCTTAAATTAAAAAGACATTTTATGTTAGTTGATTAGATGTAGTTTTCGTTATTCATTTATTATAATCGACCATTAAAGTTTCATTTCTTTGAACTACAGTTAAACTACTTCCAATTGCTATATACGTTTAAGTATTTAAAAATAATATGTTTGTATCTTTTTATTCCAGCAAATAGTAACAAGGTACTGTATTGTACGCACTGTTTTATGTATACATATATATATATTCAGGAACTTGCTAATCAACATATACGGTACTATTGTACATTCATTGATAAAGGAAAATTGGCATATTTTATATACATTTTACATGTTCATAACTGTACCAGATGTACAAATGTGTTCACCAAACGCAATAAACCATAGCATCTGGAAACGGAATCCACTTTAAAGAAGATTGTGAAATCTTTGTTCAATGTGTTTCCACCAGAAAACAAACCCAGAAAAACACACACGCACACAAACTATCAAATGCTACCATTTAGCTACACAAGTCACTTGGATTTATTGTAGAGACAGTCCGTTTTATTTTATATTATTTCTTTCAATTATTCAAATATTTTAGAATTCAACTTATTTGAATGGAACAGTTAAAACTACAGAATTTTTGAAATGTGGATTCTACAAAATAAAATTACATCAATATTTTTTTTTAAAAAAAAAAGAAGTCCTACATTTATATTCTGGAGGGCTTGTTATTAGGAGAAAAAAAAAAAAGAGATTGTTAAAAGAATTGAGCGTGAAGAGGTCATTCGGACGGTGGCTGACTCCGCTTCATGTCTTGTTGGCAACAGGTGGATGCACTTCGTCGATTCCCTAAGATTTCTATACAATTGTTGAATTACGACCTCGTTAATAAGTAAGTCTCCTTCATAATTTCTGCTTCTTTTAAATCATAACTTAAATATGATTATCTTAAGGTATCCGCTTGAAAACAGCATTTCAAGAAAGTTTTCCTACGTTTTCCTCAAATCACCTGAAACCAAATAACTGGCTGGATATCATAAGCCTCGCCATTTGGTTGGTCAACGGATGTAGCTTCAAACGATGAGAAAATAATATGGCAGACTGCTTCTGAATGACAACTCAAACTACTGGAGAGAACATTACACATAAACAGTTAAAATGTTCCTATACATTAATTAAAGCTGAGCATTTTAAAAAATAAATAAATACATAAAAGTTTAACATCGAAGTTCCTTGTCTAATTAGATTAATGTTATCTTAAGATTGAAAAATAACTCATGCTAATGATACCGAAAGCATTATTCTCGTAGCCTATTGTTCTACATTTCCATAAAATCCACGTTTCTTTGAAACTTCCTACTTCTGCCTTCTAAAGGCGTAATTACAATTTTTTTCTTCGCAAGCAAGAGATATTCGTGTCAATTAACACATGACTGTATCACAAAGCAACAAACGAAGGCCGTAGCATCGCGTGAATGATATCAATCGACTTCGATGGCTTTACAACTCATTTTACGACCTACTCACAAATTACCATACAGCTAAAAAAAATCCTTCTTTATTTTCTTACTATATTATTAAAAAAAAAAAGTACTCTGAAAATTAGTTAACCGCACGCACGTTTGTTTTGTCGCCTGTGAAATGTCATGAGTTAAATTTCTCTTGCTTATCCACGTCACTCACGCCATTAGAAAGTAAGAGAAACAACCAAACACACTATATATAATTATTCTCATCAGTCAGGGTCTCTCCCTTACAACTTAAAAAAAAAAAAAAAAAAAAAAAAAAAAAAAAAAGCCTCAAATAATGTATCTACTACTGAATAAATTCGAAGTGTAGAACAATTGAAGACGCAATGATGAGCTGAAATAACTCTTGGGACGCAGAAGAACACCCTCCAGTTGACACACTATTGTGCATTTATTTCAAATAAGTAAAATAAAAGGTGACGTTTCGATTGCAATTGAAAGTTAGCGAGAATAGTGCTTTAGTAAATATTTTGATAATTTCTTCAACTAGCATTTTGGAAATCTAGTCTTCATGAAAGCATACGAGTATTTATGACTATTAATGATTATCACGTAATGAGGAAAATTCCATTTCCACAGTGTTTGTTTAGCAACTTACGGATTGTATTAGCGGTTTGTTTTAGTCATTCTATATTAGAATTAATATTTACCAGAACATCAAAAGTTAATTGAAGTAAGTGTAGACGAGCTGTAGTCTTTGACTTAATAACATGCATTCACCTAACTGCCTGTGTCTTTCACGATAACTTTTATAAAATTTATGCGATTTTAATGAAATTTATCGAGTGCTTTCTTTCAGGTTTCAAAAAGAGGTTTATTATTTGGGGGAGGTACAATCCGCGAAGAATTACGGAGTAAACAGTGACGACTTGACGATTGAGAAGTCACATCAATAAAAATTTTAAATATCACTACAAGCTAAGTGAAGAAAGCTATCTAATGTACTAATCTTTCTTCCCATGGCTTGTAGCGAAAAACAAATAAATAATTTTTTGCCGGTGTGACTCCTCTCAAGAGTCGTCACTGGAAGTAAATGGTGGTAAAATCTATACCAAGTTCAAAGAGAATGAATTCATCCTATTAAAAGAATATTAATTATACATTTCCTAGAAATTTCTCTTTCAGGTTTCTTTGAGACTTCGCAATGGAACATATTGTTTGTAATTGAATTCGTCGATGAGTGGTGAATTTATCCTATACTTTAAGAAGACATTGACTTGTTCGCGTGTCTTTTGTGCACAGGATTCCGGGTTCGATTCCCACTGGAAGAGTCTTGAAGTTTGAATACATTACGACGAGTCCACGTCTTATGTAGTCTCGCTGCTGAAAAGGACGCTAAACTCCGATCCAACTAATTTTCAGAAAACGTTTCGTCAGAATTTTTCTATTGTAATTAAACATGTTGTGTGTTCTATTTCACATTTAATGAACAATTATCTTTATTGGTTGGATTGAAATCAATCAATTATGAGATCTTCAGTTCTTCTCCCCCAGAAAGAAGTATCGTTTGCTTCTACAGTAACTGCAACACAATTTTAAAAAAGAAAGAAACAAAGGAAAGTTTTAAGGTGTGTTTGTTAACCTCTTGTGAATGGTTGTTTCTCCCAAACAGAAACATTACCTCGAGCGTTTGTCCTGTGAAATCTTTGCCACAGAAATCGCATCGCGCTCTCCTCTGTGGACAGGTGTACTTTAGGTGGTCTTCCATCACAACCCGAGGGATCATCGCTCCGCACTGGTTGGTACAAGGCATTGCATCGTGTTTGCACGTATTTAGATGAGCCTGAAACAGAGAGAAAAAATGTACGTAAGTTTCCCTTTCAAATGGACAACAATGGATAAAACAGGGACTGCAAGAAGCTGTAACTTTCAGTGCAAAACCTCAAAAACTATGTTTATAGGCGCTATATATAAGCATAAGAGATATTCTAAGTATGAAAGATATCCAAGAACTATTACCATCTATCGAGCATTACAAAAACAATCCAATCAGATTGAAATGGGTATTACTGCTATGTTGATATTATCTACGTTTTATTAAAGAAATATTAATGTCAATACAATATATATATGAAGTAAAGAAGCAAATCAAATTCAAATTATCACTTAATTAGTCAATAATTCATTCAAAAATTATTGACGATATTCCTATTGTCTACTCTTTATAAAAATTCTAGCTCCTTGGCACTACAGTGCCCCCTATCAAACACCAAACACAAGCTCCCTGATTACACCAAATCCACAACAACCATTCCCTCAATCTGACAATAACTGGCCATACGCTTGTACTTGAAACGTATTTTATTTAGTTATTTTTGCTACAGATACACTGATATATATTTATTTCTTAAAAACATAAAAAAGTTTGTTAATTTCTGTTGTAGGTATGCTCAAAGGCTTTTTCCCTAAAGATGTTGGAATTGTGACAACTACATGGAGATTTTCCAATGAAAGCACACGTGATGACGGGGATTTCCAGTATTAGAAGCTTCCTCTCTCCATCACCTCAAGCAATCTCTGTATCTAATCTAATCTGCAAATACGTATGCTAAAGTAAATAATAATAATAATAATAATAATAATAATAATAATAATAATAATAATAATAATAATAATAATAATAATAATAATAATAGTAATAATTTTAATAATAATAATATAAAATACTTCAATACAAATTGTAAAAAAACTAATGTAAAATTATTACTGCATACAAATTTCCTCGAAAGCATCATCATTTTCTTCATTTGCTGCTTTTGAAACGTCTCCACACTCAATACACTTGACTCGTGTTTGTCGGCACAGAATGCAAAAAGACTTTCGTCTTTCTGTTCATCACCATGTCTACCTTCAAAAATGGTTTGTCTTCAAACTACTCTCTTATCAATGGTGAAAACTTCATCAATTCTATGTTGTTGTTTTTTTTATCATGACTGCCAGTTGTGTATCATACATTCTCGTTCTTACATGTCCTACACTAAGCAATGACCAAGAATTAAATATATTTAAAAACTCTGCAGTGAGGTTCACATAGAAAATGAAAGCAAGGCAGCATAACGTAACTCAGATTTAAATTTTGTATAGCAGTAATTTTGTCTTCTGGTAATCATGATTCATAAGAATTATGTGCGTCACTGTTAGGGGCATGTGTGTTACTGTTAGGATAAATGGAACAATAATAGACAGAATCTGCTACCTAACAACGGGTATTTTCATATGCAATAAATAAATAAATAAATAATCTATTCCGGCAGAATAAAATCTATCAATTATTATTATTGGGATAACTTTATTGAGAACACTTTTTAATGCAGTAAAAATATATTTTTGTCAATATCGTCAAAACTACGTATCTGAATTTATATATACGCATGTTATGATAAAATGAGTGAGTGGATGTTGGTGTTCGATTCCTTGCGCAGGCGTCAATATTTCTATACCAGAGGGTATTCGGGTTCGTATTCCAGGTACCAAAATTTGTTTTATGAGCACCACTGTGGGAGTCTCCGTTCGTTCTTTCCGGTCTTGTATATGACGTCACACATGTAAATTAGATGGAAAATAGAAATGAAGATGCGTTCCTCTATGCCGATGAACCAAAATTGTAATCTAAACACACTAGATGACGTTTAAAAAAATGTTTGGCACTAAAATGTGAGATTTTACAAGGGTAAACTGATATGTTTGGGTTTCGAACTGACAATCCTTCATTAAAGCATCCCGTAATATTAAAGAAAGAACTGAAGACTGATTGCAGTGTAATGGAAATCCTATCTTCTAGCGGTATTCCGGGGCTTTAGGAACATAAGTTCCCATGAACCGTGAGAGCAAATTAAAATCATTTTCTCTACGCAATGTAGTATATGTTGCCTTTCAATCTATTCATGCACTATAACAAAAATTTGAAATAATATCCACAAAGTTTTCAATAAGTCCATATAAAATTAAATAAAATCAAAATGAAATAAAAATTGATATAGGGCAACTGTCACAATATCATTTTGATCTATCAATTGTTATCTCTTATCCTCGGACAATATTAGGACTAAACAAAAAGTAAAATTAAGAGTCTGTCCCATTTCATTAACTATAACTAAAACTGTTGTCTTTCTAGTGCAGACGTCACCGTCAGGTGGCCTGGTCATGGCATAGCATCTATTTATCAGTCTATTTATCAGTTTTTCTCAACTTCCTCGAGAACTAAGCATCAGGTTTTACATTCACTCAAATAACTTTGTTCAACTCAATGTATTGTATCAATTGCTACTTCTATCATTTTCGGCTTTTTTCCATTCGTTATACGCTAACAACATCGAAGAGTTTTCAACTTCGATAATAAATTTGTGACTTGTGTTAAAAGATAAATACGGTTTGAACTTTCCTTTGAAGGAACCAAACATATTTTGAATCTTTTGTTAGTCTCTACAGCATATCAACTTAATTTCTCTTTATATGCAATCTGCTCATTCAACACTTGTAATAAATATAGAATTAACATAAAAGTAACGACGTGAAGTAACAAAGAAATATCACAAATTACATCAGAATTAATTCAGTTTTGGTCTTTATCTATTACTTTCTTATTTACGATAATTAATTGTACACTCTAACTATAAATTCTATTGAATGAATATAAATATCTCTATATTACATAAACTTATTTGAATATTACTTTCTTTGAAATTATTGTAATTATTTACAAAACAATTATTACGAGACTGTAAAACAATTACTTAACTACTTCGAAAACATGCTTGCATGGATTTATATGCCAATATGCAAATTAATACAATATTAATGTTTGTTGTATTAATAGCTTTTCTTAATTTCCATCACGTTTCAGATCATGTGAACATCTTTATATTTCTGAAGATGATACATCTGAAACTATAGTGACGCCACACGTATTAAATGTCTATTCTTTGAAAGCAACATTTTGTACAGAATTTAAGTGTAATTTTATTGTAGAAAGCCAATGTTGAAAATATGTTCTTGCATTTAAAAACAAAAAAATAACCTTACCTTCTTCCTTATAATGCATTATACGTCATACTGTTTCAAGGCCCCTCCCGCCTCTTCTTCGGTGCAACGTTTTCAGCTACACTGCTAAACGTATGATATGTTGAGGGAATTTTTAATTTCGGGAAAACCTGTAACTCGAATGAAATACTCCTTAAAATTAAATCCTACGTAAGCTCATTCCACACTTCCAAGTTATGATGGGCAAAATTGAAATGTTCTTACATGTGCTGCTTTAGTTTGAGAACGAACTTTCTAACAATTAACAATATTTTTAATTACTACTATAATACGACCAGATTTTCAGTAAATCAATCATTTGCGAAACGTTTTCCTGCCTTGTAATGGTTTTACAAGAGGAAGATTTCAGCAATTCTGCTTACCATAACTTGGAAGTGTGAAATAAACTTGCATAAGATTTAATTTTAAGAGAGATTTCATTCGAAATACAGGATTTTCATAATGAAAAATTCCATTAACATGTATGTTCAGCTGAGCAGTTGAAAAAAAAATCACACCAAAGAAGAGGCGAGCAAAACCTTGAAACAATATAATTTGTTATAAGGATGTAAGATAAGATATTTTTATCTTTTTACTATCCATCAATAAATATGTTATTATGTTTTTCATCATAGAAAGCAAACTCGAGTCTCCTTATTCGTTAATTCTTTATAGATATTAGCGCGTTTCGTACACAATGGCTTCGTCTATATGCAAACTCAAAAATAAGATTTTCAAGAGTATTAAAAATTATGTATTAATATTAGTAAGAATTAGGACAAATCCAAGATCCAATTAAAAGCATTTAGCATCTAATCTTCAGTGACGGTATGTCTTGATCACTGAAAAACAAGAGGCGGTATGGAATATCACCGCACACCGTCTCACTTCGACCACTGATCATATACTACTGTTCTACTTTTCGCTTGTCAAAATCTGGTTGCCCTAACCTATACTTAATATTGCTTCCGATGTACAATATAGGTATTCACCTCAAAGCCGATATTTTAGTGAAATTTATGATTATAATAATGAATATGAGCCTATTTCCCCCTTTTACAAGAAATATATCATCAGTTTAAAGATCTACTGAATGGAGAGCAAAAAAGAAAGAAAAAAAAAACTATTGTCAGTCATTGCAATTTAAATACAAAAATGCATGGTTTATTTCAAATACTTTTATCTTCTATTTTTAAAGTAGAAGTAGGTGTAAGATTTTATTAAGAGGAAGGATTTCTAATGAAAATGGCAGAACCAAGAATTACTTCAGTTTCATTGAGTACACATGAGCTTTTCTAAAATAAATAAAAAAAAAGTCGAGAAGGGAAGAAGAGCTAACGTATCAGATGACTGAACAGCACAACGGAGCGTGTGTATCATCAGAAGCTGAGTGAGTGCGTGTTGTTCCAGCTACTGAAAAGAAAGGAAAGCGAATTACACATGAGAAGAAGCACTTGTATCATTTTTTATTGGATTTGTCAAGAGAGAAAGAAACATACAGTTGTTATCTTCTATTAGAAGATGGTGGGTTGTTTGTTCCGCAGCAATTGCCAGTTGCAATGACCGGAAGACCAACAGCTTGCACGCAACTCTCACAGAACAAAGAACGCTTAATGCTTGTTTAAGTAGGCAGGAAAGGGAGGATGGGGAGAGAAACTTATTTTTAAGAGAACTCATATCATTGAACGCTGCTTTACACAACTTTATTTCATACTTTTATAAGCAGCAACGAGAACTGAATAACGAAGGTGATGACTTTGAAAGCAAAAGGGTCAACTTTATTAATTTCCATTATAAAGTTAGAAACAAGTGACGAAGTGTTTTATTGAAATTTTATTAGGCTTCCATGTAGGATTAGGATTAGAATTTTAGATTTCTGGGCTTTCGGTATCTATGGCCAATTAGCCCGTCACGTTTGAGGGATGACGTCCCTCGGCGAGCACACTATCCGGGGAAAGGGAAGGAAGGAAGCGGCCTGGGACCTATAAGTTAGGTACCACCCCGGCATTTGCCTGGTGTGAATGAGGAAAACCCAGGAAAACCTCAGTCAGGGTGGCTGCCCTGAAAAAGCTTTTTACACTTTTTCGACCGAGTGCCCCCACCGGGAATCGAACCCGGGACCGCTCGCACCAAAGGCGAGAGCGTTAGCGACTACGCAAAGGCTTCCATTTAGTCCAACGTTCTAACTCAGGTGTTCTTTCCCAGATATACTAATTATTTCAAAATAATTAATTTAATGAGTTCTGAAGATCTAGAAGAATCTTTCTGAGTAAAGCGTCGTGACATTACTTGAGAGTGAGTAATGAGTAAATGCTCCATTATATACACTATATCGCTGCATTATTACTACTATATGGATTTTTATGTTCATTCTTTACAAATTAAAAACCTTTTTGTACTGTATAAACTAATGAAAGAAGAGAACAACCGACTTTTTTACACACCAGATCCTCTATAACACACCAAAAGAAAAAAAGTGATTGACTGGATCCGGTTCGAGTCTCTGTCCAGTCAGGCATTTTTCCATTCATTGTGTGGCAACACACTTAAATTTGAATCCAATTGGTTGAGACTTTTTTTTAAAAAAAAGGTACTAACCTATCTAAGTTGTGTAATATGTTTGTTGATAAAATGTACCTTGTAAAATATAAATGGTGAAGGAGATACGATTTCACTCTTTATTTATTGTAAGCTTAACGAATTTGCAACTCTAGCTATTTCAATTCCGTAAACTATGAGAGTGATAACAATATTATATATATACATATAAATTATTTATTATGATTCATTTATCTAGTTCAGTGAGTTCCTCTTTAGTTGTCGACAATTATTTTCAGAAAACTAAGATGGCTGGGATCTACAGTCATTCGATTTTCTTACCAGTCATTTGCTAGTTGCACTGAAGAGAATCTCCTTGCTATGGGGTGCTGACACACGACCACATTGCCAGATACTTTATCGAGAGTGTCTAGCTCTGTTCATGTATACTGCATATTGGTTTCAATGAGCTTGCTCCAATTACTTGTTGTTCTGACTTCTTAGGGTATTATTTATTGTTAGTGAAATTATAGCTGAACCCGATTACAAGAATTTTAGGAATGATCACAAAAAAAAAAAAAAAAAAAAAAAGCGATCTTGGCCAATAATTAGATTTTGGGTCAGGGGCCACAAAATTTTTGAACGGCCCCTAAATTGAGTTTTCGTATTTTCTACGAAATAAGCACATCAGACTGAAAATGAAATGAAATCTTTGAGTTTTACGTCCTACGGTTATGCTGGTTAGGCTAAAGGAGACGATGATGATGAGTAATGAATGAAATGGTAGAATGAAGAAAGTGGGAGGGAACGGTAGAACCCCGAGAAAACCGACGCACACGGTGTTTGTCCACCACAAAGTTCACTTGGCGGGGGCTGGGATCGAACCCGGGACCCCAAGCATCAGAGGTGAGCGCTCTACCACTGAGCCACCGCGGCCCCCACATAACACTGACTTAAGATGGTGGTTTGGGTTTGGCTACACTGTATGTAGTTTTTCAGATATAAGGCCTACAAGAAAATTTTTGATTGAAATACATTGAACATTTTGATCCAATAACGACAAGAAAGGGTCGTAAAAATAGCGTTATAAAGAGTCTTGCTGTAACCAAGATTTGTAATATCTGTATTACGTAAGCACCGAACGTTAGGATTGATTAAGTATTTAACGACTCGATCAAACCTAAACTACAGATACGAGTTTGAGAAACGTTATATACGAGTTCGATAGTCCTGTGAATTTGTCATACTAAGCATGGTATAAAATTCTCAACAACTTTAAAAGATACTACTACTTCTATTACTATTAATATTATTATTAATATTTGCTACTTCTAATTATTACGCCTTACAAAGAAACTACGTTATATCTTTCACTTTCCGAAATGGCTAATCTCCTTTTTAATTTTCCTTTTATTATTCTAATAAGTTATTTTGTTTTGTCGGATGTGCTTTATGGCTAATGAAAGTGGAAGACAAAAAGGAAAAGTGCTCCAAGTTCATGGGTTTCTTCAGCTACTGAAAGACATGGAATTCCCGTGGAAGACTTTTATTTCAGTAACATCTTCTTTCTAGTTCTCAGCATGCTCTACATTTTGTCAACAATGGAAACTCTGAGAATAATAAAACAAATCCAGAGAAACTTATTTCCTCACGAAGATGAGCGAAGAAGGACATCTGTCGGAAGAAATGTCATAAAATAATTTACTAAGGCACGTTCACAGATTATAGATTCCGACGAGAGGGCTTACAATTAACTTTAGACGGAAATAAGGCTAAGAAAGTCATAAAAAGGCGAGATTAATCTTCTTATTCTCTGCAGCAAAAGAAACGACATAAGAAATGTTCGCGTTCCAAACAGCCTCAATTCTCTATGCTCAGGTATACATTCCCTTTCTACAAATTTAACATGCGCTTGTATGATTTTTATTATCCTTTATTTCTTAAATATTATTTTACTGACTCCAGAAATAGCATAAGTTTATCATTATTGTTGAGAGTTAATTACAGGCTAATGGAAAATACGGTTGCTTAGTTCTTTTATTTCCTTTTCGTTTTCTTTCCCGAGAGCTTGAACATGAATGGAACTTAGTTCATTTAGATACTGTTACAGTTGATAATATTTGATGATATCCCTACTATGTGTTCAGACAGGAATGTTGATAGGTATAAGAGAGAAATTAAATGCTAAAAATATTGAATACATTTCCGCCATGTTTGTTTATAATAATCATGAAGCATGTTCTATTAATTTGCAAATAATCTTCAGTCACTAACACCGTTTCGTGAATAATTTAATACTATCAATGTTACTTTAACTTCTCACTATTTATCAACTTAAGGACTGTATTCTTTTAAATGATTCAGACTCAAAGTAATTGATAATAAAGCAATCTCTACTGAATTTATATTGGCAATCTCTATGCCATTGGGTTTCTTCAACTGCTATCTTCAAATCTCCTAACTTCAAGAGCAAGCTATCCTCTATCATTCGCTTCGACGTGCATTTTGTGCTTGTTTATGATTATTCTGATGTTCCTGAAACTAGCCTTTTTACTTGGATTTCAAATTAACCAAGAAAGAAGAGTTAAAAACGGGATGAATTAAACCTCAAGTTGGAAGATTGCGCATATACATATTACGATAAAACAAATTTTCGTAATAACTTCAGCAAACATTATTTGGCTTTGATGTGATATGGCATGTTTTCTTTCAGGCTTCCTAGTCATTCTCATTGATTGGGGTTGAAATTGGTTGCAAGCAAAGGGAGTGAATTTAATAAATTTTAAGGATTTATATTAACCCTCCTATTTCCAATCTTTAAATTCTCTGATCTAGGGTTGCCAGACGTCCCGGTTTTCAATGAAAGAATTAATTGGCTCGAAAAAGGCTTTCAGGACGCCTGTTTCTCCCGGTTTTCGTCCTTCAGATTGAAAGAAATAAACCTGCAAGAACTAGTGTTTTTCATCTAAAAATGGAAGGTTTTCGGAAGATTTGTGTAGCCAATTAGTTTTACTAACTAAAACAACATTCACATAATATAAAACAGGTTAGGGTAATAGGTTCAGCAAAATCAAAAAACAACGGGAAATTAAAGAATCGTTCTTTATTCATAAATACAAACCTGGATTGAACCTTGATACTAGCAACATTGATCGAACTTGGGTAGCTACCTTTGATGCATACTTTAGATCTGGCAATAGTGGCCTAACATAGACACCGCGTTCCTTTTGATTCAGTTCATTCTTTTTTCACTCTGCTCTGGTAACCTGAGGATCTTTTTTGTACGTTACTTTTATATAGTGGTATGTATTCCTGGTTTTATTCCTTTTATCTCCTTTCCGTTTTAATCCTTTTTACCTTGCCACTGAGGAAGGAACCAGCTGAGAGTTCCGAAACGTCAAAATCTTTAAAATGTTTCAAGGGAGGATTCATTTGTAAGTAGCCAATTCTTTGTTAAAACAACAAGGAGGTTAAAAACCACATCAATTTTTTCGTCCTATGCGCTGTTTAGCTTCCAAAGGGGAAAAAAGAGGTTTAACAAAAATGTTCAAGAGGGGGGATATGTTATGGCAATAATTTCTTGAATATCACTTTCAATAGAAAAGAACGTCTTTTTCGATGACGAGCTTTAACTACTAGTTATTTTATACTTCAATCGGCAGCGCAGAACTGCTTCAACAATGGCGATACTACTTTCAGTTGCTGCATGTTAACCGCATTTAAACTATTTCGTCACTGTTAAACACATAAAGGTGTGTATTGTTTAATTTTGATACTGGATTTTGTCCGCCAAACTTTTGGAGAAACTGCTTAAGTCCATAAAGCGATTTACTTTTTGTTTATCGTTCTGAATTTAGCGTAAATGTTATTTTTCCTTCTAAATACTAAATTTGTATTTATTTTAGAGTAGTGTTTCTGACTCACGTGATGACGCAACAAAGCAAAAATTATCTCTAAAATAAATGGGAGGGTGTGTCGTAATTGCGGCAATATTTAGGACCTCTTAAACACAACAAATTGGAATTCGGAATAAGGGACGCCAGTCAGTCTTCTTATGTTACTTTTTTACATCCTTTATACATCCCTTGGGGGGCTTCATTTGTGTTAACTGTGTATAGCAGCTTTCCCAACCTTTTTCAACTTGCGGCACACTACGGGTGTAACTTGAATTCTCGCGGCACACTCATAGATATTATTATTATTATTATTATTTGCAAACATAAAATACCATGGTAATTTTTTTCTGCGATTACTGTTCTCCTTGTCACAGAGATGAAAGCTGGATCACTGGTTTTCCCCTATGCTAATTCATTATGCTTATTTTTTATTCTAATTTTAAAATAGAAAACAATTGCAATGAAATATAGGACTCAGATTTTTAAAAATACGCTTTCTTTTTCGAAAACTGTATCCAATCTTTCACTAAGAACGAAGATCACTAAATAACGAAGGAACAAACAAATGTCTTATACTTTCGATTGAAATCTGGATCACGCCACACAAGAACGCCCGTTAGCCAGTTAGCCAAGGCTGTTTTCTTATGTAATTATTTATAATTTGCTGGATTGTTAACTAACTATCGCTTGGAACCGAAATCGGTTAAGGGTCAAAGGTGAAGTCCTCCTAAATCTAAACATTCTTTGCTGTCGGTCGAACGGTCGGAGCTATTGTTGGTTCGAATCCCGATTAAGGCATTAATGTTACAGATTGTTCTTTTAGCATTCATTTCACTATCATTTGCTTCATCGTACATGTTAGGCTAAATATCATATCATGGGACGTAATACTGGAAAATATTATATAATGTGTTTAGGGTATATAGTAGCTGGGCGTTTCTTCTTCTCCCTCAATATCAGGTTGGCTACGTATTTACAATTACTAAAAACTTGAAAGGAAGAAACTTGCAACGGTTTTGAGGATTTTACAATGATTTTCTTTTTCTTCTTTTTATTAAATTTTCGGAAAGCAACTCTTTTGAATAGGAAATTACAATTGAAATAACTATCTGTATGCTACTATAATCGTAAAACTAGTTTGTGGCATTTGCGTTGGTTCCAAGAACTATTTGAAATCGAAAAACATAACAAGAGAAAAAGGATTGTCGTGTACGGTTTTCATTGACTTCAAAAGGCCATTTGTTGAGTAAAACAACAGCCAACAGAAAACAATTGAATGCTAAACATGTTTTGATAAAACATTCACGTGAAAAGAAAGGAGAAAGTTACAGAAATAATTACTCTGAAGACTTTTGCTGTTATATTATTCTTTCCGTTTATTACCTCAGAAACCAACAAACGTGCAGTTTCTTTCATCAAAGGTCAATAGGAATGTCAAAGGGATTTAAATAAAGTAATATCAGCCTATACACAATGTTCCATAGTTCTATACTAAAACTGACGAGAGGGAGCTTTAGACATATTAAGATGCCAGAAACGTAAATCCTTCGACATTTAGCTCATCCTTGTGGGGACGAATACAGAATGAAAGAACTTATTGTTTTCTCTAGAAATGCATCCTGAATATTAAAAGATACGATTCATATTTTTTTGAAAAAGATTACCTTGATGCAACGATCAACAAAAGATTAATTAAATTGAAGTGGCTTCACTCGATGAATAATTGATACTCTGAGAAATGTTCAGCCTTTTCTTATACAAAAGTTTCCCAGTCTTTCCAGTAACATTCGGTAAGTAGCTTAACGGTGCTTTAACTAACACTTTTATAAAATTTTACAAACAAACTCGTTAAATTCCATGTCAAGTTACACAGAAAAATGTGAAAGGGACACCCACGGATTCAGATTTTCATCAAACTTAGTACAGTTGTTAAGAACAATAACTTAGTAACTGATGTAATTTTTTTTTCTCTAGCTCGTATAGTTTCAGAGAGAGATAAATGTTGTCAAAGTTTGAGAAAATTACTTGGAAATAGTATTATTTACAAGCGCCTGTTTGTGAATACAGTGTTGGAGTGAAAACACAATGGCTCATTGACTAATGAACTTATCCGTGCCAAACTTTTACCAAACACCAATTGAAGTATAAAGCTTATAAAGGATACCGTTTCATCAACCTTACCCATGTAGAAGGTCTACGAACAATTAAATATTTTTCAATTAAGAGAAATTTTTGAATGTGTAACATGGACTCAGAAGATGAGTGTTATTACCAAAATGCATAAGAGCTCTCTCTCTTTTTTTTTTTTAATAATGAACGTGAGAGTATGCCCAAAAACTACTACTAATTAAAGATTTTGTGTTATTGAATGATCAGCAGACTATAACTAGTTGTGTATTTGAAATACAATAAAACAATAATTATACACTAACGATATCTTTAATATCTCAGCAGATCTTTAACGAATGCACTTATAAACATAAATAAGTAAATATATCATAATTGATTTTCTCTTTGATTATCTACAATCGACAAACCTAACTTATTTTTTCTTCTGTAGTATTCGAATTTTTTCTGTAGCATTCGTATTTCTTTTGTAGCATTCGAATTTTTTCTGTAGCATTCGAATTTTTTCTGTAGCATTCGTATTTCTTTTGTAGCATTCGAATTTCTTCTGTAGCAATCGAATTTTTTCTGTAGCATTCGTATTTCTTTTGTAGCATTCGAATTTTTTCTGTAGCATTCGAATTTTTTCTGTAGCATTCGTATTTCTTTTGTAGCATTCGAATTTCTTCTGTAGCAATCGAATTTTTTTCATTTAATTAGCTATTTTTCTTCAAAGCTTCAAGTTTTACACTTTTGTCACTTCTTAAACCCCTTTATTTATCCTTTTTTACTTTATTTCAAAAGGAACTTTTGGCGTGAGAGACTAGGGTTCGATTCTTGAAGGGAGCTCATGTGGTTCGAATTCCAATTTTATCAGTGGGTCCACGTTTCATACAGCCTCGCTGCTGAAAGGGACATTAAACTCAAAAACAACTTAACCCTTATATCTAAAGATATTTTCTTTTTCAGCTTTCTTTATTTTCTTCTTTTTGATTCTGTCTTGATTAAGTGTTCTTTATATCTTGTGTGTGGAGCTAAAAAAAATCTCTGACACTTCTGTATAACCTGAGACTGTAACAATTAGAATGTGAAAAATACTCGTAGAAAAAAATGCTGAAACAGAGACTACTTGAAAGTAAAAGAAAGAGTGTTTCAACGTAAGTTAGATCGATGTTAGTTGTGAGATTTTCATTATTCAGAAAGTAAGCTTCAGGGAAAAGGATTTTGTTGTTGTAAATGCAGAAGAAACAATACGTAATGTAACATCTATCAACTTTTCAGGTCATATGATATTTCGCAACACACGAGCAGCAGAGCGTAACTTCTTCTAAGCAAGGAATGTAGCTACGGCCTTTAATTACCTCAGAAGCAATTAGAGCGAACGCGATATCCACCCACAATGTTAAGGCTTTGTACTTCACTGCATAAAGAACAAACATATTTATGAACTTAACAATTCCACTGGTCGATGAAATTGACGTCATCGACCTATCTAGTGAATGACGCAGAAAATCTGGTCAAGTTGGTTATTTTACGGTTTTCTCTGGGTATTCCTCAAGTTATCTACGTTTGTTGAAACCCAGCGACTGCCAACGTTCTGCAGAAAAAAGGAGTAACAAATCTTAAAGGAAGTTAAAAAAGTTTCATTTCTCCACTGTAAACCTGAGATTTCAGGGAGGTTCTAGTCTTTCTCGATGCGGCTTAGCAACGACTGTCCGAAGCTTTCAAAACACACTTTTGAGGTACTGATCAGATCCTAGTTTATAATAACAGCCAGTTCTTCAAAATTCAGAATAGAACTATTGATTCTATGTGCATAAACATCAATAGACCAATACTTAGTTACTCAACTTCTCATTCTGATGGCACACTGAGGAATATACTGTGTAGAACAGTGGCTTTTAGTCGTGAAAATAGTATTCAAATAAATTATTTCATTGTTTTAGAATTTAACCTCTATGCAAGGAGTCTTGATGTAATGACTCTAGTTCAAACTCAATGGCGTAGCGCTGGGGAGGGGCACTTTATCTCTCTTCCTATACGACAGAAATATGTGTATAGGATAACAGTTATTGCACTTAAGGTCAAAAATAATTGTTAAATGTGTAAAAAAAAAAGAAGAAGAAGAAGAAGAAAAAGAAAAAAGAAAGAAAAAAGAAAAAGAAAAAACATATTCCTATGGATTGGGGTAATAATTTTCAAGTTATTACGTAATTTAAAAGATAATGTCCTGTGTAGAACAGCATAACACAGTTTTCTTATTGAAATGTTCATGAAGTATGCTTTTGGCACAGTACTGTTCTCCCACTCACCGATTCATACATAAACATACTAACAAGGCTGAGGGTGACAGCAATTATGACAGCGCCGAATTAACACACTCTGGAGCCCTAGATTGTGCTGCCGGAGTCGACGACAGGATCACTCAGAGAGGGAAAGTATAAAACATATTATGTAATACAGAAGCGCCCCCATCGGAAATTTTTAGTACAATAAATCAATTTATTATGTAATGTATAAAGCAGGGGGATAGGAGCCAAATATGCCTTCTAAGGTCTCAGTTTATTCAACCTACGCACTAATCCGGGCCTCGATGATGATAATGAACGAAATGGTGGAATAAAGAAACTCAAAGGAAACGGAAGAATCCTGAGTCAACCCATGCACATAGTGTTTGTCCACTACAAAGCCCGGTTGGCGGGGGCTAGAATCGAATCAGGGACCTCACACACAACAGGTGAGCGCCCCATCATTGGGCCGCTGCGGCTCAAAATTAAGTATGTAATGAAAAGAGACTAGGGGCTCACCATAAGAGAATCAAGGGCTGAGTGGTTCAAACTTTATAAACTTCAGTGCATTTAAGAGCTGACTACCTTTATCCAACAGGTTTCCCTATTTTAGATAGTTTGGATGAACTCCTGAGCCGCATTGGAGCGAGAGGAGAACGAGAAAACTACCTGGCCCCACTGGTGATCATACCGGAGTCACTCAACGGGTAAAGTAGACGTCATACCAACTACGCCACTGGGCTTTTGGTAAGTAATGTGTAGAGTAAAATTTAAACTGAAAAGTTTTCTTAAAAAAAAAAAAAAAAAAAAAAAAAAAAGGTTTATTCAAGTTTCTCAATCAAGCTTAAAAATTCGTCCCGGAGTTCCTGATTTTTTACAAGTGATTTTTCTTTTAAATCAACGCCATATGTTTGATGGATTTTGAGAATGTTTGTTCAAAGTTAGCGGAGATTGTATCGACAATCTATTGTAAAGATGCTTGCAAAATTTTCAAGGACGATTTGTGAGTAGTTTTCAGTGTTTCATTATAGTTAACAAGTCAACCTGTTTCAGCCGTTACCCTTCGTCGGCTAAGCGTGTGCTTCTGTTCACGCGGTCCAGGGTTCCATTACCATATGGACAGTCTTGAAATTTGATCGCGTTACAATGCTTCGGATTCCACTTTAAATTGTAGGTCCACATCTCATATAGCCTGCTGAAACAGACGGTACCACCACTGCAACCAATCAATATGCTTTCCATTGTATTGGATTAAGACAAGAAAAAAATTAACGTCGGACAGTTATGTATGTCTTTTAGGCTTATGCAATTACATTTATATGTTCTTCCATTGGGATTCGAACCCCGGACCACGTGCACAAGAAAAACACGCGCTAGCCACTAGACCTCCGGTGCAGGCTGCTTTAGGATTATAGTTTATCGTCCCTTTCAGCACCAAGGCTAAACAAGACATGGACCTATTGCTTAGTGTAGAATCCGAACAACATAAGTTCTCATTGGGTATTGAACTCGGGTCTTCCACATGCTAAGCACATAGCCACGAGGGAGTTCTATTGTAGTTGGGGATTTACACTCATACATGGAAATTTCTCACAATGGTCACGTTGCGACAAGATTCCTTTTTACATAGAAACAGTTGCAGTTTGTAGAGATGTGACGTAGATATAGAGGAATTGATCTGTCAGTGAAAATTTTGTGAGGAACAATTACCTTGAAATAGTTTACACGAGACTGGAATATGAGTTTCCATTTAAGAAAGTAATCCTAATGCTACAAGCTAAGAGAATATTTTTAAGAGATGGATTTCCCGTTAATTCCAACTCGACTGTATACCTGTTGACTAACGTGTGACCTGCAACAGAGCAATTGACTTCAATATTCAACAGACGATGACATCTTTGGTGGATGAACGTTATTCTCCGGATGGGGTCACTTAACAATGTATTAGCTACGGATGGTCGTCAGCGGGAATTCAGGACAACCGAATGTTTTTGTAGCCTCTCCAATTTGTTTTGCTTCTCTTCACCAGATAAGTATCAAAAGTACTTTGGACATTACGGATGTCTTTGTTCTCAGAATAATTGGTCAATCTGGATTCCCTAAGTAGTGGTCAACTTTCCAAAGAAAATTTTCAAGAAATATTTACATCTTTCAAGTATGTTCTAAAATTACGTTTATTTGTTTGTATGGTTTCAGATATAGCATGTTGGCCATTATACACTCAAATATTTAATAACAATAACATGCCATAAATAAGAGTTGCGGTAACATCCTGCCAACTGTAACGCCCGAGTTCGACTCCGGTGGGTAAGTTTTCTTGCATCCTCGTTTCAATGCAGTTCCGAAATACTGTTGCCCCACGATACGAGAAATATCTTATTAAATTCACGATCAGACGAGAAAAAAGGATTTTCTCGTCTCGTTTTCGAGAAGAGGCGAGAAATTTTGCGAGTCTCCTGGGAACAATATTTTTAATAGGTACCGTAATAAATAAAACAACATAATAACATAATTTTAACAAATTATAACATTATTTAGAACTTGATTTTGCAGAAGCAGATCAGAAAATTCTTTCAGATACAAACACCAATGTTAAGAAATCTGTTGAATTCAGTTGGCTGTAAATGAGGGAACTTTAGATTATTGCATGTGTAGGTTTCGGATACTAATGCAAAGGGCAGATGGGAAGTCGGAAATTAAATGAGGGAAGCAGAGACTGACTGTTTAATGCATTTAATGAACTTTGTAGCAATGTTGCCAGAAGTTAGAAGGGACAAACCAAGACCGATTGCTCAATGAAATGATTAACTTTTAAAGTCTGCTTGGTATTTTACCGAAGCATCAATTAGATTTTTGCTGGATTATCCTTTCTTATACGAATTCGCATCCTTTGTCGTGTTTCCTGGAACGGACCACGATTGACAGAGAAAATACAATGCATCCAGGATTCAAAACGACCGTCTGGCAACTTTCATGTAAACATTTCTTCTTAAGTATTTTGATACACACAGTATATTCAAAGTGCAATTTGGATCTTTTTTTTTTTTTTTTAATCCTGTAAATTCAAGACAGTGCCTTTAGCTAGCGCAAATAACCTAACAGTTTGCGCTTTTCTTCAAAATCGGAAAATTCCAACTTTGAATCCCATTAGGTTATCCTAAGGTATTTTCCAGGTTTACATTGAAAATTGAAATGAAATTTTTGAGTTTTACGTCCCACGGTTATGCCGGTTAGGCTAAAGGAGACGATGATGATGAGATATGAATGAAATGGTGGAATGATGAAAGTGGGAGGAAACGGGAGAATCCCGAGAAAACCCATGCACACGGTGTTTGTCCACCACAAAGTTCACTTGGCGGGAGCAGGGTTTGAACCCGGGAACCCAAGCACCAGAGGTGAACGCTCTACCACTGAGCCACCGCGGCCCCCAATATGTTTACATTGAGTTACATCAGGTGGACACTGGCCTGCTACTTTGAAATATTGTCCCTGACTGCAATTTCTCATTACTTCTCATTGTTAAAGAAGAGGACTGTGTAAAACGGCCTGACGACTCTATCTGATTGTTGCTTAAATGGACAGACTGATCCTCTGTAGACAAATATATTACCGTAAATATGTCAGAGAGTTGAAAACTTCAAAAACAAAGTTTTGTCTTACGCGATTTGAATTTACGTCTTTCGTCACCAGCGAGGTTGTATAGAACAAGATCTATAGTTTAAAGCAGGGTATGAACCGTGTAGACGTAGAGCGTGAATATTCTTCTCGGAATCAAATCCAAGACCTCCTGCACCAAACACACTAGCTTTAGCCACGAAGTTACTTGAAACACTGCATATGTGTAATACAGGGTTCCCAACATACGTCAGTGGCTTGGGCATTAAAAAGTGAGAATGAACAGTTTCGATTTTAAGGACAAAAATGCACTCTGGTTGTCTTTCAATTTGAATTGAATTCTGGAACATAAGCTCCAAGAATGTACGCTGAATGGAGTAGAAGAGAAGATTTTGAGAAGGAAAAGGAAAGGAAAAAGACACGAAGGCACTCCAACAGGTGCAAGGAACAGCTGAAGAAAATACCAGAGAAATGCATTTCGCAAGCAAAATGTAAAGGCAATAGGCCAGGTGCAAATACATTGAGTTGAGATGAAATAAAACTCAAACATATTAATGGCTGACTTCCCGTAGCACAGGCAGGTGTCTTCACAGAGATCGAATAGAATGAAGATTCAGAGTTTAGTGTTTCCAGGTGGGCCTCTCAAACATAGCAGAAGTGTTGATGTAATATATTCAGAGTCATCATTGAGAAGCCATAAAGAGACA
This sequence comes from Thermobia domestica, assembly GCF_964235325.1. Lineage (NCBI taxonomy): Eukaryota > Metazoa > Arthropoda > Insecta > Zygentoma > Lepismatidae > Thermobia > Thermobia domestica. The sequence continues at coordinate 492,149 of NC_137462.1, read as the reverse complement.
GAAGTGGAGCCAGACGAACAAGAAATGGTAACAAAGATAAATCTAAGATAGTAACAACCCTCTTATTGTACTGGATAAAACTTCAAGAACAGTTTTGTGTTTCTGCCACGATTATCCTTTCTGTTTTTTCAGCGACAGGTTGCATAAGTTCGTTTATCCGTAAAGTGAAAAGAAATAAAATTTGTAACTTAATCAGTGAACAAAGCAACGTTTATTTTAAAATAATAAATGTGTAACAGTTTTGCCAACTAAACTGAACATATTGGCTTCCTCAGACACTGTAACAACAAGAGGGAGTTGCGCATAAATATAAAAAAGATCCTAGAAACTAGTTCTAAACATTGATTGGCTGGTCAGAATGGACTCAGCCAATCATAATAGAACTGACCACTGACCAGCCAATCAGTGTTTAGAACTATTTTCTTGGATATTTTTATATTTAGATGCAACTCTCTCTCGTTGTTACAGTGTCTGAGGAAGCCATCATGTTCAGTTTAGTTGGCGAAACTGTTACACATTTATTATTTTAAAATAAACGTTGCTTTGTTCACTGATTTGTATTTCTAGTTTAACTTTTTTAACCCATACCTTCCCAGCGTGTCCATATGGCCACGCAAATAGGGATAACTTTTTTATGCCTGGGAGATTTTGTGTGTGTGGAATTTTGTGACACGGCTCACAGTGAAAACATTACAACAATAACAACAAAAATTTTGTTATTTTCACATTTACTACGATCATATGGAACAAACGTATGGAACCTTTAGAATATGCAGAAACTCGGAGAGCCAGGATCGAACCAGAAGCCTGTCGCTCTACCACTAAACCACTCTGCTCCATTTGGTTGATACATGCCTTCTTTGTAAGAACAAAGCATAAAAGCGGAGAATGGTCTTACGTGGGGTCCAGATTAGACTCCTTGGAAGACAAGAATCTCAGGTGAAGAGAGGGGACTCAAGTTCCGCCTACGGTTTCAAGTTATTCTTTACTCACCATAATTTAGGGAACATTTAATAAGCAACAAGAAGAAAGAAGATAGTCCTCAGGGAAAAAGCAAGAAATGGTTTTTAGTGAAGAATAAAAAAAATATGTTGTATTTATGTTTTAGAAAGTCCATACGAATTTCTTATTATTTTATGCTTAGTGAATATAAATACAATTGTTTCATTTCTTTGTTTTACGGTTCATATTCAAAAACGGCAAAAGAGTAATATAAATAATCAACTTGGATAATCACTGAAAAACACTCATATTAGAATTTTTTTTTTTTTGAATATTTGGTAAAATAATAAACTACTGTAATATTTCTTAACAAAGTCTAAGCAGACATTAATAAATATCTCTTTAAATTCCAGCTGTGAGTTTTACAATGAATTCAATTAACATAATAATAATAATAATAATAATAATAATAATAATAATAATAATAATAATAATAATAATAATAATAATAATAATAATAATAATAATAATAATAATAATAAAACAACGTTCAACAGTAATAGCAATTAATTGCTCTTTGTTATAAAATATTTATCATTATATAATCACTGTAATTTAATAAGCTTGGGTGACATTACTTTATCAGTGCTTTACTGTAGGATTCAACGGTATTCAACTAGAATAGCCACTTCCTTTAATAGCAATTGCTATAATAGAAGCAGGTTACATAGTTAAAAGTTTCAGGAACAAGCAAGATGTACAAAACAAATGTGTCTTTTAGCTCTGTGGTGGAACACGAACTTATCTGATATTACTCTGGACGAAAGAGGAAAGAGAGAAGAAAGCGTCATTGGGTGTAATGTTACTAATTGCTTACAATCTTGATTTTAAACAAGAATGCGAACTGGTAACTCGATTTGGTTTCTAACTGATTCCGTGATCAGGTATTATGTTCTATTCAACGTTTACCAAGTTTCAATCAAGTTTTTGAACAATTGTTTGGGACATAATTGAAACCTCAGAAGGTTCGCCAGTTTGCATCGAGGCTCACATCACTACCATTACTAAGGCTGGTGCCTCCTAACTAATCTTAATGAAGCCCTCACTCACCTCATTGGGGCGCTTGTTTGGGTTGGGCTCAGTATCTTTAATGGGTCAAATGTTTCCAAGGGGTTAGGCTCAGAATCATCAACGCCTGCTAGAGACCAATATAGTCGATGAGGCTCGCTAACTTAATTGAAGCTCCCGCTCAATCATTAAGACCACACGCGAGTGCTAGGACCAGGGGTTGAACATCTCTGGTACGCAAAAGCATAGAAAACTTTTTTTAAAAAAAAAATCATCTAGTTGGAGGCACAGTCGTAGAGTTCTCACATCTGCTGCAAAGGGACCTTGGTTCGATTCCAGGCCATGTCAGCTTGTGATAGACATCATCTTGTCCGTAGGTTTTCCTAGTCCTTCTGTTTCCTCCCTCTTTCTCTTTCCACCAACTGTTCTATAATCATTCGTTCCTATTGATTATCTGTCTGATTGAGCTTTTATAAAGCATAAACGTGGGACGTGAAACTGAAAACAAAATTTTATTTATTCTATTTACAGCAAGAAAGATAAACCCTTACTTCATTTTTAACTAGGGAGCCACCGTGGTAGAATGCTTACGTCTGGTGTGTGGGGGTTCACGGTTCAATCCCCGGCAAAGTTAATTTGTAGTGGACAACATCGTGCCGGTGGGTTTCATCCCACATTCTCATTCTGCCGATTCTTACGTCATTCACTTGCCTTAATAATCCCTCTTCCTTAGTCTAAAGGACATAATCGTAGGACGTTAAACAGAAAGATTTCAAGATTATTTTAATTTTTAACTAATTCATCTGAGCTTTAAACCACGGATATTCTTCTTCATAACACAGTACGTTTTAGAGATAACTGAAGAAATGTTATTCGGAGGTTCATGAGATCTATGGTACTTGAACGTTTTTCTTTTTCTGTGTTATTAAACACAATGTCATTGAATCCGAATCTGATTCTCAAGTTAACAATTAGGATTTCATGGAATCGTGAAGAACGAAGAGAAACCATGACATTTGTTGTAAACGGAAGCCAAAGACAAGGGGAAGCGATAATATTATCTGGAAAGAGAAATTTGGTTTGTGCAACATGGCATCTCCTGGAGTACCAACTTCCTTTAACATCCTTCATCACTCGAGGGCTTTCTCTTGGAAAGCTGGAGATGTCTTCGTGTCATTTACTCCTCTTCTTTGATGTTTTCTTCAATCAGGGAAACAATGAGAGGAAGTGAAATTTCTCAGACAACGCATCTTCCTCCCAAAACAATATCATTCAACTCAGCAAAAATATTTCCAGCTACACAAGGATTAGCTCAGTACAACAGTTGTTACCGGCAAAAGCAGAAAGTATCGTAGCATGGAAAGTAACTACATTTCAGTAGGGGATACTTGTATCTTAACGTATTTTTCCTCGTTGTTACTAGTACAATAAATAATTCATACTAATGCCTACTAAAATACTTTATAAGTTTGCACAAATATATATCATTAGTTAAACTACAATCAAAAAGTATTTTATTTGCTGATGTAGTACAGAAGCATATTTGTTTTGTTTGAGTTTAGCATCTTTTTTCACCACTGAGGCTATATGAGACGAGGGTCTATAATTTAAGGAGAATTCGAACCACTGTAACATTCCTTCTCTTACTGGAAATCAAACCTGGGGCTACGTGCGTCGAAAGCACACGCACAGGCCACTAGACCACTGGATAGGAAAGTACTTGGATAGCAGTCCCCGTAGCTACACAGGTTAATAGTACATCTTCTTTCTCTGAATGCATGATATACATTAAGTGCAAGATGTTTAAGAATTTACTTTGCTTAATGGAAATCATGTGAGTGGAAAACATTACTGAGCTCTTTTGGACATGAATTATATTTTGATGTTTGAAGACGAAGGTTAGAACGGTATCTCACGAAAGAAAGAGCCAGTTAGCTGTGAATTACCTGAATTTCTTTGTTGCTGGCGATGGTTCTCTTGGATCGTTTCTTGAATACTGAAGAGGGCAGATTTTATCTTCGTCAGCCCGAAAACTCTCTTAGTCCTAAAGCTGAAGTACTTTAGAATTTTTTTAGAAGCTACCAAAAATACCTTCAAGGTATAAACAATATGTGTACTTAAATACAATTAAGGAAGTCCAATCTCTATAGATAGGACGTAAGGCTAATCAGTATGCTTCCCACCCCCTTTTTCTTATTTTTTGAGGGGCCGCGGTGGCTCAGTGGTAGAGCGTTCACTTCTGGTGCTTGGGGTCCTTGGTTCGATCCCAGCTCGCGCCAGGTGAACTTTGTGGTGGACAAACACCGTGTACGTGGGTTCCTCGGGGTCTGTCACTTTGTTCATTCCATCATTTCATTCATTTCTCATCATGACTGTCAACTTTAGCCTAACCGGCATAACCATGGGACATAAAACTTTAAAGATTTCACTTCTTATGTTTTTTCTAAGTAATTCAATCACAACAGAAGTCATGACGTCATAAGCTGCAGGCAAATTTCAGGTCTCTAAGAAAACCACTCAGAAACAAGTAGCAGCGTCACGTGTGAGCCACGTAAAGAAGTTTGGTTTGCATGGCATAATATTTTCTCAATTAAAATGGCAGCACATTTTTGACTGTCATTTTAGTAGAAAGATTAGAGCGGAGAAGGGACACATTCTTCGCACGTTTAATTGTTTGAAAAATCCTCTTCTCCTAATAACGTTTTTCCTCTATAGTGATGAAGGTAGAATAATAGATGGTTGATTTTATGACTTACGGTTTGACTATCACCTCCATTAACTAACTTAAATTCTAAGTTCTGACCCTCTACATACCGGTGAAATTTGATGGCGATCCATCAAAGTAGCTCCTCAGATATTTTGTCTCTTGAACAAACGGGCGGACAGAATTCATTTAATATCATTTCATTTTCAGTTTAGCGTCCGTTTCAGCATCGAGGCTATATGAGACGGAACCTACCGATTAACGTGGAATCCGAACTACATGAGCTCCGCCGGGAATCGAACTCTGGTCTCCCACGCCAATGGCGCATACGCTAACCGCTTAGCCACGAACGAGCTCGGACGGACATAGTAAAGCAAACCTGTTACTATTTAAAGTCAAGAGGGCGTCCCAAGGAATCGATTAAAGTAAAGCTTCAGTGGATGCGTAAGATCTTATAGAAACTGAGTGAATCAGTGAGCCTCATTGCAAGGAAGGTAAAGCGAGTAAATATCCGCTATGCATCAAGGTCGGACCCAGGGCGCCCGATTGATAAGTAGATGCCTTACCAATTACGCCAGCTGGGTTCTGGAAACAATAATTAGTTGGTTTTATTAGGACTCTCTGGAAGTTTCTGTTTGCTACGCTTCATTGCCTTTAACTTAGTCATCACAATAAAAGTGGTAGTGAGGGTGAACAAGACGCAATTACTCACAATTAAGTTTACCTACGAGGCAAGAGTTGAAGCTGTCTCGTCTCCGAAATTATCTGTTTCTATTGGAGGACCTCCGTCTCCTCTTGTATCTTGTCACTAGGATTATCTGTGACACAAAAGATGTCTGTCTCGTCTCAAAAGCCGACGTCAAATTCATGTTTCCTCTCGTCTCGTATGTCATCTGAAACATTTTGTCTCGTCTTGTCGGCGACTCTACTCATAATTCAAAGACGATTTGTAAACATTATTTAGGCTAACTTCATAAACAAGACATGTTCCTTAAACATTCGAAAAATATTCATTTATTCCCTTAAGTATATAATCTCGTGTTTTGTGTTTTCAGTTAACTCGACAAATACATTTTAAAGACTGTGCAAGTATATGATCATTGATGTACAAGATATGTGTATATAAAACACAATAGCAGCTTTTGCGAAAGTCTTCCACTGTAATTAAAGTGAGTCTGTGTCGCAACAATGGATTGTGAAAACAAAACGGATTTCCATTGTTCCTGGATGATTCTGCACGGTGTCTAGTACATTCAAGTCATCACAGCAACCCAAATTCTTCCACCGCTTCGTATCCTGTGTTTTCGTTCACATTTGGCTGAGTACAAGCATGAATTCGCAACCAAAGTCTTTCCTTTTTCAGAACAACTACCTTTTCCACCAGAATTATGCATAGTGGTCCTTACAAGCTTTTCTTTCTTCCTTGCTTTACATAGAAAGGTTAGCAGTGGCGGCTTTAGAATAAGCCTTCCAGGCGTCTCGGATTTTATTGTTATTTCAGCAGGGATCAAGTGCATTATCTATTAACATACCGTGAATTTTCATGGGGTGTTACGGTTTTTCAGTCTACAAATGTGGGAACTCTACATCTGCGAATCCTGAAACTCACATCAGTGAAACATTTTATGGTTACAAATTGAGGGAAGAAAGCCCTCCTAATTATAAAAGTTGTCTTAGGAGGGTAGTAGTACCTAATTACTACCTGATCTGTATGAAGCTTCCTAGCATTTCCGTAAAGCGAAGCTTTCTGGGGTAGTTTTCGTAAAAAGTGGAAGTTAGTTTTTGTATATTTTAAACAATTTTCTTACCTTGAGTTTTCTTAATTCGTCTGTCCAGGTGCAGCCCTCTTTGTGGTGGATGCAGTAAACCACGGAGCCCATAATGGTCTTCTCGGAGTCCGGGTCTGGATAGATCTGAAAACAAAGGCAGATCAGTCAAAGTTTATCACTATATTTAGATCGCTTGGATCCCAAGTAGCCTAAGTCCAAAAAATGGAAAAAAAAAATGGACAAATGCCTTCATTCACTTCTATACATGCGTAACTTTTCGAAAAGAATTTTCTAAACGGTAAATTATAAGACCATAAACTACATAGCTGTGGCTTTGGTTGCCAACATAACAGAAATATGAATTGTTCATCAGATATTCAACTTGAAACTTCTCTCCTGGAAAATACATTGGACCAAGTTTCAGCAATCAACAGTGCCGCGCCGTGGAAAATCAGCGCCCGGGGCGAGAGTATACGACGGCGCATTCATACATATGAGTTTGGTGGACAGACCAGGCACGATGCGCCACTATAGTTGACGCAAAACGTAAGGAAATTTTCAAAAATAAACCCAGCTTTTCCTTTATTTTTAAGAACTTTTTATTACTTTTTTTCTTTCCATTTGATACACGTGCACATGCATTTTCCTAACATGAGTAACATTATAGGACCATTTCCTAAAGCGGAAAGAGGATTTAAGTACATACTAGTTTGATATGTTCACAAAACTAGTTAAATTAATACCTTTGTGTGAGACTACAAATAAGTCCATTGCTAATGCTGTTGATCTAAAATATACCAAGTATTTTTCCTTTTTTCTTTCCTTCTTTTCTTTTTTCCTTCCGAATTTTGCGCCCCCCTTACTTCGGCGCCCGGAGCTGTCGCCCCGCTCGCCCCCCTATGGCATGGAACTGGCAGTCAATCAAGCACAATACACGTTCGGCAAGTATCATTGCTTTCTCACAACAAAACTTTTACTCGATTATTTTAGAAATAATAAAAATCTTCCTGTTCACGCTTCTGATACGTAATTATTTGTAAGTTTTACTTTGCTTACCTCAATTGAACTGTATTATGATGTGATTATTGATTTGTCTTCCCACGCCCATAAACCCATAAACAAGGTATTAAAGCGTTTGAAGTGTCTTGAACACTCTGCAGTTATATTTAACCATAACGCTACTTTTTAAGACATATTGGCATAAAAGAAAGAGAAAAAGAACTTGTGGTTACATCAAACGCGACAGAATTAAAATTTATGGCACAAAATACTTTTTTTAATGTTTTGCTGATGGTGAATGCATGGATGATCTGTATTACATATTACGCTACGATTCTCTGACGCTTTTAAACCAATAAAATATGGTTAACCAAGGTATGTTTATTGGCTTTCTGTGGTGACTACTACCTCTGCCACGTGGAATGGTTTCGAGTTCTTTGGATGGGCATTCTGGAAGATTTTGCTTAGCCAAAGATACATGGAATTCCAGGTTAGTACATCAGAGCTTTTCGTCAATTCCAATCTCGTTCTTTTTCTTTAAGAGCCTCCCTTACTAAAAATACAAAATTTACCATTTTTTCTTTTGCTTGTTTATTTATAAGTGAAAGGAGATTATGAAATCCAACTTGCTACAATCATAGGTAATGTTATTCTGTAACATAAAATATGAACCTGAAGAATTTTCAGTGTTGCCAGAATAACAATTCCCTCAAAATCTATGTTAAAGCAGCGACTAAAGGAACGATCTCAACTGCATTTGGTTACCTATGATGTTGTTTTGGTTTCCTGTGAACTACTTTTTAAATAACATTATTATTTAGTTTTAATTACTGTATGTTAAAACTATTTTGTTTATTACAAAATAAACTCAACTATTATTTAAGAGGTGGTTCACAAGAAACCTAAACATCATGATACGTAACCAAATGCGGTTGAGTCCGTTCCTCTAGTTGCTGCCTTATATTAGATTTGCGGGGAATTGTTATTCTGGCAACACTGTGATTTCTATCGATGGCAATACTGAAAATTCTTCAGATCCATATTTTCTGTTGTAGAATAGCGTTATCTATGATTGTTGTAAGTTGCATTTCATTATCTCCTTTCACTTATGAATAAACAAGCAAAAGAAAAATGGTAAATTTTATATTATTTTTAGTAAGGCAGGGTCTTAATGTCTATGCTCACTGTGAAATAATATTGTGCACAGATTGAGAGAATTATTGTTTTAATGGATGAAAATGCTTATATCCACAATAGCATTTTGAACTGTGAGCGCAGTGAGATTCTGCATTAAATAAAAATGAAATAGAAAAGTTGAAGAGTAACAGATTAGATAGAAGGTTAGAATTGTGAACTATTTGTAGCAATTTTTCCTTTTGTGTTTGTGGCCTCGATTTCACGTTATCATTCTTTGTCTCAACGTCTACACGCAAACGGAAAACGCTTTTCTAAAAATATCTCTGGCCTAATGAGACCGTTATCTACTCTCTTAAATTACCAACATTGTCCAACACAAAAGAATATTGTTTATGGAGAAGTAGGACACTTATTTTGCCACTCAAATGAAAAGGAGGCCCTACATTAATAATAATAATAATAATAATAATAATAATAATAATAATAATAATAATAATAATAATAATAATAATAATAATAACATAACCAAGGAGTGTAGATGGTGAAAGTAGGGAAGGAGTATGAAGCATAATCAGGGGCGTACCCATCAAGATTTTCTTGTTGGACCCTATGACTTTTTCAGGGGAAATGAAATGTAATCTTTGAGTTTTACGTCCCACGGTTATGCCGGTCAGGCTAAAGGAGACGGTCATGATGAGCAATGAATGAAAATGGTGGAATGAACAAAGTGGGAAGAAACGGTAGAACCCCGAGAAAACCCACGCACACGGTGTTTGTCCACCACAAAGTTCACTTGGCGGGGGCTGGGATCGAACCCAGGACCCACTTTTTCAGGGTAGTCAGACTGTTACATGCCAAAAGCGAACCGAAATTCGTTGCCAGAATGACTTCCACGGCTATTTGTAGACATTTTGGCACAACCATTGCTACCAAACGTCAGAGAATTTACAGTACATTCAATCCGTTCGGCACAATTTTATTAGACTTCAAAACTGCATAAGTGTCAGTAATCTTATACAACGGCTTTGTTCGTTCGTCTATCTGTCTGTCGACAGGTATCAGAGCAAGAACGGTAAGATATATCGGGAGGTTTTACACCTTCCATTAACCCTCTATTCAAACGAGAAGTGGTTTAAATTAACCATTACCGGTTTTAACATTTATCGCCATAGAACAAAATGGTATTGGAAAGCGACAAGGGTTCTCTGCAATTGATTCGGATTCTCAAGCAACGATATCGTCACAACCAGCAGCACTTAACCGAAACCGGAAGTGGTTGAAATTTACTAGTGCTTTCGGTTTCAATACAGAGTTCTGTAGAGCAGAAACTGTCAGAAATATCCAGAAGCGTGTTGTTTCAATCCATTCAGCTTGCCAAGAGCAGGTTCTATCTCCTCCCTTAACGATCTATTCAAAACGGAAGTGGTTCAAGTGAATGATTTCCCGTTTCAACATTTACTCCGGTTTCAACATTTCACATTGACTCCAACTATAGGAACGGGTTTTCCTTAGCGAAGTTTCGAACTAAATTTGCTCTTACTATCCCGTGATAGAGAGAAATGAAAATTTATCACGGTGTAACCAGTATCACGGATTAACACGAGTTTACCCTGTAGGGCTATTAAAGAGTAGCCTTTGGGAGGCAGTTGCCCCATCACCCATCCCGTGGATCCGCCAGTAATGTACGAAAAGGACAATAATATTGTAGTTTATGTACTTTCTACTTTTCGTTCCTGTACGAATGTACTTCAGCAACAAGTATAATGCTCACGAAATTGAGTGAGAAAGTGGAGCTGTGATAGCATGCAATTCACTAATTAAAAAGTTATCCCATACGAGTGCTAAAATGGTGCTCTCAGAGATATATGGAAATGTTTACACACTGCGTGAGAGTTATTGTGGCTTAATAAAATCTTGGATCGTGGCTCTTTTTCCATTTACAGACTGCAAATGTTTTATAATGTTCCATACGACATCAGTGTCAAACGCTGCTTCGTAACACAGAAAGAAGTCGAGGATGTCTCGTATACGAATATTGCAAGTAGTATGTGCATAAAGAGTAGACCTGTCACCGTTAGGAAAATACATAGATAGAACCTTGTATTTTGGTATGTATAAGTAAAACAATTTCTTCCAGCAAAATAAAAGTTCTCAATTATTATTGGTAAACAACGAAACAATTTTTAGCGTCACCAAAGCTTCTCTCTCTCTCTCTATTTCTCTATCTGTTGAAAACCACGTAAGCGACTAAGAGAATTTACAATCAGACGTGTTATTTCGTTGTTCTAGATTTGCTGTACCCATTGATATGTGCCTTATTTTTGTACGACGTTATAGTTAAAGACAAATTAAACATTAATCGTCGTCTCCCTTAGATTAAAGGGCATAATCATTGGACGTTAATCTGACTTTTCTTTCTTTTCGGCTGCAGAATAATACCCGTTCAATACTACAGAGACTTACTGTCTTAAGATTAGACCCCTCCCAACAGAAATTTCTGGGTGCGTGTGTGAACGTTATGATTAACTCTTAAGGAGAGTGAATGATAATGGAAGGATTGGTGGAATAAGAAAGTGGGAGGAAACGGGAGTACCCCGAGGGTGGGTGCACGCGGAAAGACAATAAGTAAATGTAAAATACTTTTCCCTATATTTTCAGAAATAATGATAGAACTAGATTGTTTTTATAAGAAAAAGACTGCAAATAAAGTGTTAGATCAAATTTTCATGCTACATCAATCATTTCTTTGTTAAACAAATATAGTTTTATTGAGAAAGTGTACAAATGCATGTTGAGCTAGGAAGTTTTTTTTTGGAGGGGGGGGCGTCCAGACCCGGTGACCCCAGTGGGTGTGCCCCTAGCTATGTATCATTAACCATAGTGTATAATACCTCCTTCTAGCATCATAATCAAAAATCTGATCAATGTTGATTAGCATAAGTCCAGTGTTAGTAAGGTGGCGTGTTCACTCGAGACTACTCATGATGATTTTCATCAGGGGCGCACCTATGTGGGGTGTCCACAGGATTCGGGACCCCAAACTTTGTATCTTGACTAACATTCGTACACTTTCTTAACATACTATACTTGTTTGATAGGGAAATTACTGATGCAGCCTATAGATTTAATTTTACACCTTATTTACTCTTTCCATTCTTTATAAAGATAAACTAGTTCTATTTTTCCCCTGAGAATGTAGGCGGGAGTAATTAACAATTATTTGTCGTGTTTGCGGATAATACAGATTCAATACTACATAGGCGTATTGGACCGGCTCCCCCCCCCCAAAAAAAAATGGATCAAATCTTAACAAAAATTTCTGGGTGCACCCCTCATTTACACCCACACATATCATTTTGGTATAGTTTTGTCTCTGCTTTCTTTTTTTCTTTTCTTTTTTTGTTAAATACTAATAATATGCTAGAAGTATTTGTATTATGGAAGTAGGAACACCGATTCTAATGTTTGTTCTCGTGCATGAGATTTTTCAGCCTCATTGGGAAACAAGTTTTTTATTTAATCAAATAAATATTTCTGTAATGATTCTCGACTCAAGTACGAAAAGGCAATTACGTAATATATTTTTTCCTTATATATATATATATATATATACAGTGGCGGATCCAGGATATCATCAAGGGAGGGGCTAAACCATGATTTGCCGTTTTATCCAGTGTAAAACAGGACTGAAGTCCATTTTATCCAGTGGATACCTGAGGGTCAAGGGGGGCTATAGCCCTTACAGCCCCCCCCCTTGGATTCGCCCTTATATATATATTTCTTTTCAATGAAATGACACTTAATGTTATTTAGAAAACGGGAAATTTCTCGTCTCGAAAATATAACGAGAACGGAAACAAGAAGTACCTTTCTAAGTTCGAGACAAGAAGCATTAGTGTTGACTAGTCTCCTGAGAAACACTAGTTCACCAAAGTCTTAAGTGTCAAATACTATCTTAGTGTTACGTGATCCTCAGTATAAAAGCTGTTGATTGATTAAGTAATTGTATAAACACAATCAATTGCATTTATTAACGTTTATAGATGAACAACTCATTACGCGATATACATCAATAGTAAATTTGGTTCTGAAACGAAATGAAATCTTCCAGTTAAAAGTCCCGCGATTATTTCCCTACAAAACGAGACAAGGAAAGTTTTTCGAGAATTGAGACGAGACTTCTACAAAACTAAAGAGACGAGACAATCATCACTGATATTGAAATGTCGAGTGTTCTGCGTCATTAGTCTGTGGCCCACTCGTAGAACATAGAAAAAGCAAACTTGTTTATTCTAGGCATGGGCATCAATGCTGGAGGATTCATTACTTTCAGTTGTCCAGAGAACAAGGTCTCGAGGTTCACGGAAGATGCATCTATAAACACGAAGGCAGGGCCGTTGTCAACAGTTTATTTAACTAAACAAATACATGAAAGGTGTGTGTTTTAAAAACCAACCTTTCCGAGAATCAACCTGATCCAGTTATTTAATGTGGAATTGGTTTTCCAGTCATCCGGCCACCGATGTGGTTCTATCAAACGATCGAACAAATTACATAAATCACGTCTTCTGTTTCTTCCTGTTTCAAGGCCTTTCCCTTGGGAGCGAAACGAGAAAAAAGTGGCTGCAGCTGAAGAAACGGACGTCGTTGAACTGTGTTCACAGCTTCATTCAGCTCATCTCCCGCCTTCGTCATAAAACCAGCCATCGCCGGCGGCTATTCCGGTGGAGCCTTCCATCGGCTGCAACTTAACTCAAGGCTTTTAAATGAAATCAACTATTCGGCTTCAAGAACATATGTCAATAGATTATGGTTTAAAATTATCAACAACTCCGTATTCACTTTTTCAGTTTCTTTCAAAATATTTCAGAAACGAAAGACTTCCTTTTGCTTTACGTCTCACACTTATGCCGAGTAGGCTAAAGGAGAATTAAGATTCATGTTCGTGATTTTCTAGTAACTACGAAATGCTACAAAAGAAACTAGTTAATGTTCTTTGAACTTGTTTTCATTTTACTCCAGGTCGACGTAATGAGCGGCTATTCGATGCGTTTCGAACGCGCTTTTATGGTTCATGCTTACGCTTGGAATACGCTCACTATGTATTTAAATGTGGATGGCTAATGACAATGCGCTGCAAATGCGAAATCAATAAAAAAAACACAGGAAGCGTCGGCTCGAAGATATTTGGTGCGTTTTGGAACAATAGACCACCTGCTGTTTCGGAATCAGTAAAATATATCTAAAGGAAAGAAGTGTTGGTAGGCAAGGAGATTTTAGCAAGAGACAGCTGCTTGGAAGATGCTTTGTGATCACATCTCTCCATTCTTGTCAACTGACAGGCTCAATCTAACTTACACTTCCAGTGCTCTAATTTTAAAGCTTATACATTTCATCACTAGAGGGTACACTAGAGGGTTTAAAAGCGATATATTTCACTACAAGAATGGTATTTGAATGGTAGTATCTAAAAACTTTCGGCATGCCCCTCGTATTATTTTCAGAATGAGATCAGAGATATTGGCATACTTTGAAGCGTGACTTTAATTTCTGTAATTCATATGTTCTGCGAAGAAAGGTTTGAATAAGAGCGCTGCACAAACTTTGAGCTCCTTCGTGGTTGTATATTCAGCGTACGCGTCTTCGGAGAGGGAGACCCAGGTTCGGTTTCTGGTAAGAGCTCATGGGGTTCGGGCAGCTCGTTAAACTGTAGGTCCACGTCTCATATAGACTCGATGTCGAAAGGGAAGCTAAACTCCAATATAACCAATCAAGCTGCACACATCTATTTATTTCATACCTTAAGAGAGGAAGAAGACAAATGTATTAAAATGTTTTGGCACGTATCGAATACAAATTAGTTTTAATTTAAAAACAAACAAAAAAATGTGGCGTCTGAAACATTAATATTTAAGAGAAAAAGAAAATAACAGAGGAAAAACATTTTAGACAATAAAGTGAAGAATACCCTATTCTAACTACTGCTGACAATCGAATTTATTTAACAACTAAAATTCTCGCGAAAGTAAAAAGTGGTTATTAGCTTTAAAACGGATGTATTATGTGAACATGATCTTTCTCTTTCTGTTCTTTAGAAGCACAAAATATTTGAAATGATGTAACAGATGGAAATATCACGATTCCTGGTTACTCATTTGCAAGCAGTAGTACTGACCTTGAATCTTCCCGTTAAACGTAAAATGGTTGCCAATAGAAGACCACAATATGTTGTCTCACGATTTGAGAGGACACTGAAAAGCTCTGTTTAATGTCCAGACAACGGACACAAAATAGATTAGGCATCAATAACTAAATACATTTTGTCTTCATCTTCACTTCGGCGCCATATTTCATAAGGACTTTCTTTATCCCATATTGGATGTCATTGTGTTAAGCAACTTCTGTTTACTAAGCCAAAATAGAAAGTTACAAAAAGGTATGTTTTATACAGTTTCCGCTATTTCTGAGGGAAATCTAAAGCTTAATTCCTAGAAGAGACGGGAGACATGGTAATTCTCGTCTCGTTTTCAAGAGGAGAAAGGAATCAAGTCTAGTGGGCAATACTAGTTCACCGAAGTCTTTAAGATCCCCAACACTATTATAGTGTTTCACGATTAATAGTATCAAAATTTAAATTTATAAATTTATTGTAAATATAATGAAAGACATATTTATCAACGCTTAAGACAAGCAAGGCATTACACAACATATTACATCAATAAATCTGGTTTAACCTTCCTATGGTCCTTCGAATCTACATACACGCCCATCCTTGGGACCTATTTCACCCCAATTATTTAATTTCTCATAAGACATGCAAACATGAAAAATAAACTAAATAATAGTTAATCTAGTGTCTTGAGGTGGTTTAATAATAATAATAATAATAATAATAATAATAATAATAATAATAATAATAATAATAATAATAATAATAATAATAATAATAATAATAATAATGAATAATATAATATTAGACATTGGGTTCAATGTAACCTCGAGGTCTGATGTGTTACGTTTTTATTTAACAAAGTTATTATAATAATTAGCTTTTAACATTTGGATTATACAAAGAACTAAACTAGGTCGAGGAATAATAAATTAATCAGTAACCGAAAACATCGTCCGTGGGGTCATATTGACCCCAAGGATATAGGAGAGTTAAATGTTATTTCATACCCTTTATAGATCATACCCTTTTCGTTCATAATTTACGAAGCACAACCAGAAAAGCTTTGGGCAATAGAGAAGAAATGAGAAAGAATTGTTCGAGAATCACCAGGAGATAAGGCTTCTACAGAATTTACGAGACGAGAAAATCTCATTTATCGTCTCGTCTCGTTGGTGAAATCTAACTGATGCCAGAACGTCCCACAAGGATTCATTCCACGAGTAGTCCTTTGTTCATGTCTTTTGATGTAAAGCACTCGGGGACCACGTACCTTCACAGAGGACAGAATTTTAACGTCGTTGTTGAATATTATTGTGCTACCTAATTTTCTTCTTAAGTCTTTGGTGGACAGTTTAGAGTTTTATCCTCTCTTCTACTTTTGATATAAAGTTTGTGCAGCCAGTGAATAAACTTAAAAGATCGTTTATTCTTTTCTTTAGCACAAGGTTGTGCGTGAAGCCTCGAAGGCAAAAAAAGTGGGCGGGAGGACTTTTTATTACATAAATACGGTTTCCTTCCTTCCTTTTATAAAAACATCACGCAATTTACATAACTACAACTTTTCTTTTCGTGTTGCTGTCTACGCGCTTTGCATTTCAATCAAAATGGAGGCAGCATCTGTCTATAAACCGCTGGAAATAGTTTTGGACCAGAACACATAGCATACTAGCTTCAGTTTTTGTTTGTTTTGTACCGCCTTGCTTTGTAGACCACACCACACTTCTACTTATTTCCTGTGAAAAATTCTAATCTGAAGCTTTGCTCCATGTTCTTCAACAGGGTGCGAGGTCTTAGGGGTATGTGGAGACTAACAAATTAACCTATGATTCAATGTCGCGTTCACAAAGGCTCTATCCTTAGCCAACTGGACTGGATCGAGTTTTTATTCTGTATTTGTATTTCTGCGAGATCCATTCTAATACTATCCTCCCATCTGGGTCTAGATCTTCCTAATGGTCGTTTTCCGATTCGATTTCCAGTTAAAACTTTGAAAGCGTTCCTACTTTATTTCATTCTGTCTACATGATCTGCCTATTTGAGCCTTCTAGATTTACCCTGTTAAATAAAGTGTATAATTATGCAGTTCCTCATCGTGAAGTTTCAGCTATTCCTCATTCCCGTTCCTCTTGGATCCAAAAGGTCGCCTCGGGATTCTACTCTCAAATACTTTCAGTCTGCGTTCTTTCCTCAGAGTAAACAACCATGTTTCACAACCACACAGCGCAACACGCATATTAGCTTTTATATCTTCCCACACTTAATATTGTTGGAATAAAGTTACCCCTACTAAGTTACTGGGAGTGACATTACTGTGAAAAGTTTCGAAATTCATTCCAGTAATTCATAGTAATTAATGGTTGAGCGAGGATTATTTGCAGAAAGTTAGTTCGGCAGAAACGCTTCTCAATTGCAGGTGCTTAATTAAATATATGTACTCTTTATGTCAAAGTATTAAAGTGCTAAGAATTTATCTTTTTATTTATTTATTTATTTATTTATTTTACACTCCTGTCTTTCCCGTTCTTCGACTATTAGGATTTCGTACCTTCTTTTCCAGCACTTCTCTAATTTGTTTTAGGATTTAGGATTTAGATTTCTGAGCTTTTGACATATATGGCCATTTAGCCCGACACGTTTTGAGGGATGATGCCCCTCGGCGAGCAGAGGGAAGAAAGAAAGAATTGGGTAAGGAAGGAAACGACCTGAGATATGTGTTAGGTAACACCCCGGTATTTGGCTGGTGTGAATGAGAAAAACCCAGGAAAACCTCATTCAGGGTGGCTGGCCGGAAAAAGTTTTTACACATCTTCGACCGTGTGCTCCCACCGGGAATCGAAACCGGGACCGCTCGCACGGTTGGCGAGAGCGTTAGCGGATAGTTTGTTTTACTTAAAGCAATAGTGCATGGTATCTGAACAAAAGTTCCTCAAGAGACAAGACGAGATAGAATTATCGTATCTAGTGACGAAACGGGGACAGAAATCTTCCAATAGAAGCAGATAAGCCTAGACCACTTTCACGACTTTCATCTTGGAGACAAGACAGCTTCAAAAACCCTTATCTCCTGAGCATTTCACTAGAAATTTCTAATATAGAATAGCAGGTATGTATTTTGTATTCTTTTCTGTTCAAATCATTTTAAACTCTAAAATATGTATCAAAGTGTGTTACGGATCAATCATAATATTCTAATAGTCATTGATATGTGATTAAGTCTTAACGTTGTGTATTACATCTTAAACGACAGAAGTAATTCTTACTCTTTTGCAGATTGTTGCAAAATGAACACAAACAAGTAGTTAATGTTTGAATCCAGCATTGAAGCAAGTAACCCGGAGAAAATTAAAAGATTTTACTTACAAAAGTTGTCCAGTCGGAAACGACCACTAAACACCAAGTTCGGCAACTTGTTACTGGAGTCCAAACCGAATACAAAGAATAACAAGTGAAGGAAAACTCATGTTGTAACTTGTTAAGACCAGTTGTGCAAGCAATGCCAATAACTTCATTTCATGTGGGTTGGCGATGGCTGAGAGGATGGCTGTCGCGGAAATTAACGCTCTTCTTCCGTCATTCAATTCAAATGCAAAAAACCTAACAACACTGTATGAGTTCAAGAAACAAAGGCAAATACATTTACAAAGATTTCAGCTAGTGAGACTGCAGTGAATTAAATACTGGTTCTCCGAAGGAATTTAGTGCGATCTCAAGCTCCTTCGTCGCTAAGCTGTTAGCGTACTCGTCTTTGGTATGGGAGACCCGGGTTCGATTCCCGGCGAAGCTCATGTGCTTCGCATCCCCACGTTAAGTTGTAGGTCTACATCTGATACAGCCTCACTGCTGAACGGGACGCTCAACTAAAAATCAAATCAAAAACCCAGTGCGATCTCACGGTGGCTCATTGGTACAGTGCTTACCCATGGTGCGTGGAATCCCTGATTCGATCCCCGGACAAGTAAGTGTCTGTGATAGACAACATCGTGTCCGTGGTTTTTTCGGGGTATTCCCGTATCCTCTTACATTGTCATTCCACCAATTCTTTCATCATAATACACTTGCCTAAATCATCCGTCTCCCTTAGCCTAAAGAGCGTAATCGTGGGACGTTAAACCGAAATATTTCATTTTTCAACAATTTCTTGTCGTTTATTTATTTATTGTTAGTAAATCAACAACAACAACAAAAGATATGGGAAGTCTGGAAAATATTATTTAATGCTTATTTAATGACCTATAATTGTAGTTCTCACTACCTTTTTTATAGTGAAGAAGTTTGAGTCCCTGGTAACTATGATGTCAGAATCTGTATATTCGAATTTATACCCTATATGGAAAGGGCTTAGTTTCTTAATAGAATTATTTCGATACGTTCTAAGTGTTTCATATTATTTATTGTTTTCATAATATCTACTACAACTTAGTACAATAAGTTTCCTGTTTGTCATTCGTTATTGGTTTTACCTGTAACACTATTGTAAGTGCACGCTGTGTTAATAGTTTAGGGATTTCTTTTTCTGAAGGGCAATTAGTAAAGTTGTCTGCAAACAATTGATTAAAACGAAAGTCCAACGTCGATGGTCCACAACTGAGGAACAAAAGTTCTTTCCCCGGCCGCGGTGGCTCAGTGGTAAAGCGTTCACCTCTGGCGTATGGAATCCTTGGTTCGATCTCAGCTCGCGCCAAGTCAGCTTTCGGGTGGACAAAGACTGTGTGCGTGGGTTTTTCTCTGGTTCTCCCGTTTCCTCCCACTTTCTTCATTCCATTATTTCCTTCGTTTCTCATCATCACCGTCTCCTATAGTCTATGAACTTAAAGATTTCATTTCAAATGTTCTCTTCCACATACTAAGAAGGTCAAGAACTACTTCCATTTCAAGTTTCAAGATAGGGTAGGTTTTGTCAAGTGGTTTACAATATTTACTGTCTTTTGATTACAAATACAAGGCGAAAACGTTGTGACGTCATGATGAGGTACGCATCTGACTTCATTTGATGAATGTAATAGTTCTCGTGTACTTCGCAATAGTTATGTCCTCCAGAGTGGGTGATGAAATATCACCATCATTAGTGAAACTCCAGAGATGGGTGTGTTACGTTTTGTTCGCCATATAGGCCTATCAGTACGTGATCCTGTAGAGACTAACAGGAAAGGAACAAATAACTCATGGCGACGTGAATAGACTATCTCTTATCATTCTCCTCAATTTTAACAGCTTTTTATAATTCCGAGTCAGCTGTTTCCATCGGTTCAACACTAGAATTACGAAATTTCCGTGATGACTCAGTCCTTAGCATTTAACTGCAACATTCCGAAGCGACAGAAAGTGGATGAACAAGATGCTTTCGGTTGAAAGAATTTGATTTAGAAAAAGGGAAAAAGCGCGAGGCCCGAGACAAAATATCAATAATCTTCTTGTTGGCAACTTAGGGGTTTCGGGTTCCAATTCTATGTGCAGTCATTTTCACTGACGTTTTGCAAAAGTTTCCCTCAGTTTCAGCAGGTAAATATTATAATAGTACCCTTAAATATAAATCCAAGCCAACTTCCTCACTGATTCCAGTGTGAAATTGCCTGTGTAAGTTTGTTAAATACACAAATTCTGAACCAACAACTTCCAGGAAAAGCAAAAAATTATCATAGCGCGATATACGAAAAAGATCCTTTAAGCTATTATTATTATTATATTTACCTGCTTGCTAGAGCCATATTCCTAAGGCAGAACAGTTTACCGACCCTTCTGAAACCTTGATTTGCAACGACAAATGGAATGAATGGGTTTATCTAATAGATTGTGGTTAAACAAATGAATTTATTACCTTTCCATTACTTACTCTGCCTTATACGTTATTAATCAAATAGCTCTTGAAACTAATGGAGATAATGAAATCTGGGAAAGTGCGGATATATACGTGTTTATCATTTTAGCTAACACATCCCCATCTACATAAATGATATTAGATTGAAGGGCATCATTGTTCCTTCAATTTCAGATATACGCAGGGGTAAAAATGAGGGGGAACGTGGGGGCGCCATCCCCCACCTCGAAAAATATGTACGGCGTCCCTCAGTTCCAAAAAATACAATGGGCAAAGATAGGCAGGAGGAACAGCGTGATGTAGGATAATACTACAGCATCAAAGAACGTGAAACCGTACTATATCGGTGAAGAATCTTGCCCTGCAATGATGCTACTAATAAAATGAGCTTTCCGAGAAAAGTTTTTGATATTCACGGAAATTTAATTAAGAACTTATGGAAACATCTGAAACTAATACAACAGAAATTTCTGTTTTTAAAAGTGAGTTTTTTTAAAAATGCTTGTTATCAATGGTTTCTACAAGTATAATATTAAGGGATTTTTAAATGGCAAACATTTTGAATTTATGTAAAAGTATAAAAGTAAATTTAATAGATTTCTATTAAATCAAGTTGATTTTATTTGTGGCAATATGGCAATTGAAGACGTATTCTGTGCAGTGATTCCCATAAGAATTGATAACTTTGAATTATGTATACCCAAGATGATAAATATAATAAATAAATTAATTAAAGATTCGTTTTACACTGCCATGTTTGAGAACAGGCAAAAAATTAAATAGCTATCTGACATTAAAAGCAAGAACCTTTCTAAAGAACATCTATTGTTAGATAGTTCGTGGATAAGGTTATTTAAGAGTCTGATGACTATTGACAATCATGAAAACTAAAATGCCCCGGGTTCGAGGCCCACATTTGATATGAAAGGGTCATTGCATTGAGAAACGTAAGAATACTTCAAGGGAATGGGGAATGGGAAACAACGTAAAATTTACCTGTGAAGCACATGGTTGCTGACTTCTTTGGGGTGAGATTCTAGCAGGAAAGCTAAGCGTTTTTGTCCATTGAGCCAAACTTCGCACCATCTTCTGTTCTCTGAAACCCTTCAGTATCCTTGGTTATGAACACACAACTAAATGACAACAGGAGAAAGATGTTTTCCTCAGGGAGAGAAGGGACACACACACTGATACACTTGAACACAGACACTATCTTATTTTTTCTGTCTAAACTTAAGCGTAAATAATTTCTTTCAAGTTATTGTCTTTTCCCACTGGAAACCCTTTGTGACGCGACGGATGCACTGAACACTATGAGCTGCTAACGCCTGTCTGCCTTTCAGCCACAAACGAAACGAAGAAAAATGTGAAAGGTCTGCCGGCACACTCCACTTACCACAAACCTCACTCTACCGCGACGTGTAGAGCAAAACTTTGGGATTTACCAGTGCGAGCGGTGCGCTTTCATGCGTGCATCATGTTATGCATATACGAATGCATAAACAGGATAATCAGCCTACACAACACGGTGACCGTTGATGGCGCACCCAAACCGTCTTCATGTCACGACGACCGCGATTGCAAATGAGGCAGTCACCATTTTAGGAAAGTATTCACGAAGTTCTGCAACTCATCAACTGAATTCTCTCGAATAGTTAAGTTTAAGGGATTTATTCTACGGCCTCCGACCACACATCTTCAGCTGAGCTAACACAACAAACACGTTCACCCACCGCCTTACTCGTCTTCCCTCAAGAATAACAATGAATTCAACACCAACACTCAGAAGTCAGCTGTAGTTAACGCATGCGCACGAGGTCTCTACGTACGGTTTCCGTCAATGAACTTTTCCCCCAAGCGACAACAAAGATCCCTCCGAGAGACGACACCAGATGGCGTAGGCTCCTTGCCTGGGGGAACACAACAACAACAAGGAGATAACTGCTGTCTACGCAACAAAGATGTTTATATTCGTCAGGAGACTTTCTTGTGTCCCGCCTTCTCTTTCTCTATCAATCCAGAACACAATCTCAAAAAATAACATAAAAAGGATACATGAATAGATTAGTTACATAAGGTGGCGTAATTATTTTGTCAGCGCTCTACCTAATAAATAAAGAAATCGCGAGGTCCCGGGTTCGGATCCGATGAGCAGCATCGTGCTTGAAGTTTTTCTAGTGTTTTTCATCAGCCCCGACAAATAAATGCCTGTATAAGACCATTCAACATAGGTCATTGGTAACTTTCTTCCACTTTCCTTCAGATTGTTTTTGTTATTTGTTGATTAGACCCTACCACTGGTTTCGATGCAAGTTAGGTTCGTAATTTAATCACGAAGGAGAGGTTCAAGTATTTTTGAAAGAGTGTAAAAAAAAAAATTGAAATAAAAATCTTGCGTAGACCATTTCTGAAAGTCGTTTAAATAAACAAAAAAATTTACAAAACAAAATATTTCAAGCAACTCATTGTAAATTATGAATTTTATTTATTTGAAGCTTGCAATAGCAGATGGATAAACCTAAGTTTTAATGGAATATGAAGAAAATCGTGGTCCCACTGGCAATCAAACCTAACTGTCCTGCATCAACGAGCAATCTATGTTATTATCCATATCTTTTGCACCTTTAACTTTTTTCCGAACTACTTTTAGTTGTAAAATTCCTTGTTCTAGAGTTTTAAATCTAAATTTGGTCAACAAGCATTGGATGTTAATGATAACAGTAGTTACAGCTATTCTGGATCAGGGCTTGGTCCTGTGATCCTACTTCTCTAGGAGGCGATATAGTTTGATGGGGAACGACGTACTGTGAGGATTGGCCTTGTATGATGGTCTGTGCACCCGCCTCCTGCACCGCGTTCGAGTTCTGGTCGTGGCTTGGAGATTACGTTAATAACGTCGGATCGCCAATCGAATGTCAAAGTACATACAAAAAAGAAAGAAAAGAACAGAAAAGAAAAAAGAAAAGAAAAAACTCAACTCAAATAATTGCAACTCATAGATAATGAAGTTAAGGATAATTCCTCCGTAAAACGTATTCAGAAAGTAGTCCTTAAAGTATGCAACCAAATGTCCATCAAGGATTGAAGATTACATATAGGCCAAGGATATTTCTATTAGGAATTGGAAATAGTGATGCAACAAAATTGATTGATTGATTTTTGAGTTTTTAACTGTAGCTTTCCTTTCAGCAGCGAGGTTCTCTGAGGCGTGACCTACAGTTTAACGTGGAATCCGAACTACATGACCTTCCGCCGGGAATGAAACCGGGGTCTCCTACGCCAAAGGCACGTACGCTAACCGCTTAGTAGCAGATTTGGCGTGGGTCAATGCAAACTTGACCCACGACCCACTGACCCACCACCCACCGTCACCCATGGGTTCATTGCCCTGTATTGTTAGCGCTCCATATAATAAACATAATCTTCAGCAATTATTATAGTAGAAAGCAATGGATATATGAAGCCAAGCACTGTATTTTTTGTTTTTGATTTTTTTCTCTTAAATAACATCGATCATTTTCGATCATTTTTACAAACCAACTCACTACCAATTTTCCATATATAGAAAGTGCCCCCATCCATAAAGGAGAATTTTTTAAAAAAAAGCTAGGACACATTCTGTTTATTTTCAATAAAGAGTTAATACACTGAATTTCAGCTCCGTAAGTTTAACGGCTTGCGAGATACTCATTTTTTTCGCAAAAATTCGGATCTTCACTACCTCCTTAGGATATTATGCATTATAATAAAAGCAATATAACATCCCACTTTGGATTAAGGCCTAACTATATACCAAAAGTAATTTCATTTGATTTTGTAATTTGACCGTGATGATCAGGCACACATAGTTACATTCAATTTTTTATATAATAATTTATATATTACAGTGATTCAAAAATGTATTTTTTCCAGTAGTTTGCTCCTCTAAAAACTCACAGATCTCGAAAGTCAAGTAGTAGTATAAGTCCTATTGCTATTATTACAATTAAAAATATCAATATCGAAAAGTGCCTGAAGTTCTTTTTTCACTTGGTTAGATATACTCACCTCTGGTAAGTAGACAGAATCAAATGGAAAAGGAAGGGAAATGAAGGTCTTGGAACAAAACGAAGACAAATTTACCAGTCTTCAGAAGATAGTCTACAATGCAGGGTCAGTAGATCATACTGAGTCGGTGGGTCGCAGTGGGTCATAGTGGGTGGTGGGTCACAGTGGGTTACTGTGGGTGGTGGGTTGCAGTGGGTCACGGTGGGTGGTGGGTCACCTCTGTTGACCCACGACGCACTGACCCACTCTGAAAACTTGACCCACTCCATATCTGCTTAGTAGAGCTCCTTCGTGGCTAAGCAGTTAGCGTACGCGCTTTTGGCGTGGGAGACCCGGGTTCAATTCCCGGTGGGAGCTCATGTGGTTTGGATTCCACGTTAATCAGTAGGTCCACGTCTCATATAGCCTCGCTGCTGAACGGGATGATAAACAAAAATCAACTCAACGCTAACCACTTAGCCACTAAGGAGCTTCTGATGCAAGAATAACAAAAAAAAAAAGACCTTTTACCTCTGCAACATATTCACATAAATTTACAACCTTCATTAGTGTTGGCCACGAGACAAGACAGAACGAGAAATAAGGTTTCGTCGTCTCGTCTCGCATTTCTAGAAGTCTCGTCTCATCTTGATTCTCGAGGAGTTCTTTGTGGTCTCGTCCGAATTTTCGGAAAGCTTTTCTTGTATAGTCTGAAAATGTCTCGTCTCGTTTTGATAATGTATGTGTAAAAGGTATGCCCTCACTAATTTTCTTAATTTTGTCTGGAAGTTATCAATATCTTCCATCTCGCGAGAGATCCACAAAGGATGTAATACAGCAATTAAAGTACCAAGATATATTTATTATTGGAGTAGAGCGTACAGTGTGTAATGACTTGCATAAGTTTAGATATTTTGTCGATATTGATTTTTGAAATCCCAATCTCGATGTTGTACAGCCCAACACATAAGGGTTATGAAGGTCTACAGGTGATATCATCAGCACTCTCCACTTTCGCACGTAGTTCCCTGATTCGAGTTTGGACGAGGGTACAACGGAAAAATTAGTCTCGTCTCTACGAAGGATCGAACCGGAGGCGTTCATCTAATAGATGCAGGACTTTAATCCAGCATAAAGTTATTTCAATTTTAAAAGGCCATAATACCGACACATGGATGAGAACGTAACAAAAGAAACGAATATGTTTTATTCCAAATAATTCTAATGTGAGGAATCGCCCAGATGAAAGGACGAAGCTTCCTTTGTTGCCTGGGTGCTCCAGATGCTTGCTTTGGGTCTTCCACCGCTGTCTCCCTCGATCAAAAGGCCTGCACGAAATAAGAGCGGTTGCTTCTCGTTGGTATTCTTTCCATGGCAGACATGTATAATGTTTCTATTCAAGATTGCGTAAGGAGATTCGTTCTTTTCACACAATTTCTATTCGAAGATTTCCAGCGCTCTCCAACCATTGTTTAGGATGAAAACTGTCCATCTGCTTCAATAACTAGACTTCCAAAACGGCTTCCCTCTTTTTACGTTGTGCTATTAAAAAGATAGGGTGACGCGTATACAATAAGTTATAGAAAACGTCCCAACGGAACTCTAAAAGATTCCAAGCAATACGATTCTTGCCAAACTCAGCGCGATGAAGTTTCAACAGCAATGGGAGAATTAATGTCGCTGGTGAAGTATCACCGGAAACAGTCTTATTCCAATATTTCCTAAATGTAGCGAGCGTCTTTCTTCATGGTTTGGTTTCATCTTAGGTACTAGTTTTGCATCTTATAGCTTATTAGATTAGGGACACTGATCTTGTAAGAGAATCGAACCGAGGAAAGATTGAGATATTTGGATTTATGGAGTGATCTTATATACGATAAAGAATTATAACTAAAACTGCAGGACATGTCTTTTTCATTTCTAATTTATGATTTTTACAATCGATATACACATTATAATAAATTTACATTTTTATATTTATGCACAGTACTTTTAGATTATACATGAGCCGAATTTATGTATATTTCATGTTAAAATGTTCAAGTAATATTCGTGTAAACGCGTACAGTTTTCATGATAATAGGCCATTTAAATCCAGAAGACAAACTGATGTTTGTTGGAGAATATAAAGCCCAATATTTTATTTCAGCTTTCAATGTTTTCATGTTCCTACTGTGCCGAAGTGTTACTTTAAATGTTTTGGTGGATAAAGGCCACTTTATCTCATATAGGCCCACCACAAGCACGATTACTAAAGCTTACTGCGTAATCATATTGACTATTTTTTTTTATTATTTATTTGAAAACTATATGAAGTGCCAACCCAATTCTATTCCATTTTCATCATCAAACGTTCCAAAGTTATCTGTGTGAATACTACTGTCGACACTGACTCATTACTAAAAGGTAGTCTTGAGTTTTCGCTGTTTGCGTGTTTGTAGAACACTGAGGTCGTGAAAGGCATCGGAGCTTTCATCCGGTGCAGAGACCATTATGCGAAATCAATCCTCCCAATATAAGTCGTTCCCCACCACACTATTTTGCCTCCAGTTGCGCTTAACTATAGGACTACATCTCCTATTCTGGGAGGCAGGCTTGTATTTGGGGCCAATAAAGCAATCAGAAGAAGCATTTTAACGAAAGAAAAATGCTGTGGATTAGATAAGAATGACAAATATTTTTGTTACATTAGCTTTCACAATTGTAAGCAGCAAATGGAATGCCTCTCCATCACTTTATAAAATTAAATGAAATCTTTAGTTTCACATCCCGCGGTTGGGCTAAAGCACACATGACGCATGAAAAAAAAAATCAATTTAACGCCCCGTTAGCCTAACAGAGACGGATGATTAAAGTAAGTGATGATGACGATGATGATGGAAGAATTGCTGGAATGAGAATGTGGAAGGAAACGGAAGTAGCCCGAGAAACCCATGGACGCTGTTTTCCACCACAAACTAACTTAGTCGGAGATCGAACCAGAGACCTCACGCACCAGAGGTAAGCGCTCTACCATTGAGCTACTCTTAATAGATGATGCATGGAAACAAATTATATTCGAGAATCTGGCAGGAGAAGGAAATGAGTCAAGTAGTCCACTATAGTGTCACATACACTGGAATTGAACTACATGGATCCAGTTGGATCACCATGTACCTTCTAGAACGTCAAGAATTGTTTATTATAACAGTACTTAGGAGAGAAAGAGGAGGGGGATCTCAATAGTAATCGAAATAGTACTTTCTTCAGTGGTTCTTTGTAAACAGAAAAAATAACTGAAACTTCATTTACTCATTTAGATCTATTTAAAGTATGAATAATAAATAATTTTTGAGGCAAGAATATTACGTTTCTTTTCCTTAGATGCAGACAACACGAAAGTGTCCAATTTACTAACACTTAGACGAAAGTCCTCGAACGGAACACATTTTATTTTAATGGAACTTAGGTCATAAAACACATGTAAGAGATTAGTGTGAAGTTGTTAGAGCACACATCTTTAATGCGGAAGAACTACCTTCGAGTTCTGTTCAGAGTACATATAGGTGGAGTCTGAAGTTAATCCTTGGATTTGTCTCCTATTGTCTCGGTGTTAAAAACTAATCCTGAATTTCAAACCAACGAAGTTATAATGCATTAAATTTCATAGAAGTGTTTCTCTGATTGACAACACAACAACTTCGCTATGAACTGTGTTTTCGGTGCTGTTAACAGAAAGCAGATTTGCTTCACTCAACTGCAATTGACCATTCCTTCTGTTTCTACCTGGAACTTTTAACTAGTCTCGTCACGAATAAATGTTAGACTTTAGATGGTTTTTACTCCAATTTTTAATGGAACCGTGACGCTTTCCAATGTCATCTTTTCTGTCCAATGCATGACTTCACAAGGAATACTCCACATCAGACGTTTGCATTCTTAAGTGTCTCGGTATTTGCTTAAATTTTCTGGAAAGCTCTAAAAATCTCAAAAAGAATTCATTTAACGGAATATAAGAGCATTTCCTATTGAGTGGTGAATTCCAACGTCAGTCACGACGGCTCTTGTATTCAGTAGAATAAATGTAGTTTATCCTTAGACCTCTCAGTTCTTGTTGCTTTACTTAAGCTGTGGGAAATAGAGTGTTTCCACAGAAATTTTGATTGTGAGTGTTCTTCACTTCATTGATAAACAAACGGACATTACCTTTAGGAGATATGGTCAACGTAGAACGAAACACACGACAGTTTAAAACGAACATAATAATAATAATAATAATAATAATAATAATAATAATAATAATAATAATAATAATAATAATAATAATAATAATAATAATAATAATAATAATAATAATACAGGTAGCGCTCTCTTCCACATGTTCGTCTGATATCTGCCCGATTGGTGAGAGTTTACTGTCATGTTTTATAAATAATATAATAATTTACCAAGGAGCGTAGGTTAGTGGGTTAACATTGTTACTTTGCAATCTGAAGGTCCTGGGTTCGAATTCGGAAAGCGGTCATCCTAAGTATTTCCTCAGTTTTCCAGGTGAATGCCGAGAATGGTACCCTTAAATATGGCATGGAAAACTTGCTTTTCCATTGTCGGTAATTCCTAGATAATTACTGTATAAATTGGTCTTGCAGTATTATCTCCCCCTCCCCTTCCCCTAAGTTGCACCGTAAAAGTGAAATGATGAAAACCATCCCACGCTCGAACCTCATCTATGTTGACATAGACACTTTAATAGATATAGAATTCGGTATTCGAAGAATAGATTTCATCTCAGCTTTAATCTTCTACCGAAAGCGGAAGTATTAAGAACGGTTCCTACATAGTAATAATTGCAAGATATAGGCCTAGTAAGAAACTATTAAATCAGCGTCAGATAAATAGGTTCCATCTTTCACATTATTCTTCCATTGCAGCTGGAAGTTATAGATCTGTTTCAATATTAGGTTCGGAAAGCTTGGAAGCGTAGTATTTTCACAACTGTGAAACAAAATTCATTATTATTGTTATTTCCATCATATCAATAGTCTTCTTTGACTTTGAATTTTCGCTGTCAGGAAAAATAATTTCGCGAAGCAAATCGGCGTAAATGTTTAAAGTTACGAACAAAAAAAAGTAAGATTCTGTTGGAAGCAAA
Source organism: Thermobia domestica (assembly GCF_964235325.1). Classification (NCBI taxonomy): domain Eukaryota; kingdom Metazoa; phylum Arthropoda; class Insecta; order Zygentoma; family Lepismatidae; genus Thermobia; species Thermobia domestica. The sequence continues at coordinate 462,386 of NC_137462.1, read as the reverse complement.
ATGCCTTCTTTTGGTAGTTGTATTTTTTAAAAATCATTTCCGTTTCATGTTGAAAGTGCAATGCAGTAATTTTTCCCATGCTTTGAGCTTTATTTTCAGTGGTTTAAATGAGAGGAAACCGAATCAAATTTTGTGGCTTCACCAACAATCGCCAAGGTTTTGAATATTAACGTACGAAACAACAAAATCACGGGATGTGGAGTTCCTTCCTAACGAACACAAAGGCTTCTTTTGATTTAAAAAAAAAATAAATAAATTTGTACAAAGCAACCACCAGTCAAGTTGTGTAGCAGATGATGTGTCCCCCTCCCAAAGTCTAATTGCAGGTAAGCAAGGGTTACAGGTGGTTAACTCTGAGTTATGCTCTCACGGGGCGGTGGGAAAACAAAAGCCTTCTGGTGGACTGCAGACTGAGAAACACAAGGTCGTTCGGCCATGAATATTCTCGCAACACTTATTCAAAAGACGCCTCCCACGACAATCCTTTGCTTTTAAAAAGTTGTACATTTAGAATACACGAGAAACGAATTTCTCAATTATGTGATGTCGCTACAGTACTTGATACATTTTAAACAGAGAAATACATTACGTGGTTTACATTGTACCATCACAGAAACTTTTTGTTTTTACATGAATATTTTTTAATAAATAGCATATTTATTATACAATTCCGTGAAGTATTTATTGTGATTTGGTAATTGTGTTATATTAATTCATATATCCAGTCAATATATGCTAAAATCAATTCTGTGGACGACAACATAAAGCTGCAGCAAGGTCTAGATCATCGGTTCCCAACCGGTGTGCCGCGGCACACTGGTGTGCCGCGAATTGGCCGCTAGTGTGCCGCGAGGAAATCGAAACAAAATTATTAATTCTATAGCAACAAATTACAAGACTGGAAAAATGTATATTGTATTTCATATTACTATGAACCTGTCGATGTGAGGAATGACCGAGGTTTGGAGCATCAGCACTCACAGCAAGACATAGAATCATTCTGGTTTTCTCTCCGGAGAGAATAACCAGCTATTTCTACAAAGGCTGTGAAAATTTTCATTCCCTTTTCTACATCCTACTTAAGTGAAGTAGGATTTTCTGCGCTGAACACAATCAAGTGTAAGAACAGGTCACAACTGTTAACTCTGGAACATGATATGAGGGTGTGTTTATCAACTATTCGTCCACAATTGAAGAAGATGGTGAAAAAACATCAAGCTCAAGTTGCACATTAATTTTGAATCGCGCACCAACATTTTTACTTCTTTCTGAAAAATTGTAACCTTCATGCATTATTGTTAAATAATTGAACCTATCAATTACATATTATTTAGAAATTGTTACGCTACTAATACTATTGAATAATTCTAATCTTCATATAATCTTTAAAAATTGTAACGTATATTAATCATGTTAATAAATTATAATTTTCACATACTGTGTTACTTTTCTGTACATTTTTAACGTTCAGAAAAAGTATTTGTTATCATTGTTATGACCATGATTACTCCTTTATTGTTGCAGACTATTTCGTAACTTGAAATTTGAAAATATTATTCAATCCTTTCGGCAAAGCAAACATGCATACAAGTTACCTACATTTGTGTTTTAAAAGTACAAGAGATTTGTTTGTTCCTTCGTTATTAAGTAATCTTCCTTCTTAGTGAAAGGTTGGAAGCAAATGATTTACCACAGAGGAAACTCAATGATCCAGCTTTCTTCTCTGTTAGATCAGTGATCAAATATATATATATATATCACCGTATTTTATATTTACAAATAATAATATCTACTAGTATGAGCGTGCCGCGAGAATTCAAGTTACACCCGTAGTGTGCCGCAAGTAGAAAAAGGTTGGGAAACTCTGGTCTAGATCATATTGGTAACTGGTGCTCTTCGAATCAACTTGGGGTAAATGCAAGCAAGTGCAAAGTATTATCATTTATAGTCAAGACGTTCTATTGGTCCCCAACCGGCTTCCTTTGTACTCAAGCAGAAAATTTACCCTAACCGCCCCCATAAATAACACTCCAAATAAGCCATAAACGGCACGTGTTCGGTGTCGAAGTAATACGTTGTTGCCATCGTTAAACTTTTATTATCGATGGATACATTATATAATAATAATAATAATAATAATAATAATAATAATAATAATAATAATAATAATAATAATAATAATAATAATAATAATAATAATAATAATAATAAAACACAACAATCATTAAAGGAATTCAGTATAATAGTATGGACAGGGGCGGTCAAGGACGAATTTCTGGGAGCGGCAAAGAAAGATTGTATTTTTTTCTCATCAGGCTTTTGCGGCACTGCCTTGCGGGGGGAATAGGGGGCAAACTACTTAACATGTTTGGTTCGTACAAGCGTTATCGTTATGGAAGTTACATAATATTAACAATATGCTATATTTAAGAGTAATATAAGCACATATCATGAAACTAATGATTGATTTCTTATTTCTCTTCATTACAACGAATTCAAATTAAAATGAAATATTTCAGTTTAACGTTCCACAGTTATGCCCTTCAAGCTAAAGGAGACGGAAGGAGGAGGATGCATTGAAAACAAAAATAACGAAAAAACTAGATAAATCTGTCTTTCTGCGAAGACTACTGAAGAATCAGTAAGCAAGAGGGTGAAAATTGCAACATCGCTTTCTTTTTCAGCAGGTCAACTGGCAGGCCACCCTCAACTGGAAGGACATGTTGAATTATCCCTCCCATGTAACAAAGAAGCACGCGGTTTCCTTCAATTGTGTTCCGTTTCCTTTGTAGCCGCCTGGGGATGGTTCGAGCGATGGGGTTTTTTTTTTTACACTTTGATTATGAAATTAATAAATATATAGTAAATACGCATGATTCAGTTAAAGATCTTGGTTACGTTTGATTCTAAGTTAACGTTTGACAATCATATTGTAAATATAACAAGCGAAGCATTCAAGCTATTAGGATTCATAATTAGAACGGGAAAAGAATTTAACAACTGTGCAACATTACAGAAGTTGTACAATGCATATGTTCGCTCAAAGTTAGAGTATGCCTCTACTATTTGGAATCCGACTCACATAAAACATCGCAAGCAATTAGAAAGAATACAAACAACTACATTTGACAGCTGTAAAACCATACTTGCTAACTTTAATCTTCCTACACTAGAACAAAGGCGACATATGATGGATTTATTATTCATTCAAAAAGTAACGCAAAATATTTTGGATTGTCCTGATTTAGTTTCTTTATTGAATTTTCATGTCCCCACATAAAAAGTACGTAGAAACACTGGTCTTTATTAACTAACTAACTAAACTAACTAACTCTATGGCCTATGGAACCCGGAGGTTCAGTGCCGCGTTCACAAAAGCTCTCCACTGACTTCTATCCTTAGCTAATTGGATCCAGTTTCTACTTTGTATTCCTATCTCTGCGAGATCCATCTTAATATTATCCTCCCATCTGCGCCTAGGTCTTCCTAATGGTCGTTTTCCTATGGGTCTACCAGTCAAGACTTTGAAAGCGTTTCTACTTTCTTCCATTCTAGCTACATGACCTGCCCACCTAAGCCTCCTAGACTTGACGACCCTAACAATGTTCGGCAAACCGTATAAACTATGTAGTTCCTCGTTATGAAGCTTCCGCCATTCCCCATTCTCGTTCCTCTTGGGTCCGAATATTCTTCTCAGGATCCTGTTCTCAAATACTTTCAGTCTATGTTCTTCCCTCAGAGTAAGCGACCATGTTTCGCAACCATACAGAACAACAGGCATGATTATCGTTTTATATATTTTAAGCTTCAAATTCCTCGACAGAATTCGCGACGACAAGAGATTTTGAACCGAATAGTAACACGAATTCCCTGCTTTTAGTCGACATTTAATTTCTTCGTGAATATGATTTTCGTCTGTTAATATTGATCCTAAATATTTGAAAGTATCCACTTTATCAAAAGTATTATTTAATATTTTAACGCCTCCACAATTTGCCGTATTACGGTCCCGACGCACTTCCATGTATTTAGTTTTCTCTGCATTTACTTCTAAACCCATGTCCCTGCAAGCGTTTAATAAGATCTCTGCATTTATTTCTACTGTTCTCCTATCATCCCCTATTAAATTTACATCATCAGCATATGCCATAACCTGGTGAATGCCGTTCAACTCTAGGCCCTGGTTGCTATCTTTGATTTTCCTTATGGCGTATTCCAGCACAAAGTTAAATAATAATGGCGACAACGCATCTCCTTGTTTCAGGCCATTTTCGACGTGAAAGCTCGTGGACAAAAATTTTCCTACCCGGACTTTACTTTGTGATTCACTTAAACATATCTTAATTAATCTAATTAGCTTTTTCGGTATTACAAATTCTGTAAGAACGTTGTATAATGTTTCTCTCCTAACCGAGTCGTATGCCTTTCTAAAATCAATAAATAGTTGATGTACCGGGGTATTGTATTCCCACTTCTTTTCGAGTATTTGGCGAATGGTAAATATTTGGTCGATAGTTGATCGATTTCGTCTAAATCCGCGCTGATAATCTCCAATAATTTCATCTGCGTATGGGGTCAATCTTGCTAACAGAATATTTGAAAGGATTTTATAGGATGTCGACAGAAGAGAAATGCCTCGATAATTATTACAGTCAGTTTTGTCGCCTTTCTTGTGAATTGGAACAATGATTGACTCTTTCCACTCTTGTGGCAATTCTTCCTTGTTCCAGATAAGGAGAATGAGTTTGTGTATCTTGTTCCACAATTTTTTGCCTCCAGCTAAAATTAACTCAGCCGGAATTTCATCTACACCCGGAGATTTGTGTTTCTTTAATTTCTTTATAGCGGCTTCCACTTCTATTCGATTGGGTTCTGGAATATACGGTTCTGCGGTGTGTATCTCCTTTTCTCCACGCACATTAGTTTTTGGCTGCGTGTTCAGCAAATCGTCAAAGAAATCTTTCCATCTATTTAAGAGGCTATCCGTATCAGTGAGAACTGTCCCGTCAGATTTCTTTAATATATAAGCACGAGGTTGATAGCCTTTCTTAAATTCGCTGATCCCCTTATACATGTCCCGAAAGAGAATAACTGGTCTTTATTACTGCAAAAAATCAAGAACTAATATAATGATGAAATCACCAATCTGGAGGACAACAGCTTTCTATAATAGAATGTGTACAAATAACAATGAATTTGATATATGTGATATGTCGCCTAAGAAATTTCGGAATGCCATTATCATGAGTTATCAAGAGTTGTGAACTCAAGTTATGTTATCAAGAGTTACGAACATGTAATTGCGTAATTTACAACACTGTAATTGGGCTATAGCCTGTTGTGTTGACAATAAATAAATAAATAGCTATCGAGATATGCGAGTAGGTGAGGTTACCAGATGTCAGGATTTAGTCAGGACACTCCTTTCTTTTTTATCCTAGTCCCAACCTTTTCTCAGCTCACTAGTAGCACTTATACTTTTCAGAGTTGAATGAAAAACCATCTATTCGCAACACATGCCGTGCCAACCTTTCTGTGTAAACCACATAAATTAATAATGGTTTAACACACAAATTCAAAATATACTACCATTATTACTTATAGCGTAGATCGTTCCTTTACTCTTGAGAGCCCTAGGTTTAATTCACGTTATCAATGACCTAACATTTTTTTTCTTTTCTTCAGCGCCATCAGGCCAGTTGGATGGAATTTTTGACTGATGAATTTACCTATTTGCTTTCACCGTTTTTCTTCTGATAATGTTTCCAACCCTATAAGGGCTGTATCCAATACGTTTGTCTTAAAATAGCAGCAGGCAGAACTCCTCTCTTGAAAGCAGGAAAAATCACTTCATTTTATCTTTCTTACATAAAATAATTGATAGTGCAATAGATTCAGAATATTTATCAGAAATCAAAATTCACGTCCCACATAGAGCAACGAGTCCCCATAATGGCATATCCATCTCTCAGCGCAAAGGATAATGCATTCGATATATCGCCTGTCAGAACAATTTGTATATTGTATAATAAGATGTCACAAGGACACCCAGATATAGATATGTTTAGTTATAAATAAATTTTTCATTTTATATAAATTTGCTGTATCCTGTATATCGTGCTATGTGTATTTTAACGTATAAAACGTATATTTTGCTATCATGTTATTATTTTATTATATACGTATTTTAAAGTGTATTACCATACAATGATGGTAAACTGTAATTAGGCATTTGCCTGTTGTTTTTCCAAAATAAATAAATGAATAAATACATTTTCTGTCATGCCCATTAATTATATCGGAAATTATATTGAATATAATTTAAGACGACTAATTTCTGAAAATCACAATTTCTTCGTAGAAAGACAAAAGTAAAAACGAAAATTCTAAAGCTTTATACGTAACGCATACGCAATACACCACAGAAAGGAGGAGTATCCCTCCTTTAATTTATAGAAGACTCCACAGACTCTTGTTTTATTACATCACTTTAATGTGATTGGGGTTAACTCCATTAAGATTTTGAGGACGTCCTAAGTTATTTTAGGCATGACTGAATCAACGTCATCCCTCTAAACAAAATGCTCACTTAAAGAAATGCATTCACTGGAAACAATTGAAAAGAAATTAAATAACTACACAAAACATACCCTTAATTAAATAGCAAGTGGTATGTTGTTTTGTAAGAACCAGCAATCAGCCAACAAATCATCATTAGTAGACGAAAAATCGCATAGATCTATGTACCAGCTTTGATTCTCGGTGGGGAATGGTTTTCGGTGTTGCTCCAACGTCTTTAGGTAATAGATGATCTAGTTGAATTAGGAGTTACTTCGACTGAAAAATTTAGAAATATGGCATAGCGATTCCAATGAGTGGTCACGACGAATACGCGGTCGAATACGCGTCATTCCATAGGACAAAGCTGTAATGTCTCGGAATGTTGTTTTTCCATTCGAAAAAGCAAAGGTTAGCTGAAGAGCTCTCTGCTTTGGTGTGAGTCTTGGCAAAGATGCGAATCTGGACTGTAGTACACTCGCTCTTCAAGAAGTTGAATTTGGTTTTATGGAACATTGAAATCAAGGTCATAGATTTATTTTGACGTCTTCAAAAATTGTACATTTATTGACATTTCCGATTATATGTAGATACGAAATAATTTTCCATTTGTGTCTGATGCAAAGATGCAACGAAGCCGACTTTTTCGGAACAGATTTTACCCATAGAAAGCCAGCTTTCTTTTGTGAGAAATTGGAAATTTTAGATTTTTTAAACTTGTTGTTCAAATATCTCTTTTGTTTCTCTGTAGTGGATTCTATAATTAACGGAGTGCGTTTACAACATCCAGTTCTTCTGAGTCCTATGTTCAGGTCGGAGTTGACTGTAGTGATTGGTCTTCAAACTGCCATTGCAGTTGTTTCCAACAAATATAAGTTATGCAACCATCATATCCCAAGTGTCGCTTTGGTTCCCTAACCATCTTATGAAGCTCCTGGAAGTTATACATTTTGATATATATGTTTTACTGGTTGTCTAAATACAATCTGTCAGGCAAGAAAAAGTACCATAAACTAGGAAACAGATACAAAACTTTTTTTTTGGGGGGGAGGGGTAAGAAGCATTGTCTTGCTTACGTCTCGTTCTCAGTTCCAGAAACATTTCATCGTCAGCTTCCGAGAGTTCAGTTTACAAAATTAAGTTAAAACAACTTTTTTGGGGATGATATTAGTTTAACATCATTCACAGAATTCCTTCTTTCTTTACTGTTAGGCTTATAGCGTTTCAAAAGTTTTGGAGTAAGAATTTCGTGAATATCATTTTAAACGTTCTCTCTCTTGAATTTAAGCGCTCTCAATAAATGTTGAAGTTTTAGCTTATTCATAAATTTTAAACCTTATGTTTCTTTTAAATGAAATAGCTCTAGAGGAAGTTGAGGAAGCAATAAGAATGTTGAAACCCAAAAGATCTTGCGGATCGGATGGTATACCATCGTACATTCTTAAAGGGTGTAGACTTTCTTAAGCATCCGCTACATACAATTATAAATATGTGGTTAAAAACAAGCCTGTTTCCGGACAAATGGAAAGAAGCTGTAATTTTTTCTATCCCTAAACCTAGTGATGTGAAGAATATACAGAATTTTAGGCCTATTTCTATTTTATCAACATTTGCCAAGGTGTTTGAGCAAATACTATCCAAGAGGATAATGTGTCATGTAAAACCCGTCAAATTGATTTAGCCATTATTACAGATTTTATTGCAAATGAATTTAATAGAGGCGGTCAAGTAGATGTGATCTATGCTGACTTTTCAAAAGCCTTTGATTTGTTAGACTATGATGTACTGTTACAAAAACTTACAACTTTTTATTTGTCTATGCAAGCAAAATTTTTTTTCGCGTCCTATTTGCAAAATCGTCAATAGGCCCTCATGTATAAAGGATATGTTTAGAAAAATCACAGCCTTATCTGGAGTTCCTCAAGATTGAAATTGTAGTCCACTCTTATTTCTATTAGTCATAAATGACCTACCGTCTTACATGCATTATTCTAACACTCTTCTATTCGCGGATGACTTTAAAATATTCTCCAAAATTAATTCTCTTGAAGACTATGTAAAACTGCAAATAGAATTATGCAATAAGAACTGGTATGACAATAACAAAATTAAATTGAACATGAATAAAGGCAAAACTGTTTCCTTTACCCGCAAAGAAAACAACATTAAATATGACCATTCTATCGAAGGAACTTTAATTACCAACTTTAATTAAAGTTCTAGGAGTGCTATTTGATTTTAAATTAAGTTTTACTTATATTGAAACGATTAGTGTTAATTCATACAGAAATCTTGGCTTTGTTGAGCTCCTCCGTGGCTAAGCGGTTAGCGTACGCGCCTTTGGCGTGGGAGACCCGGATTCGATTCCCGGCGGGACCTCATGTGGTTCGGATTCCACGTTAATCAGTAGGTCCACGTCTCATATAGCCTCGCTGCTGAAAGGGACGCTAAACTAAAATCAACTCAACTCTTGGCTTTGTTATGAGAATAGGTAAAGAGTTGAGTTGAGCTGAGTTTGAGTTTAACGTCCCGTTCAGCAGCGAGGATATATGAGACATGGACCTACTGATTAACGTGGAATCCGAACCACATGAGCTCCCGCCGGGAATCGAACCCGGGTCTCCCGCGCCGAAGGCGCGTATGCTAATAGAATAGGTAAAGAGTTTCAAAACGATGCTACATTAATGAAACTCTACTTCTGGTGTGTAACATCGCAATTAGAATATGCGACTCTGTCTTGGTCACCAAAAACACTAAAACGTATAGATATGATTGAAACAATACAATCAAAATTCTTGAAATTATTTACTTATAGAAAAACTGGCATGTATCCAAAATGCAAGTCATATTCAGAAATAGTACAAAACTTCAATATGAACACGTTGAAACAACGGAGAGAACATACAGAACATACAGGTAAAACCCGCGTAGGAAATAGCAGTACATTTTACTGCAGAAAGGCAAGAACAAATATCCTCGCTATGTCTCCTATATGGAGGATGAGTGCTTCCTACAATGCAATTGAAAAGATATCTGCTATAGATGTTTTTGGAATGTCGGAGATAGTATATAAGAATAGAGTAATATATATAACTGTAGTAAATGTATTTGTAAGGAACAACACTGGGTCTAGAGCTTGTTGTGTTGAATAAATAAATTTTGTTCCACGTTTTCAGAACAGATATTGTTGACACTATTAAGCTTTTTAGTAAACACTTTTGTTATTGAAAGTTAACCTAATAGCTCTATAAACAATGCGTTGGAACTAGAGTGCGTCCACCAATTTGCAAATTTTTTCTATCCAATCAACTGATTTCATGAGCACAGTCGCTAACTCTCTCGCCTTTGGTGTGAACAGTCCTGGGTTCAATTCCCTGTGGGAACACTCAATTCAAAAGATGTAACAAGCCAGCTATCCTAAGTTTCTTCCGGGGTGGTACCCAACATAAAGGTCAAAAGTCGCAACAGGCAATTGCCCAACATACAGGTCCTAGATCGCTATCTTTCTTCCCTATTCCTTTCTTATACCCTGCGTAGTGTGGACGCTCAGGGACGTCACCTCTCATACCGGTAATACCCAGAAATATGTATAAATAAGTGCATCCAATCAAATGACTGATTTCCTTTGATCTTTTCGTGATTTTCTCTTCAGAATGCAGGAATTATATATCTCATTGTGTTATATGGCTAAACCAAGGTGGAACGTACTGTTATCTCTCCATCAAAGTTGAAATATTTTAAAAAGTCAAAAAATCATCAGGCAAAAAACCATTTCTTTCCTGAGCCCTTGCATTTTTAGTTTGAAATGAAGACAAAAAGCAGAAAGTGAGTGGGTGTTTGTATTGTATGTCCACTTTTACTGACAACGTTAGATCCACGAGTGGAAAACATTTTGAAATCGTAACAGCGAGGATGCACTGGTGTATAAATTAATGCTAGATGGTGAGATGAAGAGTAAACATGCATATATTCTAAATTTAAACATTGAACATTCAATTAATGGGAATTAAGGTTATTTTATCTTCTTGTTTCACGAACTAAAAAGAAAGACTGTTGTTTACAGCGCTGTGATTATCAAAAGGTTGGAAACCGCTACTATAATTACTAGGGAGTATTTCCCTCGAAGAAAGGAAAGTTTAGTCTAGAGTTTCACAGTGAAGGATGGAGTCTGCATTTTTTTTTCATTGAATAATTTGATTGGCTGAGACTTGTTGAGAACAGATACATATCGAGTGTACGCCTGCATTCCCTGAACGCTGTATCCGTGAAGGACGCCTTTTCGTTGCTGGGAATAAAGTCGTATCTTGAGAACCTTCCTGTTTCTTGCCTTTTGACCAGGCACACTGAACTCTTAGGCATTATTCTACTTCATCGTGGCAATGCTTCGAACGAATGGGAAAAGAGTTTTTCGTACTGATTATAATTTTTTAAAGAAAAATACACAAAATCCCTGTTTTCAATTTTTAATTTTCAGTTTCAGATTGTTATTTAAATTACTGAAGGGAACTAGCGTTAGAAATTATTCTAGTTCGCAATAAACATTGGCCAATACTTTGAGGACAGTACGCTTACCAATTCATCCTCTAAGCCAGCGTTTCTCAAACTTTTTTCAAGAGCAGTTCACTTTTAATAGCGAAAATATTCTACGGGCTGTACCACTCTTGTTCCTTCGAAACCAAATTTATAATTGTTTTTTAATGTTTATCTTACACTAGAATTCTTACATTAGTTAAAATTCCATTTCTTACATTAGTTAATTTTGTGTCAATAGAAGAAAATAGATTATAGCTGTTTCCAGATTATCGAGTATGGAAGACGAAAATATGTTGGATACGCAAATCACTTAATTTTTCTGTCTTGTTGTGGATTCAGTCGAAAAGCACCAAACATGCATACTTTGAGAACCATTTGGGGCCAGCAGACCGCAGTTCGAGAAATGTTGCTCTAAATTTCGAATGTACAATCTGTTTTCTTGAACGCTTTTTCTTGTACGTCATGACGTCGTAGTAAAGGAGACGGACGATAAATGCGAGATAAATTATTAAAAGTGGAAGAACCGGAATGAGAGAATTTTGAAACTGGCGGGGGGGGGGGGGGAAGTTGGGGGAAGTAGTACGTTACGTCAGGATAATGTTTATTTGTAGTATTTGCAAGACTCCTAATGGAGGTAGGTAAGCCCTGTGCACTCAGTGCATATTTTCAAGTTTAAGTACTAACCTGGTTTCAGGATTGCTGTTACAAGTATTATTTCTATTTACAGCTTTTTTCAATATAGTGCCACTTATAGAGCAATCTTTATGCTTTCCAATCGTGTTTATTTCATGTCTCTAGTGCACATATTAACCATTTTGTGACAAGTTTTAATAATCACTGTAACTGAAAAAATGCCCTTTTTTGGCATTTTTGAATACCCTGTATGGGGACACTTTCAGGAGGAGAGAGGTAATATTTGGGATTTTTTCATCTCCCATTGTAATAAAGCTGTGCACCAATTTTTACAAAAATCTGAGATGGTCAAGTCGGATGACTTGTTGATTTGACATGTCCCAGTACCTATCCGCCCCTGCCTGTATATGTAGGCCCTATGTGTTTGTATGTTCGCGATTATCTCGGGAACCGTCGGTCGTATTTCAATGCAATTTTCACTAATCGTATAAGCTAATCCCAAGGAAAGTTTACACATATAAAAGAATTGAAAAAGTAACAATTAATTACATTTCAAAAAATCAAATAATTCCTACAACGTCTTAAAAGAAGTTATCCTAAAATGTATTGCAACCAGAAATTCAACACAGTACTACAGGTTGCATACATTCAAAGGATAAAACATATTTGGATCTAGATTTCTCCGAATCGTTTAACCATCGGAGATGTATGTTAAATCATTAAACGCTGGTCTTGCTCAAGTTTTGCCAGAATATCATGCACTTTTTCTGTGATTTGTCGCTCACTGCGAGAAGCATCTTGGAGATCGAAGTTTCCAGGACGAAAGAGAATACCTTGCTTACTTGTGGGTCTATGTTTCCTCTTTGAAGTATCTAAATATACGCAGCATACTAAAAACAAACCATAGGAAGTCACGACGGCCATTGGTAGAGGCTTACATCTGGTATCAAGAGTCGAAAGCTTTGATCTCAAACCATATGATGGAAGACACTGGCAGAGAGAGAGAGAGAGAGAGAGAGAGAGAGAGAGAGAGAGAGAGAGAAAGAGACAAATATTTAAATATAGGTATACATTCACGTATGCAACCTTAGAATTGGAGGAACGAATAATCGGAAAACATCATATTCTAAGGAAAATTGTGATCCTCTGAAGCATAAAGAGAATCATAGGTTCTTGGTAAAACCTGTGAGCATCACATCCACCGTTGTCGAATTAAAGTGGAGAACCATTTTTTTTAAAGTCAGACGACTGCGCCATGGGAGAAAGATCTTAACATATGGAGAACGAAGAATTAAATGATTCACAGCTTTCGGAGATGGGTTTCGAACCAAGAACCTTTCGGTTATGCAGCCACGATGTTAACCACTCACCAACGGAGAAGGCTACTTACTAAACCTTGATTTTCTTGCATATTTTATAGGTCACCAATACTTTCGAAGCATGAAAATTGTATATATAATCTTATTGTACTTGGTTCCTGCTTGAAGCGAATAAATATCCACGGTCTACTAACAACGAAACTATATGGAGTCATGATGGTTCATTGGTAGAGCGCTTACATCTGGTTTCAAGAGTCGGTAGTTTGATCCCGGGCGATGTGAGTTGTAACGGATGACATTGAGAGAGAGAGAGCAGGAAGAGAGAGAGAGGAGGAAGAGAGATTCAGTTATAGGGACAGAAAGAGATACATTCACATAAACAAGTTTAAAAATGAAATGATATCTTTGTGTTTTACGTCGCAGGATTATAAAGTACAGGCTAAAGGAGACGATGATGATGAGAAATGAATGAAATGGTGTAATGAAGAAAGTGGGAGGAAACTGGTAAACTCCAAGAAAACCTACGGACACGGTGTTTGTCGACCACAAAGCTCACTTGGCGCGAACTGGGATCGAATCAAGAACTGCATGTACCAGAGGTAAAGCAAGTTTATAATGGGAAAATAAATGATCACACAGCATCCATGTTTTGAGGAAGATTATGATTCTTTCAAGTCGTACCAAGCATGGGCGCCCACAGAGGGGGCAAAAGGGAGCAATTGCCCCTCCCTGGATTTTCGAAAAAGGTAAACATTTATAGGCTCTTCTGGTGACAATAGTATACTTTCAAAATCAACATTCACTAAATGATTTAGAGTAACAAAATTTAGTCAAATACATCCCTAAGATTCTAATCTACTTCTCTCCCCCATGTGATGTTTCATATTTTTTCAGTAATAATTATATTCAGCCTGATGCTGCATGCAATGCTAAGTATTTTGAATGATGGTATCCGTCAGTTGAGTTGAAAAGATAATTTCGCTCTTTGTTGTTTCTTTTGCTGACGTGGTGCTGATAGCAATGAAGTTTTATTTTGTTGGATTTAATTCTAGCAATTGTGTGTGTGTGTCTTGCCCCACCCCCCCTGGAAAATATGCTGCGAGCGCCCATGGTACCAAGTCAACATATTAATGACTCATAAAATTACAATAGATATAATTTTATATTAGGCAATAATTTGTTCGGCTTAGCACAACTTCAATCTTTTTACAGATAATAGTAATAAATTATCTTCTGGTTTCAAGCTTATTATTATTATTATTATTATTATTATTATTATTATTATTATTATTATTATTATTATTATTATTATTATTATTATTTGTTTACGTAGGCAGCATATTTTGCTTTACTTAATGAATTTTCTTAGATTTATGTTACAAAGAACTAAGTATTTTATTTGAAACACAGTCAAAAACGTCAAAAAATTATTTTCTGTTGCCAGAATTTGATCTCGCGTATTTCACTGTAACTTATCAGAGACAGTCGTGTGCAAAAATACAATTGGTTTTACACTTACCTTCGCATAGTCGAATGTAGGGTTATCTTCCGAACATGTGAAGATGCCATCACTGGAAAGAACATAACAATGTGATCAGTTAACGGATACAAACATATACTCGTAAAAACAGGAATAATAAGGTTCCAGCCACTCATTCAATCTAAAACATTAAAATAGAGCTGTATAAACCTTGTTCATAAAAGTTCTTCAGTACAGTAGCGTAGGCAGAAATTTATTTCAGGAAGGGTCCAAACTCAATACGAAGGTATTTCATATTAAAATTCCTAAAATTGCCCCTAAAATTAGGCTAAATTTATACAAAAGTAGAAATTTCGGGGAGAGTCCGGACACCCAGGACCCACCCCCCAGCGTACGTTCCTGAGTGTAAATATTCACATTAAAGGTGTACGTACACACAAATGAAAATATTTCATGCGTATTTTGATTGATGTTTTACAGTTTTCTTCGAGATATCTTTAATTTGTTTTAGAGTTCGAGTCCAGTATGGGATGGGTCCCATATCCATAATCTGTTAGTTGGATGTTTTAACCACTTCTAAACAGAGTAACCAGTACCTTCAAATTAACAAAAAACGGATAATTTTATCCAACATTGCAGTTATGTTCATTTCAGTATTTCATTTTTATGATGCTTATGTTTCCATGCTTATATTCGAATTAGACATCAGTTGGCAAGTCTAAAATGCTGTGAACTCTTCGAGAGGTTTAAACAAATTTAATCGAAATTAAAGCGTGACACTTTCCTTCAGAAGATTTATACACTGACACTACACAATTCTTTTTATGTTAGTTAAAATTCCAGATCGTAATAGATATAATTCAATTGTGCTGTTGTGATATAAGTAATGTTGAAATCCAAAGATTCAGTACTTAGTATTTTCCATGCTGGTCTCATTTCAACCTACGAGATTTCGAAAACAAAGATTTTCTAATGTTTAAAAAGTTGAGGAGAGGGAGACAAAGAATTCTTTGCCAGATGGTACTATGGATTACTAAATTTTACCTTTCCGAAAATGGACTTTTCGCCTGCCGACACGAAACTTTATTACTTTCTTGATAATGAAAGACTATTTCAAATGCACGTTTAATTGCTCATTACTTTGACACTCTCCTCTCTCTCTCTTTCATTGTCAAAACGCCTTTTCATGTCTACTCTGTCCGTCCGTCCGTCCGTACGGCAGAAGAAAATCTCAAGAACTACTTGATGCATCACCATCAATTTTGCCCAACGTTTCTTGATGATGTTATTCAAACCGGAAATGGTAGAAACAGATCATTTCCGGTTTTAACGTTGATCACTATAGAGCAAAAACGGTAATAAATAGCGAGAAGCTTTCCTGCAATCGGTATATAATAAAAACGACGATAATCGCTATATAATAAAAACGGCAAGCGACTTTCTTCAATTAATTGATAGGTCCGAAGGATATATTCCATCTCCACTCTGATCAAGGGCGTCGATTTTTCTGTAAATTTGTGGGCCGATCTTGCCCATTCAGATGCAGAAGGTATATATATGAAGATTTTAAGACAAATTGGACTCAAATTATGCCAAATATTGTATATTCATAGATACAATAGGGGGCCTACATGAGCTTTGGGGAGCGGGCCCTCTCGGTCCCCCAGAATCGGCGCCTTTGGCCCTTGGCTCTTATCTCTCTACTAGAAGTAGCAGATATCTACTACCACTTCCGGTTTCAATATTAATTGAGAAAATATCACGCCACACAGACCAAACTCTATCACGTGAAGTACACTTGTCACTACTACTTTTATATTACTGTTTGATTTATATGGAAATGCAATTATTCAATTTCGACTTTCACCTATTTAATATTGATTTAAAATATTATTCGTACAAATGTACTCCCCACCCCCAAACTATTCAGAAAGGTTTGAAAAAAAAAAAAAGTATTTTCTAGCTTCCTGATGTTAATGGTATCCTGAAGGATTTTAGAGAGACTCTACCTATAACGGGACATTCTCATCATAATATGAAAAAAACTTCCAAATAATAGAAATAATAATAAATTCTGAACTGAAATTCATTGAAATAATGCAGACGCAACCTACAACTGTTGTTGAAAACAGAGAAAGAGAATAAAAGCATTTCGATTGTTGATAAACGGAACAATCTGAATGAAAAAAGTCCAGGGAGTGACTGAAGGGCGGCAGGTGGCTCTCTGCACATCTGCCTTACACCTGTACTACAAAGGTCGTCATTTTATTCCTAGAGTGCGTGTAGGAATTTCAGATCAACTCAAAGATAATGGTACGAAAATAAATGTTTTTGTTTATATTTCTGTCCAAATAATTTAGACGTTTCCCTTGAATAAATTCTGCGGAAGTGCATATATTCACAATAGTTATACTTTTGCACTTCCATTAAACCAACATATGACATGTTATTAAAATGATTAAACTAATATGTGTTTATTTTAAACAATTTCCCACGTATGCTACTGGTGTTGGTTGGAAGTTTAAGCTTCATGGATTGTACGAGACGTGGATACAAACCACATGGGTCGCAGCAGGAAATAAGCCCAGGTCCTCCGCACCGATAGTGTGGGTCCTGACGGAAATCCATACTTATTTAAAACCAACCGTATTTTATTCAACTAAATCCGTTTTCCAGTTTTGTCATTCGCTAAACCTAACTGTTTGCCTCACTGCTAAATGAAATCAGCTAATAGTTCTGCTTCGTTCTTCATACCAAGCTGTCACGCATTTCCTTCTGTAGATATTTTTGAGTAGATAGCGATTTCATTTAACAAATGACTGGCATCCAATGGGTTTAGTTGCCACTGCGGCCCTGAGACGAAAAAATTATGCATGAGTCTATTTTGGAGTTGTGCCTCGCCTAGTTCAGCAACAAAATTATTTTAAAAGATGCATCTCAAGACCTAAACTCTGGGATCCGCCCATGTGATGTGGTAGTTTGTTTTGTTTTATGGAAAAATGGTCAGAAATATTGCCATTATTAAAATTTGCTTATGTCTGTCTCACTGGTCTACTGGCTAACTCACAACGCGTTTTAATTGTGGATTTAATTTCTGCTCGGAGAGCATTGAACACATTACGATGATTTGAACTTCAGTCTCAAGCCTTAGTTCTGAACAGGACGTCAAGACTTGCTGCTTGTCTCTGTTTCTAGAGTCCATGATTTTCGTGTTATCAGAGGACTCTCTCCCATAGCCACGATTTTCCTGGGCTTAATCGAGGAACTTCCTCTCTATAGATTACCGTCTCATATTTTAGAATCAGGTGAATAACTTATAATTTTTCTTTCTAATTTGAGTTTAATTTCAATTTTATATGTGTATTTACACAGTGAAGAATACCTGAATATTATTGGTAATATAAAATTATTGATATTTATGTAATATGCTTACATGATATGAGATTCAAGATAATACATATTGTAGGCATAAACTATATCAGGTATGTTTAAGATAGTTAAATATACAGCAAGCTTGCTACATTTATCGAAAAAAAAATGAAAGACGAACGAATATTTTCCAGGGTAAGGAACGAACATAAGAATGACCTACTTGGCACGAATTTCTTGGCCGCAGCTTGAAGTTATAGATACCTTATATTTAGAATGCGAAGATTGAAACACGTTTTTGGGAATTTCTGTACGTCTACATTGAAAACGTACTAACCACTTGTAAAAGTTGTAAAGAAGAACTAAACATACTGGTTCAATCACGAAAGAATCATATTAATGCAAAAGGTTTTTCAATTAAACATGCCTTTAAAGAAACCAAAAAGCACATTTGTTCTTTCTTTTTTTTTTTCTTTTAAAGTTAGAATCAGAAATATTTACATTAAACTTAATTTATTTTAACCTGCTTGTAGCTGTAGGTTCGATTAGAATTTCTATTTCAGACTCTTGTTAGAATTTGTATGTAAGAAGGCCACGGGATTTCTTTGAATAAACTCCGCGACGGATTTCAACTTCAGTCACGAAACATACTGATTTTGTTTTAAAATCAAGTAAGATACGAGGACTGTCCTCGAAACTTAACCTTACTTCACAAGAATTTGAAAGACAAAAAGTTTTACTTTGATACAAAGAAAAGATCCTTATTTTGCTATGCTGGTGTCATAGTGAATCTCCAAACTCATTTTACAGATGTTAAACATCAGTTCGAAGAGAAGAAAAGAAAGGAAAGAAAAATGCGAAAAATTGTTATAGTTTCTTATTAGATTTAAAAATGTAGTAAAGTGAAAAATAGTAAAGAGGATCAACTCAATTTCTTGAGCAAACCATACCTCTACTGTACTAAAGGAAGAATTGAATGGTTTCAGCGAGGTTGCATTGCTTGGCCTCAAGTTTAACATCCCTTTGAGCAATGAGGTTATATGAGAGCTAGTGTTGCCCACGACACGAGAGGATACAAGAAATATAATTTGTAAATTTATCTACGAAATGTAAACCCTGACTTTTTCTTAATTTCACCTAAAAGTTATCAGAGTGCTTCCATTCGAGGGAGGATCTATGAAGGATGTGATATATAACAACATTTAAATCATATTTATTATTGGAATATATTGTGTAAGGACTTCCATATTTTAAAACGTTCACAAATGCTCTTTGTTCTGTTCATACAATAACTTTATCAATTTCCGGTTATAGATTTTACACTATGAATCATGCAATATTAAAATTATATGAGATCTAAGACTTCGTAAACTAGTGCTGCCAATGAGACACGAAAAATTTGTCGCCTCTTCTTATTTTTTTTTTTTTTTTTAAAGAAAGTACCTCTTGTCTTGTGGGAAATACTAATGAGAACATTCACTACAAAATACTAATATAAAACATTAGTCTTCAGGAGAACATTTCTATTGGTGGACCAAAGAAATGTTGAATAGAAAGAAGTGGAATATGAAGAAAGAAGGATAACAGAAAAGAAAATAAGAAATAATTTCCAGAGGACAAAGAAAATTAAAATTAAAGATGAAAGAAAAATAAAAACTTAGATCCATAATCAAATTCTTTTCAATCATTGTTTGAAGAAGAAAGTGCACAAGAGCACAACAATTACAATAAATCCCGAAGAAGTTCTAAGATTACACTGTAAAAAAAATTCTGTAAATAAATTGCCAAATATCAATGTAAAATGTTTTACCCTTCAGTTTGTAAATTGATATACATTTCCTTAGATTAAATTACAAAATTTGCTGGGTTTTTTATAAATTTACAATAAATTAATATGAAAATATATTTTTATTGATAAAAATGTAATTTTACTTTATTGGTACACAGAGAAAAATCCGTTCTCCGGACAGCGGTATATTGTACAAAAATACGGTATCCTCTTGCTTACTATAGAAATCAGTACGGAGCATACGTTATCCGTATACTACATAATCACTGCTCTTTGATGTTACATCAAGCCGTTGCAGGATGTCTGACATCCAACAGTTTTCCGTATATCGCATGTATATACTTATGTTACCTTCGTCAGCTATATGTTATATACGTCCATTTGTATGTGAGATCCTGACCGCCTACATTGTTTCATACGGAAAGTACGTATAGATAGAACACTTATACAGAAAGTATTATAAAACTTGTGTTTTTAGTTATACGTCTGCTGTACGTTAAGTCCAAAAACTACAGGAATTACGCATGTAGCCTATCTTTTTAAGTACGCCACCTACAATTTTTTTACAGTGTATAAACTGACTTACATAGAGGCTTGTCAAACAGATTGCGACATTTCTTTTCTGTAAATTTACCTATGAAATTTTTTTTTACAGTGTAACACTGGAATGGTAGAACGAGAAAGAGACAAAGCAGCTGATATTTACGAATTTATTTTTGCTTCTGAAACATAGATTAACAGGACGTTAGAAAACTTGACAGAAAACCCTGACGAAAGTGGGATGGACATTAAAATGAACTTGAGAATAGAACGAAAGGGTAATTGAAACGATCTGAGGGATATCAAACACAGAAATTCGGGGGAAGCCGGAAGGAAATAGAACAAGCATAAAATTTTAAATTCGTACGTAGATTGTGTTTTTTCTAAAACTCTGAATGTGAAATAAAAGGAAGGATAGAAATGGTAGGAAAACATTTAGGTAAAAGGAAATAATATTTTGTGGGTCTTTGAATACAATAGTTTTCAGGAATATTGTGGATAAAGATGTGTTGGAAAAAGTTGGAAAGAGATAATTGAAAAGGAATTGGGTTAGTACATTATTTAGGAAGAAAATATTATACTGAGAGCATTGAAGTAGGTATGGAGTATCAGCAGCGTTGCCTTCAGATATCTCTCTCAAAAGGAGTAATTTGAAAATCCCGTTAATTCAAATCGAACAGCTATAGCCTGTCTCGGAATGAGGGACGGGGAATTTCTTTCAAGCCATCATTACTAAGTGCAAAGAACAACCAAATCAAATGATGGGGGTGAGATATAGTGTTGTTCACGAGGCAATATTTGGCGCTGTCTCGTCTCGGAAAAGTGTCTTGAAAGTGCAGTCTCGACTACAAAAGTCTCTATTGGAAGAATTTTGTCTCGTCTCGTCTCGTGAGGAACACGCATTACATGAAACATGTGAATTGAAGAGACCGACGGGTGTATTTATGATGTGATTTCCTCGTATATTCTGTAATGGAGTTAATCTTATTGCCATCAAAACCATTTGTTTTAATCAAAGGTTTGGGATGCAATTTCTATTTCTTAAATTATTTGATTTGATTAAAGTAAAACTGGTTTCATAAAGATTCCTTTTACACAGGGTGAATGGTGTTCTCTGTTTCATTTCCGCAAAAGGAAAGATTTCATATTTCCCAAAATAATCTCTACTCAATTCTGATATTTTTTTTTCTGTTTTATACAAAGATATTGCAATAGAGCATGTGATATTTAAGAACCAACATTTTGTAACACATATTAGGAAATATTTACATTTCGTAGTTTAGTAAATTTTCTTTTTGTACCGGTCTCCCAAATATTCTGAAATATTTTCTCTGCGATTACTGTGAAATAACTTTCGAAGCACCTTGTACAATACTTGAATACGAATACTTGTGTCTGATTGCAAAGAAAGGAAACGAAATAAAAATTCCAGAACGGGACGCAACAGCTTGGTGTTTCCTGTCTTTGTGTGAGCACCTGTTCCCCTCCCCTGCTCTCCCCTCAGGGCGTGGGGAACGAATGGGTTAACTACTTCCGATGTGAAGGTTTACTTTGCTAAAGAGATCAAAGGTCACCAGCACTGGATATAAAGGCTTAAGCTATCATTTTTTTAAAAAATAGCAATTACCAATGGCGTTCTTTTCTGTCAAAAACACAGCAACGAGGTTTTTAATGTACATAACATAATTTTTTTAAAAAAATAAATACATTTATTTGTTCATTTACCGATCAAATTTTCAGATATAGCGTTCAAGCCCATCTACTCTGCAATCGTTAACAATGAATAATACTAAAAACATTGGAAAGGGTCATTATCAGAAGTATTTCGCCATTATTCACGGGTGACTTGCCGCAAGTGACGAGAAGCTTCCATGCACAATGCTCCTACGCTAAACCATTTCGTCGAAGGGATTTTCTGTTTTAACAGCATCCATCAAGTGGAGCCTTTTTCGCTCCCTCCACCCTTCTCCTGCCACCATAGCCTTTTGCACGTCCCACATGATACAGTCGTCTGAGTCAATATCTTAACCAATTTCTCCTTTTTCGAATTACATCTAAAATTGTTGTTTCCCCCCTTCTCGATTCTTCTGTACATCTACACCTCGAAGGCCTCCATTTTTACGTAACGTACATGTTTCTGCCTCATATAGTACAATATCCTATGAATGTTTTTCAGAACTCTTTTATCCCAGGACCCACAAAATAGACTTTTCTTCCTCTTAAATGATCCTTGCTTTCATTTCACATTCGCTCATGTCTTCACTAGTAATACTACTCAGGCACCCAAAAGTAGTCACCCGTTCTAGTTTCTATTCTTCTACTTCTTGACAGCGACCGCTTCGTTTCAGTCACCATGCCTTTCTGACCTTTATTTTCACCCCACATTCTTTACAGTCTTCCCTCAAGTTACAAGATTCCGTACCAACGCCGTATTATCTGCAAACTGTATACTGCTAATCATTCTATCTCCTACAGAAACAGTCTTCGTTATGCAGACACCATCTTTACTGTCTCTTCTAAGAAACATTTTAAGCAACGTTTGCGAAGGACCCCCCTCTATCATTTCTTGTCCCATTCTAACGCTTAATTAGTGGCTAAGTTGATTATGAGTCTCCACTCTTTCCATTGCAACCCAACCTTCTTTATAAATCCCATCAACGATTCCCAATTCACCCGGTCGAAAGTGTACAATGGAAGGAAATCGGTCAGAGCAGGGCGCAATATTTCCGGTCGCCAGGTCGCCATTGGTGACTAGAAATTTAAAGCTAGCGACCAGTGTTCAGTAGGAATGGTTTCTGCCTAAACTCACACGGTTGCGCACTTTATGTTTCGCACGAAAATGATTGTCACTGAGTGGGAGAAAACACAGTGTGTGAAGTCTTCACAACGGACATGGAAAGCAAAGTATTCACAACGTTGTAAATCGCCCCTCCTTTCCCACCCTCAGTTGAAATGGTCACATTTTGTGCAGCTTTACCTGTGAGTACTGCTTCATGTGAGAGAGGCTTCCGCAGTCTCAATAGAGTTAAGACTACCTACAGGAGGACCCTTCACTTAAGGACTTTGATCCGAAAACTGCAATGGACAACTAGTACTTCAGTGCACTTGTGTAAGTGCGTTTGCACACGGCAACGATAATATCGGTGGAACCACCGATAATGTCGGCGGTGAAATCGACTTCAATGTATTCAAATCGTAGCTTGCACACGCCACCGATATTATCGGCCGATCCTCCGACACGCAGATACTGTCGGCCAAGCCCCCGATACTGTCGGCGGTATCGCCGACACCGATTTTGTCGGTGGCAATGTTTTCTTATGATTGGATGCACATGTGGCCGATAATGTCGGCCGGCCAGCGGGTTAGATGAAGAGAGTGAGTGACAAGACGCTGTGTATTTTTGTTTCGTTTCTTGTCCTTGGAATTTTGTTGTTTCCATTTTTTTCTATTACAATTGTATAATATTATTACTTTTATTATTATCTTGTCCTATAAACAACTTCGGAACAGCTTATTATTTTTTACAGTCTCTGTTTAGGAGTAGCTAATTCCCTTTATTAAATAAATATAAAATGTGAGAAGTCTGAAGAGTACTGGTTTCCCTCTAAATAGCTATTACCAAATAGAATATAGGAAATTTAGATAACCAATTTCTTGATTATTTTCCACTCCTTTTTTATTTTTGTTCTTTCTTTCTCTCTCTCTCTCTCTCTCTCTCACACACACACACACTCTTTGATGGTATATTTTTTAATCTATCAATGCTTTTAAATTTTCATACATTCTGGAAATTAATTTAAGCGTAATTTTCAAAGTTTGATACACTGTAAACATAAGCATATGGAAAAAATCCTGATTATTATTACTTTCTTTTATTTTAATCAGAATTGTGTGCAGATCACTTTTCCCGGTTCCACTCAATAAGCAATGATTGAATAGAATATTTGTTGACAAGTCAAAGTAGAATTATTATTATTTTGAAACGAGACCAGCACAATCAAACACTCTTTCCAAAGCTCCAAGGACAAGTTACTCATTTGGCATTTTCTTGATTGTGATCTCAACAATAGGGATGTGACTTCATGCTTCACTTGTTGCAGATTTTTTCTCTCATTTCCAAAACTATCCCAAATCCCCCTTTTTAAAAATAATTTGTGGAATGGCAATTGAAAACAAAGACCAAAGCTATGTATCCAAGTTTTCCCTCTCCCCTTTGCACCGGGATCGACCCCCTGATAGAGTTCTGCAGTTAAGCTACAGTGACTGAATGAAAAGCTTGTGTATTATTGCATTCGTATCTTTCTAGTTTTGCTTAGATTTTTAGAGATGGCAGGAATTTTTCCATTCGATATTTTAACCCTTATTGAACTTGTGGAATGTAGACCTTGCATATGGGATAAGATAATTAACTCTTTCAAGGACAGAATTGAAAAGCAAAAAGCATGGCTAAAAGTTTATGCAAGCCTTGCCCAGGATTTTGAGTTCATGGACAAAAAGAAACCAAAAACGACAGGTATGTATGCAACAGCGCAAATCTGTCTTCAATATTGGGGGGGGGGGGTTAGATCGTTCCCATATTATATATATAGCGATGTTCAAACTATTTCTGTAGTCGAGAAACAATGCTGTGGAGAATCAGGGGAGCAGAGTTGTTTTCAATATTGGGAGGCGGGCAGATTTGAGGCTTATTCTGAGTGGACATTAATTTCATCTCACTTTCCTTTCTGGCGATCGGACACAATAAAATTTCTCTCCCAAAAAACGCATTTCAAATCGGATTATTGGGGGGCGGGGACAATCTCCCAAGTTCCAAGATTGGAGGGGACATTTCCCGTTCATCCCCCGGGGTTTGTTCTAGTGTATGTATGGAGCAATGTAAAACAGAATTACTAATTCGAATCTTATCATTTAATCTACTATGACATTAATGTTAATTGCATGGAAAACAAAATAATATACATACAATATGCAACAGTGTTCCAACAAAAATTAAAACTAATATAGTTTGCAATGTACAGCAGCATCAATTCTCATCGAAACGAAAATAATATGTTTACAACATCTATTTAAAACGGCACTGTTAAATCTAAACATGTTTAGACATAGGGCTATTTTTTCTAAGTTTTGTACCGTCCTCCACACCTCTTCAGAACAGTTTTTGTAGTCCTTGTTTTAAAAAATAATTTTCCCAATTATTTTTTTTATTTGTTTTCATGGATGGAGAAGATTTTTTTGTGTGTCGCTTACTTCGCTCATCACCGGCAACGATATTGTCGGGGCTTCCATCGATATTATCATTGCCGTGTGCAAACGCACTTAAGGTAAGATATTTTTTAACATGTATATGAGTTGTCGAATTCAAATTGATTATCCTGAATATAATTGTCTGTTTTCAAAATGTTATGCCCTGATGTACTCTCTTTCTTTGTCAAAGCAATGGCCATGTGTGTGTGTGTGGGGGGGGGAGGACTCTCATAGTTTGTACGTGAGAGATATTGGTGACCATCATTTTTGGATTGGCGAGTGCGTCTGACTTTAAAATTTAGGCCCTGGGTTAGAGTATACCTTTTTATAGTTAGAGGTTCGTGTTAGCTATACGTGGAGGTTCTTTTCAACTTGTCTTTTCCTAAAAACTAAACATTGTACTAGGTATAGAGTTTGATATTTTTTTTTCAAGTAAGTATGATTTTCTTTTTCTTTCTTTCTTCTTTTCTTTCTTTTTGTTTATTTTTGTTAGGATGTTCTACTGGCCATTCTTAATGCTCTGGGGGGGGGGGGGCGCGTTGGCTCAGTGGTAGAGCGTTCACCTCTGGTGCTTCGGGTCCCGGGTTCGATCCCAGACCCCGCCAAGTGAACTTTGTGGTGGACAAACCCCGTGTGCATGGGTTTTCTCGGGGTTCTCCCGTTTCCTCCCACTTTCTTCATTCCACCATTTCATTCATTTCTCATAATCACCGTCTCCTTTAGCCTAACCGGCATACCCGTGGGACGTAAAACTCAAAGATTTCATTTCATTTTTTTAATGCTCTGGGTGTACATAATTATACCAATATATATACATATTTTTTAAAGAGCACTAATTAAATTATTCATTTTGTATTGGTATGAACAAAAAAATTATATAAGTTTTTAAACAAATAAAGGAATATTTTTTAATGATACAGTTAACTTATTTTAACCGATGAGCACAGGACCGAACGCTGGTTGGATAACGAAAAAGTTTATTAAAACGAAAATCGCCATTTCGTATTCCCTAAATTGTATAGTAATAGAATATCTATAATGATTAATAAAGCTTCTGGTCAAAATCAAAGTTTCGACCATAGTTGCTCAGTGACAACTTAGTTAAACAAAATCTGTATATTAAATAAAGCACAATAGATTGTCACACATACAAACGATACACTTGTTTACGATACATCTATATTGATTGAAAAGTAGGATTGAGCCTAGAATACCGAATGAAGTACTGCCAAGTGCGCCGATCCCGGGGGGGAGCAAGGGGCCCCTAGCCCCCAAAGCTCATGTGGGCCCCCTTATGTATTTGTAAATTTATAATATTTGGTATAATTTGAATATAATTTCTTTTAAAATCCTCATATATGCTTTCTACATCTGAATGCTCTCCCCCCAAAATTTACAGACAAATCGGCGCCCTTGAGTACAGCACTTTATTTTATAAATACATTTACTAAACGAAGAGAAACGCCTTTGGTCTTAAAACTATAAAAATCTACTTTTAAAAAAATGTCTGATTTGTGGAGTTGTACATTGTTGAGGAGCAACAAGCACAACTGATAACGAACATTACTTATTTCTTGGAAGACGGGCTGTTAAAGAAAAGTCAGTAGAAAGAAAGTCTATTGTAATTCTATATCATTATCATCATCATCATCATAGGTATTCTGCCATCATTGACAGGTCATTTGCTGCAAATGAGAACCTTCCATACCTCACGATTTTCCGCTAACCTCTTCCTCTTCACCTGCAACTTCTTTGTTTTGATATCGTCCATTAATTGCAGTCTCCTTCATCCCCTCCCTGTCTTTCCTGCCACCATACTCTCTAGTACGTCGTTCATGATACAGTTCCCTCTTAGCCAATGTCCCAATTAGTTTCTCTTTCGCTTCTTAATGATATCTAACATTGTTCTTTCCTCCCCCACCAGTTCTAGCACCCTCTTATTCGTTTTCCACTCGACCCAGTAATTCTTTCTATTCTTCTCCACACCCACATTTGGAAAGCCTCCAGTCGTTCTTCATCATTTTTGTGTAATGTCCACGTTTCTGCCCCATACAGTACAATACTCAACACGTAACATTTTATGACTGTTTTTCTCAACTCTTTATTCAAGATCCCACAAAATAGTATTTTCTTCCTCATAAAGGCTTCTTTCGCCATTCCTATTCTTGCT
This sequence comes from Thermobia domestica, assembly GCF_964235325.1. Lineage (NCBI taxonomy): Eukaryota > Metazoa > Arthropoda > Insecta > Zygentoma > Lepismatidae > Thermobia > Thermobia domestica. The sequence continues at coordinate 434,751 of NC_137462.1, read as the reverse complement.
TTTATTTCACTGATGCACTTCATAAGATCACTAATAATACTACCCAGGTACCGAAAGCTAGTCACCTGTTCTATTTTCTCTCCTCCTACTTCTATATTTGACACGGACTGCTTCGTTCCAATCACCATGTCTTTTGTCTTTCTAACATTTATTTTCATCTCATATTCTTCATAGGTAGCCCTTCCAAGTTTTCTAACATGTTATAGATTTTCCCTTGAGATTACCATATCATCTACAAATCGAATACACTTAACCGTTCTATTTCCTACTGAAGTGCTGTCTTCATTTTGTAGCCTCGTTTTCACTACCTCTTCTAGATAGATATTAAAATATTGTTGACGAGAGAACTCTCCAATTGCACTCTCCTCTGTCATTCCCCCCCCTATTCTAATACTTATTTGTTGGTTCATATAGGTATAAGTTTCTTGTAAGTCTTCAATCTCCAATCCAATGTCTTTTAGGACTCCCATCAAAAACTCAAAATTCATGTGGTGAAAATTCATTCTTTTCTAGGTAATAAATACCACCTACATCTCTCTTCCTTTTTCTATAAACCTTTCCCCAATCACCCTTAATAATCCAATTGTATCCCTTGTGCCCTTACCTCTCCTGAACCCGAATTGTTCCTCTTCAACTTTTTCATTTGTTCTTCCATACATTCTTCTGTTCAAAATTCGAAGCAAAATTTTTGCTGCGTGCGAAATGAGGCTAACTGGTAAGAATTTATGTAATATTTACTTATTAAAATGTATAACCTGTTTTTCATATAATATCTACCTCTTTGAAACTCTCAATTATTATATGTAATTCACAATATCCTGAATTTTAATTTTTGTCTCTTTCGAACTAACATTCAATCTAAGAGGACCAGAAGGGAAAACCACAAGGACCACAGATTGAGAAATGCCAGGGATGATTATAATCCCTGTAAATTGTATATTCTTCAAATGAAATAAGAAACAAGAAGTGATGGGCTTACCTGGTGACATTGTAGACCAACCCTACCGGCATGATGCGTTGAGAGTGTGAAGTTTTATTCGAACAGTTCCCCGTCTCGAACAGTTATCTATCTTTCACTTGGTTAAAACACACGTTTTTTTTTTTTTTTTTTTTTTTTTTTTTTTTTTTTTTTTTTTTGCTTTTCTTCGTATTAACACTCACTGTAGCTTTAAAGTGTATCCGGCCCCTCTCTGTGCTTGGCAGCCGCTGTTGTCTCTCTCAACAGCTGAGCGACTCATCCGCTAACATCGTTGCCAACCAATGTCTCCCAAATATTACTGCTCCTCAGACAACTTCCATACGCTCCCTTCCTTCCTTCGTTCTTATTTTCACTTGAAACGAAGAAAGGATTTTTATACTACTATCACCGGCGAAGTAAAGCCCCTCTGCAACCCAAGAACTTTTAAACTAACTTTCTCCGAATTAAATATATACTTGAAAGTTAAACTTCTAATATCGTATGTTTAGAAGCATGTGTATCGTATAAAAAGTCCGAGCTGTGTTTAGGGTCCTACACTTAATTTTTATAATATCAAAGACCTACGTATAGTACCAAAGTAAGTTCCCTGGGATTTACATCCAGGCGGGGTATACATAAAAAGAGCATGGTTGTATCTTTTTGCAACCAGAGGCGTCATTTGGGAAGGGTGGACGGCAAACCCCCTGAGTTTGAGAAACACAAGGTTTTTAGTAAGTCGTATACTAAGATACTAACAAAAAGCATGGAACTCTTATGTCTGGACAATAAACCTTGCCCCCTGGAAAAATCTCAAATGATGCTACTGTCAGCGCTTTCAAGATATAGTCCTTCGTAGATTTATTGCATTTACGAGCAAAATATGAATTTCATGTAAGAAATAAAAGTATAGAGTGTTCAAAAAGTCTCATTACAGAGTATGTAAGTACTTGTTATTGTGAGAAAAATATTGAAATATACTCTTTTGTTCTTGACTATGTGTGTATGTTAAGTTATGCAAATTGTGACAGACTTCAGCGAGAGAAGACTTTAATCTTGTATTCATTAGAGATTTCTACTGCGCAATAAAGACAATAGCGGAGTGTTTCTATGTATTTCTTTGGTAAACTACCTTACGGAGACTTTTCAAACATGATTGGCAAGAACTTAAAACCACATGTTGAAATATTCAAAATTTAATTTTTATTACAAAGTTATAGGAGAAGATGTGGAAGGGTTTTAAAAGTACACATGCACAGTGTTTCTAACCCTTAGTTGAGTTAATCAATGCAGAATGAATACACGAGCTTATGATTTAATTACAAATAAAATTATACAATGGTGGTATGTGCTATATCATGGAATATAACTAATTGAAGATCCTACGACCTCAACAATGAGAGAAACCTAATTTTTCGAATCGAAGAAAATCTTTCCTCCTCTTTCTTTAGAAACCATAAAAAACATTTAGGTGGAAACCTCCTCTTTCCACCTCCCTCCCCCCGAAAAAAAATTAAAAAAATAAAATGGCTACGCTACTTCAACCATAGTATTGTAGCTTTCTGCTATTAGTTGCTTGTCTGGGACATGTTATTCTATTTGTGACCCGTAATCCAACTGTCACCCGGCGACGATGAAATACCATAAACCAAGGGCGCCGATTTCTCTGTGAATTTGGGGGGCACTCAGACACAGAAGGTAGGTCTATATATATGAGGATGTTAAGACAAACTGCATTCAAATTATGCCAAATATTGTATATTCATAAATAAACTAGGGGGGAGGGCACATGAGCTTTGGAGGGGCCCGGGCCCTCTGGCCTCCTCAGGATCGTCTCCCTTGCCATAAACATGAAGAGTTTATATGATGTAGCTAATGTAATTGGAGCAAACGTAATGCTCTAGCTCTTATAACTAAATTGTCAAGTTTAAAAAGAGACAAAGTCCAACAACCGAAATGTTAAGAAATCGAAGAAGGAAACTGTAGAAGTGACAGAGTTTCATTCAATAACCACCAACGTTTTACTGAAGCTTCAAAACTACATATAGAGCGAAGCTAGGGTATAATGTAAAGTACGAAAAATCATTTTAACATTTCTTGGTCTTCAATTCTTTCTTCGATTTGACGACTTAGTACATCTGTGTATTGCACTGAAAAATAAGTTCAGGATCTGTCAAAGTGTACACAGGCGAGATTCATAAAGAATAAAACCTACATGTTTTCTTATGAGAGGGAGGTCGTCAAGATTTAATCCAGTAACTCTAGTGAACATAATTAATTTACTATAAAATTCTACAGTAATGGTGAAGGTGATATTTTAGCTGGTTCCAGGTCTGTACGGGTCAGACCAGTCTGAAAAGAGAGACCCAAATGGAAGTCTTGACGCAAGTGACCCATGTGACACGTGCATCACAGGTGTGGCCTTTGTTTCTCCTTTTGTGGCAGAACATATGGGAGATTCCTAATGTTCTATAGCTATATATGCATGGAATAATTGGCTGTCAGATTTTATTCCAAAGGTATGACGTGTTAAATAAAAATTCCCACTTCCACTATTATGTCCCTTTCACATTATCCGGCGATTTGCCGGATCCGGTTCCGGCGAATTGCCGGACGAGGTAGAAAGACATTGCAAGCAATGAAGCTCTTCACATATGTGCGGCGGTCACCGGACATTCATCCGGCGAGCAAAAACAGCCGGATCTCCCTGCTAGAATCCGGCGCGGCAAATCGCCGTGTATAGCCAAGCGGAACATTACAAGCAATGACGCTCTTCACATATACGCGGCAAACTACCGGATGGGTGTTGGGTCAGGAAGCAAGTGTTGCCAGGAAAGAGCAGAAAGTGGCTGCTATAATATGGGAGCGTGTGGTTTTGTGTGTTATGTGGAGTGTGTTTGTGTATGTGGTTATGTTCTAGCCCAGTACATCTGGAGTAATTAACCAAACCTGTATATACAATATATGGGGAAAGATGACATGTAAAATTAATTGAAAACGACCAATACTACCGAAGTGTCGAAATCAATATAAAGTATTAATTTTCTATGTAATAGAAGATTGGGAGATGTCCGTGTAGCACTGGACAAATGACCTTCTATAAATTTGTGGTGACCCAAAATTGAAATATACACTATCAAATATTTCAGCAACACAGTCTTTTGCTATATATTTATGTACTATTTTGCTACGCAAAGCAAGAGAGAATTCATGATGTGATATTTGATAAATATACCGTACTTTATATATTTTATAATTATCAGGCTGTTATTTCTTGAATAGTCCTCTGAATTCAGAGACTAGAGCAGTGCTTTAAAGAGACTTGAGTCAATAGTCGGAACGCTTAAAACAAAAGAATAAACCCGAAATAGTATAATAATAATAATAATAATAATAATAATAATAATAATAATAATAATAATAATAATAATAATAATAATAATAATAATAATAATAATAATAATCTAATATAAATAAAATAAAGAGTTTATGTGTCTGTCTGTCTTTGTGCGGCCTAGGGACCATACGAGTGGACCGAAAGTTACCAAAATTTGGTCACGAGTACCTTGGTCCAGGCTCCAGATCAAACCGATGCATGTTTTTCAAAATTCGAACCAGGAGGTCTCAGGGGGGCGTTTACCACGACATGTAAAAGTAGCAGAAAATGACCGATATTAGTGTCAAATCCATAGTTTTCGCGGTCGCTGAGATCAATGGTAACACTACCATTAGCGATGACTTCAGCCACCATTTGTATGCGGGCCGGGGATCACCAGAGGGGGGAGGAATTTCGAGACATGTAAAAATAATTGAAAATGACCGATATTTATGTCAAATCCATAGCTTTCGGGGTCACTGAGCTCAATGGTGAAACTCAAGATAGTGTTTACTTTCACATTTCGTCCCCAACAGCTACACTATTCTATTGATTACAGAAGGGACCTGGATCCATCACCTTGGAAATTCAGCTGCGAATATATGTAAGGTACTATTGATAAAGGAATTAACTTCTTGTGTTGAGTGTTTCGTCTCGTATATTGTAGTGAAATGTTTTAACATGTTTTTTCTTCAATATCTTATGACTACACGAAATTGACTCAGATCCTTTCTTCAACTATCTATTCAATTACATTAAATTTAACGTTATCTATGTGTATAAAAAATACAAATTATCTTACCTTAATGTTACAGCCAACATTTCTGGAGGTTGAATACAGTTTCTAAATTTTGAATTCTGCCTCTGCAGCTGGGTCCGTACGCGATCCAACAACTCATCAAAAGATGCGATAGACATACGAAAGTAATTAAAGAATTTTCCTTCGTCTTCCCTTAACTGTGGAAACAGTATGGAAAAATCTCCAAGATACCGCTTCTCTAAAAAACGGTGAACCCATATGTGTCTCTGACGTTTTTTTTTTTTCCTGCCTGTGTCTTAACAAGGCGAGTAGAAAACACATTTTGCGTCTGTCCATTACAACCACCACAACACGACAAGAGTCACTGAGTTTTGTTTCTTCAGTTGCACAGCAACTCTGCTCGCATATTTTTCATCCACGGCAAAACGCCGGATAATATGAAAGGGGCGGAAACCGGATCCGGCAAACAGCCGGAACCGGATCCGGCAAATCGCCGGATAATGTGAAAGAGGCATTAGACACGTTCTTAAATACTTTTACCTTACTACTTCCCGAGGCATATGAAAGTCAAAATGCTCAAATAAAACAATTCAAATTTACATTCTTGCAATGACGCAGATGTAGTGAATGTACCAAAAGAGGGGAGATAGTGTAAAACTGAAAGACGGATCCCATAATACAGAAATACCTTACCCTTTCATGATCAAGCCGCTACGATTTTTCTGTGCTTGGTTCCAGGTTCAATTCCCGGTGAGCATACTTATCTCGGATACAAACGCGGGCAGGAGATTGAATATCTCTTTCAACAGTAGGTCCTGTCTTATTTAGCCTCGCTACTGAAAAGGACGTTGGACTCCAATCAATCGATCCATCAGCCAGAAGCATATTAATCGATAGAATAAGAATGAGCCAAGGGTGGCCAAACTCTCTTTAGTTGTACGTAGTGTTACAAACAAGACGAGATGACAAACAATATTTTCTCGTCCTATTTTGTCCTCTCGCTTTGTAAATAGGCCTACATGCCCATCTTCATCCGTTTTCTTAATTTCATCTAAAAGTTATCTGAATCATTCCGCGTCATCAGATGTCTATGAAGGGTGAGATATAACATGAAACCATATTTCTTTTAATTGGAATTTATTGTGTCATGTCTTACGTATCTTTTAACTCTCATAAATGTTCTTTATTGTGTTCGTTTTTATTAATTTACAGTTTATTTTACTATAAGTCAGGCAAAACTAAAACAGTGTTTGAGATCTAAACTTTGGGTAAACGTGACGAAATCGTTTCGTGGGCAACATTAGTAGTGCAATGTGTTGTTAGCTCCATGGGCTCCCACCGCTGTATTTCTGGTTTTCTGGGCTACGATTAGGAAGCACTAGCACAGTGGTTCTCAACCTAACTCCTCTCACGACCCCCATTTTATCACATCCTGTTATCAGCAACCCCCTTATAATTTCTGCTTTGTAATAAGCTTATGTGGGATTTTTAGTATACCTATTGCGAAGATATCAAGACATCCATCTATTCGTATAATAGTAGAATCCATTCCTTGTATATAGTGAGTACAGTAAGTCTCCTAAAAGCGAATGGATTAAAACCAAACTTAGTCAGTTCATTCATATTACAAATATCGAATCCGATTCGTCATACTATTTCAAAATAGAGGCCGTCTGAAAACTTTAAAACTTCATAATTCCTTTAATTTTGGTTCACATGATAAACAAATCAAGTGATTACTAATTTTTGTTTCCAAAAAGCTTGAGCAGTTGTTAAAAAGTTATTGAGTATTTTAAATGTCTTGATGTGTGTCATGAAGATTGAACCGGACATTGTCACACTAGTGAAATCACACCATGCTCAGTTATCTCATTAGCTTTCAATTTTAATTGTATTTCAATATGCAGGTTTTGTTGCATTTGTATTTTTCTGGTATTTCAACAAGCAGTTCTCATTAGTTTCATATCGTACCTCTTTCATTTAAATTGATTTTTAGATAACTCTGCACCTGTTAAAAATGGTTAGTAGATCTATTTTTGCTGTTCCTAACAGTAAGTATAAAAATAAAAATATGCCTGTCAGAACAAAATTCAAAATAATATTTAAAAATATTTTCCGGTATTAGATTCTAATTATATTTATCTCTTCCGCTTATCTTCGCGATCCCCATGAAGCCCTCTTGCGGCTCCCTAGGGGTCGCGACCTCCAGATTAAGAACCCCTGCACTATCATGATTTCAGATTTTGGCACGGCGGGGGAAGGGGGGAATTGTTCACCGAGAAAAGAGTCTCGCGTTTTTTATTACCGTAATTTACGGACTATAAGTTGTACCTTAATTTTTAAGCATTTTTTAAATACCGTAAAGTTTTTCCAGCTTTTCGCAGAGTTTACTGTCTGTATATTCTAGTCTGTGGTTCTGGGTTTGTGATGGCGGGGCGGGAGGGAGACAGTGTTAGCAAGCTTGTGAATTCCCGCAACTCGTTCGTCGAATCGGAGCACTGTTGCTGCCAGTTGAATCCAATGTTGCCAGATAGAGATAGGTTTCCCGCGGCATCGAATATATGGTCATTTTTAAGACTGGCGGGAATTTTTTAATCAAACACTGAACATTTTTATATTAATTTCAAGTATAAAACGCACCTGAATTTTGGAGGCAATTTTTCAAAGAAAAAGTACGTCTTATAGTCCGTATAATACGGTAGTATTTTAGCCATATAATTTATTTATTTATTTATTTTAAAGTTTATCTCAAACTTATCTTTTCCCTCCTCAAATTACGCTCCTGGGAGGAGTGCAGGAGTGTGAACGGTGAATTTGAGAAATTGTGTCTAAGGGTGGAATGTAAATTAGCGAAAGTGCTAAGTTTATGAATTCTAGAAGGCTTACGTGGGCAGGTTGTATAGCCAGAATGGAAGATAGTAAAAACGCTTTCAAAATTATAACTGGAAACTCCAGCGGAAAAAGGCCATCGCTGACGGGAGGACAATATTAAGGTGAATTTTCCAGAAATAGCAAGTACAAAGTAACAAACAAATCCAGTTGGCTAAGGACAGACATCAATGGAATATGGCATTGAACCTCCCGGTTCTATAGGCCGTAGAGTTTGTTTTTTAGTTACCGTTTCAATATCGATTGCTGTGTGATTGTTATAAAGGTAACCAAGAAAGTACTGTCGCTTTTGTGGAGGTCTGTGTGCAATTTTCCCTCACACTGTAAGTTGAATGCGAATGGAGATAATGAAATGAATTATTTGAGTTTTACGTCCCACTGTTATGCCGGTTAGGGTAAAGGAGACGGTGATGATGAGAAATAAATGAAATGGTGGGATGAAGAAAATGGGAGAAAACGGGATAATCCCGAGGAAACCTACACACACGGTGTTTGTTCACCACAAAGTTCACTTGGTGCAAGCTGGAATTGAACCAGGGACCCCATGCACCAAAGGTAAACACTTAACCACTGAGCTACCACAGCCCCCAAAGGGAGATAAGGCGGAGGTTAATTGTTGTTTTGGGTATATCCAACATGCTACCTGCTTGTGGCAGTTCAGTTATATCGTGAAATTGCGTAAGGACAAAGTGAACATGGGACCTCCACAGAGCGTCATAAGGGCGTGTATGCTGTACGAATTCAAACTGGGGTCAAACGCAGCTGCAGCGGGGTGGAAGATATGTTAGGCCTTTGGTGAGAATGTTGTGACTACGCGGACAGTGCAGCGGTGGTTTAACAAGTTTGAGGACGGTGACAAAACAATGGAAGACGCACCACGTGCGGAAGACCAACACATGTACAAAATTAAGATTTTGAGGCAGCAATTGATGCGAACAGTAGCCAGACATGTGAGGAATTAGGACTACAATTCAGTGTGAGTAGAGAAACCATTAGGCCGCAGCTCCATCAATTTGGGAAGCATTACTAGTTGGGTCGATGGGTCCCACATGATTTGACTCCAGGCCAGAAGGCAACGTGAGCAGACACCTGTGTTTCTTTGCTGTCTCATCCGAGGAAGAAGCCATTTCTGGACACGGAGTTGACATGTGATGAGAGGTGGGTCCTGTACGACCAGGATGGGAAACAAAATTGCATCTGCCATACTCTCCGGACGTTGCTCCGCCCGATTATCACCTGTTCCATTCCTTGGACACTCACCTTAGAGGACGCCAGTTCAAATCCCTAGTAGCGGTGTAAAATGCACTTGATATCTTCTTCGCTTCACGGCCCACCACATTCTACTGCGATGGAATCCATGGCCTTCCAGAACCTTGACAGAGGGTCGTTAGTACTGATGGGGACTATTTTTGATCTTCCAGGTACGTCTTATGTGGTATACAGATGTTCGAAGATGTTGGGTGAAAAAGCGATAGAAGTTCCTTGGTTACCTTTGTAAAACGAGTGGGAAGATTCAACCAGAATAATGTGGAAGTCAATGCATGAAATAGTGTGCATGGAAGTTGCATGGAATAGTGTGTTGCTCTTGCTTAGAAATTTGTGTGTTAACGTTCTTATAAAACCGGAACTTAATTTGAGGAGCAGGGTGGCAAAATAATTATTGATTCATCAAAATTTAAGTGCACTTTCTAAAGTTTAAAACATTCTTTTGTCCTTTTACAATACGTATCTAGTGAAAAAGAGAAAACTATGAGTTAAAATTAAATGTTAATATTTTAAAACTATTATCCCCTTTGGTTAAATATGAAGAAACAACGGAATTCTAGGCAATGCAGCAGATATAAGAAAAATGTTTTAGGAGACTTTTATATAGCCTAGAATATAAAACATAGGACTTTTGTACGGACCAGGACAGGAGCTTTGGTTGAGTTGAGTTGATTTTAGTTTAGCGTTCCGTTCAGCAGGGAGGCTATATGAGACGTGGACCTTCTGATTAACGTGGAATCCGGACCATATGAGCTCCCGTTTGGAATCGAACCCGGGTCTCCTACGCCAAAGGCCCGTACGCTAACCGCTTAGTCACGAAGGAGCTCGCAGGAGCTTTGGGGTTGGCTACCAAATAATGAGAAGTTTTGTATTTCTATGGCGACGAACTCTATGTTTTTTAAGTAGAACAATAACTATAGAACATATAAGGAATGGACAACGTAGATATTTTAGTATTTTCTCTGCTTTATAAACGCGAGAAACATGTGTTCAGTACAATTTGTAGTGGAAAAAGTATGTTCCACTACTGCTCCTCCAGGGAAGGAATCAAGGTTGGGGCAAATGTTTTATGTACCACTAATGTTACTGAAGAATGTTAGACGCAGCTCTGAACATCTGCTTCGCACGCTTCTCTTGTCTGGGCGAATACGAAATATGGGATCTCTTTTTTTGCTCTTTCTGGCTGCAGATGGTGGATGGGAACAGTAAAAAGAATTATATGAATCGTACATGAACTTTAATACTGCAATTTGGGAGACAGTAACATGGTCGCAAGAGTTTGAAAAAAAAAAAAATCAAGACACATTTCGCTTTACTTTCTTATGTGAAGGATTGCATCCTTCATTTATGTGAGTTCTCTCCGAATTTTATCGGGATTTGAATTGAGCACAATTATAAAGTGCACAGAACAACATGAATTTCTCACACAGGTCCTTTCCCACCACACTGTCTTGCTTTCAAGTTTGTGGGATTACAGGAGCACGTCACAGATTCAGATAAGATGCAGGGTAAGGCTTACGAGTTTAGGCACCTCTATAAGAAGTGAAGGATTTTTAATCGGGGGATTATTAATCGAAATGAATACATCTGGGATGTAACCGTAATTAATCAGTTGTTGAATATTACTAATCCTTAATCTATGTCGTCGCCTAATCTCAATTGTTCTTCATTTGCATAGAACATTACGACTTAGAGACGAAAGGAAATGACCTCCTATTTCTATTCTACAAAGTCGGATCCAATTCTTAATACGAGATGTAAATGTAATTACTTTGAGATCTAACACCGGTAAGCCTTATTAACAGCTTAACCTAAAGGCTGGTAGGCTACAATGTAAAACGCTTGAGTTAGATCGCATTCCAAACAATTCCCGGTTGACTTCAATACAAGCTTAACACCCTTTCATTTCATAAACAAACAAATAAACAAACAAAAATTTATTTATTTTCATAGCCATGTTGTGAATTGTTATGACATACATGCTTAATTCTTACAACACTTTTTTCTCTTCTAAGTAGTTAGAACTATTGACTAGGGGTAAAACTGAATCCGAAAAGGTAGGGGAACGCATGACGTCACGATGTACCCCCCCCATACCCATCTTTGCCCATTTCACTTCAGAATACAATTTCATCATTTTCCTTCCAGCGGATGAATACTGCTGCCGATAGGAAATAGAGTTTGTGAATTTAGTAGCTATGCAGGGAAAAATTGCTAGAGGAAGGCCAGCCCGCGATTAAGATATATGGACCAAATATAAAGGTAACCAAGAAAGTTCTGTCGCTTTTTGTGAAGGTCTATGTTCAATTGGCCCTCACAACGTGAGTTGAATGCGAATGGAGATAAGGCGAAGGTCAATTGCTGGTGTGGGTATATCCAACATACTATTTGGTTGTGGCAGTTCAGTTACACCGTGAACATGTTACCTCCACAGAGCGTCATAAGGGCATGTATGCTGTACGAGTTCAAACTGGAATCAAACGCCGCTGCAGCGGGGCGAAAGATATGCCAGGCCCTTGTTGTCGTGACTATGCGGACAGTACGGCGGTGTTTCAACAAGTATAAGGACGGTGACGAAACATTCGAAGACGCACCACGTGCCGGAAGACCAACACATGTACAAAACGATATTCCGGCAGTAATTGAGGCGAACATTGCTCAGACATGTGAGGAAGTAGGACTACAACTCAGTGTGAGTGGAGAAACCATTCGGCAGCACCTCCATCAACTTGGAAAGCACTACAAGTTCGGTCGATGGGTCGCACATAATAGACTCCGGGCCAGAAGGCAACGCGAGCAGACACCTGTGTTTCTTTACTCCCTCGTCTGAGGAAGGAGCCATTTCTAGACAGGATATTAACATGTGATGAAAAGTGGATCCTGTACGAAGCTCCACGGCGCCATCATCATTGGTTAGCATCCCATGAACCGGTTCCAAAGCAGTCGAAACCTGCACTTCACCAAAACAAGGTCCTCCTGTGTGTTTGCTGGACTACTCGCGACATCGTGCATCGGGAACTGCTACCAGCTGGTCAGAGCATCAATGCAATTGTGTACTGTCAGCAGTTGAGGCGTGTTCAAGAAAAACGCAAAACTCTGAAGCCAGCATTTCTGAATCGCAAAGGAGTCCTGTTACAGGATACCGCTAAGCTCCACTTGGTTAGGATGACCCGGAACACCATACTACGCCCCGGAACACCATACAAACACTATTACATCTGCCATGCTCCCCGTGCACTACACCGTCCGATTATCACCTGTTCTATTCCTTTGACAATCACCTTAGAGGACGCCAGTTCAAATCTCTAATAGAGACACAAAATGCACTTAATACCTTCTTCGCTTCACGGCCCATCAAGTTCTACCGCGATGAAATCCATTGGCTTCCAGAACGTTAGCAGAAGGTCGTCGATGCTGATGAGGACTATTTCTGATCTTCCAGGTACATTTTAGGTGATATATCGGTGTGCAAAGGTGATGGGTGAAAAAGCGACAGAACTTTCTTGATTACCTTTATGATATGATATATAGGAAAGAAAAGCTACAAAGAAATGGAAAGGGAAGGGCGGACGAGAACTTGGTGACCTGAGATGATGGGATGAAAACTTTAATAACATCATTTAAGAAGCTGTGAAACATAAAAAAGAATTTGGCTACTGTGAAATATTCAAAGTCGGTTGGAGCCAATATATTCAATGAGCCATCCTTGTATTTGCCTATTCAAATGATACAGAAGCCTGGGTTAGGGTGGCATTTGATTTGAGACCTCTCGATTACCAAGCGAGAACGTTCATCTGTACTTCTCAATGGACGAGGGGAAGACAAGAGAAAACAGAATTGTGTCCAATAGCGACAATATATTCAATGTATCATACCAGCATTTACTTGTTGAAAGGAAGGAAAAACCTGACTCAGGGTGGCCGCCAGTGGGATCTGGCTGACTTGAGCTGGGATCTGGCGATTACAAAAGTGAGAATTTGATCTGTAGTTGTCAGTGAACGAGCAGAAGAAAAACGAAAGCAAGGAAATGTGTCCACTAGCAGCAAACCATTCTCACATAAAGACAAGGCATATATTCACAGGGAAGATTTTACCAAACACTTCTTTGTTTGCTGGTTATATCTATTCGTATTAGATTTCGCCAGAACAATCAAATTACTGATCAGCATGGGCGTCTCTGGCGGGGGGGGGGGGACGGGGAGACGCGTCCCCCCAATATTTTGAAGTACAAAATGGGTTAGGTACTACTATTTAAATCACTTTCTTTGATGTCCCCCCCAAAGTTTACATGCCAGAGACACCAGTGTTGATCAGTAGGGCTCGGAAGTTGAAGACCTAAAGATATTTAAAAAAGATCCTAAAAACTAGAAAAAAGGACCTAAAAATAAGACTCTATTTAATTAGAATTACATATTTAATGAATATAATGCTCAAGAAATATATGCTTCTGGTAGGTTAATGGCCTGTCCTTCTTCCACAAACTGGAGTACAAACTAAACAAACAAACAAACAAACAAAAAAAAGACTTCTCTACCCTCACCCTCTTGTGCTGGAGGACATTGTTACGCCTCCTTATCTGACTTGTAATTGTTGCAGATCTGGTCTTATCAGTGCAGTCAATGAAGAATGTCTTATCTTTTGAATTTTCTTTACTAAAGGAAAGATGTTTAAGACGTGGTGGTGATTCGAGTTAATGGCCAATAAATTTATTGCTCAAAGATGAAGTGCAAAAAAAGACGTTAAGAGCTATGAAAGCTTATGAAAAGACCAATAAACAGAAAAACACCGAAAAAGGCAAAAAAAAAAAAGGGGGCAAATAAAATCCATCATTTTCTGGCCTACAATGACCCAAAAGAATTTAGGACAGAATGGCAGGAGGACAAAATGGCAGGGGACATAATGGCAGGAAATAAAGGCAGGAGGACAAAATGGCAGCGGACGAAATGGCAGGAAGTTAATTTGGCAAAAATTATAACTCCTAGGGCTCGTATTTTTAGGTTTTACCTATTGTGTTTGTTAGTAGGTAACGGTTCTCGATTTATTCATTTCTACCTCAAATGTCCAAATCATATAAATGCAGCTAAATTGAACCAAGAGCGTAAAAGAGGGTAAATATCACTTATCAATGTCTTAACTTTTTTCTTAAATTTATTTCTTTTTAACCATCTTCCAATTGATATCTTGGTTTTATAATAATTCTAAGTAGTACAACTTTTATTTATGAAGAAAGAATTTTCCTGTGGACTCCCTCTGAATTTCTCTCAGGATCTAGCTATCATGTGACAAAGAGTTAAATCTACTAACTGCTTTCACACACAATATAATTTTTAAACTTGGTAGCCTAGTGGTATATTTGTGTCTGTAGTATGAAATAATGCTGATAGGTTATTCTCTTGATATACGTTATTCTCTTGAACTTCTTAATGGTATTTGTCGTTTGACTTCAGAAGACTGAGTTTAGCCTGCAAGTACAAGTTGCTTATAGTTAAAACATATCAGATGTACGATCTTGTTTAATGAAACCTGTCCCTCCCCCTCCTCTATTCTAAAAAGCCCTATATTGTTATTCACATATGAAATTCAAAGCCAAATCCAGTCATATTTTTATTTCAAGTGTAAGTATTAAAATGTGCTACGCATTGTTGCAAGAGGTTTTTTTTTTTTTTTTTTTTTTTTTTGTTAATACTGAACTTAGGTACCTAATATTGGAACTAATTTTCTTCATGAATTGATGTAAGAAGCGGCCGCGTGATTTTCGACCAATTATTTCATCACTGGTATCTATGAGCAATGAGATAACAGTGGAAGACAAACTTCGTTCTTCTCAAACTTGATACTTTGAAAAACTTATGAAAGTAGTTTCGTTATCCAAATACATATTCAATCAAATCAGTTTCAGAAGTAGCATTAATCTTATAATAACGTAATGGCTGTAAGAGTTACCCTGAAAATGTATTTTGTGTTTTCTTTTTTTCGTAATTCAGAGATTTTTTTCTGAATTTCATTGGAGTTATGAGGAACCTTAAATTATCAGGCATTTCACTTTAATCGCTCCCCTTTCACCCCCAATGCGATATTGAGTATATTTACAGCTTAGCGCAGCTTAAAGGAACCATTATCGTGCATATTTGATTTCTAACTTGCTTATAGCGTTGCCCTCAAGACGAGGTGAGAATTCAGGTTTTCTCGTCTCGTGTCATAAATGTTTGAAAAAATCCTGTCTCGAATCAAAATTTTCTCGTGTCGTTTTGTAAATTTATGTACAAAATGTGACCTGATTTACGTCTTAGATTAATGTAGAATTTATCAGAATTCTTCCAGGTTACGACGAGTCCACGAAAGATTGATATAACGACACTTAAATCATATTTATTAATGAAGTAAATTGTGTAATGACTTGCGTATCTTTAAACGTTGATAAATGCTCTTTCTTGTGTTCATACTATTACCTTATCAAATTGCATATGACATATATACAATTAATCATACCCTATATTTTGAAAACGGGAGATTCTATGTCTAGTCTACCGAAAGTTCAAGTGTTTCTTGTGAGTACTCTCAATTTGTTTCCTCCGATGATTTTTGCCTCGAGCTTCCCTTGAATTTGTCCCTATGCATATTTTATAGACTTAAAAATACTAGAAACAGTCACCAGAAAATAATGTGTACATATCCTACATATCCTCTCGTCAAAAACTTCGGAACGAGTCGAATCGACCAATTTTAATTCGTTTTCTTTGCCACATAAAGTATCTGATCCTTTGTACAATACCGAGGTTAGTTTATTCGCAACTTAATATGGAGGATCCTTTTTTTTTTCTTGTTACTTGAAATGTTTTGCAAATAACTTCAATAACTTTTGAAACTGTTTGTCTTCACTTGGGCATATACAGATCACAGTGAGAAATAAAGATAACAGCTGCTTTCTTTTAGTAATACCCGAAAAGATCTTAAATAATATATATAAAAAAGAAAACGACTAAAACTAATTTCTTTCATTAAGACACTGCTGGTATGAATAGAAAGCTTGCAATAGTAAGGTGTTTGTAGATGACTGTCAATTGGAATTGAAATATTATTAGAGGTTCGAACTTTGGAGCATAATGAATAAATCGAAAATTTATGTTGAAATCTTCATTTATCAAGCAAGAAACAAAATAGTTTAAAACCCGACAATTCAAATTAACTTCCTGCCATTCTGTCCTCTTGCCATTTCGTCCGCCTGCCATTTTGTCCCCTGCCATTTCGTCCTCTGCCATTTTGTCCTCCTGCCATTATGTCCGTTCCCCGACCCAAAATGCATGTTAAGCCTCGTCTTGGGGCACTCGTAAAAAAGAGGATTTTTCTCAACTTCCGGGCCCTACTGATCAGATATGATATCTACATCACTAATAATAAACAGACCAGAATCATATCAGGATGAGGAATGGTATTGAATAACGGATGTGATGAAGGACGTACGCATGAATGTATTTAGGGAAAGGGCAGGTCCAATGATTTTTGAATGGTGTCCAAATTCAATAGGAGGATAAACTATATTACGTAAAGTTTATTAAGTCACTTCTAAAATTAGACTAAACTTTTAAAAAGTCTGGATTGCGGAAGGGAGATTCGGACACCCAGCATGATCCACCCCTTCTTACATGCTTAAACCATCTCACACTCAGTATACTACTTTTTTTGCAGTTTTTATCCTATTGATCTCATCTTTACTATTCTCCGGATCACTTTATTCCTAACTTTGTTCTTCTGCGTCACTCCACACATCCACCGTAACATGCAATTTTTGTTCCTCTTCCTTCTTTGTTGTCCAACATTCCGCTCCATATAATATGGCAGGTCTCACTACTATTTTGTAAACTTTTTCTTTAAGGCATATTAGTACCTTCCGGTCACACAATACTCCTGCCCCTTCTCTCTATTATATGGAACAACTGCTAATTCAGCTGTTTACATCTTCTACTACTGTAGTTTCCTGTAGTATAGATAAGAAGTACTTGAATTTCCTCGTCATTACCACCTCTTCTTCGTCCAATCGTAATCTTGTATTCTCGATTACATATTTCCTGATAGGACAATGTAAATATTATGTCTTGGTTATACTAATTCTAATCCTTTTCCTTTTCAACGTTCCTTTTCAGGCATTTAACTTTTCTTGAAGTGCTGCCTTATTCTCACTAACACGATGTCATCGTCAAATAGCATATTCCAAAGTGCTAATCCTGGATATCTCTTGTACTCCTTGGACATCCTTTATACATATGTTGAATTATATGTGTTATATAAATTATATTGTAAAACTTTGTCCCATATAGGTATAGGTAGAGCATTAATAGAAAGGGTGTCCGGAATCGATCTCCCACTACCAGTTTTATTATAAAACTTCTCCACTATAAAAGTATTTTTACAAAATACTACACTAATATTTTCTCTAATATACAGGGTTAGTTATAGGTTGTCTTTGACCGTAAGGTCGCAGACAGGATCTCTACAGATCCCCGTAGCAAGCTAAGCAGAGGGGAATTAAGTAACCAATGCTCCGTAGCATGCAGAGGCGGGTTAAGTAGCCAACAGAGCCCCGTAGCAGGCTAAGTGGCTGAGGTTAGGATTCCCAGACAGAGACCCGTAGCAGGCTAAGCCAGGAGATAGGATAGGCGTAGTCTTGTAGTAGACTAGAGGTCTGGGGTTAGGTTCCAAGAGTCCCGTAGCAGAGGAGGGTAATCAGAAAACTGCTACTGAATTGCCTTTGTCCACCCAATTTATAGAGTTCCTTGGGTGGCGGTGGCGCTGCTGCTCCGATGTCGTCTTCTGCTCCGTAGGAGGGGCCAGAAGCCGTCGTCTGCATGTGACTGTAGGTCCCTCTGGTGTGAAGACTTCTTGCCGAACCACGTGGTGGTGTTTGTAAACACTGACATGTAGAATTGTTTGTTTACAACATCACATGTGATATTACAATATAGATACAGATGTATGTGTTCGGAAGGCACTTCTTCAATGTTCACCAAATAAGATCCACTGGCACTCTATCATGCACTTTTTCTAGGTCGATGGAAACCATATGAAGATCCTTATGGTATTCTCTGTACTTTTTCATTAGCATCCTAAGTACAAATATCAATGCGTTGTCGATCGTCCTGGCATAAAACCAAATTGGTTCTCTGTTGTTTGGTCTTTCCTCTCAATCTTACTTGTATCAGTCTCTTCCAGAGTTTCATTGCATGGCTCGTAATTTTTTATTCCTCTGTAGTTGCCACATTATAGCACATCTCTTTGATTTATAAAATCCTGTACAATGTAGCTCCTTCTCCATTATTTTGGCATATTTTCTGTTTTCAATATCCCATTAAAAAGTCGAGTAAACCACTGTACTCGTTCTTTACCTAAACTTTTCCATGCTTCGATAGGGTGATTATCAGATACTGGAGCTTTAGCACTTTTGATCTTTTTCATGGCATTTTCTACTTCTGCCACTGTCACAGGCCGAACCAGTTTCTAATTCATGAATAAATTTTTGCAAATTCCTCTCGGATTTTTTTCATTAAAAAGTTTCTGGAAATATTCCTTCCACCTTTTCTTTATCTTCTCACTTATTAGAATCTCGTTATTTACATCCTTGATGCAGCACACATGTGCAATATCTATCTTTTCTCTCTCTCTCTTACCTTTGAAAGCATTATAAGCCTTCTTTTTGCTACATTAATTGCCTTCTTGGCTTCCTTGTAATCCATCAGATCTAGTTGATTGCCATTTTTTTTTGTATTGTTCTTTCTTCTCCCTTACAGCTGCTTGAATTCTTTATTCCATCACCACATTTTGTTATCAATGAGACCTCCTCATTTTGTTTCTCTCACATCTTTTCTTGTTGTTCCCTACGAGGAACTCTTCTTCTTTTATTTGCAGTACTTGCGATGTGATAATTTCCTTTCGAATCTTTTTTAGCACTTGTCCCATTTAGTTTTCACCACTTCGTTCGAACAGGAACATTTTGTCGTCTTCTTCCTACTTTCTCTTTGGTGAAGATATCCGCTGCTACGAGGCGGTGCTGTTCCGTTAGACTCTCACCTGTATTTCTTTCAATCCTTGCATCATGTAGGTTTTCTCTCCTTCATAAAATCTGAGATCGTGTGATGCCATTCTTAAATGTCATAAAGTGTTCTTCATTCTTCTTGTAGAAGGTACTCAGGATAGCCAGGTCGTATGCTTCTGGCACTTGTAGTATGTTCTCGCCTTCATTATTTCTGTTTTCCAATCCATTTCCTCCATATCCTGTTATTGATCGTCCTACATACCCACGTAGAACTAGAACAAGCTTGTCATTTAATGAACAATTTTGCAGAGTACTATCTAGTTTCATCCTAAGTTCTTGCTTTGTCTCTTCATCACACGGCATAGGTACTGATTATATTCAAGGTTTCTCCTTCTCCTACCACGAGCTTGACTATGATAATTCTGTCGCTTATTCTATTCACGTCCACCAATTTCTCCTTCATATTCTTATGTAAGACAATTCAAACGCCATTCTCTCTGTTGTTGTTCCCCGCGTGCATAAGTTTGTATCCATCTACTATTACCTTTGATCTTGAACCTTTCCGTTTAGTCTCCGGGATGCATGCTATGCTTACTTTCCTTCTTGCCAGCATCTACAATAACTCGTAACTCCTCCCTGCCAAGGTTCCAACGTTCTTCTTTTCCGTAAGCAAAGGGAGAATTTCCTTCGTCAGAGGGACGCCGAAGTATAGTTCGCATATTTTCCGAGGGCATAGATAAGATACACAGGCTCTAGGAACGAAGTGAATGACCTCACCTATGTTGCCAATTTGTCATTCAATCGTTTGGTCTTGATGAGTGAAGATCGTAGACTACTTAGAATGGCTAACAAGATAGAAGACAGCGAAGTCCGTGAAATAATTCATTTTGGCAACGCTTCCACATCTAACGATTGAAAGATCTCGGCCGCAACAACTTCTCCCTCCTCTTTTGAGGGAGGTACGGGAAAGCACACATCGACTGCAGCGCCAGAAGGGGCACAGATCAAATAGAAAGGCTCTACTCTGATCTTATGCTGCTTTAGTCGTTAAGGGGTAGCCTTTGCTCACTTCTCATGGTCTTAAGGCGATCGGTCTGGAGCACGCTTCTGGAGAACGCCCTAAATTTTTTCTGTCACATTTCTTCACGATTGATATTTGATTTGGGAATTGTTTTTACAACCGGCTACCTACCTGCCGTCAATCTCCAGTCTGGACGACCAGGATTTTCTGTCGGGGTTTTCTACCCTAATTTGAAAGTACTTGGAGAAGACAAATTAAAGTGGTCCGTTGGGTTTACTTACTGGGTACCTGAATTTGTTTTGTACTTTAAACACTGTCCAAACAAGATAGTAAAGAGAAGCAATGAACCCCTGTGTTTCGCGACTTCAAAGCCAGGTTTTATTTCCAAATGAAATCGGTGGTCGCTCATTAAGGCAAGGCTTCGGCGACCATATAATAAATCAAATTTTAACAACTGAGAATTCGAACAGGTTTTGCTATGAGAATGTATCAAGCGTCCATTTTGTTTATATACCATCAGAAGAAATACAGGGTGGTCCAAAAGTGTGAAAGATCCTAAGATAAGTAGCAAACGCTGCGAAACACAATCAAAGCAACAATGCAGTGAGGAATAAGGGAAATACCCGAGACTTCCTCCATCTTGAATTTTACGCAATTGTCCCAAATGGAAACCACAACATCTGATACGTTATACCATTTATAGAATACGTGTCAATTATACATTTTTTTATTGTTGTGTTGTATTTGCTTCTTGTTTCATGTGGTCAACTAGAGCGTGAGCTATGAACGGTTGAAAGCAATTATATCAAATCTGCATTATTTTTAAGATCGGCCCAACTCAATGGCCTTTGTAATTATAACGTAAAAAAAAATATTGTCTCAATTGAGATATGTATTATAAAGCTCATGTATCCCCTTCCTGTTAGACCTATGCCTGGAGTTAAATAAAGGAACAAACCTTAGATTTTTTTTTTTTCATTTTTATTCACGGGTAGGATGAAACAGCTTCGTGGGTCATTATTTCGACATCATTATTTTAGAAAATTAAGAGGAAGTGCTTATTGCTCCTAAACACTAAAAGAAAAAAGTATAATAATAATATTATTATAATTATTATTTCACCAAGCTATTTCACCAAGCGAAATAGCTCAAGTGGTAGAGCGTTGGCTTCGCATTCAGGAGGTCGTGGGTTCGATTCCCGCTGCCGACCATTCTGACTGAGGTTTTCCAGGGTTTTCCTCAGTCCTACCAGGCAAATGCCGGGATGGTACCTACTAAAACAGGCCCTGGTCGATACCTTCCCAAATCCTTCCCATTGTTGTTGTTCTTGTTAGATATCCAGTATAAAATGGCCTTGAGCTGTATCTGGTGATTGTTAAATAAATTAAATAAATAAATATAGCATTCATATGTTACAATGCACTATTACCATAATCATTGTTGTATAGCATTCAAATTTACTCTTTCGTAAATGACTTATGTGCTGGACAATTCTTTTTCAAATAAGAGCCGTTTCTTCTTTATTCAGTATAGGAGACCATCTGAAATATCCATCCATGATCATTGAAAGATCTGACCGTCTATAGACAAAGCATAATCTTCTGTACACCATTTTCTATTCTTTTTCTTTCTTTTTTAATAAGAGCTCTTTAATTGTTTTCTAGCATTTCGAAGCAATAACACGTCACGTAGTCCCTGAATCTTCAAGTTACTGAGTAAAATTCCATCCACTCATTTCAAACATCTCAAAAATTAAATTCCTTTATCCTGTCTCAAATTCAAAGGGTTTTTTTTTTTTTTAAAGTACGAAAACCAAATGTCGAATTTTGTTGCTACGGTATATGTATTTCGATGCACTTTGTTTCTAGGAATTTTAGCCAGTCGTATGCAACCCTGTTGGGGGCTTCCAGTCCGCAGGTGTGAGCGCTATACTCTCGCCGGCACTCAAGTGGAAATCCTTTCCCTCCATGCCTTCGATAAAACAAGACATATGATTGGACAGTAAGTCGCAACTACAAGACAGGAAGTAAGAAAACCATAGCAAGTCAGATTATCTGGTTATTCCCTGCGGCTGGGAAGGCAATTATTACTCATTATGCATAAGTAAAACGCGTTCTGTACTGAGAATGAAGATTGCATCCGCTTTGATTATATTAAAACACTAGGAACGGGCAGGCCTAAAAACTGATTAACTTCGTTCGTTTTTTTTTTTTTCAAAAAAACACTCAAAGCAAAAATTGCGTGACCTATGTACAGGGCTGAAACTTGTAGAGCCCATTTTAAGACAAAATTTTCTTACCCCATGTACGATACCAACATGAAATTATAAATGAAGCATCAAACAGATTCACTACATTGCTTAAACAAAACAGCACACAAAAAGTAAACAAAACAAAAATGAGTCGTGGGCCCATTTCAGTAAAAATGTCTACTGTTAGGGTCTCTAGAAAAACTATTTATTCATATGGCTTTGAGATTTGTCAATATTGTTCCGTTAATTAATTTGTTATGTGTGAGACGGGCCCAGAGGCGTAACTAACGGCCTCGCAGACCTCGCCGTGTGGGAGGGCCCACAGACTCCGGGAGCTCATAAAGAGTAAGAGAAAGATGGAAAGAAGGGGCTCAAGAATTAGAAAAACAACTTTCTCTAGGGGGCCCGTATTAATGCTTGCCCCCCAGAAAAAAATCTAAGTTACGGTGGTACTTTCCACAAACGCCATCAGGTTTATATGGGTTGACCGCGCTTTTAATTCCGTCTATTCAAACTTTACGAAATGTCGATTAACTATGAAAATTAAAATAAATGGAAATAAAAATAACTTTGAATATGGGATAGTACTGGACTCATAGGGCCAGTAAATGTGTTGGTTGATTTCACAGTACTCCATCTGTGATGTCAGAGCGAAACTAACTCCAATCATCAGGAGGGTGAACTTCAACACTAACGAACATAGTTTTTGAGAAACAGGGCCAGAAAATAGGAAGTAGGAATCATAAATACACTACTTTCAAAAATGATGGCAGGTGATCTAAGTTCAAAATTGGAACTTCCCAGGAGAGAAATTTGAAGTTAAACATCACAACTATTTACAAAAGTCTATTTAAAAATGTAACTATGTATGCAAGCGAATTGAGGCATTAGTCCATTTTTATTACCTGTCTATGTTGGCCACCATCGGTTCCATTGAAAAGTGGCCAACTTACAGAAAATAAATGTGATTGGTGTATTTTTAGAATAGGATTTCTAGTATTATTTGATTGCAAAATTTTAATAAGCAATGCCACGACAGCTACTTTTAAATAATGTATATCGAGTAATCATAACAATATATAGTACTAGAAAAAATACTACAGTATATTTAATAGGCCTATATGATCCTTTCTCTTCCTGAAATCTAGTCTGGTACACTGAATTATTTGGATTGAAAACACAATCCCACAAACACCCATAAAATCGAAACTATGTACGCAGTTTATTGAAATTGATACTGTAGCACATTGAGTTATTCAGATTGAAAATAAGAAAAGCAAAATTATAAATTGAGCAATTTATGCGCAGTTTATATGTCTTTTTTTTTTTTTTTCGACAGTGACAAATATTTTCTGTAGATGCCTTTCGAAAAAATAGCAAATCAGTTATTATCATATATCCATTTATTCATGGTGGTTCATTCTAAACGCACTCTTTTTATTCTTTGTGGTACATATGCACATTCTAATTTTGTAGTTAGTTATCTCTTGTTCATGAGCTACAAATGTTTACGCCGGAGCAAAATGTTTTGAGAAAATCTTAAGAGAATTCATATCTTATAATCTCTGTTACCTTTCGACAAGCAGTCAGGTACCAGTAAATGCCAATTGAGATGGTTAGCTTTAACCTTGAGAATTTTCCGGAATTACTAAAGCTCCCCACTGATGAAAGAAGCCGATATAGCTAATGGTTTAAACAAACCAGACAGGGTAAACACATACGTACAACCATTTCCTGAATTCTTGTACGTGCTTTTTCATATTCACATCTTCGTTCACCACCCCTTTATGAGGGTAGTGTTCTGGTCATTGACCTCCAAGAACAAATTGTGCGAATCTATGCTTCTTTGTGTCCAGTCACAAATACAGAACATCTGCCTCTCATATGGGAATACGAAAGAGTTAAGAAAAATAACAAAACGGTATCTGGCGTGGCTAAGATACACAGGTAAATTTATCATTATCATCATATGGTAAACATTGCTTCAATGTGACCAACTTTCAAGATAGACAGGTGGCCAACTTACAGAGTAATAAGTAACGAATGTCTTACGGGAAAAGGCAGTTCAAGACGAACTAGGCCAAGATAAGCAGGTGGCTAACTTAGAGAGGTGGACAAGTTCACAGGTTTTACTGTATTTATTTAATTGCATCCAAACAGTCCAAATAAAGCACATACTGTTCACCTAAAAGTTCTTTGGGAAAATTTAGGAGCGAACCCTACATGCTTTGGACACGCTGCTTTCCCACTCGTCTAGTGGTTAGAACAATTGCTTTTGGTCACGTGGTCTGAGTTCGATTCCCGCTGGAAGATTATTGAAATTTTAACGTGTTACGATGGTTAGGATTCCTATTTCTCATATAGCTTCAGTTTTGAAAAGAGATGTTAAATTCAATAAACAAACGGACAAAAATAATCGCTCTGCTTTCATCTTAAGCAAGTAACTTAAAATCGAAACATGATTACTTTGGTCGAAGAAATTAGTTTTTTTTTCTTTTTTTTTAAACGAGAAACAGAATCAGTAAGCAGGTTTTTGTGAGCCATACCCATACTTTAAGAACAGAGGCGTCATTTGAGGAAGGCAGGAGGGTTTGAGAAACACATACAAACAAAAAACGTGATATCCTTATGCTGGTGGACAATCTTGCCCTTCCGCCATGGCAAAACTGAAATGCTGCTACTGATAAATTAAATTGCTATTACATATGAGTCTTGTGCAGCGCATATTCTTTAGCAAATAGTGCCCTAGTACATGCCCCTTACAGTCCTGCAGCCAAACTTTCTGAAAGAAAGCTTATGGAGTAAGAAGTGGAGTAACCTCATCTTGGCTAGCATCAAGTAATAGTTGAAAGCCATAAAACTGCTACCAAGTAATTTGGGACATTTTAGAAGTGAACTATAGAAGTTTGGATGTAAACGGTTCAGGGGCGTATCCAGGCTGAATGTTTAAGGGGGAGCGGTCGTTCGAAGTCAATAGGTTTTATTTTACATTTATAACACAAAGGTGAAAATTTTTAGGATAGGTTTTATTTTTAAAATAAAAAAATCCTATTCTGGGGGGTGGGCGATTACCCCGATCACTCCCATGGATCCGCCCCTGAAACGGTTCTCCACAAACAGGGCTAGTAGGAAGAGAGGGTTCATTTTAGACAACATCTACTATGACAAATTGAAGAGAGTTCTACACCAATTGTTTCGGTATTCTTTCTTTCTTTCTTTTCGAGGACTCAGGAGAGAAATCGCTCGGTTAGGAATTTATATATCTCAACAAACATGGCCAGAAAGCAAGAAGCCTCATCTGTATTTATTTTTAACAAAAACCTTACTAATCGATTCGAAGTTATTTGGTAGGATTTGCATTTGAATTCCAGGCTTTCGCGAGGAGGGACCGTAATCAATGCACAACGTCTTTATATAAAATGTACAGTATTTGGGCGAATTACCAATCGTTTGGGAGTCTTATACAGGGCTGGATTGAGACCCTTAGAGCATTTCAAAGATTTTGGTGTCCCCGTTATCTCTATTATTATTACGGATGTTATGTTTTGGGTGGAGTATAGGTGTGTCTTTTTTTTCCCCCACTGACATTGTACAGAAAGTATATACATTTCACAAACTGTATCCAAAGTTTCTGCAGCTTATTTTAGGTTATGTGGGGGAGGGGATTCTTTTTCCTTCGATTTTAAAACCCGTCTGAAGTCTCCACACTCAGTGCTCTTATTATTACTGTATATATTTTTTTATTTAATGGGAAGGGAGGTGGCTCTTTTGCGAATCTGGGTTCCGTTGCACCGTTTCTAGCATTGCACCATATACCCACGGCCCATGCTAAATTTAAATTGGACTTTGGAAATGTCTGTGGTGCCTCCTTTCTTTGCTTCTTTTGCATAATGGTTAATCCAACCCTACTCGTTTACAAAGATCGAGTATTGAAGTTATTGCAGTCTCAGGTGATTTCTCGTTAATTTCATCATTCTACGGTCTTTAGAAATCTAAGAAAGTGCCTGAGAAGCCATATCATAGCAAAAACTTTTTCCTAGCAGCACTGGCAATTTCCTCTTTCTTTTTGTCTCAACTTCTGCTTCTGGTAACACATTTTATTCATTAATGTATTCACCAATTTTTCCTTTAACCAAAAAGTGACTTGCCAATGATGGCAGAATAGCTATGATGATAATGATGATAATCTAATGGCTACAGCCTCACTTTTGGTGTGTGATGGTCACGAATATTATATTCCCAGTTCGAGCTCGAATATTCAACTCTTGAGTCTTCAAGTTGTTACTTTCGCTTCTCGCTTATTTTGCATTCTTACAAACAATGCCATTGTAGGTATTTATCTTACGCTATGAATAAATATGTAAGTCATCGGCTATATTCATGTTATTGTACCTCAGTTCCCGGGTTCGAATTTCGATGGTAAAAGAAGTTTTTCGATTAAATTTTGTCTTCCTGAAGGCGTCTCTTCCATCCGATGGAAGACAATAGGTTAACCTTGCTCACGCTCAGAAACATACGTGTGCAAGACCAGACATGCGCAAGTTGAATTCAATAGTCATATTCAATTTATAAAATCGTTCGTCGTACACTAATATCACAGGAACATAAAAGCTATTATGACGGTAACCAAAATATTTACTTACTAAAGAAAAGCAGAAAAATCTATTTATTTGCCATTTTAGTGGAACACTTGACCAGTTTCTCAATATTCGGTGGTACACTCTACACTGGATGTTCCAACATGGAGGATATTTTCAAAGCGGACATCAGTTATCCAAGAAAAACTTTTATCTCAGTTTTAAGAGATTAGGAAAGAAATTCATTTTCCATAACTAGTCAGGCGACCGGATTAAAGTCCTCAGTGGGTCGAGGGCCGGCTGTTGCACATGGCTGCTGTCGATGAGCGTGACACTCGATCGTTGTCGTCAGTATAATTAAAGTCTTTCCTAGAGCCTTGCTACCAAGTCACTGTATTTTGCTAACTAGGATATCCGAGTAGACGTAACTAACAAGGGACATCACCCAATTGTCCGGCTCCGATTTGAATGAAATTTTTATTGCTGATAGAGGACATGTATTCGTTACTTGTGATGACAGAAATTTTTGCCATGGTGCATGTTTTCTAGTTTTTAATAATTTTTAAATGTTGTGATGTGGTTAATAGAGATTACTGCAGAAGTCCCTTACTACCCTTTGTAAACGAAGTGTTAATGAAAGGACAACCATGTAGATACGTATAGGGCATAGGGGGAAGTCGTATGGTATGTATGACCTTGACGGCAGCCATCTTGAAATCCGCCATTTTGAATTAAGGTCAAGTTTTTTGAACGGGAATATGGTAATATGATACATAATTTCGGGATAGAATTTAATCAGGAAGGCAATGGTGAAGTTAGTTTTAAGATGCGCTCATTTGGGGAAAAGTTACAGGTATACTAATTGTTTATACTTACTATGTGCGTAAGTCCCTTATCTTCGCTTCTAACCCACGTATTAATGATAATAAGTGGATAAAGGTTTCGGTAATACATATTATGACTAGTGGGAAGTGATACGATAAGGATATCATTGACGGCAGCCATATTGAAATCCGCCATTTTGAATTAAAGTGAAGTTTTGAAAAATGAAAACCATAGCATGTGGCACCTAACTTTAATAGTAAATTTTCCCCAAAAGCCAATGGTATGCTTATTTTTATTCTATAGTTAACTAGTATGAATTTATGACTCTTCTAATGAGCATGAAACGTCCATTATTCGATCTTTCAAATTGGCAACACTCCTAATTTTCACAGCATGTTTTAAGATTCCAACTGGCACTTTGCAATTGTTGCCATGGCTCATGTTTTCTAAATTTATTACATTTTTTAAGAGTTGCGATTTGTCAGTTCATGAATAGTGTTGGAATAAGCATCCAGCAATCTTTCTGAATTTTGAAGACTTGCCATGTAATTATTAATTTCCTAGGCAATGTAATTATTTATTTCCTATACCTGCCCTTCAAAAACTCGTTTACTGACATGAATCATCACACAACGAAAGAACTCCAACTTTGCATTCAGGTAATACCGAAGACGTAGCTTGTAATGGATAGTAGATGAGACGAGAAATCAAATGAAAATTCACTTGAAAAAAGAAAACGAAATACGATTTTTGTGTAAATCAATGGTCTTTTGTTTTGTTTTATATTTATTTGTTTATTGTATATTTATTTATTTTCTATGGCAATATTTTAGCTAGTCAGACAAAAAGGTCATTCGTTTTCTAGCGATTGTTGTCGATGGTTCATGTTTGTAAGGTTTATAATCGGTATTGATCAGGAACTCGATTAAGTTACACCTCTTTATAAACAAGTTACCTGTTTTCGTATTTTGTTCATGGTACAAACAGTGTGTTGGGAACAATCATATTATGTCTCTTTGATATTTTCTATCATTGCTGCTGTTCCTTTAAAGTTGTAAAGTTGTATTTATTTTAAAAAAAACTGTTTATCCGTTGCACAACATGTAGGCCACATTTCATGATAATTTTGAGTTCGTGTAACACCAATTTGTTATAGTTTTATTTGTACTTCTTTACGTCACATAGGTCCATAGCTTCCTCATGTACTCTGGGTTAAAATAAATGATTACACTGACTAGAAAACTAATAATTACATGGCAAGTCTTCAAAATTCAGAAAGATTGTTGGATGCTTATCCCAACACTATTCATGAATGACAAATCGCAACTCTTAAAAAAATGTAATACATTTAGAAAACATGAGCCATGGCAACAATTGCAAAGTGCCAATTGGAATCTTAACATGCGGTGAGAATTAGGAGTGTTGCCAATTTGAAAGATCGAATAATGGACGTTTCATGCTCATTAGAAGAGTCATAAATTCATACTAGTTAACTATAGAATAAAAATAAGCATACCATTGGCTTTTGGGGAAAATTTACTATTAAAATTAGGTGCCGCATGCTATGGTTTTCATTTTTCAAAACTTCACTTTAATTTAAAATCGCGGATTTCAATATGGCTGCCGTCAATGATACCCTTATCGTATCACTTCCCTCCAGCCATAATATGTATTACCGAAACCTTTATCCACTTATTATCATTAATACGCGTTTTAGAAGCGGAGGTAAGGGACTTACGCATATAGTAACTATAAACAATTAGTATACCTGTAACTTTTCCCCAAATGAGCGCATCTTAAAACTAACTTCACCATTGTCTTCCTGATTAAATTCTAGCCCGAAATTATGTATCATATTATCCTATTCCTATTTAAAAAAAAAAAAAAAAAAACTTGACCTTAATTCAAAATTGCGGATTTCAAGATGGCTGCCGTCAAGGTCATACATACCATACGACTTCCCCTATGCTCTATACGTATCTACATGGTTGTCCTTTCATTAACACTCCGTTTACAAAGGGTAGTAAGGGACTTCTACAGTAATCTCTATTAACCACATCACAAACTTTAAAATTATTAAAAACTAGAAAACATGCACCATGGCAAAAATTTCTTTCATCACAAGTAATGAATACATGTCCTCTATCAGCAATAAAAATTTCATTGAAATCGGAGCCGGACAATTGGGTGATGTCCCTTGTAAGCTAAAAATACACGATACGAGTCCTAACGTCAGATACACGCAAACTTTTTTTCTTTTCTGCCCCGAAATTCATATAAGTTACGCTTTCTCTGTAGTTGCACTAATTCTACAATATTGCTGCAACACAAACAGGAAATCAGAAATTCAGGTAATTTTGTTTACTCCTTCCAATTTGAATTTATATAACTTTGTTTATAGCCGCGTTTCATTTTCTAACTCAAATGCTGGTCGTATCATTTCATACATCAACAATTTTGTTCATTTCTCCTTCCTTAATTATTGTTATTTGCACTGCACAATACTTTTCGGGACTTCAGGAAAATGTTTTTGGTTCAGTGACACAAATAATGGTTTAAATAAGTCGAAAATTAATTAACACAGAAATAGAAACATTTACTGCTTGACCTAGTTTATCCAATAAGTATGGATACCCTTGCCTTCTGACATACAGATTTTTATTATCTTCTTAGGTCAATAGAAAGGCCTATCCAGGGGAATACTACAGGGATGTATCCTGGGGGAAACTTTCAAGGAATAAGCACCCATTCTTCTTTCAAATTATTATTTTTATTCCACCAAAAAAAAAAAAAAAAAAAGGTCTATTACATTATAGCCCAGAAAGTTTTCTTTTCTAACGATTTCAACACAGGATGTAACGGGAGGGACTGTACTGCTGTAGGTAGTTCGTGACATCAAAACAAGACAAAAAAGTAATCTTGCACAGTACATTGATGTGCACATCTTTCTATTCCGTTCCAATTATCATGATTCGATTTTCGATTGGAAGTTAGCACCCCTGTCACTCCTATACGACGCGGAATTCGATAATATGGAATAGAACTTTTTGTCTTCTTTTGATGTCACGAATCATCTACATCTTGTTACACACTGGATATCTTTTATTTCTAAGATATTTTAAAATTTTTCTTTATATACTTTCAAATATTCACTTAATTTTATTGTTTTTAAAGAAAACCATAAGTTATTCACCGTAACTTTTACTTACCTGGTGCTCCATTGAATAGTTGAGAATTTGATGAAAAGATTCCCTTTGCCTACGAAACGAAAGAAAACTGAATTTTTGTAAGGAGATACGAGACGAGACAGACCTCCTTCATTATGTTTCCGAGACGAGACAACTTTGACTTTTTAAATTTATTATTATTATTATTATTATTATTATTATTATTATTATTATTATTATTATTATTATTATTATTATTATTATTATTATTATTATTATTATTATTATTATTATTAGACGAGACAATCCCAACAGGTAACCCTCTGAAAGACTGAACTTCCAAGGGAGCTACGCAAGGAATGCTCTGACAACTATTTTTCAGCCCCATGATAGGCCTATACTTCAATTTATTGATTGTCATCTAGAAAATTAAGTTTGTGCCTTCAAGGAAATGGAACAAAAATATGTGTAGGGCGTTTTTAGGAAGCAATCCCTACACAGTGTGGCAATAAGGAAATTAGACCCATTTCCCCCTGGGCACAAAAAGTTTTCGTTGTGGTGAATATTGCCTCTGACCTTGGATTCCAGCTCAGCCAGTCGCGTGACACAGCTAAGTATAGGCTTGTGCAGTGGTTCTCAACCGATGGGTCGCGACACACTGGTGTGTCACACAGTCCTTTAAGATGTGCCGCAAAGAATTTAATAACAATTAGTTAAAATCGAGACAGACTGTACCAGTCAACACCTCCAGCGGTAGCAATAATGCTCAATTCTATATAGAGTCGTTATAAAAACTAATTAGTTTTACTATTATAATATATTATTATTATTATTATTATTATTATTATTATTATTATTATTATTATTATTATTATTATTAATTATATTGAAAGTATCAAACAAGTATGTCGCTATGTCCCGGATGTTCGGTAAAGTGTGCCGTTAGTCAAAAAAGGTTGAGAACCACTGAACTGCTGTACTGATGCCTCATCACCGTTTAAACAATGGAACAAATAGAGAATACAAAGATCCAATAGAGAAGATCCTTCATATATATATATACATAGCGCCGAATTTAGGGGGGGTGCAAAAGTGCACGTGCACCCCCTCCCCTTCGTTGTAAATATACACTACCTAAAGTGAGAAGCTAGCAGTGAGTTTTGCAAAATCAATAATTTAAGTCAATTTTCTGGAGGTTGAAGGAAAAGAATTCATCGAGAGCAGACAGCATTTCCAAAGGAATTCCTCATTCACATCACAGATGCCTAAAGGCATTTAAAAAACTCAAATTTAAGTAAATGCTCTGGTAGTTATTGGTGCACCCCCCTTGAGAGAATCCTGCATCCGGCCCTATATATATATCGAGAGAGAGACAGAGATAGAGAAAGGGGGATAGATGTACCTCTCCTTTAGTCTAGTGTGTATCTTAGCGCACGTGCATAAGGTTCCGGTTAGATCCCGAATAGGGAAACATTTAACGTACTACAATGGTTAGATCTTGTGCCTATAGCTTTTATATGTACTCTAGGCATTATCCAACCTAATCTTTAGATACAATAAATATTTAAAGAAGACACTTGTACCATTCATATGACTGTAAACTTGCTCTTCTGTTTATTATTTCTTGAAAAAATGAAGAAAATGTTTATCTGCACTCTAATCTTTTGCTGCTGTACATTTTCAAATCATTTTAAAGCTATATCCGTGTGTTAGCTATATATTTATTGAAGTATATTATATCACTGATGGTTTATATTGTGGAGCACACAAGTGTATGCCTATATTTACTAAATACTTCAATAGTAGTCATACATTATTGATACATTGATCATTTTTCTACAACAATTAACATCCATATTCAGTTCCAACCATGTTTCCTCATATATTATATTTGTAACATGTGTGTGAAACTCACGGGGGCAGTTGCCCCCTCCTACCCCCCTAAATGACGCTTCTGGTTTAGGAAGATCTCCAAAGGAAACTTGTGAGACGTTTCGAAAAGGTTTATCGGAACAATTGCATTTCTTGTTGGCGTATTTTTCAATGCCATAAAGAGGTAGACCGCAGACGGAAAGGAGTGTCTGTCAGAACAACTGAAATAACAGACGTAGTTCTTGATACCATTTTGAATTCAAGTCTCAGGATGTTTATCTCGTAGGAATGAATAACAAGACTGTTCGCCAAATAATACGGAGGGTTTGAAAAACGGAAACTGGGCACGTTTCATGTCCCATTCTTTAACGGAGAAGCAGAAACTGGAAAAAGTTTTTAGCCCAAGAAAGTGTACTATGTAACTATACTACGCACATTCACCAGACATGCCCCCTGTGATTACTTTTCTTTCCCCAAATTAAAAAAAGCACCACTGAAGAACTCTTTTATGACGATGTTAGCAGCGTCCAGGAAACCGTGACGACGAACTTGAAAACCATTTCATGACCGTGAAAGCTGTGTGTGGAGAAAGCAGATTCCTACTGTGAACTAGGGATGGCCACGAAGAATTATTATTATTATTATTATTATTATTATTATTATTATTATTATTATTATTATTATTATTATTATTATTATTAATAATAATAATAATAATAATAATAATAATAATAATAATAATAATAATAATAATAATAATAATAAATTATAACAACACTGTATAAACACGAAAGATAGGCGGTTTGTATTTGAATACTAAAAAATTAATTGATTGCCAACCTCAGTAGTCATGAAGTCTAGAAGTCAAGGACATTGTTCAAAAGCTTTTGAATTTGGGTTGAGGGTCTAGGTTGAGTATTCGGGCTCGAGCCGAACACTGTTAAAAGTTATAGGGCACTGGCCAAATATCTTCAAAACTGCTCGGCCCGGGTTTATAATTGTCAACGACTCGAGCAGCTCGGCTCACAGCTCATGTACTATCGACCCGAACCGAGAAGTGAGCCGAGCCAAGAGCTCACCCAACCGAGTCGGCTAAAGTCCTCGGCTCAGTTGAGCCGAACCGAGCAGATGGCTCATCCCAACCAAGCAAGCTCGAGCCGATGGTTCACCCCAAGCGAGCCGTCTCGAGCCATTGGCTCAGCTGAGCCGAGCCGAGCTGAGCTTGTTATAAAAATCTCTTGTGGTTTCGCTGTCGAGACGAGACGAGATGCGAGCAGTGTCCCCTCTCGTGAGCAACACTAAAAGTATTCCGTGTTACTGCTTAGCTTACATTTCTCATGGCTTTCGCTTTCTAGTGTAATCTGGCCATGATTTCAAAACGAGTTAAAACGAGCGAGACATTTATCAAACTCGACTCGACTAGAAACTTGACGCCAAATACAGTGAATCGGTTCGGAACTCGACTCGGGAATATTACCTTTGACTCGACTCGAAACTCGACTTTAATTGGACTCGAGTTTTAGCTTGACTCGTGCCCATCCCTATGCGTTAGAATTTTTTTTGCTTATTATTCTTCTGCTAAACTAATTATATAATAATAGCAATGTTGTTATGTAAAATTAAAAATTCAAAATATAGAGAAACATTACACTACACCTAATAAAATAAGAACACATGAACTGGGGGTGAATCAAAACTTGCCAGTAACTCTAAAATCGATACATGCTTTTTAAAGCTAGTTGTTCCAAACTCTATAATCAACGGGACTTTAGGATACGCAAACTGATCTGAAAGAACTCTAATATTACATACCATCAACATTACATCAATAAAATAAGCTTGCTCATCAAAACACAGTTTATTCATATTAACCCCTTAGAGTATTTGCACACGTCCCCGGCAATGCCGGACCCGGCACCGACAATGCCGGAACCGGAACCGGGCCTGCTTTGCACACGCAGCCGGCAAAACCGGAGCCGGAGCCGGCAATGTCGGTGCCGGCGCTGCTTTCCACACACATCCCGGTAATGCCGGTGGCGAAAGGTAGTTTGAGTTTGAACGTGAAGGAGAGAACATGAGTCCGTTTTATACATTATATGAAAAGCTGCGTACATATGATTCGAATTTTTTTAATTAATTACTTTCGCATGTCTAAACATAATAATAATAATAATAAGTTCTACAAAGGCAACATTGCGGCTGCCTATTCACTCAGTATACAATCGTTCTATGGAACAAATACCAGACAAGACAGTGTACATATTTTTATTATGATCTATGAGGTAAAACAGTATGCAACCACAAGAATAGAAATTTTCTTGTTCTGTTTGTGCATTTTCAGTTCTTTCTGTAGCTGTGTTGTAGTTTTTATTTACTTTAATTTTATTTACAGCCTTCGTTATGCTTGAAAATGCCTACTTCTACGATTATGATGGATATTTATACCGTACATACTGGGTTGCATAATTAACAGGATAAGCACTGGACAACTATCCTAGATTCATAATTTCTTCGTATCTCCATTTTGTTCATTTCCGCCAAGTTGATTTTTTAAAAATTATGACTTCATATATGCTAAGACATATTCTCTATCAAAACGAATCCAACGACCCCTTTGTTTAAATCGTTTAAGTAAGTTTCAGCTGTAGGAGATAACAAATTAATATACATACATACATGTGTGAAACTCACTTTCCGCGTTGCCGTAGTTGGATAATTCAAACAAGATCGGAATTTCCCTTGCTGAGAATTTATGTAAATAGCAAGCCACTATATCTGTGGTACCTCACAGCCATTTTTATTATTTCATTCTTCATTATATATTCATATGATGTGAAAAAAAGAAAATAACAAAAAACCTGAAGTAAACAAAAAATCCAAATACAGGAAAAGAAACAAGAATACACAACGCCTTGCCACTCACTCACTGTAGCTAGATTGAAGAAACCTATCAGCAAGCCGGCTCCGTCTTTGCCGGCTGCGTGTGCATCTACGCATAATAAAACATTGCCGCCGACAAAATCGGAGCCGGAGCCGGCACCGACATGTCGGCGGCTAGTCCGGCTGCATTTGCCGGAGCCGGGAGTTCCACCGGCTTTTTTGCCGGGTCGGAAAGCGTGTGCCAGCTACCATTTGATTACATTGCCGCCGACTCCATCGCCGGCATTGTCGGAACCGGATCCGGCATTGCCGGGGACGTGTGCAAACGCTGTAACTCTATCGTTAATTTTGGTACCCTAGCTGTTGATAAATATTTCCCGCCGGGGCACCACTTTATTTTTAAATTCTGTTCACCATGATTAAGTATTTAAGAGAAAGTATTCTTTCAAATCTTCGAAGGATAAAATATTTTCGTTCTCCATCTTTATAAAAACAACACCAATCAAAGTAAAATAGACTACCGGTATCATTGCACTCCTAGTCCACTCACTGAATGTATTGATTTGGAGCTGTCAAATTCCACTACAAAATCTTCTAGCTGCTTGCAATTAGTGCACGTGATTTTCCTGAGGCTGTCCTCATCTCCCAAAAGCAGCAGGTGGCTCTATGATCTTATCTGTTTCTTTGTGTGTTGGTCACTGATATACGTAGCTCATGCTCCATTGTTCCATTCTGAGAGATTTACTTACAGGAAAGAAACATTTGTTTCCGAAAATTTGAACATATGTTGTAGCTACTCATCCGAAATGTAACGCGAAAAAAGTAACGCAAACTAGGTACGTTACTTAAAAATTTGTAACGCGTTACCGTTACAGTTACTTTGAAAAAAAATTACGCGTTAGTAGGAAACGTTATTTAAAAAGTAACGCGTTACTTGCGTTACGTTACTTCCCAAGACTGGTTGATATCAAAGCGAATTATATTAACCGTATTCATCGACAAACCTCTGCTTTAACCATATTCATCCTTCGAGAATCTGATTGAAAAATAATTTGAATAGAACAGAAGATAGGACTAGTATAATGAAAAATTGAGGTCGTACCGTGTGCCGGACAAGAAGGTGAAAAACCGAACTATCCGGTAAAATATCGAACAGTTGGCAACCCTAGTAGTCAGAGAGTTCTTCGTCTCTCCGAGTTCATACCACAAGACTACTTCAACACTACTAAAAAACTGACAAGTATATTCGAAGCAAATGTGACATTTTGTCAACTCAACAAGCGAAACACTTTTACATTTAAAACATTAAATTCATAATCTCCCATTGTATTAAAACATTGCAATTAGTTTGATCGCAACATCATTTGTTCCAAGATACCCAGCCCGCCAGCCATACCGGTAATCTGGTTCCAGCATTTCATGATGTATATACAAAAGTAAAGATTGCTGATGAAGTGGTAGTGTGAGGAGTAGCGTTATCGTTCGTCCAGTAAACTCAGGAGCTTTAGGTGCTATTCAATGAGGAAGGTCTCATTATGGGAGAACAAGTTGGATGCTTCAGAAGAAACACTATAACCCTGATTTCCACTGGGACGATATTTCTTCCTCATGATCCAATGGGACAAAACATGAAGTTCTTAAATTTGAGTTTGCTGTCGATTAAATACTTCGGCTGAAATTTCGTTTAACCGACGGGTCAAGAAAGTCCGATATATCAAGGAAAAACGGAAAACTTTTTCCTCTCTTTGATACATTCTCATATAATGGTACTGAAATAATATTAAATTGTGATTAATATTAAGTTCGCATAATGTTCAGCGGACTATGGATGAAACAGATGTCAAAAGCCAATCAACGAAACATGGCAATAGCTTCCAAAGTGAATTCTCGTAAAATTTGTATTTACGGAACATTCTAGATTAGACAAGTGGTTCCCAATCTTTTTTCACTTACGACAGACTTTAGTGAATGTCAGGACTTTACGATACACTTGTTTGATATTTTTATTATAAATAATAATAATAATAATAATAATAATAATAATAATAATAATAATGAAACCAATTAGTTTCTATAATGGCTCTATATAGCACTGAGCATTATTGCTATCGCTGGAGGTGTTCACTGGTACAGTCTGTCAAGATTTTAACTAATTTTCATTAAATTCTTCGTGATTTTAAAATTATAAAATTTCACGACACACCTTAGAGGACTGCGTGACACACCAGTGTGTCGCGATACATCCGTTGGGAATCACTAGACTAGACAAAGACTAGCGTCGCTTCATCTTGAACTACAAATGTGTGTTTTGGTCACTTGTGACGTTGGAAGATGGTTCTTCATGATCATTGGACTTCTGTAGGAGGAATACGTCGATGTGAAGAGAATTTTGTTTAACACTGAGGTTATGAAGGACACGGGTTACTATTAACAAGGACTCCAAACTACGACCAAGGCTCGGTTAAGTTGACGGATGTATAGTGTAGAAGAGTAGTGGGTTTTCCCCCATTACACCATCTCCCCTTCCAAAGAGCTGGATTATAGAACCAACTCCAGCTATTAATATCAAGGGAGAAACTATCGACGTCGTCTTTAGCTGGACCAAGCCTATCTGTTGGAAGTTTGGCTAATGATCAGGCATCATTTTTGAAATTGAAGCCTTTCTTCCCCTATAACAGTATTTTGCATGAACACGATGAACACAAGGACAAAGGTGGAGAACTTTGGGAAAGGAAGTAATTAAACTGCCGTTGTTTGAGCAGCCCGGTCTTTTGGGAAAAATGCATGGAATGCGCTGCCTCATACTCTTCAATGCACCGGAAGTGGTTTTACTCATGGCTTTAACAACGAAAACGCTTCTTTCCCATCAAACCATTGCGAAGGCGTAACAACGATTTCAGCTTTGTGAAGGAGTTGACACCCGACTGAAGACGCATTGTTTTGGTTCCCATGTCGAAAACGGCTTTGTATTGTTCATTACCTGCTTTTAACTGAACACAACAAACAACCGAAAAACATAAATAAAAGATCGGCGATCGTTATCAACCGAACTTAGCAACGACTTCAGTTTTACATGACAAATGCTCCTCTTGATTTACCATTCGTCGCCCGGAAATATATTCGCCGTTTTCTGTTGATTATAGTCATTATCGGCAGACAGTCTTTGCATAAAATAGGGAACCTTTCTAGGTCTAGAAATTGTTAGAAACTCATTGACACATTCCATAAATACAACCAACTATTTCGAAGATCTTTTCTCTCTCCCTCTCTCTGTCAACTAGAGCTCTTTTTGCTATCTTCATTTTACCAGTGTTGGGTAAGTTACTTGTAAAAATGTAACGCGTTACAAGTTACTTTACTTTCTCTTAAAATGTAACGCGTTACTTGCCCCCAAAAGTAAATGTTACTTTACTTCGAAAGTAACGCGTTACTTTTAGGTCCGAAACTTTGAATATGTCAAAAAATCTTATTACTTGAATTTTCCGTTCTACTATTACTACCACTACCACTATTATTATTATTATTATTATTATTATTATTATTATTATTATTATTATTATTATTATTATTATTATTATTATTATTATTATTATTATTATTGCACGTTCTGAATCGCCTTATGTAGATGTAAATACAAATTCTTACTTGACAGCTATATGAACATTTTCATATAATGT
Organism: Thermobia domestica; assembly: GCF_964235325.1. Taxonomy (NCBI): domain Eukaryota; kingdom Metazoa; phylum Arthropoda; class Insecta; order Zygentoma; family Lepismatidae; genus Thermobia; species Thermobia domestica. The sequence continues at coordinate 395,208 of NC_137462.1, read as the reverse complement.
AGGTCTAACATTGACTAAAATGCCATACTGCATTACTCGTAGGGATACGCACGAGCGAGTTTTCTTTGAAACTCGATTCGATTAGAAACAGACATCTTTGAGCTCCACCCGAGAACTCGGCTCGAAACATTTCATCCAAGTCGACTCGAATTCGGGTCGAGTTTCGAGTCGAATCGAGCTAAATCCGGTGTGTGGCTTTGAGTACTCTCTTCAAGTATTTTACATAGGCAATATAATTATTATCAATGATACTACTACTACTACAACTTAAATTATTATTATTATTATTATTATTATTATTATTATTATTATTATTATTATTATTATTATTATTATTATTATTATTATTTATAACAACACTGTGTATAAACATAAAACATTGCCAATCACGGCAGTCGTGAAGTCTAGGAATCAAGGACACTGTTCAGGAGCTTCTGAATTCGGGTTGAGGGTCTAGGTTGAGTATTCGGGTCGAGCCAAACATTGTTAAAAGTTATAAGGCACTGGCCAAATATCTTCAAAACTGCTCGGCCCCGGTTTAAAATTGTCATGAACTCGAGCAGCTCAACTCACAGCTCATTCACTATCGACTCGAACCGAGAAGTGAGCCAAGCCACGGAGCCAACAGCTCACCCAACCGAGTCGACTAGAGCCCTCGGCTCAGTTGAGCTGAACCGAGCAGATGGCTCTTCCAACCAAGCCAGCTCAAGCCGATGATTCACTCTAAGCGAGCTGGCTCGAGCCATCGGCTCAGTTGAGCCGAGCCGAGCTGAACTTGTTATAAAAAAATCTCTTGGAATCTCGCTATCTTGAAATCGGTCGGTCCCCACCTACGTTAGACACCAAAGACGATGCCCACTTTCTCTCGCGAGGTGTAGGTTGGGATTTTCCCTTCGTTTAGGATGAGACCCGAAGGCTTTTCTCAAACTCTCCAGTACTTTTAGAAAGCACGATGCGTATAACTCAGCCTCTAATTAAAATTAAAAAAGTCAATTTATGCCTCATTTCGATTGCAATTAAGTGATCTTTTCGTGGAAGTGTAGTTTGAATACTCTGCTAAACAGGTAAATAATAGAGGGAAGTTTTGAAAATTTTCCGACAAAAATGTTTCTTTCTTTATTCACCTATGACTTAATAGATTACTTCAGAGGCAAAAACAAAAGTGATGGACAGTCCATTATATTTCAAAGATACTCTGTTAGTATGGTATTCATTGCTTTAATCGTATCTGAGAAGAAATAAAGTATGTTCTCAGTGGTAATTAGAAACTAGAATATTGAATTGAAGATAATGTTCGTTATAATTGGAGTGTAGATTGAGCTATTAGCTATTCTTGTTTTAAATTGCAGCAGTTAAGGAAAGTTTCCTTAATTACTCGTTATTCTTGGACACAGCGTACAGAATGCAAGTAATAATAAAAAAAAAAAAAATCCTCAAAATTGCCCTCGTTCAGAATTTATTTGGTTACAACTTGGTAACTCTGTCCCGGAGATAAAAGAGAATATATGTTTCGTGTTAATAGTTCTATTATCTGAGAAAAATTTTAGCAGCAGACGGGTTTTGTCGGAAATTGTCTGAGAGGGGCAATTAAGGTGTCAATTGATTCTGTAGTACCTAAGGAGCGTTTTAAAGTTGATCTCATCATTTGTTGATGAGTAGTTGCCGACTTATTTAAGATTAAAATGTAATGGTGGGTTTTGTCGGAAATTGTTTGAGAGGAACAATTAAGGTCACAATCGATTCAGTAGAGCTTAAGGAGGGTTTTACAGTTGGTTATGTCACTTGCTGATGTGTGGTTGCCGAGATATTCAAGATCAAAGTATAAGGGGAGGGCGCCATGGAAAATTTTTCTATCTGAACGTGTTTTACTGTAATTCTTTCTCTTGTTATAGAAACAATACTTCTGAGATCTTTTCTCTTGTCCATTAAAGCGAAATTCTTCTTTATTGATACTAATTTTCGACCTTATTTAATTTTCAATGTTGAATAAAACTCTTTTGTTTTAGGAACTGCTTCTCCTTTCGATAGAAATTATGATTTTAATTTAAAATCAGTTCTTGAGAATGTTATTTGAATATTTATTTTTTCAATGTGATCTTCAATAGCGTTTTAGCCAGTTACACTGTATAAGCTCGGAAATTACTATCAATAAAGAAGAATTTAGCCTTCCGCTGAAGTGTCGTCATGCAAGATAGTGTATCGCCTCCAATAGAGTTGAATTACAGGGCGATGATCCTCATTCTGTTTCATTTTTCACAAAATATTGCGGAATGCAAAAGCTGAAACAAGTAGCTGTAAGTGCTATACCGATTATAGCAAACTAAAACACATTTTGCGATGCGTTAACGCAAATCCGTACGGAATGAGACCACTGTATACCACCGGTTCCAGCTTTTCTTATTATTCTATAGTCCCAGCCCCTGAATTTCCCCCCACTCCACTCTATCAAAACCCAGAAATCATTGTTTTGGTCCTTCATTTTACTACTGAATCCTTTCCCCCGTGAATATTTCAACAACGTTTATTACGTAGAATAACTCAAGTACTCTTAGGATCTATAACTTTAATTTCTCTTTATTTATTTATTTATTTTGATAATACCAAGAGTATAAATAAATGAACAAGTATTAGAGAGAAGAAACGAAGTCATATCGCGCTTGTTGTGTTAACCAGATGCGGGCCACATTCCTCTCTGCCAGGTGGTCGCCCGCTTTGTGTTTGTGTGTCTGTCACCTGTCGGCAGCTGATGCCTCTCCTTCGTCAAACAAACAGAATTATGAAAGATAGATAGAAATGTGGTCTTATGACGTCAACCGGAGCATTACAATAGTTATATAAGCAGGAGATTAAGCTACAACTTTCCACCCAACGCGCATACAACCTATTTGGCCGTCACGCATTGATAATACTGAGAGCAAGGCTATCACTAGAATAGACCAATAGTTGGAGAGGGTGGACGGGCAAATTTTCTTTTCCAGTGCTACGAACTCCAGGGCATTATATCCGACTCGTGTTCAACGTACATTACTAATATTTTCGCTGTAGGTGTATTAAAAGCCTTCCGCTCTGTTCTGGAGGTTTCTATCCTTATTGGCTTGGCAACGATTCCTTGATCATTTCTCTCCTATTTTCAGAAGCTCATGTTTTGAAGGTGAAACATAATTTCATTTAGTCTGTAAAATCCGGAATCTGAATGGTTCAGTATTTCTTATATTCTTTCCATGAAAGCTCTAGTGTTGCTTTAAGTTTACTAGTAAGTCAGCGGAAATGAAATGAAATTTCCTTTAAACGGTTATCTCCTTTAGGCTAAAGAGGGCGGATAATTGTTAAAAGGAGATGATCAGTGTAAAATAATTGGTCGGATGATAATGGGAGAGGAAATGGAAGAAACTCAAGAGAAACGTAGGAACACAATGCTGCCCACTTCAAACTTGTATAGCGCCGAATCGAACCAAGCACCTCAGATGACGTGCCCGCAGTAGGCCAGTCAAATTAGAATGCACTTAGGCCTACATACTGCTCTTGGCGATGTTTTCCCATAGTATTTTTATAAATGACGTCAAACTCGGTCAAATAGTCATCAGGAAAAAAACAAGTTATGTTTCGTTTCAAAGTGTGAGAATACGCTAGCCTTCCAAAGTGTGCGAATTCAAGCCTCAAACATGAAGTAGCACGTCTATAACTTTTGGTTACAATAGACAGAGGAATAAGATCAAAGATATAGCTTGTATCGATATCAAAACGCCATTCTTACTACGTTCCTCCGTGGAGATTAATATTGAAACCGGAAATGATAATTGACACCTATCACTTCCGGTTACAAAAGAAGAAAAAAATCAGAAGTAAAGCACATTCTTCCGGTTCTGAATCTATATAAAAACTACTTATCGATATGTATTTCCGTTTCATCCATTATACGAAAAGTGTTGTAACTGGAAATCGTAGATTTTCACCACTTCCGGTTTCCACACAGAGAGAAAAGACGAGGCAAAACTGATTCTTGGGACGCTGACTATGTGAAAAAAAAAAAAATAAAATTTAAAAAAAATCGATCTCTCTCACTGTTTTTGCTTAATAGAAATAAGTATTGAAATTGAAAATAATAATAAATTTTAGCTACTTCCGGTTCTGGTAGAATTGTAGGTGCTGATGGTATGTTCTCTTAAGACACTGAACGCTTGAAGAAGGAAAACATATCGCTATCTACTACCGTTTTTGTTCTATAACGATCAACGTTGTAAATAGAAATGACTTATTTTTAGCATTTTCGGTTTCAACAGAGGGAGAGAGGCAGTCTACCATTTCATGCTCTCTCGATTCTTTTATTATTTTTGCTCTGGTGGCTGTCGGATTAGAAGTGCTATAAGAAACTAATGCATTGCATAGTTTGGAAGTCTAAAAACAATTTCCACTTGCAGTTCTTTTAAAATACAAAAGGAACAGAAAGAAACGCAGATACTATTGATTCTTGGATCTTTCTCCTACAGCCAGGTTCTGGATGTTTGGGAGAAGTTTTCCTCGCACTGGCATTAGGGTTGTGCGATATCGAGATTTGAATATCGAACTCGATATCGACAAAATATCGAAACTTGATCGATATATCGAAACATTTCGAAATATCGAAAATATCAAAATATTACGGTACTGAAAGCATCTATGGAAAACCAAGTTCATCTTTTGAGAACTGTAAATACGAAATAATAATAGAGAAAGCGAAAGAAAGAGAGGGGAAGATTTTAGTTCTCTCCTTTTGTGTAGAGAAGGAAATGTACACATGAGTAGGGCATCTAAGTAGGTGGCTATTCGAAGCGTTCGCAATGCGTTTTTATTGAATATACGTACGCTTGGAATACGCTGACCATGTATTTAAATGTCGATGGCTAATCACAAACGCGAAAGCAATAAAAAAAGCGGAAAAAACGTCAGCTCGAGCATATTTGGTGCGTTTCGGAACAATAGACCGCCTGCTGTTTAAAAGATTTCAAAAGGAAAGAAAAAAAGGAAAGGCGTGTTGCCAGGCAAGGGGATTGTAGCAAGAAACAGCTGCTTGGAAGATGCTTTGTGCAGAGTATTGGAACTCTGCTAGTATAGACCTGGATCTGGCAAAAAGGAGCTGGAAACCCTGACTGGCTCACAGTATGATTTATAACTGACGAAAGTAAAATTACCGAGTAGTCACTTAGGTCGCGTTCGTTGCGGGGGGTAACGCATGGGAAACGCATTCTCGAATAGCCATACACTAAGGCTCATCTTGAATTTTAGTACCACGGCTAAGCAAAGGGCACTGACCTAATGTGCATTTTCCTTGAAAATATGCACTAACGCATTACTGGAGTAATACGAAAAATACTTCTTCATTGTAAGTCATTATAAGAAAACATCGCAAGTACATGATATAATATGCGTCGACGACATCACATGTCACTTTATACAGTAGGAAAGTGTTCTGTCCGTTCATGGCCAAGTTACTAAGGTTCTTTCTCTATGTAAAATTCGATAATTGCTTAACATAAATAAACCGATGTGGTTCCGTCCGATAACTAGTAGGTTTCACCCTTTTAGCCTTACTGATTGAAAAGGGCGTTCAATCCCAATCAATAAATGAATAAAGCCGAAAGTAATCCAAAAGTAAAAGGAACTTGAAATTATATTTTCTATAGGCTATATTTCAAAGGTCAGAGTTATAATGAATATTTTGCAAGGTTTCATACACGTAAGCGTAGCGAAATTTTCGGTCGGTAGATAACACAAATTGAACATACTGCATGTAACCAGAATATATATATATATATATATATATATATATATATATATATATATATATATATATATATATATATATATATATATATATATATATATATATATTATATCAGTACACTAAGGGGCGAAGGATTGAGCCTCCCTGGCTACAGCACTAACATTTTGTATATAGTGCCTGGCAATTGGTAGGGAACAAACATTGACCCAAAACTGCTAGGAATATGATCCTAGTACATATCATGCCGTCAGCCGTTTTCCCGCAATGCGATCACAAACAATTGATAACAGCCATTTTAATGTAACAAAACAATAGAGATAACATTCCCCTTTTCCCTTTAAAACGACACAGCTCTACTCTTTTTCCGCAATCTACAAGATTTGCAGAGTTTCGCCCGTTTCTCCATCCATAAAATCCATAAAAGTCCATAAAATCCATAAAAGTTTCTACATAGTTTTATTCGACTAAGCTATGGCTTAAATCATAGGGATTGCCATCAATCAGCAGGGCGGACCAAGGGCCTGGCAACCAGGGGGATTGCCCGATGCACCATAGTCAAGGTGCGCCATAACGATCCTCAAAATAAAAATTTTATAACGTCTTTTCTACAGACATTTTCAGTTTATATTCTTGTAAATTAGCGTCAATTACATAATCTTTTTTCATTCCATCATGGAAGAAGAGAGTTTCGTATTAAATAGTAGAAGGGGGGCTGTATTGACAAATGGAGACATGACATGTAAAAGAAAGAAAAAATGAAATGAAATCTTTGAGTTTTACGTCCCACGGCGTGTCGCCACGTTTGGCCTAATCCTCGTTTCGCCTAACCAATTACCTTACACTTTTATGACAGATAAAAGATAAGATTTGTGTCCGCCATTTTAGGCGAAATAAGGATCCTCGTTTGGCCTAATCCTCGTTACGCCTAAAATGGCGGACAATAAGAAAAAACCGTGCAAATTCAACACAGGGAAATTATATAAGAGAAAATTCCCTAGTATATAAAGAATTAGGAAATGAAAAATATATAGATTAATATAATATTAACTATTTTCGAGGAGTTAGGATTACCAAAACTTGTTTATGTATTTACTAGGACCATGGATATATACGAATATATATAAGTAAGCGAATAGCAAAACCCGTTAAATTCACATTTTAAAATTTGTGACAAATCGAGAAAAACTGTTTAAACACGTCATAATTGTAAAATAACATTAGAAACTAGAGAACATTAAACAATTAAGAATAATGTGAGTGTTGGTCTGTGGAAAGCTGTATAATCACATTAGTCTGTGAATTGCGTTATTGAAGAAAATAGTTTGGATTTAACAGGTTTTGCGTATGTAAATGGAAATAACAGCTTTTGCATCTGGACTAGCGGCCATTTTTGTTGAGGCTTAAGATACAAAACCTATCAAAAAGAAAGGGAGCCAGAGTCAGAAATCAGTATTATGCCTACTAAAATATTGGGGAAGGGGGGATGTATTATCAACTATACATTGCACAAGATTGGCACAAATGAATATGGATACATAAATGCTACATTAATTTTGTTCTAAATTGAAAACAATAGACTCAAATGTGCAAAAAATTGAGTTATGTAACCTCCTCTCCATCATCATCTACTAAATGAAAATCCATATCGTCGTCGTTCTCTGGTGCATCACCATTTTCTCGGTTTTCTATTCCTCAAAAACCTCTTTGTAAAATGTGAGCTTTGAGCTGCTTTCAATCGTCAAACCCTTCGTAACTACAAGCGGAGTTAATTATACCTATCTGTATACATTTCTAAACTGAATGACTATATTTTGGAAGAGTTTGTAACTTTTTATGGACTAACATAGGGTGAATATTAATTTGCCAATTATCCCAATATATGAATTTGAAATATAGCAAAACAAAATGTGCAAATGTTGAGTTTGAGCAAAACAGCGTCAGAAAGAGAATCAGAAATGGTAAATAAGTGGCAATTTTTTAAAAACATGTTGTACCAGAAGCATGTTAAAATTTTGAATGATAATTGACACGAGACATTTTAAGAAAGAGGTTCTGCTGAAGCTGAAGAGACTGTTTAGAGAAGAAGCTAATACAACAATGTTCTGTTCAAAGTAAAGAGTTACCCTGAAATACAAAACAAACGACTTTTAAGCATAGGATAGTCCACTCACCTTGTCTTTTAGGCTACATTTCGTTTCCAGTTTTTCATGTGTCTTGTACGTTTTCTAGACAATTTTGGTGTTGTCTGATAACAAAATTATGATTATCGCTGCCTAGAGTATCGTTTTCTTTCGATTTTGCGCGCATTTGTCTAGTAATTATTAGAGAAAAGAATATAAGCACAGAAAAGTTTCACGAACAGTTAGGTTAAGACATATAGTGTCTTCATTTTCAGTCCAGGATGCGCGGTGATTCAGTAGTAGAGCGTTCACCTCCGGTGCTTGGGGTTCCTGGTTCGATCCCAGCTCGCGCCGTGTGTACTTTGTGGTGGACAAACACCGTGCTCGTGGGTTTTCTCGGGGTTCTTCCGTTTCCTCCCACTTTCTTCATTCCACCATTTCATTCATTTCTCATCATCACCGTCTCCTTTAGCCTAACCTGCATAACCGTGAGACTTAAAACTAAATATTTCATTTTCATTTCTTTTTTCAATTTTCAGTTCAAAAATAAATAAAAGAATGAAAGCACACACTTCAAATCCTGCCAAATAAAATTTCGAATGATTTACGAAGAGTTGCAATAAATATTCAGATTACTAAACTCATATAGTTTAATCTGAACTCATAAACTCATATACTAAACTAAATTCAGATAATCCTATACAGTACGAAACCTCAAATTGTTTGAAATATGGAATTAACCGGGTTTGATTCTGCTTTTCTCATGAGGTTATTTGCAGATTTGGGATTTAACAGTTTATGAAACTGAATATGGAAGAGGAATTTAACTGTTTTTGCATCTGTTGTCATGATGGATTTAACAAGTTTTGGTAATTGGCACATATTTCAATCTCAATTTTCAACTAGTTAAAATGGCTTTTTCTACTGAATACTGTTTGGAAATAATAGCTTTCCAACTAAGGTTTCCAGAGCAACCACTATCTCTCTTTTTTTTTAAGTGAATTTAACGGGTTTTGCCATTGGCCTACTTATATATCGCATATATATCGACACGTTCTCTAACGATCCAAACGATTTATGGTATGGATTCCAAATCTTAAGAATATATTTCATCTCAGCTTGAGTCTTCTATTAAAGTAAGAACTAGTACAACTTTCGGTTTCGATATTGATTCCTAAATATTTAAAATCGTAAGAGATAATGAGAAATCGTTTTTGATGAGAATTCAGCTTCCGATAAACAGGTTGCATGTCTCACACTATCACTCTATTCCTGCCGTAAGTTATAGATATATTTCCGGTTTCAATATTGAATCTGCATAATTTGAAAATCTACAGTAATTTAACAATGTAAAAGAAACTCACATGTAAGAGAACAAGGTATAAATGTTTTCATAACTTTGCTCACTGCACCGAATACCAGTAAACCTTAGCCAAGACGGACACCCAACTGAATAAGGGGTTCAGCCAGATAGTTAGTAGACAACGTTCGCTTCATCGTATGGACTTCAGAAGCCGATAACCCACGAGGTTACTACTTGTCATTATATGTCACTACCGTTAATGTTTTACACTGGCAACAGAATGCTGTGACTGGACCATAGAAACGAGTAACATGGTGCAATGCAGGGTTGGCAAAAACCATGTTTAAAAAAAACAAAACAATAAACCTGTTTTGTTGTTGTTGTTGTTGTTTAAACCCGGTATTTTTGGGGTTTGAACCAGGTTTTTTGTTTAAATAATTTGCTGTATGTATTTATATCACATATATAGAGAAATAAGTTTGTTTCATCTTGGGTTATTGTGCAACAATCGGGTTATGCTGGAAGAGGTCACGTAAGCTTAAAGCAGAATCAAACCGCTTCTCGGCTTACATCCGAGAGAAATTGTCCTCCATTTGAACTCGAAACCGGGACTAATTGACCACAAATGCGATATGTCTGCCGACTCACTCATAAACGACTCCTGGTAAAAATACGTTGTGCTGATCTTTAGGTACTTGTTAATGTAACTGTCAAGAGTCATTTCAGAAGGACAAAAAGATAACCAGTTGCACAAGTGAAACCTTATACAGAATTACACATGGACAATTTCAAAATGCTGCAGAGTACAGAAGAACTGATTTAGTCCAAGTTAGTTCATTACGACTTATATTAGTCCAAGTTAAAGAAATACAACGAGAAGAAAAAGAAATAGACTTAATTTGCATATCAGTAAGAAAAGTGAATAAAGATACGAATTATTTGAGTCCACTTTGGCTCTGACCTATTTATACATAAATAAATACCAAAGATACTTCTGATTTCAATAAATGGCTCTCGTGGGATTTGTATGAACCCTCCTCCCCCCAAAACTACACCGAAGGGATCTTAGCAGATGTCTGCAAAATTTTCTAACCAACAAAGTCAGGGTTGACAGTACACAAAAACATTTTCTACATAAAAAAGAATTCAATCATGGACGGTGCCTTTCCGTTTTCACATAAAATCACTAAGCGGCTAATTTCATAACTAATCACTAGTCTATCAGATACACGACAATAGTGTAGGGTCATCGACTGACAGTTAAAAAAATTTAGAAATATAATTTAAAAAGACAAAAAATAACAATTCTATAAACGTAACCGAATAACCTTACATGTAGGCACAAAAACCCTTTCACAAATCTTAATACCAATATCAGCATCAACCACACATATATAAGTGTGTCAAAGTGCGCTCGATAGTGCATCAGGTAGATAGAGTCATTAAATTAGAGCCATAATTTACATATATTTATTAACATTTCTTCGTGAATCTCATTCTATATCTCCTGTGACCCCCTTTTGAATGAAAGGTAAACGGCGTATTTCAAAGATAGACCGCATATCTACCACATAGTTGAGTACGAAAGCGCGCTCGATAGTGCGTCAGGTAGAAAAAGTCATACAATTCTAATCATAATTTACATATATTTAGGAACATTTTTTCGTGAATCTCACTCTATATCTCCGGTGACCCCCTTCCCATTTAAGAACTAAATGCCTTATTTGAAAGACATAGCACGTATCTACCACATATATGAGCACCAAAGTGCGCTTGATAGTGCACAGGTAGTAAATGTCATAGACCTTTAGTCATAATTTACATACATTTATTAACATTCCTTAGTGAATCTCATTCTATATCTCCGGTGACCCCCTTTCATATTAAGAACTGGATGACTTATTTGAAAGAGAAGGCACGTATCTACCACATATTTGAGTACCAAAGTGCGCTCGATAGCGCATCAGGTAGAAAAAGTCATAGAATCCTAATCATAATTTACATATATTTAGTAACATCTCCTCGTGAATCTCATTCTATATCTCCGGTGACCCCCCTTCGAATTAAGAACTAATAGACTTATTTGAAGGACAGAGCGTATATCTACCATATATATGAGTATCAAAGTGCGCTCGATAGTGCATCAGGTAGAAAGAGTCATTGAATTGGAGCCATAATTTACATATATTTATTAACATTTCTTCGTGAATCTCATTCTATATCTCCGGTGACCCCCCTTACAAATTAAGAACTAATAAACATTTTTGAAGGACAGAGCGTATATCTACCATATATATGAGTAGCAAAGTGCGCTCGATAGTGCATCAGGTAGAAAGAGTCATTGAATTGGAGCCATAATTTACATATATTTATTAACATTTCTTCGTGAATCTCATTCTATATCTCCGGTGACCCCCCTTCGAATTAAGAACTAATAAACATTTTTGAAGGACAGAGCGTATATCTACCACATATATGAGTATCAAAGTGCACTCGATAGCGCATCAGGTAGAAAGAGTCATAGAATTGCAGCCATAATTTACATATATTTATTAACATTTCTTCGTGAATCTCATTTTATATCTCCGGTGACCCCCCTTCGAATTAAGAACTAATAGACTTATTTGAAGGACAGAGCATATATCTACCATGTATATGAGTATCAAAGTGCGCTCGATAGTGCATCAGGTAGAAAGAGTCATAGAATTGGAGCCATAATTTACATATATTGATTAACATTTCTTCGTGAATCTCATTCTGTATCTCCGGTGACCCTCTTTCGAATTAAAAACTAATAGACTTATTTAAAGGACAGAGCGTATATCTACCATATATATGAGTATCAAAGTGCGCTCAATAGTGCATCAGGTAGAAAGAGTCATAGAATTGGAGCCATAATTTACATATATTTATTAACATTTCTTTGTGAATCTCATTCTATATCTCCGGCGACTCCCCTTCGAATTAAGAACTAATAGACTTATTTAAAGGACAGAGCGTATATCTACCATATATATGAGTATCAAAGTGCGCTCGATAGTGCATCAGGTAGAAAGAGTCATAGAATTTGAGCCATAATTTACATTTATTTATTAACATTTCTTCGTGAATCTCATTCTATATCTCCGGTGACCCCACCTTCGAATTAAGAACGAATAGACTTATTTGAAGGACAGAGCGTGTATTTACCATATATATAAGTATCAAACTGCGCTTGATAGTACATCAGGTAGAAAGAGTCATAGAATTGGAGCCAAAATTTACATATATTTATAAACATTTCTTCGTGAATCTCATTCTATATCTCCGGTGACCCCCCCTTCGAATTAAGAACGAATAGACTTATTTGAAGGACAGAGCGTGTATTTACCATATATATAAGTATCAAACTGCGCTTGATAGTGCATCAGGTAGAAAGAGTCATAGAATTGGAGCCAAAATTTACATATATTTATAAACATTTCTTCGTGAATCTCATTCTATATCTCCGGTGACCCCCCCCCCTTCGAATTAAGAACGAATAGACTTATTTGAAGGACAGAGCGTGTATCTACCATATATATGAGTATCAAAGTGCGCTCGATAGTGCATCAGGTAGAAAGAGTCATAGAATTGGAGCCATAATTTACATATATTTATTAACATTTCTTCGTGAATCTCATTTCATATCTCCGGTGACCCCCCTTCGAATTAAGAACTAATAGACTTATTTGAAGGACAGAGCGTATATCTACCATATATATGAGTATCAAAGTGCGCTCGATAGTGCATCAGGTAGAAAGAGTCATAGAATTGGAGCCATAATTTACATATATTTATTAACATTTCTTCGTGAATCTCATTCTATATCTCCTGTGACCCCCTTTTGAATGAAAAGTAAACGGCGTTTGTCAAAGATAGACCGCATATCTACCACATATTTGAGTACGAAAGCGCGCTCGATAGTGCGTCAGGTAGAAAAAGTCATACAATCCTAATCATAATTTACATATATTTAGGAACATTTTTTCGTGAATCTCACTCTATATCTCCGGTGACCCCCTTCCCATTTAAGAACTAAATGCCTTATTTGAACGACATAGCACGTATCTACCACATATATGAGCACCAAAGTGCACTTGATAGTGCACAGGTAGTAAATGTCATAGACCTTTAATCATAATTTACATACATTTATTAACATTCCTTAGTGAATCTCATTCCATATCTCCGGTGACCCCCTTTCATATTAAGAACTGGATGACTTATTTGAAAGAGAAGGCACGTATCTACCACATATTTGAGTACCAAAGTGCGCTCGATAGCGCATCAGGTAGAAAAAGTCATAGAATCCTAATCATAATTTACATATATCTAGTAACATCTCCTCGTGAATCTCATTCTATATCTCCGGTGACCCCCCTTCGAATTAAGAACTAATAGACTTATTTGAAGGACAGAGCGTATATCTACCATATATATGAGTATCAAAGTGCGCTCGATAGTGCATCAGGTAGAAAGAGTCATTGAATTGGAGCCATAATTTACATATATTTATTAACATTTCTTCGTGAATCTCATTCTATATCTCCGGTGACCCCTTCGAATTAAGAACTAATAGACTTATTTGAAGCACAGAGCGTATATCTACCATATATATGAGTATCAAAGAGCGCTCAATAGTGCATCAGGTAGAAAGAGCCATAGAATTGGAGCCATAATTTACATATATTTATTAACATTTCTTCGTGAATCTCATTCTATATCTCCGGTGACCCCCCTTCGAAATAAGAACTAGTAGACTTATTTAAAGGAAAGAACGCATATCTACCATATATGTGAGTATCAAAGTGCGCTCGATAGTGCATCAGGTAGAAAGAGTCATAGAATTCGAGCCATAATTTACATATATTTATTAACATTTCTTCGTGAATCTCATTCTATATTTCCGGTGACCCCCCTTCGAATTAAGAACTAATAGATTTATTTGAAGGACAGAGCGTATATCTACCATATATATGAGTATCAAAGTGCGCTCGATAGTGCATCAGGTAGAAAGAGTCATTGAATTGGAGCCATAATTTACATATATTTATTATCATTTCTTCGTGAATCTCATTCTATATCTCCGGTGACCCCCCTTCGAATTAAGAACTAATAGATTTATTTGAAGGACAGAGCGTATATCTACCATATATATGAGTATCAAAGTGCGCTCGATAGTGCATCAGGTAGAAAGAGTCATTGAATTGGAGCCATAATTTACATATATTTATTAACATTTCTTCGTGAATCTCATTCTATATCTCCGGTGACGGCGTATTTCAAGGAGAGACGGCATATCTACCGTATATATGAGTATCAAAGTGCGCTCGATAGTGCATCAGGTAGAAAAAGTCATAGAATCCTAGTCATAACTTATATATATAATTATTAAAATTTCTTCGTGAATTTCACTGTATATCTCCAGTGACCCCCCTCCCATTTAAGAAGTACATGCCTTATTTGAAAGACATAGCACGTATCTACCACATATATGAGTACTAAAGTGCGCTCGATGGTACATCAGGTAGAAAAAGTCATAGATTTCTAATCATAATTTACATATATTTAGTAACATTTCTTTGTGAATTTCACTCTATATCTCCAGTGACCCCCCTCCCATTTAAGAACTACATGCCTTATTTGAAAGACATGGCACGTATCTACAACATATATGAGTACCAAAGTGCATTCGATAGTACATCAGGTAGAAAAAGTCATAGCATTCTAATCATAATTTACATATATTTAGTAACATTTCTTCGTGAATCTCACTCTATATCTGCAGTGACCCCCCTCCCATTTAAGAACTATATGCCTTATTTGAAAGATATAGCACGTATCTACCACATATATGAGCACCAAAGTGCGCTCGATAGTGCATCAGGTACAAAAAGTCACAGAATCCTAATCATAATTTACATACATTTATTAACATTTCTTCGTGAATCTCATTCTATATCTCTGGTGACCCCCCTCCCATTTAAGAACTACATGCCTTATTTGAAAGACATAGCACGTATCTACCACATATATGAGCACCAAAGTGCGCTTGATAGTGCACAGGTAGTAAATGTCATAGAATCCTAATCATAATTTACATACATTTATTATCATTTCCTCCTGAATCTCATTCTATATTTCCGGTGACCCCCCTTTATATTAAGAACTGAATGACTTATTTGAAAAAGAAGGCACATATCTACCACATATATGAGTATCAAAGTGCGCCCGATAGTGAATCAGATACAAAAGATCACAGAATCGTAGTCACAAAATATATAAACTTATTACCGCTTTCCGTGAATCTAATTCTATATGTCCTGTGATTACGCTCCAAAATCAGAACGAATGGCCTTATATCAAAGACAAGGGACATATGTATTACATATATGAGTATCAAGGTGCGCTAAAATGTAAATCAGGTACAAAAAGACATAGAATCATATTTACAAAATATATACACTTACTACCGCTTCTTCGTGAATCTAATTCTATATCTCCGGTGACTACTTTGAATCAAGGGAGGAATAACAGTGGAGAACTACATGGGAACTCTGAACTATTCAACTTATCCGTACCAGGAGATTGATAATTCCTCAAAATTTAATTTGTTTCTCTCAAAATCAAAATTTATTATAAAATATATTTCAAATTGTATTAACATGTACGGAGTAAATTGTTATTCACCTTAATATTTATTAGTTCTGTGGTTGATTGTTGGATTGTCACCGACAAAGGTTGCCACTAGTTAATTTTGTTGGCAACAATTATACTCACATTAAAGTCTTTGCAATTTTGATTAATTTCGGTTATTGCGTTTAATTTTTCTTCCAAAGCTTAAGTAAGATAATAACATCATAGAAATAATACTAGTGACTCTAGTGGTCAACTCTTTCCCTTGGGAAAGGTAAATTTATGTATTTTCGATTTGATCTGGCCTGTGGCTTTTGTTACACCGTATATATTTTGTGAGCTCTGTCAAGATTATTAGTGGAAAATAATCTCGAAATATGTACTGATGATACATCAGAAGATACGCTGTAAACAGAACGTTGAGAAATAGTTCCAAAGAATGGAGAAGAAATCTAAGAAGTACTGTGATCGTAAGTACAATTTAATTATTCTATGTATTATTATTAAATTTAGCTACACATGGTACATTACCTTATATTTATACGGTAGAACTTATAATTTTCTCTTACTTAAAATATTCTAAGTAGATGAAAAATGGAACTAAAATTGTCAAATCATTGATAGATTAATTCTAGATGACAGAATGAACTCGGGAACACTACAGCCGGGGTGTAAGTTTATGGAATGTGGGAAAATCTGAGGAAAACATGTTGTATAGAACAGTAGTTTCCAATCCTTTAATTTGCTTTTAATCGTTTACTTTGAAGATATACAACTAAAATTTACACACCTCCATATTTTAGAATAGGGCAAAAAACAGTAATATCTGTAGGAAGAATTAAAAGGTTCGAGGCACCTTTTTATTTTGAAAGCAGAGAATATTGGCAAAACTGTTAATGGGAGATGGTAGTAGAGAAAATCACTTGTGGAGTACGTGGTGACTGTGATAAACATCTTGAATAAAAATTCAAAATTTCAAATGAAAACGGCGGCACGCCATATCTCAAGTAGCACCAAAGTAACCATAGGAACGTAACCAAAAAGCCTACGTGCAGTTAGCCTCTTCACGCTAAATTTAAAATTATTTTCGTGTCAATCGTTTGGTCAGGTACGATCAATAATTTCTAACGTTTGATCAGCTTTACGAACATAAATAACTCTTATATTCATATAGCTTTATGAAGCTATATTTAGTAGGAAGGCCAACTTCGCTCCCCCCCCCCCCTTCTCTACGGCAGATTCAAAATTTTTCGATGCTAATTAATTTATCTTCATTTGACCAGGTGTGATCAACAATTCGCAATGTTTGATCAACTTTACTAAAGATTAGAAAAGGAGGAACTAGTTCCCATGCACCCAAGATTCAATTCTTTATTGTGTCCATTGTTTGATCATCATTTGATCAAGTATGACAATCTTAGCTTTGAAAATGTTACATAAGGAGTTTTATTGCTATCATTCGGTTGCATTAGGAATTATCGGATTTATTTTAACGATTAACTTTTACATCTCTTCTGATTTACGAATATTTGAATCGTGATTATCTTCTTAAGGTCAATTAGTGGTATTTTAAATCATTTTGAACCAACTTTATATATGGTTAGTCTTGTTACATGGGAATAATTGAGACCAGAAGCAGTCTACAGGCTAAGTCCAAAAGAATCTTGGCCGACCTCCTGATAAACCACGTCTTTCAGCAAGGTGAATTGTGGCAATCCGATACCCACATGAGGAAATCTTCGGTTCAGTGTGAAAGCTTCCATAATCAGTGAAATGTGTTTTGCTAATTTTTATTCAATGTGAAAGTACCTAACTTTATTGCTAAAAAGGAAAAGGCATTTATTTTAAACAAGTCACCATTACAGTTTTCGTATTTGAACACAACACTCATGAAAAGTCATGTTAAAGCGCGACTTACCCCTGAAAAAGAATATTTATCTGTTTTTAGTTTCTCGTATTCCCCAAAGTACATGCGGAATTAGTGCAAGTGCCTTCCACTCGTATTACCTAGGTACAAACGGCTACGATCTTGGTACTAGCACATGTTTCGGTTTCCAGATCTCAAATATTTATCTTTCAGCCTAATTCTATATATGAATCCGAAATTTCAAATCTAGATAAGGGGCACCAAAATTCATAGTTTATCTCGGTGCTCATATTGTGATTTACTAAATAATTATTAAATCTAATTGTAAGGTATACATTTAATATTTTGAGCAGACTGAGCAAGATAAATATACGTAAAAACTAGTCAATACTTATCTTAACTGTTTGTTTTCTTCACCGTCAATGAAATAGGCGTATTGAGGAATTTTAAATATTCGAAATTTGTATTCCGGTTTCAAATATAAATATGTGTGTATTTCATCTCGGTCCTGCAACCGGGTGGACCTAGATTCGACATTCGAACTCTCATCCGGATCAAATCAGATTATTTTTTAGTAAGGCAAGCATTTGATCTTCAGTGTAGGATGAAGGAAACAAATAGACTTGTCAATATTCGTCTTAATTTTCTGTTTTCTTCTTCACTGTCAGGACTTTGTGAAATTACTTTCGGCGAATTTTTGATATTCAAGTTTATCACAATTTGGGTGGGATGTGGGTTTGGATAAGAATCAAGATCTGAGATCCGGATTTCGGATCCAGATCCGAATTTGGGACCCAGATCCGAGATCCGGATCCATATCCGAGATTCGAGATCCGGATCCAGATCCGAGATCCGGATCAAGATCCGAAATCCGAGATCGGGATCCATATCCGAGATCCGAGATCCGGATCCATATCTGAGATTCAAGATCCGGATCCAGATCCGAAATCCAAGATCGGGATCCATATCCGAGATTCCAGATCCGGATCCGGCCATCCCTACTCCACACCAGGGCCGTGCCGTGGGGGGGAGCAAGCGGGGCGACGACCTCTGGCGCCGAAATAAGGGGGCGAAATAATCGGGAGAAAAAGGGGCAAAAGATAGGAAAAAATACTTGGAATATGTTGTGACAGTTGCATCATCACCATTTTATTTAATTTTTAAATAAATCTTTTTAATTCAATTTTGCATATAATTATGAACAACGTTAGTGAACATCATTGTTATTTTCATTTTTGAGTGTTTAAAGAAGCAAAGAACATTCTTTATTTTCCTTCACTCTCCGAGAGTAAGATTTTTTTTTATTCTGTATACCTGTCGTCGCGGCGAGGACAGTAGAAAGACCCTTCTATTGTCTCTTAATACCGCTGCCTAAACCACATGCGTAGAAGACCACACACAACAGAGGACCCTGCGAGAGCCCAAGAAAGAAGAACAAAACAGCTTTTAGCATCGTTTTGTGAAATTGAGAAAAATAATAAAGTCTGAGCACATTGAATAGAATCCGAGTGGAAAATAATCTCTGCGAATTTGTCAAAATCACAGCATAGACCATATGTCGCCACGCAGTACCAACATTAGGGCTACGATTCTATGACTCTTTCTACATGATGCACTATCGAGCGCACTTTGATACTCATATATATGCTAGATATGCGCACTGTGCTTGAAATATGCCGTTTACTTTTTAATTCAAAGGTGGGCCACCGGAAATATAGAGTGAGATTCACAAGGGGATGTTACTAAATATATGTAAATTATGATTAGGATTCTATGACTTTTTCTACCTGATGCGCTATCGAGCGCACTTTGGTACTCATATATGTGGTAGATACGTGCTATGTCTTTCAAATAAGGTACGCAGTTTTTAAATGGGAGGGGGGTCACCGGAGATATAGAATGAGATTCACGAAGAAATGTTAATAAATGTATGTAAATTATGATTAGGATTCTGTGACTTTTTGTACCTGATGCACTATCGAGCGCACTTTGGTGCTCATATATGTGGTAGATACGTGCTATGTCTTTCAAGTAAGGCATGTAGTTCTTAAATGGGAGGGGGGTCACTGGAGATATAGAGTGAGATTCACGAAGAAATGTTACTGAATATATATAAATTATGATTAGAATGCTATGACTTTTTCTACCTGATGTACTATCGAGCGCACTTTGGTACTCATATATGTGGTAGATACGTGCTATGTCTTTCAAATAAGGCATGTAGTTCTTAAATGGGAGGGGGGTCACTGGAGATGTAGAGTGAAATTCACGAAGAAATGTTACTAAATATATGTAAATTATGATTAGAATACTATGACTTTTTCTACCTGATATACTATCCAGCGCACTTTAGTACTCATATATGTGGTAGATACGTGCTATGTCTTTCAAATAAAGCATGTAGTTCTTAAATGGGAGGGGGGTCACCGGAGATATAGAGTGAAATTCACGAAGAAATGTTAATAATTATATATGTAAATTATGACTAGGATTCTATGACTTTTTCTACTTGACGCACTATCGAGCGCACTTTGTTGCTCATATATGTGGTAAATACTTGCTATGTCTTTCAAATAAGGCATGTAGTTCTTAAATGGGAGGGGGGTCACCGGAGATATAGAATGAGATTCACGAAGAAATGTTAATAAATATATGTAAATTATGGCTCCAATTCTATGACTCTTTCTACCTGATGCACTATCGAGCGCACTTTGATACTCATATATATGGTAGATATGCGCCCTGTCCTTCAAATAAGTCTATTTGTTCTTAATTCGAATGGGGGTCACCGGAGATATAGAATGAGATTCACGGAGAAATGTTAATAAATATATGTAAATTATGTCTCCAATCCTATGACTCTTTCTACCTGATGCACTATCGAGCGCACTTTGATACTCATATATATGTTAGATATATGCTCTCTCCTTCAAATAAGTCTATTAGTTCTTAATTTGAAGGGGGGTCACCGGAGATATAGAATGAGATTCACGAAGAAATGTTAATAAATATATGTAAATTATGCCTCGAATTCCATGACTCTTTCTACCTGATGCACTATCGAGCGCACTTTGATACTCATATATATATGTTAGATATTTGCTCTGTCCTTCAAATAAGTCTATTAGTTCTTAATTCGAAGGGGGGTCACCGGAGATATAGAATGAGATTCACGAAGAAATGTTAATAAATATATGTAAATTATGGCTCCAATTCTATGACTCTTTCTACCTGATGCACTATCAAGCGCACTTTGATACTCATATATATGGTAAATATGCGGTCTCTTCTTGAAATACGCCGTATACTTTTGAATTCAAAGGGGGGTCACCGGAGATATAGAATGAGTTTCACGAAGAAATGTTAATAAATATATGTAAATTATGGCTCCAATTCTATGACTCTTTCTACCTGATGCACTATCGAGCGCACTTTGATACTCATATATATGGTAGATATATGCTCTGTCCTTTAAATAAGTCTATTAGTTCTTAATTTGAAGGGGTTCACCGCAGATATAGAATGAGATTCACGAAGAAATGTTAATAAATATATGTAAATTATGGCTCCAATTCTGTGACTCTTTCTACCTGGTGGACTATTGAGCGCACTTCGATACTCATATATTTTGTAGATATGCGCTCTGTCCTTCAAATAAGTCTATTAGTTCTTAATTCGAAGGAAGGTCGCCGGAGATTTAGAATGAGATTCGCGAAGAAATGTTAATAAATATATGTAAATTATGGTTCCAATTCTATGACTCTTTCTACCTGATGCACTATCGAGCGCACTTTGATACTCATATATATGGTACATATACGCTCTGTCCTTCAAATAAGTCTATTAGTTTTTAATTCCAAGAGGGGGTCACCGGAGATATAGAATGAGATTCACGAAGAAATGTTAATAAATATATGTAAATTATGGCTCCAATTCAATGACTCTTTCTACCTGATGCACTATCGAGCGCACTTTGATACTCATATATATGGTAGATATACGCTCTGTCCTTCAAATAAGTCTATTAGTTCTTAATTCGAAAGGGGGTCACCGGTGATATAGAATGAGATTCACGAAGAAATGTTAATAAATATATGTAAATTATGGTTCGAATTCTATGACTCTTTCTACCTGATGCACTATCGAGCGCACTTTGATACTCATATATATGGTAGATATGCGGTCTCTTCTTGAAATACGCCGTTTACTTTTGAATTCAAAGGGGGGTCATCGGAGATATAGAATGAGTTTACGAAGAAATGTTAATAAATATATGTACATTATGGGTCCAATTCTATGACTCTTTCTACCTGATGCACTATCGAGCGCACTTTGATACTCATATATATGTAAGATATATGCTCTGTCCTTCAAATAAGTCTATTAGTTCTTAATTTGAACGGGGTCACCGCAGATATAGAATGAGATTCACGAAGAAATGTTAATAAATATATGTAAATTATGGCTCCAATTCTATGACTCTTTCTACCTGATGCACTATTGAGCGCACTTCGATACTCATATATTTTGTAGATATGCGCTCTGTCCTTCAAATAAGTCTATTAGTTCTTAATTCGAAGGAAGGTCGCCGGAGATTTAGAATGAGGTTCGCGAAGAAATGTTAATAAATATATGTAAATTATGGTTCCAATTCTATGACTCTTTCTACCTGATGCACTATCGAGCGCACTTTGATACTCATATATATGGTACATATACGATCTGTCCTTCAAATAAGTCTATTAGTTTTTAATTCCAAGAGGGGGTCACCGGAGATATAGAATGAGATTCACGAAGAAATGTTAATAAATATATGTAAATTATGGGTCCAATTCTATGACTCTTTCTACCTGATGCACTATCGAGCGCACTTTGATACTCATATATATGGTAGATATATGCTCTGTCCTTCAAATAAGTCTATTAGTTCTTAATTCGAAGGAAGGTCGCCGGAGATTTAGAATGAGATTCGCGAAGAAATGTTAATAAATATATGTAAATTATGGTTCGAATTCTATGACTCTTTCTACCTGATGCACTATCGAGCGCACTTTGATAGTCATATATGTGGTAGATATGCGGTCTCTTCTTGAAATACGCCGTTTACTTTTGAATTCAAAGGGGGGTCATCGGAGATATAGAATGAGTTTACGAAGAAATGTTAATAAATATATGTAAATTATGAGTCCAATTCTATGACTCTTTCTACCTGATGCACTATCGAGCGCACTTTGATACTCATATATATGGTAGATATGCGGTCTCTTCTTGAAATACGCCGTTTACTTTTGAATTCAAAGGGGGGTCATCGGAGATATAGAATGAGTTTACGAAGAAATGTTAATAAATATATGTAAATTATGGGTCCAATTCTATGACTCTTTCTACCTGATGCACTATCGAGCGCACTTTGATACTCATATATATGGTAGATATGTGCTCTGTCCTTCAAATAAGTCATCCAGTTCTTAATTCGAAGGGGGGTCACCGGAGATATAGAATGAGATTCACGAAGAAATGTTAATAAATATATGTAAATTATGGCTCCAATTCTCTGACTCTTTCTACCTGATGCACTATCGAGCGCACTTTGATACTCATATAGATGGTAGATATACACTCTGTCCATCAGATAAGTCTATTTGTTCTTAATTCGAATGGGGGTCACGGGAGATATAGAATGAGATTCACGAAGAAATGTTAATAAATAAATGTAAATTATGGCTCCAATCCTATGACTCTTTCTACCTGATGCACTATCGAGCGCACTTTGATACTCATATATATGGTAGATATATGCTCTCTCCTTCAAATAAGTCTATTAGTTCTTAATTTGAAGGGGGGTCATCGGAGATATAGATGAGATTCACGAAGAAATGTTAATAAATATATGTAAATTATGGCTCTAATTTAATGACTCTATCTACCTGATGCACTATCGAGCGCACTTTGACACACTTATATATGTGTGGTTGATGCTGATATTGGTATTAAGATTTGTGAAAGGGTTTTTGTGCCTACATGTAAGGTTATTCGGTTACGTTTATAGAATTGTTATTTTTTGTCTTTTTAAATTATATTTCTAAATTTTTTTGAACTGTCAGTCCATGACCTTACACTATTGTCGTGTATCTGATAGACTAGTGATTAGCTATGAAATTAGCCGCTTAATGATTTTATGTGAAAACGGAAAGGCACCGTCCATGATTGAATTCTTTTTTATGTACAATTTGTTTTTGTGTACTGTCAACCCTGACTTTATTGGTTAGAAAATTTTGCAGACATCTGCTAAGATCCCTTCGGTCAAAACTACAGCATTTCGATGTATTTTATCAATAGTAAACATTATTAGAACGAAACAATATTTAGAATTTTTCTTTGATTGAAATTGCATAACAATAATAACAAACTATTAAAAAATCACAAAAGAAGCATTCATAAACTTATAAAAAAATACAAAAGTTGCTTTTGTAGTATAATCTTTTTGAGTAATGAATGGGAAATTTAGGTCTGAATATAATACGAACAATATACGGGAGTGAAACGTAATAACCCATAAGTGTGTGTTGAAGATTTTACGAACACTTACACTTTTACGAACATTTTTCGTGTTTTGATTTAAACCAGTTATATTTATTTATTTATTTATTTATTTATTTATTTTTAACAGCTGGTTTAAACCAGCAAACCCTGGTGCGATGAGTCTCGTTTTCAATCTCATCACGCCGATAGTGATCTTTGGTGCCAGCCCAACGAAATCATGTCAGGTTGGAATTGTACAAAATAACGGAAACCATGTTGATTTATAGAGTGTTTTTCTGTAAGTAATGTTTTGGACCTTTGGTACCTACTATTCACCCGTATTGTATCGAAGTACGAAGATCACCAGAGTCAACTATATCTTTATTTCTGTCATACGAGTGGAAATGGAGTGTACCAGCAGGACAACCACCCTCGTAACAGATCCCGGTTGGCCACCATCTGTTTGGAGGAGCATTCAACTTCTTCCTGCTGAAACAACCACCGAGAAGCCCGGATTTCAGTCTCATTGTACATCTCAGAGACTTAGACCCCGGCTATTTGTAGCGATCGCAAAGCGCATTTATTGCTCATGCGTAAGCTTGAAATACGCTGACCATGTATTTAAATCTGAGCGGCTAAACATGAACGCGAAAGCAATAAAGTTGCTGAGAAAACGCCGGCTCCAGCGTATTTGGTGCGGGTCGGAACAATAGACCGCCTGCTGTTTAAAAGATTTCAAAAGGAATGACAGAAAGGAAAGACGTGTTGGCAGGCAAGGGGATTGTAGCAAGAAACAGCTGCTTGGAAGACGCTTTGTGCAGAGATTGGAACTCTGCTGTTATAAAGTATGTGTGTGTATAACAAAAGAAAATTCACAAAAATAGAAGGAAATTCCGAAAATTAGCTAATCACAGAAAAATCTATGTAACACAATAGGGTGATTTCTCGTGATACACTTGATTGACACTTAGCTGGTGCCATGGTAATCTATAAGCAAAATATTTGGCTTTAGGCAAAAGATGACACAACGAAATAACTTGAATTTGAGCCCCTATCTCCGAAGCTCGAACTCCACCCCCAAACAGACAACCACAAGTGTAATCACAAAGAGAAATTTTCAGTTGTGTTTGAAAACGTGTCCTGTGTACATATCCAGTCATGGTTAGTGTGTTTAACACAGAGGCGTTTATAATCGAAATAAAAAATAGGCCATGCCTATATGATTTAAGAGATCCGAACTACATGAATCGTGACTTAAAAATAAAAATGTGGAGAGAAGTGGCTGCGATATTTGTTCCAGACTGGGAGGGAATGGAACGGAATTCTCAGAATGAAGAAAGTAAGAATATTCTTATTTTATGATTTCATTTAATACTGTTAAGTAGAGCTACATCGGGCCAAATTGCATGTTCACTATGAATAATAATAATAATAATAATAATAATAATAATAATAATAATAATAATAATAATAATAATAATAATAATAATAATAATAATAATAATAATAATAATAAATACTTTGTTAAAGTTGTGCCAACTTCCAATATACCTAATATATACCAAACCTTAAGGCGCAATAGCTCGAAAGGGCCAGGGTCGGCTATGCGTCATTTTATGGGGTGGATATGTTAGATGATGGAACAATTGCCCTTAGATGGTCTAAGCCATAAATGTGTGCACAGTAGAAAGGCGGAAAATGCCACCTCTAATAGTTTGGTACTTAGGTATATCGAAAATGTTTTAAACAGCAAAGACCATAATTTTAAATTGGGATTCAATACATCTTATTCTCTTTCCAGTCTTTGAAATGACCGAAAAACTACGTTGCCTAATTATTTCGAAACTTAGTTTTGTAAAACAAACACATAATGTTTCAGTTTCCAGACATTTCTTTCCATGCAGCTTAGAAATATTCCTGGGAAAGATATGTTTATTTTATTTTATTTATTTATTTTAACTGTAACTGCTCGTGTTTTATCAATTTTGTTCTGAATCTGAAAATAAGGTGCTAAAATTGGTAGAGAGTAGGAATTTCAGAAGAAGCCAAAATCATGAGAGGAAAAAAATTAAAAGATTAAACCAGAGAATTGGTTAAAAATATCATGATGTAAATTTTATAGTTGGTGGCTTGGAATTTAGCGGTCCTTTCAGCACCGAAGCTATACAAGATATGAACCTACAGTTTAAGGTGGAATCTAAACTACCTTTATGCGCTGAAACTTTTCAATGATCTCCCACAGGATTCGAATCCGGAACCCCATTCTCCAAAGGCACGTGCATAGCTAGTAAAGTATAAAGTAGTGTAAATGTTGGAATTTATTGATTGGGGTCTAATATTTGTTTTCGATACAGAGGATATCTTTAAAAACAAATGCCTCTTGCTCCGTCTCTTTCGACTATATCAGCGAGACTACATCAGACGTGAACTACAGCTCAACGTGGGACCCTAACCACATAAGCTCCTGCCTAGAATCGAATCCAGGTCTACCACTTCTGGCGCGGGAAATGAAAAGGAAAGACCTGGAAACCCTGACTGGCTCATAGTATGATTTACAACTTTGGTGAAACTAAAATTACCGTGTAGCCACTTAGGCCGCGTTCACTGTGGGGGGTAACGCTTTGTCGACTAGCCTAGTACTTATGCTATGGATATTCCCGGTAGTGTGTGAAACGAGTGGAAATTCAACTCAAAAGTTGTAATTTCAAAAGTAATAATAAGAAATGAAATATATTTTTCTTCTTTCTTTGTCAGTAACACATTGAGATGTTTGAATTGTGGAATTATCCAAAGAGCAATTTGTCAGCAGAGCGATTTGTCACAAATCACTCATTTCGATCACAGTTGTCCATTGTTAAGTTATGAGCAAATTTACGGATCTTTTGTCAGATGTAGCTCGAAATAGCTACAAATTTCATACGAATTGTAATTACAATAGAATCACAATAGGATCCCTTGTAATGCATTAACAGTTACAAAAATGCGTTGAAACTGGAATGAAATCTGGTACAATTGTCGAAACACTTTTCCGAAAGCAAATAGTCGTCCTATTACAAATTAGTTATGGGAAAACTAATTTGTATTTCTCAGTTCTTCACATAGTAGGGATTTTTTTTCGAAAAATTTCCCTCCAGTTTTATCTCCGCGATTTTTTCTATAGTCCACCATTTTAGGCAAAACGAGGATTAGGCCAAACGAGTATCCTTATTTCGCCTAAAATGGCGGGAATAAAGCTTATCTTTTATCTGTCATAAAAGTGTCAGATAATTGGTTAGGCAAAACGAGGATTAGGCCAAACGATGCAAGATCGTCCCACGGTTATGGCGGTTAGGCTAAAGGAGACGGCGATGATGACTAATGAATGAAATGCTGGAATGAAGAAAGTGGGAGGAAACCGGAGAACCCTGAGAAAACCCACGCACATGGTGTTTGTCCACCACAAAGTTCACTTGGTGGGGGCTGGGATCGAACCCGGGACTTGTAAAAGAAAGAGTGGAGGGGGAGTTGGAGAGCCCGGAATGTTATATTGTAATTGTTCTGAGATGCTGAAAACAAATATATTTAGAGTTGTTTAATTTGTGTTGCTAATTTTCAGTAATAGTGAATTTAACTTTTTATTTAATTTCTCTTTGCACGTTAGAAATTTAATTTCTTATTTAGAAATAATTTCTCTGTTGCCAACACATACATTTTTGTTATCTTTCCTACTTTTTGTTTTTAAAATGACGTATCTACAAAGAAGTTCACTCCTTGCTCCTACGCAGGAACACGTGTTGGTTATGTTGGTTGCAGATAAAAGTGCCATGACAGAAAGGAATGAGTCATGCGTCAAATCCAAACAAAAAGTAGTGTATTGAGGCGACTCCTTTCAGAGGCGGATGTAGAAGCTGAAAGCTGGGGGGAAGTCAGAACCCGGACTATGATAGGTAGTAGGGGGCCGCGGTGGCTCAGTGTTAGAGCATTCACCTCTGATGCATGGGGTCCCGGGTTCAAACCCTGCTCCCGCCAAGTGAACTTTGTGGTGGACAAACAACGTGTGCGTGGGTTTTCTCGGGGTTCCCCCTGTTTCCTGCCACTTTCTTCATTTCATTCATTTCTCATAATCACCGTCTCCTTTAGCCAAACCGGCATAACCGTGGGACGTGAAACTCACTCACAGATATGATAGGTAGTAGTATATCATTTTTACTATAAACATTCAAAATTGTGTAAATAATAACTTAAATTATTTTTGTAGTTCAGAAAACTAAGGGGGGGACTAGTTCCCCCGTCCCCGGGCTAGATCCGACACTGACTCCTTTAAACGGAAATCGGGAAGTATTGTTATGAATTCGTCGGTCCTTTTTTGTACAGTGTTCGTAGCAGGGGCGGATCCAGGGGGGAAGAGATCGGGGCGATTGCCCCCCTAGAAGAGGAAACTTTCTTTTTATATATATCCCAAAGTTTGGAGCCCTTAAAAGTAGCAGTATGACAGCCCATTGCCCCTCCCCAGAAGTCGGTCCCGGATCCGCCCCTGGTTCGTAGTTTGAGGAAAATTTCCCTAATCTAGGAAAATTTCATAGGTAAATTTAGCAAAAAAGGAAAAATGGATTTTTTTTTCATAAAACGCAAAAATCCAGGGAAATTCTCAGGGTGATTGACTGATCAATATAAATACTTAATTTTTTCTGTGTTCTTGAGAAATGAACCAATTCAGTAGCATTAGTTCCTTTTTTTGTGAGTGTGTGTGTGTTCAAAGTAGCATAATTTGCATTCATTGTTTATTAGGTGCATTTGTGTGTATTTTCCGTTTTAAAAGAGTTGTTAAAAAAGTAAAAACAGAAGCAAAGAAACAAATGTTTCTTTAATAAAACTAAATTAATCTTATCCTATAACTTCTGTCATAGGAATTGGACACTCAACAAACTAGGTTAAATTTAATAAGAAAAGGGAAATTTTTGTGTGAGTCGAGGGAAATTTTCTTAAGGAGTCCTACGAACACTGCTTTTGTGTCTATAATGATAAAGAAATGCATAACTGAGTCCGGCATTTACGAGGGAAGGAATAAAAAAAAACTGTTGTTTACATTAAAAACTATTTTAGATCTTTCCCATAATTGGATATCACTGTAAATACGTGTGCGGTGATTGGATGCGCAAGTGTATCCCTAATATTTAGATTTTTGTGACGATTGCTTTTAGATAATTCAATTCGATATTCTTACTTAATTTAAGTTAAATATTTTCAATATGGAGAAATGTTCAAATATGTTATAGATTAAAAAGCAACTCTCTTACATGCTTCCTCAATAAATTCATTTATCAGGAAGTTAATCCTCATGACATGAATTTCGCTGTATTTCCTGATTATCTTAATAGAATATCAGGAGAGGCCAAATATCCTTCCGGGGGTCTGGAGTTGTCCCGCGGGAAACTGTTTATAAAATGTTCTTATAAAAGCTCGGTTTTTGAGAAGTTTCGTGTATACAACATAAGGGGATATGTTTTTTTTTTTTAAATTTTTGTCAGAAAGCTAGGGATGGGGAGCAAAGCCTCTTCATTCTCCCTTTCCCCGTAACTACGAAGAAGCTCTCCCATTGTTTCGAGTCATTATGTAAATAGAAATACAATATTTTAGGCAACATATCCTCACTGTATTTCAATATTTAGATAGCCGGTATGTCAAGCCAAAATTGTAATAAAACATACCATCTCTGCTTTTTTTTCCCACTTCGAATACTGATTAAAGTTGCTTAAAACTTGCAGCAAATTAATAATGTTTAGAATACAATATGAAATATTTTTCTTCTTAAATAAAATTGCAAACATCTTAGAAAAATTAAAAACCGAAATAAAACATATATTCTGTTGCTCCGATTTGCTCAACTAGATGCACAGAGTTGAGAATTGATTATTACATTCTCTGGTGCGTGGAGTCTGGTTAGTTTATTGATACATTTTCTGCAACGTATGATCTAATTCAGGAACTGTCATGATCCATGCTTCAATGAGGCACCAAACTAAAAATATTATTTGGTTTGCGTTTATATGTAGAAAGCTGCCCCTCCCCCCCCCCCTGACAAAGTCCTGTGCCATCTAGAACAACTAACTGGCTATACCACAGGGCTATTGGGACATGATTTAACTAGATAAAGGTTAAAAAGGCCAAGAAATCCATTTATTTCTTAAGGGCTTTATAATTATTGTTTATAATTTATATTACTTAGGGCTAATGTTCTTGAAAGTTCAATGAGCAATGTTACGAATATATTTAATTTTAAATTAAATGTCTCTTGTATCATATTGTGTAACAAGCTATCATTTCAGTATTTTATTCTAAACAATGTACAAATAAATTGTGAAGAATCGTTTATTTTGTGTGATGAAAAACTTTAGTTACTGTATATTGGGGACTTTCTACATTAATAAATACAAGTAAGGAGTTCGGAGATGAAAAACATCTATCCAAAAAGCATAAGAACGAAAAAAGCTTTTACCATTCAGAGTGATTGCAAGAAGATAATGCAAAGAGCAGGACAGATATCGTTCATGGAAGTCTTAAGAAAGGCGTAACAAATACGTAAATAATAAATTAACGCTGGCTGGCTTCAAAACAACAATGTGCCTGAATGGAATTCGAGAATAATTTTATCACAAGACGTTTAAAAAATTTGGAAAGTGAGTCAGAAGCGAAGCTCTATTTCGAGTTACTCGAACAAAAACAGTGATCCAAGTGGCTCGTGGCATACAAAAAAATGTTTCAACAAAGAGGAAAAGGGCAACCAAATTCTAACATTTTATAAATTATTCGATATTCTACACTTTGCGTTATTGACACAGCAATCAAAAAGGAGAGACTTACATCTTGCACATAATATTTAATTAACTTCGAAACGAGTCTAGATATAACGAAATGCTTTGTACGGTGTTGAAAACTGAGTTACTATTGATAAATTCTTTTGGAAGTTAATCCAATGAGTTGAAAATGAAATAAAATGAAATCTTTAAGTTTTACGTCCCACGGTTATGCCGGCTAGGCTAAAGGAGACAATGATGATGAGAAATGAATGAAATGGTGGAATGAAGAAAGTTGGAGGAAACGGAAGAACCCCTAGGAAACCCACGCACACGGTGCTTGTCCACCACAAGTTTCACTTCACTGCGATCGAACCCGGGACCAGAAGCACCAGAAGTGAACGTTCTACCACTGAGCCACCGCCCCCCCCCAATGAATTCGTTTGTTAGTGCAGAACATGTGAGGTGTAGATGCCCAGTTTTCTTGGTGGCTGTACGTTCAACTCGTCACTCACAAGTAATGAATCGGCTCTGAGCTTTTGATAGATTTCAAAAAGTATAGTACTTACTCGTGAAGCGAGAGGAAGAGCGGGATTCTCCTGGCTGACATAATTCCCTTCCGCACTTGGACCACTTCTGGTCAGAAAGTAACAAAAAGACACATTCACAGAAAAAGTTAGAAGACGGGACTCTTGTACAACGAACTATGTAGAGTCGAATAAGAAAGAAAGGTGCAACAATGTATTCAGAATTAAAAATAAAGACCTCATGCTTCAGTAACCCAGAAAGGGAAGGGACGCGACGGTCTTTCCGTTGTAGCCAAGACGAAAGAATGGCGGCAAAAATTCGTTATTTCTCTCCCTAGCGTTGCTAATAAATGCCTCCTTCCATTGCAGAAAGCAGAGGCACGCGTATCGCACGCTCTGCTGACTCACACTTCCCGCCCTGTCCTGTCCTTCGATCTAATTCCATGTTACAGCATGTACAGTAGAGTCAAATATCAATTCGTTACATTTATTGCTTTTCTCCATTCTCATTGCTTTCTTCCCACAATGAACAATGCTTTAAATTTGGAAATCAAAACACAACTTTAGCGAGAAGTAAGGGAGGGGAAGAGAACTCATGTGTCTTAAGTAACCCATATCAACATTACTTATGTTAGAGACAAAGGCAGATGGTTGCTACAGTGACGTCACACACACTGTCTTTCCAGATGAGTGGCGGACTTCGATAATTACGAACTTTACAGGTTTTAAAAATTGGAAATTATAGTTTAGTATTTCGTATAATGTATTTCGTCCATTTACTTATTCTCTCTAATATTTCAAATTTGTCTAAATACGAGCGTGTATCTGCATTCTTGTGAGCTTTTTCAAGCCTTCAAAAAGAAAATATAAAAAGGAAAGTACTTTCTTCAGATTGCAACGAATAGGTTACTGTTGTTTTACAGTCAATATTGCATTCCCAAAAATGTTTCTTGTTTTTCTATTAGCATAAAAGCATCCTTAGCAGGGGTGGGAAGGAGGAGATGATGATAATAATAATAATAATAATAATAATAATAATAATAATAATAATAATAATAATAATAATAAAATACCTTACCACATAGCTCTACAGCCCGATATGGGGCTTGGCTTCTTCCACCAGTTGCCTCCATCTTTTCCTGTCTCTGGCTGTCTGTTTCCAGTTAGCCACTTTCAATATCCGGAGATCCTCTTGCACATTATCTATCTATCTCTGATTGGGTCTCCCTTTTCTTCTGCTAGAAAAGATCTTCTCATTCATGATCCTTTTGGAAAGGTGATCTTCTTCCATGCGTTCCACGTGACCCAGCCTTCTCACTCTCTTATTTATTTATTCATTTTCCCTGTTTTGACTTACAATATGAAGAGTATCTCCTATAAGTTCTACAGTTGTCATGCATATAAATGCAAATTGTAATTACAACTTATTACACCATTTGAAGTACAACATTATAACAAAAATAACATGTTATAAATTTATTACATCATTACATCATATTCATACATCGTTATCATTTGCAAATTCCTGAACTGAATAATATGCTTTGGAAAGTAACAGAGTACGAATTTTGTTTTGAGTATTAAAATTTACCTCTTTATAATGTGATGGTAACATATTATAAAGTCTTGTACAATTTAAATAAACATTTTTTTTTTGGTAGGCGTACTTGCAGTAATTTTGTTGTACCACGTAAATGTCGTTTAATTGCCACGTGTTGTATGCATGAATATCTTTTGTTTGCATAAACATCTGTTTGTTTTGTTTCACGAAGTGTATATTCTCTTTCCAGCCTTAGAAAAAAAGTAGATGTAAACAATCCCACCTGACTACCAGTGGGTCGATGACCAGTGATTGGTTGTTGGACTCACTGCACTAGTATCCTACCGCAATATAATCCCTACTAAAATAATAATTTCAAGTAAAGATATCTGAATTTATCCTGCATTTTGTGATAATAAACGCAATATATAGCCTATAATATTTAACAACAGATATAGCTTTATTTCAACCTCACGCGTATTTGGACATATAGTATTTACTGCGCATGCGTATGCGTTCACGCGCCTACCCCACTCATTTAAAATTATAGCAGAATGCCGAGTTTTGTGACGACAATGTGTAACAATAATCCATTTTGGTCTCGTGTTATAAAACACAAAAGAGGACGCAGGAACAGCAGTAAGCTCGTTTATATAAGGATTTAAGAAAATAAACATTTCCAATTTAGAGTCAGTGCGTTATTTACCAACCAATTGTAGCGTTAACACTGTGGAAATTATGCGACGACAGTAAGTTAGCAGACGATCTTGCTGATCATGTCTCTCGTTGCCGAAGCACGTGTGAGCCGCGGAGTAATACATTTCGCTTTGTTTACGTCTACTTTGTTCTAAGGCTGGAAAGAGTATAGATTTATATATGTATAGGCTTGGAAGGGTTAAAATATTTGTGATCTAAATATTTCTTTACATGATGTTTTTTTTTATTTAGTCTGAATATTATTCGTAGTATTTTCTTTTGTATCCGAAATGTTTCCTGACTGCATGCGGCTTACCCCCCAAAAATAATTCCAAAACTGAGGAGTGATTGGACTTTTGCATAGTATATCAATAATAAGCTATTTCGTGAAACTGTATCTCGTAACCTAAAGAACGCAAAACATGAAGTAGTGAATTTTTTATTTAATGTTTTAACATGGGTTTGCCAAGACAAATCATCATCGATGTAAACACCAAGTAATTTTGTTGCATTAGAATACTCAATTTGTTTTCCATTAATGCTTAGCGAAGGGAAGGATGGATTATTTCCTGGAAAACGAAAGTTTATTGCGACTGTTTTATCTGTATTTAGGAGAAGGTTATTTGCATTTAACCAAATAACTATTTTGCTTATAACCTTTTCTGTCTTTACCAATACTAAATTTCGGTCTTGTTCAGTAATAACTATATTTATATCATCAGCATATAACATGCATTTTGTGGGGTGTAAAGTTTCTATCATATCATTTATGTAAATGATGAATAGAGTAGGGCCTAAAATGAGCCCTGAGGGACACCTCTGGTAACTTTTTGTTTGTTTTGAGAAGAAAGTGCGGGATCGATTTGATTCAACTTTTGTAATTTGAACAGTTTGGCATCTATTTGTTAGGTAGGATGAAAACCAATGGTTTGCTAAGCCACGTATGCCATATTGAGACAATTTATTTAGCATAATATTGTGATCAATTTTGTCAAATGCCTTTGACAGATCGATGAACAAACCTATAACATAATTCTTATTATCGAGTTATTTCAGGACATCTGTAAGAAAATCAAATAAAGCGGTATCAATACTTTTATTCTTTTGAAATCCGTGCTGAAAAGTCGAGATATTATTATTATTTATTAAAAATTTTCTAAGATGTTTTGCCATGACTGACTCAAATATTTTTGAAAATATCGATAGCACTGAAATAGGTCGACAATTTGTCATGACATTTTCATCACCCTTTTTAAAAGTTGGAAGAACCTTAGCATTTTTAAGTAGTGTGGGAAATACAGTGGAGTCTCGTTAATTCGAACTTGGATAATTCGAACAGAAGTCTATTCCCCTTGAAAACTGTATTGAAAACAATAGTAAAAAATCATGGATAAATCGAACTCTTGAACCTATGTTCTGGATAATTCGAAGTAAATACAGTTGAAAATTTTTAATGTTAGTCAGATGTAAACAGAGAAATACAGTTTTAACGTGTTTTCAGTTATTCAGATGCAGCCATAGGGAAGAGTAATACAGAAGATAAATAAATAGAAAATCTATGTAATGATAAAGATGAAGGTGAGTTGGGGAAGAAGTAAAGATAGAGAACGTGTGCCAATCTCATCTTGTTTCAGAATTGATTGAAAATTTAAGATGTATTATTGATAAAGTCAACCAAATATTATTAATATCGTATTCCACGCAATACATGAAATTCAACATTTTTTGAACGTACAAAAATAATCGAATTTAAGCAAGTGAGGTTTATGTCTTCTTAAAAGCGAGAACATAATATTCAAATTGTTACTGGTGTTTAATTGTTTCGGCTATTGAATGTATGTTGTAGTGTTGTACGTAAATATATTTTCCGTTGTACACGTAGTTTGAATTATGTGGAGTCAATGTCGTTTGTTAGTTTGCGGTATTCGATCACGCAAATAATAAGCTGCTTTAAATGTATAGCCTACACCATATGAATATGTTTTTGATGCACAGTACTTTGGTTTATTTGTTATTCTATATGTGGAAAAGAATGTTGTTGGATAATTTGAATTTTGGATAATTCGAAGTTTTTCGTGTCCCCTTGGACTTCGAATTAAAAAGAATCCACTGTATACCGTTTTCTAACGAGAAATTTATAAGGTAACAAAAATGATATGAGATATGTTTCTCACATTTTTAAATTACAATGGAAGGGACTTCATCCATACCTAAAGAACTGCTGTTTGATAAGGATTTAATTATTCCTATTATCTCATCTACAGAAACTGGATATAAGAACATAGACTTTGTGTTTATTTCTTCTTGATTTGGGAGTTTCTGCATTATTTTTGAGTGATCAGTATTATTAGTTTGATCAGCTGATGATGACAAAATGATCGTTAAATATATCTGCAATTTGCTGTGGATTGTTTATAACTTTACCATTTAGTTTAAGATATTCTACACTCTTAGGCCTGCTTGTGCCAAGAGTTTTATTGATTATTTGCCACATTGCTTTAGTCTTATTTCGGGCATTTAAAATCAAGCTATTGTTTTGCATTAATTTTGCTGCCCTTATGACCTTCTTATAGGTTTTCCTATACAGTTGTATGTATTTCTTTAAATCATCAGATTTAAAGTTACCAGATTTAAGGATCTTATTAAATCTTATCAAATTGCTACTGGATTTTCTAATTCCATTTGTAATCCAACTTTTATCAATGCGTTTCGAAATAGTGCGACTTTTTAGGGGAAAAGCAATATTAAAATAATATAAAAATGTGTCCATAAAAGTTTTAAATTTTTCATCCATGGAACTATATTTATATATCTCCTCCCATGTTTCTTGACTTATTAAATAACACATATATTGAATATTCGACTCTGAAAAGGATCTCTTTAAGGCTGTATAGTTTTCATTTTTAACTAATTTATCTATCAACGGTAATTGTACGTATATAGCGTCATGATCTGAAAAACCAGGATTGAAAACACGTAATACATTTATTGGTTGATTTTTCATAATTATGAACTGATCTAAAGCTGTTTTTCAAAATCGTGTAGGGTTATTTATAACGGCATGCATATTAAATGTGTTCAGCAAACCTTCTAACTGAGACTTATACTTCGAGTCAATTAACCAATCAATATTTACATCACCACAAATAATTACATTTCGAGGCTTAACAAACAAATGATTCAGCATGGATTCTAATTTATTAAAGATAGACATATCGCCAGCATAAGGTCTATATAGACATATTATGTAAGCATTAGACTCATTTAGTTTCAGGGCCGTTGCTTCAATGTGCATTTCACAGATGAACTGACTTATATCTAACTCAGTATAGTTTACATTATCATTTGTAAAAATACAGACTCCGCCGTGCTACCTTTCCGAACGACAATAGAATGATGCTAACTTAAACTTATTAAAATTCACTAATTTTATTGCGTTGCTATTAAGCCAGTGTTCAGAAAGACATACAATGTTTATATTGTTTAATTTATCCAAGAGCACTTCTAATAATTCAATCTTTGTACCAAGCCCTTGTACATTATGATGATAAATATTTAATGGACCTTTGCATAAGTTTTCTGCCTGTGAATTAAAAAAAGAAGTTCTTCCACACTTGAAAAGGAATTTACCACATTTTCATTCCTACTTTCTAGATAAGGGAGGGGAATAGGACAGGTCACTATGTTACGTTTTATCCTTTCACTTAGTTTGTTACAAATGTAATCTTTACCATTACGATTTAAATGCATACCATGCTTTGTGTGGTATTCCCTTGGCATACTACTAACATCTAACAGTCTTACATTCCTAAAGTGCTTACACAACTTCTTCAAACTCTCATTTGTTTTCAACACTTCTTTGTTTACACACGAGAAATCAGCTAGATCATGACTATAGGGCAAATTTACAACTATTACATTTGTATGTGTCATATAAGGCAACCTTTGACTCAGTGTGTATTTGTGCTTTTATGTATCGGACTATGTCTTTGTTTTCCAGAATTTCTTCTATTTCTCTATTGGAGCGTATTCTCCATTCCTCTCCAGTTTTCACAGGGCCATAAATCTTCCTTATTACTTTTCTTTCGAATACGCGTAGGTTATTTTCGTTTTCTTTTGTGAGTGTCCATACTCCTGAAGCATATGTTACTATTGGTCTTATAAGGGTTCTATATACTTTTAATTTTGTGCTTCTGTCAATTACCTTATTTTTCAGCAGCATGTTATTAGCGTGATAAGCTTTGTTTCCTGCTTGAATTCGTTCATTTATTGCTATTGCTCTGTTGTTTTTGTTATCTATTAAGTATTCTAAATATTTAAATGTGGGTACACTTTCAAACGTCTTATTTTGTATTGTTATGTTCGTTGTATTTCTTCTATGTTCTGCAGTTGTTATTATCATATGTTTGGTTTTGCTCACGTTCATCTGTAA
Source organism: Thermobia domestica (assembly GCF_964235325.1). NCBI lineage: Eukaryota > Metazoa > Arthropoda > Insecta > Zygentoma > Lepismatidae > Thermobia > Thermobia domestica. The sequence continues at coordinate 357,010 of NC_137462.1, read as the reverse complement.
TCCCATTACCGTGATTGCTTTTTCCAGTTCTATGTACATTCTTTTCGGTTCGTTCTCTGTTCTTGCGATTATTGCAACATCATTGGCGTATACACAGATTTGGCTGGTTTTGTACATTATAGTTCCTAGTTTGTCTATTTTCTGTATGGCTGTATGTAAGACGATTATGAAAAGTGTTGTTGATATTCCGTCTCCTTGTTTAACTCCTTTATCATATTGAAATTCTTCTCCTAATAACTGCTCTATTTTTACTTTTGCTGTTTTTTGTTGAGCGTCATCTGTACAAATCATATGTTTTTTTTTGTTTTTTTTGGTATCCGCATGTTCTCAAGTGCCTCTGTGAGTCTGTTTCTGTCCACACTGTCGAAAGCCTGTTTGAAATCTACGAATAATATATGTAGATCCGTGTCGTATTCATAACTTTTTTCTATTACCTGCGATTTTTCCGAAATCCACATTGATATTCCCGTATTTCCTTCTCTGCATACTTCTTGATTCTATTGTTGATTATGCCTGTTAATATTTTGTATGCTACATTTAAGAGCATGATTCCTCTGTTGTTTTTACAATCCATTCTATGTCCTTTTTATGAAGAGGATGTATTATTCCTATCTTCCATCTGTCTGGTATGTCTTCTTCCATCCATATTTGCTGAATTATGTCATATATTTTTTCTTTTAGTTTAGGTCCTGTATGTTTTATTAGTTCTATGGTTATGCTATCTTCTCCTGGGGACTTATTGTTCTTCAGTTTATTAATCATCTCTCTTATTTCTTCCTTCGAAGGTGCTGCTTCAACTTCTTCCTCAGATTTTCCTTTCTTGTGTGCTTTAGCCATCTTATCTTTGTCTATTTGCTCTTGTTTGTTCTCTTGTAGCACTTCTTCCACCTGTGTCTGAGGGTTCAATAACTCTTTAAAACAGTCTGTCCATATTTTCATTATTTTTTCTTTGTCTCCTACTATTTCTCCTTTCTCTTTTTTGTATCCTATCATTTTTGGCTGATATCCTCTTTTCATTCTCTTCATGGCTACATAAAATGTTCTGGTTTCATTTTCTTTATTTAAGTTCTCTATTTCCTCTATCATACCTTTTATCATCTCTTTCTTTTTCTTTTTACAAACCATTTTCGCTTGTTTCCTCAGCTCTTTATACCTTTCGTAGTTGCTTCTTGTCTCTCTTTGTAGCATTTTTCTTCTTGCCTTATTTTTCTGGCTAATTATTTCTTGACATTCTTTATCAAACCATTTTGCTTTATTGTTTCCATTTTTTTTTACTCTAATTGTTTCCGTCGCAGCTTCTTTTATTACTGATGCAACCTCGTCCCATTTCTCTTGTATCGATGAGTTTACTTTTTCTGTAATTTTTTCACATTTACTTTCAATCGTGTCCTTGAATTTATCAGCTTCTTCTCTGATCTTTTTTAGTTTCTCTGTATTCTATTTCTCATTTGTAACTGTTTTCAGTTGCTGTTTTATGCATATTCTCTCCCTTAATTTTGTTTCCACTAGAAAGTGGTCTGTATCGCAATTTGGACCCTTTCGGCTCTTAACATCTAGTATGAAGGATGTATATCTGCGGTTGATAAGGACGTGATCTATTTGATTTATCGTATTATTATCAGGAGATTTCCAGGTTCCTAAATGTATCTGTTTGTGAGGGAAGCTTGTACTCTTTACAACTAATTGATTTCTTATTCCAAATTGAATTAGCAGTTGTCCATTGTCACTGCTTTATGCATGCAGTGTATTTTTCCCAGTGACTTTCGTGTTTGCATATCTGCTTCCTAGTTTGGCATTGAAGTCTCCTAGTACTATTATTGTATCATATTTCGGTGTGTTTTCGTAAGTTTCTTCTAAGTTCTCGTAGAATTCTTCTTTCTTTGCAATGTCTGTTTCTTCAATACGGGCGTGGACTGTGGTTATTGAAAGGTATTGGAATTTTCCTTTTATTTTAATTTTGCTTATTCTTTCGTTGACTGGTGTGTATTGTAGTATCTTATCTCTGAAATATCTGCCTATCATGAATCCAGTTCCATATTGTCCGGTTTTTATTGGGGTTCCATTGTAATAGAAAGTGTAATTATTTTTATCAATTCTGCCGTTGTCTTTCCATTGAATCTCCTGCAACGCCACTGTATCCATATATATACTGTATCCATTTTTCCAGGTTCTAGCACTGTTTGTATGTTCCATGTTCCTATCTTCACATCTTTCCTCCGTTGCTTTGCCGTCTCCACTGTTCCTTACCAATTCCGAGACCCTGGCTTCTGTTTCTGAACAGTTTCGTTTTCCGTGGTAGAGTTGTTAGCCCTGCGCACAACACCCAACCTGGAGGACCAGGAGTTTTCTGTTGGAGTCCTCCTCCCTTAGCCTTTGTAGTTCCACTACTAACTGCAAGGTAGCAGTCTGGTTTTGGTCCGCCCAGGTGATTTCCGGTACCCGCCATATCTGGTGGGCATTCCCCTATTCGCCACCTGGGGAGGCGCCCGGTGGGAGTCCAGCAACTCCCGTGGGAATAATAATAATAATAATAATAATAATAATAATAATAATAATAATAATAATAATAATAATAATTATTATTATTATTATTATTATTATTATTATTTTCACATACTACCACTGAAGTAGAACTAATTCTATGCGACAGATATATATGATGGGGCCCTCTTGGGTACGGCCATGGTGCATGCAATAATTTTGCGCCCGGGAAATTTGCGCCCTACCATAAAATGAGGGGAAAATGCGCCCGCTATATATTTGCACTGGGATGTTTGCGCCATTCAATTTTTGTATTGTGTAAAATAACTTCCACTCACACTTGAACCAGCCTTGCCTTTCATCGCCCCAGCGATTCTTACTTCATTCGTTATAATATTCCGAACAAATGAAAAAAATACAATTTTAGTTCACTGAAGGGCAATCCATACAAATACAATTTTTCATTAAACTACAAAATTTACAATAAAAGTGTAAGTTACTGATATATAATTATTTATTAATATAATCAACTAAATTATAAGATTATAATTCAATCTAGAGAAGGGTGTTTGGTACTTGGGGTCCCGGGTTCGATCCCAGCCCCCGCCAAGTGAACTTTGTGGTGGACAAACACCGTGTGCGTGGGTTTCCTCGGGGTTCTCCCGTTTCCTCCCACTTTCTTCATTTCTCATAATCACCGTCTCCTTTAGCCTAACCGGCATAACCGTGGGACGTAAAACTGAAAGATTTCATTTCATTTTTTCCCCCGTGAATCGTTATTCATATCACGCCCGATACGTTACATCAAATATTAAACTTACAAGTCAAGAGAAATCAAAGAATTTATATTCTTATCCATGTGTACTAAACGGCGTGACAAATATCTTGGCATTTGAAGGCGGCGCTCCAAGTTCCCTTTAAATACTGCTAGCAAATGAGAGGCCAGCGGTATAGCCACGTTTATTTTGCACAGATCCACTTCTATTCCCTGTCACCTGATCGCGCTGTAGTTTGTCTGCTTACCCATACATAGCCACACCCCTTTACCACTTGACAACGTCACGTCAGAGCTTGCGTTTTATTCGTTTAGCTGAAATGCCAAGATTTTTGTCACTGGCCTTAGCAACGAAGTCATGTGAGTTAATTCTCTTACATTATATGTAGTTATATTATTTGTTTATAAATGCAATAATTGTGAAATTGCATAGGTAGTGTAGTGTATAGTATATTTAGGACATTCACGATATTAGAATGTACGCGACATTTAGTGCATACTGTATTTTATTACTACGAAATAGTATTTTTATTGCGTATTTTAATTCCTATGAATCTCAGCCGCAGGGGATGTTAGGGCCAGATCCAATATTTTCTGACGGGGGAAAGGGGGGGTGCACCAGAACATTCGAATTAAATTTGATTTTTTTTACCGCCTTTAGCCATCTATGGTGTCAATTAGGAAACGTCCTGGAAGAACTCTATGTTCAGTGTCGGGAACTAAACTCATGACTTTCCGAAATCGAAGTCAATGCTTTAGTAACTGAGCCACGGCCGCTTTGAATCGATATAATTTGCATTATACATTTAATTTGATTCTTTAGAACAGGACTTTCTGTAATCATGGACACTTGGAAAAGGATGGATACCAGAGTTGGCGTGGGTCAATTAGAACTTGACCCACCACCCACCGTGATACACTGTGATCCACCACCCACCGTGACCCACTCTGATCCACCGTGACCCGCTCTGATTCACCGTGACCTACCACCCACCATGAACCACTCTCATCCACAGTGACCTACTCTGACTCACCAAAATCCATCGTTATCAACTCTGATCAACGATCCACGGCCTCTTCTCTAATGACTAAAGAGTTTACACTTGTAATAAAACAACTTTGTGAAATTGTCACTAATCGGAGTTTGAATTTCTAGTCAATCGCTCAAGCATAACTCTGTTACAATAACTGTGGATCTGACCTTTACATTATCAAATGGTAAAGTATTTATCAGTGAGGAAATTGAAGCACTTCGAGGTGGTGGGAAATTAGTGTGTGCCTAAAATATACTTGTGCTAAGAGAGTATTCTTGCAAGTGTTAATTTACCAACGCATTCCAAAAGAAACTTCTATTCGCAGGAAAATACATCTGTACAATATGCAAAAGTTATGGTTTCTCAGTTCACAGTATTTTTCTCACAAAAACCTTGAAAAATCAGTTTTTCATAGTGTATAAAGGTGCTCGGGTACCCTCTGTGAGAGCATCTCCATAAAGTATGTTCATAATTGTAATATGTGTAATCACTAAAACACCACGTTAAATTTAAGTTACAAATATGCATAATTGCAATTATTATGAATATTTATTCAAAGTTGATTACCTAAAGCAAAGAAGAGACTTATTAAAAATTAGGTAAAAAGTTAAATAACACAAATAAGCCATTAGTAATACAAGTACACATTATCCATAACTCGTAATTTTCCACCTTAAAACAAATCTGAAATCGGGTTTATTTCCTGTTAGCCTCCAGAACTTTTTCGTGGTAAATCATCCGCAGCGGAATGAAAATGAAAAATGAAATAAAATTTTTGAGTTTTACGTCCCACGGTTAGGCTAAAGGAGACGATGATGATGAGAGATGAATGAAATGGTAGAATGAAGAAAGTGGGAGAACCCCGAGAAAACCCACTCACACGGTGTTTGTCCACCACAAGGTTCACTTGACGGGAGCAGGGTTTGAACCCGGGATCCCAAGCACCAGAGGTGAACGCTCTACCACTGAGCCAACGCGGCCCCCCGCAGCGGAATGATGTCCGTCCTTCAGCCAAGAAATAACTAGCTCGTCTACTTTGAGCTTGTCTAGCGGTGGGCCATTAACATTGATGAACAACAAGTTAGACAATGTTGGAGCACTTAGTCTGTTTCTAATATCAGTCATCTGTAAATTCATAAGGGGAAATCCCCGTTCGCACTCTGTCGTGGAAATTTATAATACTTCTACCCAATTCAGCAAATCTGATAACGATTTTTCTCGGTCAGTTTTGAAATACTCAGCAAGAAGTATCATCTCTCTATCACCATACAACATCTTTTCCATATCGACCATGTCAGTTGGCAATGTCGACTCATGGAGAACAGAAACTTCATCTACCACACCTTCGATAGGGAATCTTGTGCATAAATGATCAATTAAAGCCTAATAAACTGATGATTTCTTATTTGTTTATGAATTTAATTTTTTTAATTTCACATGAAGGTTTGATGCCATTACCAATTCCCCCCCCCCTTCTAGAAAGCGAAAGGGAACGAGGTTTCTGGAAAGTGTTCAGAGCTGAATGGGAATTTCCCTCCTTCTTCCGCTTCAATTACCACACTGCTATTTGCCATGGACCAAATTACGATGAATTTCAATTAAATTATCATAGCATAATTATTTCCTTCATGAATTATTGATACTTTTCAGTGGAAAAAAATATGAAATTTGAAAGTCCCAAATCAAGGTAAGTAGACTAACGTAAAGGAAAAAAAAATCGATATAATTATGCGTACAATCCAAACTTAAAATTTTCGTGTAATTAAGCTTACGGTACAAATTTTATGCCTATTTTTCTCACAACTTTATGGGTTGATTGCCCTGTGGTGTAAACGCTCCATATAAAAAACATAAACTTCAGCAATTATTATAGTAGAAAGCAATGGATATATGAAGCCAAGCACTGTATTTTTTGTTTAATTTTTTTCTTAAATAACATCGATCGTTTTCGATCATTTTCACAAACCAACTCACTGCCAATTTTCCATATATAGAAAGTCCCCCCCCCCCAGATAAAGGAGAATTAAAAAAAATGCTAGGACACATTCTGTTTATTTTCAATAAAGAGTTAATACACTGAATTTCAGCTCCGTAAGTTTAACGGTTTGCGAGATACTGAATTTTTTTCTCAAAAATTCGGATCCTCACTACCTCCTTAGGATATTATGCATTATAATGAAAGCAATATAACATCCCAGTTCGGATGAAGGCCTAACTATATACCAAAAGTAATTTCATTTGACTTTGCAATTTGACCGTGATGATCAGGCACACATAGTTACATTCAGTTTTTTATATAATAATTTATATATTACAGTGATTCAAAAATGTATTTTTTCCAGTATTTAGCTCTAAAAACTCACAGGTCTCGAAAGCCAAGTTGTAGTGTAAGTTCTATTGCTATTATTACAATTAAAAATATCAATATCCAAAAGTGCCTGAAGTTATTTTTTTCACTTTGTTAGATATACTCACCTTAGGTAAGTAGACAGAAACAAATGGAAAAGGAAGGGAAATGAAGGTCTTGAAAGTAAAACGAAGACAAATTTACCAGTCTTCAGAAGATACTGTCTACAATGCAGTGAGCAAAGTGGGTCGATAGATCAGACTGAGTCGGTGGGTCGCAGTGGGTCACGGTGGGTGGAAGGTCGCAGTGGGTCATGGTGAGTGGTGGATCGCAGTGGGTCACGGTGGGTCACATGCTGTTGACCCACGACCTACTGACCCACTCCATCTCTGATGGGTATTTGCATCATTCGAAAGTATCATTAGAATGACATGACCGCACACATTTTTGGAAAGTGTTGCTATCAGCTTCTCATTTTAGGTAGTCATATATTTACAACACAAACATATATAGGCTATATCAGTGGTTCTCAAACTTGTTGTTACTGCGACCCACATTAAATGATAAAAAGTATTCTGTAGCCCACCTAGTTTTAGTCAAATACACATTCACATTTTACGTAATGGTAATGTATTTCAAAGCAATTAGATTTTTTAAATCATATCTATAACTTATTATTTCCTAGACTAAAAAAAGGAAAAAAAATATACATGATATACAAAAGTTATTGTATACAAAATATTTGTACTGCTGTTCATAATGAGGCGCATGCGATGCATGTACTTGTTTTCGATTTTTAGCAATAACTGCATTCATATCCATGCTGATACAAGTTACTTTCAGCCGCAAGGAATTGGACATTTGCAATCGGTTTCTGTATTTAGTCTTTGTCACCACCAGTGCTGAAGACCCAGCTTCAAATAAATAGGAAGAACTAAACTGGAGTAGCAGTTTCAAAGCTTCAGTAGATAGTTCGGGATAGGTTTGCTTAACGGACAGCCAAAACAGTGCCAGCATTTTGGAGTTGAAATTCATATGAAGTGAGCTATCTTGAGATAGGACGATTAGTTAGTTTTTCGTGAGCCTTGACTGATATTCAAGTTGAAATTACGGATCGTCTGGACTCACTTCTTTTTCGATTACGAATGTTTGAAATGTTTAGAAACAATCATAATTGTTGTTTTCAATGTTACTCTTCCACAAGACTTCTCCAGGAAATTAAAGACATTGAACTACTCATTTTGCAAATAAAATATATTTTGTTTTTACAAACATTAAATTTTCAAATTTGCTAGCAGGAGGTTTAATATAAGGAGACAGCTATATTTATTGCAGTTAGTTCAATAACAGTACGTATGAAAGATTAACATGAAGTTTATTTTGGAATGTTGTAAACACCCCGAGCGACCACGAATGTTACAAAGTTAAGCTCGATGCATATTTTAATAAATCTAAATTAGGTTATTTTTTTTATTGTATTGCAATGTAAATTTTTGAATATAGTGGCCATGTTGGTAGGAGAATATCAGTCGGTGATGATAGAGTAATTGTAACGTAAAAATTTCTCAGTAACTTTATTTATTATATGAAATTATACGCATGCGCATACAAGGTTTACGTGTTTCCATGGAAACAGCTAACACTATTTCCGACGCAATGTCCTTCCCTGTGACAGATTTTGACTCACCCACTTTCTTTCCACCCTAATCCAGCATCTCTACTGACTATACAACAGGGCAGGGCTCTAAGTAACCACTTAACTCTTCAACTCATTAACAAATCCTTCTAATTTTTATTTTCTGAATAGTACTTCACAACATACGTTTCTCCATCAAAATAAAATTTTCATGATTGAAAGGAAAAACTTCTCGCGACCCACACTTTGAAAAACACTGGGCTATATATATATACATACAGTGGCGGATCCAGGATATGAACAATGGAGGGGCTAAACCATAGTTTGCCCTTTTATCCAGTGTAAAGCAGGAATGAAGCCCATTTTATCCAGTGTATACCTGAGCGTCAAGAGGGGCTATAGCTCCTATAGCCCCCCTTGGATCTGCCACTGTATATATATATATATATACAAGGTGGTTCAAAATAAGTGTTACAAGCCAATATCTCGCGAACTATACATCAAATAAGAAAAATGTTAAGAGTCAATGTATAATACAGAGGGGCCTAAAAATGGGCCCAACACAAGGTTCCCCCGCCCCCCATTTTGGGGGAGGGGGTGTACGTGAAATATTTAAATAATAACAAAGGTCGAGTGATATCTCGTTATAAAGAGCTTAGAAAATTGAACAATTTTTGATATGGGGCACCGTTTTCAAGATGGAACCCCAAAATGGTCCTGTATCAGATAAAATTTCCAGTAGGCCTACTTATAAATCAAAACCGGTTGAGTAGAAAACGATGAAACAAGAAATGAAATAGAAAAAAATCATAGGCAACGTGGAATAGTGTTGTCGCAGTGTCCCCAGGGCCCCCATCATGGGGTCCCTGGACCAATTTGAAAATTTCAAATGGGAATATAGATCGAGTGATACCTTGTTTGATAGATCGTGGAAAACCAAACAGCTCAGTACGAAATTTGTCTTGATTTCGGGCAAGCCTGTTTCAAAATGGCCGCCGCAAATGGTTCCACATTCAAAGCGCAGGATTCAAATTGATTGTTACAAGCCAATATCCGACGAACTATGCATCAAATAAGAAAAGTGTTACGAGTGAATGTACAATACAGACGGCCTAAAATATGGGTGAAACACAAGGTTCCCCCGCCTCCTATTTTGAAGGAAGGGGTGAACGTAGAATTGTCAAATGGAAACATAGGGCGAGTAATACCTTCTTTGATAAATCGTGAAATACCAAACAGCTTAGTGCAAAAGTTTCGGCGGCCATTTTGAAACAGGCTTGCCCGAAATCAAAACAAATTTTGTACTAAGCTGTTTGGTTTTCCACAATCTGTCAAACAATTTATCACTCGACCTATATTCCAATTTGAAATTTTCAAATTGGTCCAGGGGCCCCATGATGGGGGCCCTGGGGACATTGCGACAACACTATTCCACGTTGCCTATGGCTTTTTACTTTTTCGTTTTTTGTTTCATTTTTTTTTTACCAACCGTTTCTGATTTATAAGTACTTGAAGTTTTATCTGATACAGGACCATTTTGGGGTGCATCTTGAAAACGGTGCCCCGTATCGAAAACTGTTTCCTACAAAAATTGTTCAATTTTCCAAGCTCTTTCGAACGAGGTATCACCCGACCTACGTTCCCATTTGAAAGTTTCACGTACACCTCCTCCCTCAAAATGGGGGGCGGGGAGAACCTCCTATTTGATTTATCTTTTATGCCAGTCTGTATTGTACATTGACTCAACATTTTTCTTATTTGATGTATAGTTCGCGACATATTGGCTTGTAACACTTATTTTGACCCACCCTGTATATATATATATATATATATATATATATATATGGGTTGTGGAATGAGAATCCATAGATGCGCATCCTATAATTTTTTTTCACTAAGATTATCAATAATTGACCACCATTTCGACAAGCTACAAATAAACTATTCTGTTTATTAAGAAATATTGCGGACAATTGAATGGATAGTAGTTGGTTATTATTTAGAAGTTAGCGTCCCTTTTAGCAGTGGGCCTATTCAAGACGTGAATCCACAACTCAACGAGAGTGGGCGGGAATTCACTCCCTATTGAACATTGTTTTTTTTAATTTCTGAACATTTTTCTAAAACAAAAAGAATTTTTTCCTTACAATGGTCGTTTTTATTAGATATCTAATTTATGTCATTGCAAGCATGGACAGGGATTAGGATCAGGGAAAGGGGGCAGTTACCCCGCACTTCTTTGAAGTAACCCATTAATGTATATAGTTTCATTTAGAAATGTAAAGTTTTTGTATCTGTTACTGGTTCATAGAAAAAATGGTGCCATATATTTGCCGTCCCGTGAGTACGTATTGGTTGTCTTCACGTGGAGTAAAGAAAACTGCAGGAATTGCGTTTTAATTGCCACTGAAAATAACCCAAAAATTAACCTATTGGAGCACAACAATTTCAACATATTTCACGTTTTACAAGGGCTCGATATGTTAGTCAGCCGCTTTGAAACTAATTGAGAGAGCATTTCGCAAAAGAAAAGAAAGTCTTTCACAAGTTATTTTTAAACTTCACAAAAACTGACAGCTCCTAAAATGTATTTTCACGGTTAATGACGATTATGAAGAAGCCTGAATCAGAAGAAATAGAAGTTCATAGTACAAGATTTCGTGAAAGGATTTTTCGTCACAGGCCTGAGATAACAGCTTACCTGTCTGGCAGAGAATATGTTTTACTTTCAGAAGGATCTGACATAATAAGTGAGCTGGAGAAAGACATTGATGGAGATGCTATGGCACTAAGTCGTGTTGTTAAGATGCTTCGAAAGGATATGGTAAACCACAGGAGTCATTTTGCAGGAAAATTTGAGAATCATTGTCAAGAAGATTCTGTTACTCCTTCACTAATAGCTGCTGTTAATATGTTACTTTATGGTTCATCTGTCACCCCTGATAGCAACGCAAATCAAGCAACTTCGACTATTAGTCAGCTTATATTTTATAACTTCCATCAGAAAGCAGATGATATTGAAACAGAAGCAGCAAAACATAAACGCAATCGCGAGCCACCTCTTCCTCTCTATGTTGGGCTGAGCGTGTATGCTAAATCTCGTAAAAAAAAATCTCTCGTAAATGAATTGCATTCACTAGGCAATTCGTCTACACGTGTACAGGAAATATCTTCAAGTCTTTCTCAGTGCTTGATAAATCAAAGTGACGAAAGGAGTGTGTCCTTCCACTCTTCGTCGAGGTATTTTAACCGTTGCAGCATTAGATAATATTGACTACAATTCTTCTAGCACAACATCAAAGGATTCTTTTCAAAGCATTTCCATTTTCCAGCATTCTTCTAAGGATAACCCTGGCATTCGACGTGACCATGTCTCACTGGATAATGTGAATATAAAAATGAGAACTGCTCCTGCTTTCCCCGATAATTATGCTCTAGTACCTCCTGCTTATATCACTAATAAGGAACCAGTTTCACCTCAACAGAATGATGTCGTATAACGTTTTAAAGAGTGTTAAATTATCTTTCGTTTGGTGTAGAGTTCATTCAGATTGGTTAGTAAACAACGAAGTTATGACAATTTAAAGATTCGCGTTGAGTCGATTGTAGAGAAAGTTCTTTCACGAACTGGATTTTTCGCAGAAGAAAAAAAAACTAGGAGTGTTGGCTTGAAGCATGCTTAAAAAATGACACTACTTGCACTTGGTCTGTACACCATGCCTCGAAAACTGAAACTCTGCAAATGTCAAGTATATGCTGCCTGCTTCCGTTATTTAAGGAAGACTCTAAATCTTTTGCTATGATACGGCACGAAATGAATGTTGTACGAGAACTTACAAACAAACTCAACGAAGGACAAGTTCCAGTTCTTGTAATGGATAAACCACTATTTGCCGTGAGGAAACGAATTCAATGGAATTGGCCAGAGTTATATGGCGATGATCATCAAATTTTGATGCTGGGAGGATTACATATCGAACAAGCCTTCCTGTATATTATAGGCAAATGGTTAGATGGAAGTGGTTTGGTAGAAATGTTATACAAGTCAGATGTAGCAACACCAGGAATCGCTGACAGTATATTGAAAGTAACTCACATTACAAAAGGTCGCTTTGCTAATCAGATTACTCTGACAGTTTTACATCATTTGCTGCGTGATGCATATAAGAATTCTTCACCAGGGCAATTTTTCAATGACTGGTGCACTGAAAAGGAATCTTCGTGTTCAACGTTTAAGTTTTGGACAATATATTACCGTCTCGTGATTTTACTCTTAATTTACATCAGAGCCATACGTCAAGGAAATTTTAAGCTCTACGTTGAAACACCAAAACTAATGGCAGAATTGTTTTTCGCAATGGACCACCTTAGCTATGCTCGTTGGCTTCCCGTTCGCATTTTATATTTGAAGAAGTTGGAAGAAACATATCCTGAGATTATGAATGCTTTCGAAATGGGTTACTTTGTGATAAGAAAGACATCGAAACCGTTCTCTGCAATAGCTATAGATCAGCCTCGCGAACAGAATAACAAAATTATAAAAGGTGATGGCGGGGCGATTGGTCTTTTACACGACGACAATGCTCTTGTCAAATAGATGACAGCGGGACCAGAAATTAGTAGACTAATTAATGAATTCAAAATGTCATATAATGAATATGATTCTGATAATAAGGACCATGAAGATTACTCGTCGATGCAAGAAGGATTTAAATCGTCTGTTGAAAAGATGAAAGAAGTTTTCGTCGTATTGGGGAATCCGTTTGAAGAAAATAATGGACTTGTTAATGTTGCTTCCAGAATCATTTATAGCGATGATATAATTGAATCTCCATATTCAGCAGAAGAAATCTAATATGTACAAGGAATTTGTGCAAGAAAGATTAGTATTATGTACCAAGCCATTCTTTTCGCCCATGAAAAAATCTCTAGTGCTTCATTCTTCCCTTCAAAAGAATAAAACAAACAGGAATGAAATAACATTACTTAAGATGGACGTTGAGCTATTCTCTCGCTTACTATGCGTGAGTCAGACAAGATGACTTGACTTGGATGAATTCTTTCAGCACGAGAATCAACCAATTCCACCGTCTCTCAGCCATAATTCACAATCCTCAAAAAGTCCGACTTAGTTATGTTTCTAGAGAGTGAGGCCAACATCAAAGAAGAACACTTTCCTAATTCTTGTGATATTTTATTATTTGATGGAGCAGTTTTGGTTCACATTTTGCAACCAGCATCAGTAGAAACATTTTGTGATTATTTCCAGTGTAATTTCTTCGAACATGTTCAAAGAGAAGCAGACACATTCCATGCAAAGCGAGTGGATCTGATATGGGATATATACTCTTCAAAGAGCATAAAATCTTCCACAAGAGAAAGCAGGGGTGTAGGAATGAGGACAAAAGTAACATCAACTACACCAATTCCTAGGAGGTGGAACGATTTCCTTCGTAATGACGAAAATAAATAAGAACTGTTCCTTTTCCTTGGAAAGTCTATGTGAAAAAAGGAAGGAAGTAACTTAGAGGTAGCAGCGAGTAATGGATATCACATAGAAACTTCAAGAAATCTTCCAACATTTTCAAACAAATCATCAGGAAATCATTTAGAAGGAGCTGATAGTAGGATCATGTTACATTGCTTTGATGCAGCATAAAATGGACACAAGAAGATAGTTATCCGCACAGTAGTAACAGATGTTGTAATACTTGCTGTATCGTTTTTCTACGACTTTGAGCGACAAGGTTTAGAAGAATTATGGATATCTTTCGGCACCAAGAAACATAATTGATTTCTACCAGTTCATCATATTTCAAAAGCATTAGGAAAAGAAAAATCAACTGCGTTACGAGGCCTCCACGCGTTTACAGGATGTGCGTTTACAGGATGTGCGTTTACAGTGTCATACTTTCTCGGACATGGAAAATTATAAGCATGCAAAACATGGCTTTTGTATCCAGAGGTGACCACAGCTTTTCTAACAATTTCACACCCTGTAATCAACATAGGCGAAGATTGTTTTAATTCACTGCAACGATATGTTGTCCTATTATATTCAAACACAAGTAAAAAATTTAAAGTTAATGAAGCCCGGCGAGAATTCTTTTTGGAAAAGGGTAGACCTCTTACTGCGCTTCCTCCAACTTGTGATGCCTTGCTTCTTCACACCAAGCGTGCAGCATACCAAGCTGGACAAATCTGGGGTCAGGCAATAAAGAAGACAGCACATATTCCTTCACCAGTAAACTGGGGATGGACTGACAATGGAAGTGAACTTTCTCCAACATGGACTTCCATTCCAGTTGTATACGAAGCATATAGGAAACTCTTTTTGAAATGTGCCTGCAAGACATATACCACAAGATGTCATTGTAGAAGTGCAAGCGTCTCGTGCTGATATTTGTTCTATGTGTGAGGGAACATGTGGAAAGGTGATGGAATCTGAAAACGAAGATCTAGACCAATAAAACTTTCATGTAAGTAGCACTCATTATTTTTGAAAATTCAGTTGATCCACAGTAAATTTACACCACGTTTGAAACGTACCAATAAATACATAAACTTAAATGTATGATTCTTTATAGAATAGCTTGTACACAAAGTAATATTAACTGTTCGCCGAAATCATAAAACTCTTTGTACACATAGAAAATCCAAAAGATATATTGTGAATTTCAAATTATCGAACCAAGTGTTTGTGTTGTATTTCTGTTCTTACAATACGAAAGAAATGATTTACTTTCTAATTTATAACAATATATTGCTTTATGTAATTTCCTTATAATATCGTAAAAGATATAAAGCCAATGTCTATGATTTAAAGACATTAATTTATTTCTTAGTCTTCCTGTGCAGTTCTCTTTCAATTCAGAAGAAACAATAAAACTTTTCTATCGTGACGCTACGCACGTAATTTCTTAAGACATTCTTAAACTTAATTCATGTGTAAAAGTGAATAGTAATAGAAGAGGTGATATTACTGTCTCCGTATTCGTTTACAAATCTAGATAATCGGGTCAATATTTCGAAAGAAACTAATTTTTATGAATCATAATTAATGGCCGCCATATTGGATTCATAACCGGGCTTCGTCAGCAGGCCCGTAGCCAGCCCAAAATGTAGGTGGGGTAGGTTGAAGTTTGGGGGGCCCGATCCAACCATATTATAGTTCATTTGCAAGCCTACCGTGAAAATTTCAGGGGGCCAGCAAAAATTTAGGGGGGGGGGGCGGGCCCCTAGATACGGGCCTGTTGGTCAGACTACTTTGTGCTTCTGGTGAAAGTGGGACTTATGAAGAATACATCACAAGAGAATTATTTGTTTCGTACAATGCAGCATCCATCAGTAATGTTTTATTACGGTAAATGAACTCTCGTTCGAAATTTGGGAAAATCAATCGACTCAACGCGAATCTTTAAATTGTCATAACTTCGTTGTTTACTAACCAATCTGAATGAACTATACACCAAACGAAAGATAATTTAACACTCTTTAAAAAGTTATACGACATCTTTTTCAATAATCCCAGCCGTTTACTTGTTATTTTAAAAAATATGAATAAACTCCATTATAAGAAATGTAAAGTTCCAAATTAAATAATTTCTGTAGGTGTTAATTTCAATGTTAGGTAAAACTTTTTGCTAATTTATTAGACCCTGTTATCTTCTACGTCGTTTAATTTTTAAATCGAGAAGATTGGACTATTAGTTGAGGAAATATAGGCCTCTGAAACCAACACTATGAATTCGCAGAGGCGGCCATCTTTGATAGCCGCCATATTGGATTCTGGCCACCTGTCGGAGTGGGGCCACTTCGATTCCTGCTTAGTTGGATCAGGGGAACAACATATCCGAGTGGCACCTTTTTAACACAAAGTGCAGGATACTTCCCGTAAGCTCCCCTACTATTCTCATCAACCGCCCTTTAACGTCATCACACTGTTAGTGACTCCGAACAATCTGTTAGCTCAATGAATCTAGACGACAATGAATTCCCATCTCTTCATGATGCCTCCAACCATGTCTGTATTCACTTCTACTTACCAATTTGGCACCAAGTTCGATAATACCAACTAGCCTTCCAGAAGCTTGTAAAATACCTACCACGCGCCTCTGTAGCACTCGCAATGGAATGATTTTCAAACCTTACGATTCAACTTTCTTAACAACTGTGCGAAATAAGTGCAGCTTTGAAATCCTTGGTAAACACGCTAGTATGAAGCGCCTCGAACCTAAGGCACCTAGACAAGCACCGCCATCCCGTAAAACACCGGCTCTCTCGGTTGTCAATAGAAGGGTTGACCCTTCTCTAACCGACGACGAGGTCATGGAAGAACTCACTCTTGAGGGACACTCAATCATAAAATGCCTTCGTATTAAAAGCGGCCAAGGAGCTATCTATATGGTACTAATCCTAACCAATTCTCAAACGACTATTGATGAGCTTCTCACTCATAGTGCCCTCAGCTATAAAAAGAAACATCGAATAGAGCAATCGAAGTCGCCACAACCTTTACCACTGAGGTGTGAACGCTGCCAAACATACAATTCGCATCCAACATCGAAATGCACCCAGCCAAGCAAGTGCGGGTACTGCAGCAGAAACCACGAAACAAAAGCTTGCCACCTCAATGCTCTACGTGCCCGGAACAACACCCCACATACAGCTATCGCTGCAAAACACGGCCAACGGCCGAACCTTTGAATCTGGAGCTCACTGTTCCGCTGCGACCCATCCTACCTGAGATTCAGCAAAATGTAACACCACAACCTCTTGGCGAGGCAATTTCCATGCAGCAACTCCTTTCATTCTTTACCATCGCATTGCAAAATATTCATTCTTTTCTACGTCAGCATATTCTCTAGGTGGGCAACTACGCAGCCCGTATCATCTTTAAATATTGTTTCCAAGCTACTTACTCTGGACCTCACGTCTATTTTCATGCCACTCTTCTTGAGTAATTTGATGTATCCTCCGCCACTTCCACCACTACTCCTGCACCTTAATCATGGGCATTTCATTACTGTTTCTCAATATCCGATCACTTACTTCCCAGTGCACTCTCTTCGAACAGCTACTTCTAGAAGAAACTATTCAGTCCTTCCTTCTGAACGAAACTCTCCTTACTCCATCTATGCCGTTCAGGATACCTCGATACACTCTACTCCGTTCTGATTCTACCAGCGCAGCACGCCGAGCAAATGGGGGAGTGGCCATTGGCTTCCATCCTTCAATTAGTCACAGCCAATATCATCCTGTATTGACTAATGTTCTAGAGTATCTCATTACTACGTTGTACTTCCACTCCCTTTACGTTACCATAGCTACCATATATGTACAGCCACTTACAAAAGTATCCCCCCCCTAAGCGCTCTAATTCCGTTACTTGGGGTCCAGGTCATTTGCAGTTGAGAGAACGCTTAGACAGATGCAACCTTGCGGCTTACACGTAACTTTTCTCGGCACTGACAGCAGTTGTTAGCACTGATTCAAGTCTTTATGCAAGTAAAATTGTGAGTAGATGACGCACGAAACATTTCCCTATTCTGAGATCAATTTCTCTGGTTCAGAGTGTGTTCTCCAATGAACATAATATGTTAATCTCAATATTGCTGTGTATGTAATGTATTATTTCATTATATACTGTAATTCAAAGAAATAAAAACACTGATCACACATGAATCAGAAAATGCTTGAAAGAAGACGAAAATATCAAATCTAGAACAACTGCTGGAAATAAGTTTGTAAATCATTGTCTCCATTGACAGACCTTCTCCAATTCTCCTTGTTCCAACATCTTTTTCTTTCTAGGAAAGAGAAGATTTTGCTTATCATGCCGAGTATGCATTGAAATTGAAACAGGAACGCTTGAAAAAGTTTCAGCCTGGCCGGGATTCGATCCCGGGTCTCCTGAATAGAAGTTGAACCACTCACCTATCACGCCACTTAACTTTCCACCAACGCTAGTTAAAATTGTTTCATGGAAAATATAAACAAGATACGGAAATATAACAAAAACAAACAAATATAAACAAAATATAAATAAAAATATAAATAAGAAAATATAAACAACTTGTGTGATTGTGTTAATGACTTAGTCGAGATTTCCTTGTTTAACGCAAAAACAAGTTACATACACGTTGCTCAATGAAGAAAGTATTACGAAATGTTCTTCAAGTTAAGCCTACGTCATCGGCAGATCCGTAACTTGTGGGCGGGGGGAAGCAACTGCCTCCCAGAGAAGCTCCACGCCGTTCGAGGGGACCCATTTAGAGAAAATTTTCTTACTCCATATACGATACTAACATGAAATTAGAAATGAAGCATCAAATAGGGTGGCTACATTAAATAAAGAAAACAGCACACAAAAGGTAATTAGAACAAAAATGAGTCCTGGACCCATCTCAGTAATATTTATTCGTATAGCTTTGAGATGTATCAATATTGTCCCCTTAATAATTTTGTCATGTATGGAATGCGCCCAGGGAGTAACTAACGGAACCGCAAACCTAGCCGTGCGGGAGGGCCCACAGGCTCCGGGGACCCATAAAGATTAAGAGAAAGTTGCAGAGAGGGGGCCCGATAATTAGAAAATCAACTTTTTCTAGGAGGCCCAAATAAGGTTATTAATGCTTGCCTCCCAGAAAAGAATCTAAGTTACGGCGCTGGTCATCGGTTGCAGGGATGGTCCCGATTTACATTACATTTCGTCTTTACCATAACTTCTAATTTCCAAAGAAGAAAAGACGACAAATTATTTTCACATTCTTCGAGTTGTATCAACACCACGTGTAGAAATAGACAGTTCTATGTTTATGTTCCATAAGTACTAGTTTATTTTCTAATATTCATATGAGGAGTTTGTGGCAAATTGAACTGGTGGCAGTAGCCGAATGATTCCGGGAGTTCGGCTTCTGATCATGATGCACAATCCACTAGGGGTTGGAATTCCTCTGAAAGAGCAAGGTCGGAATTTTAATTGTTTTCAGTATTTGTATGTTCGTGTTTCTGTAGTGTTTGGAATACGTCGAAAGAACATGAGGTGCCAGTGGCGAACAATACTCCGGTTTGGGCGATTTGTTTTAAAAAATTGTGAAAGCAAGAAACTCCCATTGCAGCTACTTGGGTGCAAATCCCGTCGTGGTAATTAGTAATTTTTCTGAATGAGAAGATAATGTTTATGTAATTGGTATTGTAATTGTTATTCCTTTATTATTATTATTATTATTATTATTATTATTATTATTATTATTATTATTATTATTATTATTATTATTATTGCCTCAATGGAAAGAAAAACATAGTCGAAGGTATTCATAGGGACAGAAAATATGTACCTCAGATATTTCTTAGGTTTACTCATGAACGCAATAATATTATTACGTTTGTGGATTTACAGATATAATTATCATTTTATGACAACAAGAACTGGAATATAAATATTTGTTAGCTGATAACACTAATGCATTTTGTTTCGAACTTCTAAGTAGAAAGGTGAGGTGACATCTTAAATAAGATCATTCTCGTGACTAGCGATCCCTATTGTAAGTTCGATCACTATTTGCAATTTGTGTGCACAGCTAGGAACAATTCTTTGTAACTCATTTTTGGCCCATACTACAGAAGTAAGGATGTGTTTATTCCTTATGTGTTCATCAATTCTTGTCCAAACACGTTACTTGGCAGACAGTTACGCAGGTTGATACTTATGACGTAATTTTGTGTTGTTGCATTTCACCTGTAAAGGAAGTTGTCTCAACTCTTAGACCCAGAGAAATTGAATATTTTTCATGTTAGTATACATCAGAAGCATCAGTTTTGTAGATTATAAAAATTTCCTGAATTGCCACAGCAGGAATCGAACTCTCGTCCCCAACATTATGAAACTAACGCTTAAGCCACTATTCTAAGACATCACTATTTTGGGAGAAGGCAAAAATGAAGCTACAGTGAATTCAGTAATTACACACTTTTGCGATTCCAGTGTAATAACGCTGAAACTTTCTTATTTCAGTGATGATAAAATAGTAAATATTATGCAGAAAGAATAGTCCAGAGAAGTCAACTTTAAATTGACAACTCATATGAACGGAGGCGCTGCCATATGCTCTCGTCTTAGGCCTGATTTTTCACGGCACGACATTGGACAGATACTTATATTGATTGGATTTAGGGCACTGGATTATTTTTTTAAGTTATTAATTTAACGAATCTTCCTCAGTACCTTGTTTCCTATCTTGACGTGTTTTACTCACTTTTACAGTTTTTCCACTAACTCTTTAAGAACAGGGACAAAAACAGAAACATGGAGTACAGTAAAATCACAAACACTATTCTTCCCTTGCCTGAAGTAAAACAATAAAATATGGTGAACATGCAATTTTTGATCTTCCATTTTGTATGTGGTGTCAAATCCAGAGTTGCAGTGGATCAGTGGGTCAAATGAATGGAGTTTTCTGAGTTGGTCAGTGGGTGAACGGCATGTGACCCACTGCGACCCATTATCCAGCGTGACCCACTGCGTCGCACCACCCAACGTGACCCACCACTCACTATGACGGACTCTGACCCACCGACCCTCTCTGTTCACTGCATTGTAGACAGCATCTTGTGACGCGACAAAATGCCAATGAACCACAAAATTACTCCCCCAAAATATGTTAAATCGCCTACATGTGTGATTTGTCTACATTATTTTGAGTCTAAAAAAAACACTAAAAAAAGTACTCTAACTACCAGTCTTATGATTACTGGGCGGGCGTTCTTTCGACTTCGCTACGGAGGCGATGAAGGAGACGTCGCTTGTAAAGGGATAAATCGTTGACATCTTTTTAATTTGGTCAATCAGATATATGAGACGATAACTTTTTGGGATAAGATAAAATGCGTTCACCATGTAATTTTATATCAAAATGACGTGTGTCTTTATTTCATAGTTCTCTCATATTCACTTTGTAATGATCGACGTTAGTTGCCATCTAAATTTATCCCAATTATCCCACTTAAGATTTTTCACTTCATGATGTTGAGGCAGAGGTTATTCTTGACCTCCAGAGCTCACTTTAAGAACAATTCGTCAGGAAAAAATAATATATAATAATAACCGCATGCACATGACTTGCGATAGTTCGTGTTGGTCCCTTCGCGATTCTCCGCGACAAATCGAAGGAGCGCGGTCCAAAACGAAGCCATCACTACTACTCGGTGGTAACTTGAACACCCCGACGCGAGATATCTGTTTCGATTCGATGAAACCCTGCCGGCAGTGAGACACTAGCGGCAATCCTTCGACTCGTCTCTATATTGACGATCGACGTTTACCCGCAAGTGGTCCACTAGGTGTTGGCGACGTTTACGGCATGGGGTAGGTCCAAGTTTCATATAACCTCGGTGCTGAAAGAGACGTTAAACTCAAAATCAACTCAACTCAACTCAACAAAAAATACAGTGCTTCGCATCATATATCCATATATGTTTACCATGCGCTTTATAATAATTGCTGAAGCTTGTTTATTATATGGAGCGCTTAGAGCACAGGGCATTCAACCCATAAAGTTGTGAGAAATATAGACATAAAATTTGTAATGTAAGCTTCTTTATGTTGGTCTACGTACCTTGATTTGGTACTTTCAAATTTCATCCGTTTTTGCACTGACAAGTATCTATAATTCAACAACGAAATAATTAGACCATGATAATTAATTGATATTTATCGTAATTCTGCCCAAGACAAACACTGTACCATTTATTATCGTAAAGGTCAGATCCATCATTATTCTAACAGCGTTGCTTGGGGGATTGACCGTAGAAATTCAAACGCCAATTAGTTAGAATTTGACAACCTCGTTTTATTACAAGCATAAACTCTTAAGTCGGTAGAAAAGAGCACGTGGATCATGTGTCAGAGTGGATGTCGATGTGTTTTGGTGGGTCAGTGGTTCATGGTGGGTGGTGGGTCGGAGTGGATCATAGTGGGTAGTGAGTCAGAGTGTTCCAAGGTGGGTGGTGGATCATGGATCGGAGTGAGTCGCGGTGAGTGGTGGGTCAAGTTTTCATTCACCCATGTCATCTCTCATGAAATCTGTAAAACCAAACCTCACAAAGAGCAATGTTAATACACAAAACGCTTAACAACTTAGCTATTCATGACAAACTATTGAATAATCCGAATGACTTTAGTATATCCACAAACCATCATTTGTCATATTTTACCGAAATACGTAATGACTTTCTGACAGCCTGATACTTTAAATTTTGTTATTACGCAAAGTTCATTGATCTCATCACTTATTCACTTATTGTCTTGTTATCATCACAACCTTTATTGTACTTCCCGTAGATATAGAAGGGTGAAATGCAGTGTCCAGACATGGTGTAGGGTGCAAGTAAACAAATGAAAAGCAACAGGATAATATTTCCCTCCTCCAAACCACCTAAAGTGAAGTGTTTTGATTATTCAACAAAAAGACTTGAAATCCAATCAGAAAATTGATAAAACATAAAATATGCATCCAAGTCTCGACTTTGCCATAATAATAATAATAATAATAATAATAATAATAATAATAATAATAATAATAATAATAATAATAATAAAGGAATAACAGAATTACAAAATCAATTACGTAAACAATACCTTCTAATTAAGAAAAAATGATTGCCACGACTCAGTGCCGTAACTTGTGGGGTCAGGGATCAATGCCCCACCAGAGAAGCTCCCCGCCGTTCGAGGGGTTCCCTTTTTAAGACAAAATTGTCTTAATCCTTATACGATACGAAAATGAAATTATGAGTGAAGCATCAAACAGGTTCACTATATTACATAAGCAAAACAGCACACTAAAGGTAAATAAAACAATGATGAGTCGTGGGCCCATTTCAGTAAAAAGATCTACTATTAGGGGCACTAGAAATAATATATATTCGTATATTATTGTCAAATTTGTCAATATTGTCCCCTTAATTAATTTGTCGTGTATGGAATCGGCCCAGAGGCGTAACTAACGAACTCGCAGACTTTGGTGTACGAGGGATTCAAAGAATTTCAGATATCCTCTGATCTTATTGGCCGATACAGATAGAACATCAAGAGTCGTGACCTACAATAGCGGAAATTAAGGCCAACTGCTGTCGGTCCTCGTGGCCGAGTGTTCTAGGGCAACATTCTAGTAATGAAAATATTTTTTGGCGTGGGTTCAAACCTTGCCCAAGAATATTTAAAATTTTCATAACGCTGTTTTCTTTAAAATAAGCTTGCAGTTTTGCTACATGGATCCATCGTAAAAGTAATCGGCGCAAATGCTGCCGGCTTTTCTTCTTTGGAAATTAGAAGTTACGATGAGGAAGAATAGTAGAATGTGAATCGGGAGCAGTTAAAAACGATGAGGTAGCCTCAAGTTGAAGAACGTTTCGTGATATTTTCCTCATTGACGATAACTTGCTTTTGAATTAAAGAAGGAAATTTTGAGTAAGTGATTGTGACACTCATAAGGAACGTCTTCTCATACGAGCATTAGTAGTTTGTATAATCTTACATACAACGATTTTAACTATCTAAAAGTTTAGATAAAAGGTTAAGTGACGCGGTAGGTACGTTGTTAGCGTATTGTACTTCTGTTCGCTGTGCCCAGGTTCGAATCTCGGCCAGGTTGAAACTTTTTAAAATGTTTCCATTTCAGTTACAATACATACTCACTGTGACAAGAAAGATCTTCTCTCCTCTAGAAAGAAAAAGATGTTGGAATGAGAAGAATTGGAGAAGGTGTCTCAATGAAGTTTATCATTTACTAACGTATTTCCAGCAGTTGTTCTAGATTTGATATTTTCAACTACCTTCAAGCATTTTCTGATTCATGCGTGGTCAGTATTTTTATTTCTCTAAACATACAGTATATAAAGAAATTATACATTACATACACAGCAATATTAAAATAAACATATGGTGTTCTTTGGAAAACACGATCCGAACCATAAAGGTTGATCTTAGAATGGAGAACTGTTTCGTTAGTCACCTACTTTACTATTTTACCTGGATAAACACCTGGATCAGGGCTACAAACTAGTATCAGTGCCGAGAGAAGTAACGTGTAAGTTGGGTTGCATCTGTCTAGGCGTTCTCACAACTGCAAATTACCTGGACCCCATGTAATGGAATTAGAGGACTCAGGGGGAGATACTTTTGTGGTTGAGTGTACGCCCTGGACACCTCATCCCACGCTCGTTTTTTCTTTACATTTCCAATAACTTTCAATATTATATAATCATGGCCGACATCAATATTCACAGCCGTCCAGATAATCAGAAACAAAGCTTCTTTGGCTTCATTACTACTCATACCACCGGCCATAAAGCAACTAGACCCATCACGAATACCACACCTGACGTAGTTATTTCTTCTGTCAATCTCTTCCATCGCTGCACTCTTGAAGTGCTTGATTCCATAGGTAGTGATCACCTTCCCATTAAACTTCATATCGATCAACCACAGGCTCCACCTCTTCGTTTGCTGCCTGAACCTCGTCGTGTTCCACGATTTGATCAAGCAAAGTGGGACGATTATCGTACTACTATTGCTAAAGACCTGGTTACCGTCGAGCCTCCTACTACAGAAGATAATCTCTACGCACGGCTCTCTGAAATCACTCACTCCATCCATCATGCTTCTGATCTTCATATACCGACAACTGAAATCTCCAGGTACCAACCACGTTTACCGCCAAACTACCTACCTCTCGTACATCGTTCTCGCGAATTCTTTCGCGAATATCAGCGCACTTGCAGCCTAGAAGCTCTTCGTCATCATCGCCAACTCCAGCGCACTGTGCGTAACTACGTCAAGGCACATAAGCTTCGCAACTGGGTGAAGACGTGTAACAACTTAATCGAAACTTTACACCTTACTAAGTATTGCAAGTGATTTCATATGTTAACTGGGAAGCAAACTCGCATACCATATCCAGTTAGTTAATAACCAACCATTACACACAGACGAAGAGAAAACAAACGCCTTTGCAGACCACCTTCACCCCGTTCCCATCTGATTTTGTTCAACGATATCCTACTGACCACTTGAACTTATTATCTCCATATCTACAACCCAGTGCAACACAAGTTCTTCCAGACGACAATCCTCTCACAGCTCCAATTTCTAGAAATCCTTGATCTTCTTGGTAATAATCATGTACCCATCAACCTTGTTTACAAACCATACTCAGCTACAACCCATTCGTCTTTACCAGTACGAGTGAGCTTGCGCTACGATAGAGCTAAATGGGATCAATATCGTTCTCATATTTCAGACCTTACCAGTGATCTAACTGAACCCGCCACAAGCGACGATTTATACCAGACTGTAGATCGCATTACATCCGCAATTCAGGAAGGCAGCAACTTGTATATTCCAACAACACAATCCGTTCCATATCAGCCTAAACTTCGGCTACAATATTTCTTCATGATCAAACGTTCACGTCAGCTCTATCAAGACTATCTCCACACTCGCAACCCAGATTCACTCCGACATCACAAACTACTTCAATGTACAGTGCACAATTACATCTAAGCTTATAAGATCCGGTGCTGGGTGAAGACATGCAACACTCTGTCTGAAACATCGCATCCTACTAAATTCTGGGCTCGCTTCAATGCGCTGTGTTCAAAATTCTCTACTACACTCTACCCTATTTTATTGGGTGATACACCTGGTAGTACCGATAGCGATAATGTGAATGCTTTTGCAGATCACCTACAAGGAATTTTCACACCGTCATTTGAGAAAGCACCTCATCCCGCAGACAGACTCAATATTTCGTCGCCACAACTGCATCCAAATACTACTCATATTTTACCCTCTAATACTGCTGTCTCCGCCCCAATCACCACTCACGAAATATCTCAAGGTCTCCATAATAAACGAAATACTGCACCTTGCCTAGATAACGTGACGTATCGACACATCAAGGAATGCCCTATTTCAGTATTACTTCTTCTTGCGAATATCTACACATTCATATTGCGCACTGGCTTCTTTCCTTTAGCCAGTTGTTAAACAACATCTAAGACGATAATGTTTCCTAAACCACATAAATCTACTCAGGATGTTGCATCCTATAGGCCTATACAACTTACACCCACATTCAGTAAGATCTTGGTACGTATCCTGGTTAAACGATTACATAATTTCTTCTCAAATTGCGGCCTACTTCGAGTCACACAAGCAGGTTTTCGCCCAGCCTTCTCTATAAATGACCAACTGCTTCGACTTACAACGCTCATTACTCAGCATTATAATTAAGCTCATCCTTCCTGCTTAGTATTATTTGACTTGGAGAAAGCATTCGATAAACTCTGACACTATGGGCTCATATACAAACTTCTGCAATTTCAGCTTCCTATCTCCTACATTCGTCTTATTTACCATTTCATTACAAATCGTATCATCTATATCTCAGTACGAGGCAGTTTGTCACATCCTATCTTTCTGTTCTCTGGAGTACCGCAAGGGTCAGCCTTGTCTTCTCTACTAAACCTTCTGTATGTAGGTGATATGCCCCGCTTGCCAGATAAGATCCATCTTTTCCAACACGCGGACGACACGGCCCTTCTCGCACTTGGAGCAACTATCCAGCAGCTCAACATTATCTTACAAACAACTATCGATCGCTTTTACGCCTGGTGCACTCAGTGGCGGCTTACTATTAACGCAGCTAAAACACAAACCAACGTATTCTTACCACCTAAGGAGAACTTGCAAAGTCCCCTAAACCTACGCAATCTCTCTCTGTATGTTGATGGGGTGCCTATTCAAACCAGTAACACTATCACATATCTGGGAATTACCTATGATCACCACCTTACTTGGTCGCAACACCTGAAAAACATTACCACTAAAGCTTAAAATAGACTCAATCTCCTGAAACGATTGACTGGTACCACCTAGGGCCTTAAAGCACACACCATCCTAAGTACCTACAAGGTTTTCTTACGACCTGTCCTTACTTACGGATTTACTGCTTGGATAGCTGCCCCAACTAAGTTCTACAATAAACTTTTAATTCTAGAATGCCATGCTTTTCGTACAGCGTTCCGCATTAAGCTGGCTAGTCCTACACAAGATCTATACCGCAAAATCACTTTTCCGACCTTACAATACTATCTTGAAAAGCTGCGGCTAACATTTATCACCAAACGCTTCGAAACACAACATCCTTTACTATAGGATACAATGCGATATTTAGCATTTCATCCAACACCTCACCGTTATTATCATCCTCCACTTTCGCTTCTCTTCACACTGTATCACTATACTCTACCACCGTTAGATCCCGCCTTACTTCTCATCACAGATTACGTCATTCATGAACATCTTCCTCTCATTCATCCATTATTTCCAGCACAGTGAATACCATTATTTACTAACATGGGCCTCATACATCTTCATCATTACCTAGAGTATCCCCTAGGCTGAAGGTAACCTCATTTGTCTAATTAATATTACCCACGTGTTGTCCTGTGTATGCACCTCACCAGGGGCGTCATTTAGAGGGGGCAGGGAGGGACAATTGCCCCCCTCTGAGTTTGAGATTTATATAGATTTTATCAATAGAATAGTAGTAAAGCAGTGAAAAACACGAGATTTTACTTATATCAAGGGGTCTTGCCCTTCCCCCAAGCAAAATCTGAAATGACGCTCCTGCTCACCACATCTTTCACGTCCATTGCTCAACTTTGTAAAGATCATGAATGCTGTACCTAACCATTGCTATCATTTTGTCATAATTTATTTGTTTAAAATATGCCGTATTCTTATTTTACTTTGTCTATATACCTGCACCCACTGGCGTATTTACGATTTTGTTTCGGAGGGGGCTTTGCTAACTTTCGGGGGGGCTATGCCTGAAAATGTGACAATTCTGCAAGATATTTCATATACTTTACTACAGTAAGTAAGATTTCGGGGGGGGGCTTAAGCCCGGAAGCCCTCCCCCTAAATACGCCACTGCCTGCACCTAATGTTTAGGATTAATGTTCCTTAAGTCTGCACCTTCAAAATTATTTAATTATCTAAATGTTGCTGCTAATAAAGATTAAAATCACTTAGCCCATCCAACATACCCATTCCATAGTTAACCACCAAATCTCGTTCCTAAAAGAGGGCGTAACCCTATAAAAGGCAGCTAGCCCTTCAGGCTAGCCTGTAAAAATCATACTTTGCTTGTTATTTTTGTTGGTGAATCAGAAGAAATGAAGAATGTCAAGCGTAGTTGCAAAAAATTCACCAGATCTATTTTCTTATGTTTGTGAAGCAGAGGACACGAATTTCTGATGTTCTCAAAACTGCATATAGATATTATTTCGGTTGTCCTCTTGGTGATCAGGATCGAAAATGGACACCCCATTTTACTTGTAAAAGATGTGACGTAATGCTAACTCAATGGCTGAAGGGTAAAGGAGAAAACTTGCCCTTCGGTGTTCCAATGGTGTGGCGAGAACCAGCTAATCATATAGATGACTGTTATTTCTGCTTAACAAATATGACAGGATTTTCTGCGAAAAACAAGAAAGCCATTCAATACCCGAATCTCCCTTCAGCTTTGCGACCAATCCCTCATGGAGATTTGCCTATTCCTGCTCCACCAACTGCAATACAAGAGTTCCCTGAAGAAGTTCCACCATACTGGATGAAACGAGATCATCAACGTCGTTCCAGAGGAAGAGGATAGGCCTCACAGGAACTAAACGATCATGTTCGTGATCTGTACTTATCTAAGCAGCAGCAAATTTTAGCTTCTCGTTTGCAACAATGGAATGTTCTGGGTCAAGGAAGGAAAGTGCCCGTGTTAGAAATAGAAATAGTGAGTTGTTACCATATTTCAGTGTTACAGACTGGTGTTTGTGCCTGTAATTATGTAAACGAGTTATCTTCAAAATTGGATATTACGCATAAACCGGAACAGTGGCGCCTATTCATTGACGCTTCTAATGTTAGCTTGAAAGCTGTACTATTACGTAAGGTAACGTGCTTCCTTCTATACCTGTAGCATATGCTGTAGCAATGAAGGAAATTTACAGCAACTTGTGCAATATTCTACAAGCTATTAAATACAATGACCACAGGTGGCAGATTTGTGCTGAGGACTTCTTGTCCACATTGTCATATGAATTTGTAGCGCTCAAACTGCCCAAAGGTTCTAAGACACTAACATCTTTCAGTGTGGAAACACTGAAATAAAGAAGGGTCGCCATCCTGCTATTTTTGATGAGCACAGGAAGACTCAGAAGAAAAATTAAAAAGTAAAAACAAAAATTTTAATTGCGACCTTTACGGACGGGAACGGATAACGCCTAACTTAAACGAGGCTACCTCTTACTTAGTCATACGAGTAGGTAAGAGGAAACCCTTTTCCAGCACATTGTACAATTGTATTTTCTCTATGAGCCCTATAGGCTTATGTTGTTTATCCTTTTATTATTTAGTGAGAAAGCATTACACTCTAGGATTTGGATTACGCAAATATTTAATACAAGTAAAAGTGTAATTCAACAAAGTAAAATAAAATAAATAAATAAATAATTAAATAAGTCGATGAGATTTTAAATACGATAATAACTATATTTCTCTCTTTCTTCGCTTTTACGGAGATAGAAAACATAACTATAGCCTAATTATCCAAAATAAGTATGACACAAAATTCATTGATATAGCATAGTAATACACAACAAGACAAGGAGCTGTATTAAAGTTATAATAGCAACATGATATCTTGCTACAAATGGTATAAAATTATTCCAAGTACATACTTCTTTTTGAGTAGAAAAACTAATTATAATATTATAAACTTACGCGTGAATGAGCAAAAACAGAAAAACCAAGACTGACTAAATAAAAAAAAGTCAGTGAAAACACTTGAAACTGCATACAACCAACAGAAAGATAATAACAGCGGTCTTACCTGAACACAGATTTTTCGTATGACATTAATATTTAGTACATAGTTTTACTTAATGTTTTCATTACACCATTTACAACTGGAATCTCCTTAATGGCCAAACGTTCAATCTTCAAATATTTAGAAAATGTACCGCCTACCGCTCCGGTGGAAGTAAGAATCGACTTAGAGCCGTACATAATACTATCCATGACAAGATACAGATTACGCTAAACTGTTTGGAACGAAGGCATGAGCGTGCAGACATTAAAAAGGCTTGATATGAAAGTCAAGCACTCTTGAAATAAATCATTGACACTTTAAAATATTCTTCCACAACAAAAGAAGACAGGAACACATAATATTCAGCGTGGCAATCCATAACATAACACAAATGAAAGTGAACTGCTTGGGACGAGGCACAAGCCCGTAGCCATTAAAAAGGCTTGATATGAAAGTCAAGCACTCTTGAAGTAAATCGTTGACACTTTAAAATATTTTTGCACAACAAAAGAAGACAGGAACAGATAATATTCAGCGTGGCAATCCATAACATAACACAAATGAAAGTGAACTGTAAGGGACGAAGGCACAAGCCCGTAGCCATTAAAAAGGATTGATATGAAAGTCAAGTACTCTTGAAATAAATCGTTGCACTTTACAATATTCTTGCACAACAAAAGAAGACAGGAACACATAATATTCAGCGTGGCAATCCATAACATAACACAAATGAAAGTGAACTGCTTGGGACGAGGCACAAGCCCGTAGCCATTAAAAAGGCTTGATATGAAAGTCAAGCACTCTTGAAGTAAATCGTTGACACTTTAAAATATTTTTTCACAAGAAAAAAGACAGGAACAGATAATATTCAGCGTGGCAATCAATAACATAACACAAATGAAACTGAACTGGTTGGGACGAAGGCACAAGTCCTTAGCCATTAAAAAGGCTTGATATGAAAGTCAAGTACTCTTGAAGTAAATCGTTGACACTTTAAAATATTTTTGCACAACAAAAGAAGACAGGAACAGATAATATTCAGCGTGGCAATCCATAACATAACACAAATGAAAGTGAACTGTTTGGGACGAAGGCACAAGCCCGTAGCCATTAAAAAGGATTGATATGAAAGTCAAGTACTCTTGAAATAAATCGTTGCACTTTACAATATTCTTGCACAACAAAAGAAGACAGGAACACATAATATTCAGCGTGGCAATCCATAACATAACACAAATGAAAGTGAACTGATTGGGACGAAGGCTCAAGTCCTTAGCCATTAAAAAAGCTTGATATGAAAGTCAAGCACTCTTGAAGTAAATCATTGACACTTTAAAATATTCTTCCACAACAAAAGAAGACAGGAACACATAATATTCAGCGTGGCAATCCATAACATAACACAAATGAAAGTGAACTGCTTGGGACGAGGCACAAGCCCGTAGCCATTAAAAAGGCTTGATATGAAAGTCAAGCACTCTTGAAGTAAATCGTTGACACTTTAAAATATTTTTTCACAAGAAAAAAGACAGGAACCGATAATATTCAGCGTGGCAATCAATAACATAACACAAATGAAACTGAACTGGTTGGGACGAAGGCACAAGTCCTTAGCCATTAAAAAGGCTTGATATGAAAGTCAAGTACTCTTGAAGTAAATCGTTGACACTTTAAAATATTTTTGCACAACAAAAGAAGACAGGAACAGATAATATTCAGCGTGGCAATCCATAACATAACACAAATGAAAGTGAACTGTTTGGGACGAAGGCACAAGCCCGTAGCCATTAAAAAGGATTGATATGAAAGTCAAGTACTCTTGAAATAAATCGTTGCACTTTACAATATTCTTGCACAACAAAAGAAGACAGGAACACATAATATTCAGCGTGGCAATCCATAACATAACACAAATGAAAGTGAACTGCTTGGGACGAGGCACAAGCCCGTAGCCATTAAAAAGGCTTGATATGAAAGTCAAGCACTCTTGAAGTAAATCGTTGACACTTTAAAATATTTTTTCACAAGAAAAAAGACAGGAACAGATAATATTCAGCGTGGCAATCAATAACATAACACAAATGAAACTGAACTGGTTGGGACGAAGGCACAAGTCCTTAGCCATTAAAAAGGCTTGATATGAAAGTCAAGTACTCTTGAAGTAAATCGTTGACACTTTAAAATATTTTTGCACAACAAAAGAAGACAGGAACAGATAATATTCAGCGTGGCAATCCATAACATAACACAAATGAAAGTGAACTGTTTGGGACGAAGGCACAAGCCCGTAGCCATTAAAAAGGATTGATATGAAAGTCAAGTACTCTTGAAGTAAATCGTTGACACTTTAAAATATTCTTGCACAACAAAAGAAGACAGGAACAATAATATTCAGCGTGGCAATCCATAACATAACACAAATGAAAGTGAACTGATTGGGACGAAGGCACAAGTCCTTAGCCATTAAAAAGGCTTGATATGAAAGTCAAGTACTCTTGAAGTAAATCGTTGACACTTTAAAATATTTTTGCACAACAAAAGAAGACAGGAACACATAATATTCAGCGTGGCAATCCATAACATAACACAAATGAAAGTGAACTGGTTGGGACGAAGGCACAAGCCCGTAGCCATTAAAAAGGATTGATATGAAAGTCAAGTACTCTTGAAGTAAATCGTTGCACTTTAAAATATTCTTGCACAACAAAAGAAGACAGGAACACATAATATTCAGCGTGGCAATCCATAACATAACACAAATGAAAGTGAACTGATTGGGACGAAGGCACAAGTCCTTAGCCATTATAAAGGCTTGATATGAAAGTCAAGTACTCTTGAAGTAAATCGTTGCACTTTAAAATATTCTTGCACAACAAAAGAAGACAGGAACACATAATATTCAGCGTGGCAATCCATAACATAACACAAATGAAAGTGAACTGATTGGGACGAAGGCACAAGCCCGTAGCCATTAAAAAGGCTTGATATGAAAGTCAAGTACTCTTGAAGTAAATCGTTGCACTTTAAAATATTCTTGCACAACAAAAGAAGACAGGAACACATAATATTCAGCGTGGCAATCCATAACATAACACAAATGAAAGTGAACTGATTGGGACGAAGGCACAAGTCCTTAGCCATTAAAAAGGCTTGATATGAAAGTCAAGTACTCTTGAAGTAAATCGTTGCACTTTAAAATATTCTTGCACAACAAAAGAAGACAGGAACACATAATATTCAGCGTGGCAATCCATAACATAACACAAATGAAAGTGAACTGATTGGGACGAAGGCACAAGTCCTTAGCCATTAAAAAGGCTTGATATGAAAGTCAAGTACTCTTGAAGTAAATCGTTGCACTTTAAAATATTCTTGCACAACAAAAGAAGACAGGAACACATAATATTCAGCGTGGCAATCCATAACATAACACAAATGAAAGTGAACTGATTGGGACGAAGGCACAAGCCCGTAGCCATTAAAAAGGCTTGATATGAAAGTCAAGTACTCTTGAAGTAAATCGTTGCACTTTAAAATATTCTTGCACAACAAAAGAAGACAGGAACAGATAATATTCAGCGTGGCAATCCATAACATAACACAAATGAAAGTGAACTGATTGGGACGAAGGCACAAGCCCGTAGCCATTAAAAAGGATTGATATGAAACTCAAGTACTCTTGAAGTAAATCGTTGCACTTTAAAATATTCTTGCACAACAAAAGAAGACAGGAACAATAATATTCAGCGTGGCAATCCATAACATAACACAAATGAAAGTGAACTGATTGGGACGAAGGCACAAGTCCTTAGCCATTAAAAAGGCTTGATATGAAAGTCAAGTACTCTTGAAGTAAATCGTTGCACTTTAAAATATTCTTGCACAACAAAAGAAGACAGGAACACATAATATTCAGCGTGGCAATCCATAACATAACACAAATGAAAGTGAACTGATTGGGACGAAGGCACAAGTCCTTAGCCATTAAAAAGGCTTGATATGAAAGTCAAGTACTCTTGAAGTAAATCGTTGCACTTTAAAATATTCTTGCACAACAAAAGAAGACAGGAACACATAATATTCAGCGTGGCAATCCATAACATAACACAAATGAAAGTGAACTGATTGGGACGAAGGCACAAGCCCGTAGCCATTAAAAAGGCTTGATATGAAAGTCAAGTACTCTTGAAGTAAATCGTTGCACTTTAAAATATTCTTGCACAACAAAAGAAGACAGGAACACATAATATTCAGCGTGGCAATCCATAACATAACACAAATGAAAGTGAACTGATTGGGACGAAGGCACAAGTCCTTAGCCATTAAAAAGGCTTGATATGAAAGTCAAGTACTCTTGAAGTAAATCGTTGCACTTTAAAATATTCTTGCACAACAAAAGAAGACAGGAACACATAATATTCAGCGTGGCAATCCATAACATAACACAAATGAAAGTGAACTGATTGGGACGAAGGCACAAGTCCTTAGCCATTAAAAAGGCTTGATATGAAAGTCAAGTACTCTTGAAGTAAATCGTTGCACTTTAAAATATTCTTGCACAACAAAAGAAGACAGGAACAGATAATATTCAGCGTGGCAATCCATAACATAACACAAATGAAAGTGAACTGATTGGGACGAAGGCACAAGCCCGTAGCCATTAAAAAGGCTTGATATGAAAGTCAAGTACTCTTGAAGTAAATCGTTGCACTTTAAAATATTCTTGCACAACAAAAGAAGACAGGAACACATAATATTCAGCGTGGCAATCCATAACATAACACAAATGAAAGTGAACTGATTGGGACGAAGGCACAAGTCCTTAGCCATTAAAAAGGCTTGATATGAAAGTCAAGTACTCTTGAAGTAAATCGTTGCACTTTAAAATATTCTTGCACAACAAAAGAAGACAGGAACAATAATATTCAGCGTGGCAATCCATAACATAACACAAATGAAAGTGAACTGATTGGGACGAAGGCACAAGTCCTTAGCCATTAAAAAGGCTTGATATGAAAGTCAAGTACTCTTGAAGTAAATCGTTGACACTTTAAAATATTTTTGCACAACAAAAGAAGACAGGAACAGATAATATTCAGCGTGGCAATCCATAACATAACACAAATGAAAGTGAACTGATTGGGACGAAGGCACAAGCCCGTAGCCATTAAAAAGGATTGATATGAAAGTCAAGTACTCTTGAAGTAAATCGTTGACACTTTAAAATATTCTTGCACAACAAAAGAAGACAGGAACACATAATATTCAGCGTGGCAATCCATAACATAACACAAATGAAAGTGAACTGATTGGGACGAAGGCACAAGTCCTTAGCCATTAAAAAGGCTTGATATGAAAGTCAAGTACTCTTGAAGTAAATCGTTGCACTTTAAAATATTCTTGCACAACAAAAGAAGACAGGAACACATAATATTCAGCGTGGCAATCCATAACATAACACAAATGAAAGTGAACTGATTGGGACGAAGGCACAAGTCCTTAGCCTTTAAAAAGGCTTGATATGAAAGTCAAGTACTCTTGAAGTAAATCGTTGCACTTTAAAATATTCTTGCACAACAAAAGAAGACAGGAACACATAATATTCAGCGTGGCAATCCATAACATAACACAAATGAAAGTGAACTGATTGGGACGAAGGCACAAGTCCTTAGCCATTAAAAAGGCTTGATATGAAAGTCAAGTACTCTTGAAGTAAATCGTTGCACTTTAAAATATTCTTGCACAACAAAAGAAGACAGGATCACATATTATTCAGCGTGGCAATCCATAACATAACACAAATGAAAGTGAACTGTAAGGGACGAAGGCACAAGTCCTTAGCCTTTAAAAAGGCTTGATATGAAAGTCAAGTACTCTTGAAGTAAATCGTTGCACTTTAAAATATTCTTGCACAACAAAAGAAGACAGGAACAATAATATTCAGCGTGGCAATCCATAACATAACACAAATGAAAGTGAACTGATTGGGACGAAGGCACAAGTCCTTAGCCATTAAAAAGGCTTGATATGAAAGTCAAGTACTCTTGAAGTAAATCGTTGCACTTTAAAATATTCTTGCACAACAAAAGAAGACAGGAACACATAATATTCAGCGTGGCAATCCATAACATAACACAAATGAAAGTGAACTGATTGGGACGAAGGCACAAGTCCTTAGCCATTAAAAAGGCTTGATATGAAAGTCAAGTACTCTTGAAGTAAATCGTTGCACTTTAAAATATTCTTGCACAACAAAAGAAGACAGGAACAATAATATTCAGCGTGGCAATCCATAACATAACACAAATGAAAGTGAACTGATTGGGACGAAGGCACAAGTCCTTAGCCATTAAAAAGGCTTGATATGAAAGTCAAGTACTCTTGAAGTAAATCGTTGACACTTTAAAATATTTTTGCACAACAAAAGAAGACAGGAACAGATAATATTCAGCGTGGCAATCCATAACATAACACAAATGAAAGTGAACTGATTGGGACGAAGGCACAAGCCCGTAGCCATTAAAAAGGCTTGATATGAAAGTCAAGTACTCTTGAAGTAAATCGTTGCACTTTAAAATATTCTTGCACAACAAAAGAAGACAGGAACACATAATATTCAGCGTGGCAATCCATAACATAACACAAATGAAAGTGAACTGATTGGGACGAAGGCACAAGTCCTTAGCCATTAAAAAGGCTTGATATGAAAGTCAAGTACTCTTGAAGTAAATCGTTGCACTTTAAAATATTCTTGCACAACAAAAGAAGACAGGAACACATAATATTCAGCGTGGCAATCCATAACATAACACAAATGAAAGTGAACTGATTGGGACGAAGGCACAAGTCCTTAGCCATTAAAAAGGCTTGATATGAAAGTCAAGTACTCTTGAAGTAAATCGTTGCACTTTAAAATATTCTTGCACAACAAAAGAAGACAGGAACACATAATATTCAGCGTGGCAATCCATAACATAACACAAATGAAAGTGAACTGATTGGGACGAAGGCACAAGTCCTTAGCCTTTAAAAAGGCTTGATATGAAAGTCAAGTACTCTTGAAGTAAATCGTTGCACTTTAAAATATTCTTGCACAACAAAAGAAGACAGGAATAATAATATTCAGCGTGGCAATCCATAACATAACACAAATGAAAGTGAACTGATTGGGACGAAGGCACAAGTCCTTAGCCATTAAAAAGGCTTGATATGAAAGTCAAGTACTCTTGAAGTAAATCGTTGACACTTTAAAATATTTTTGCACAACAAAAGAAGACAGGAACAGATAATATTCAGCGTGGCAATCCATAACATAACACAAATGAAAGTGAACTGATTGGGACGAAGGCACAAGCCCGTAGCCATTAAAAAGGCTTGATATGAAAGTCAAGTACTCTTGAAGTAAATCGTTGCACTTTAAAATATTCTTGCACAACAAAAGAAGACAGGAACAGATAATATTCAGCGTGGCAATCCATAACATAACACAAATGAAAGTGAACTGATTGGGACGAAGGCACAAGCCCGTAGCCATTAAAAAGGATTGATATGAAACTCAAGTACTCTTGAAGTAAATCGTTGCACTTTAAAATATTCTTGCACAACAAAAGAAGACAGGAACAATAATATTCAGCGTGGCAATCCATAACATAACACAAATGAAAGTGAACTGATTGGGACGAAGGCACAAGTCCTTAGCCATTAAAAAGGCTTGATATGAAAGTCAAGTACTCTTGAAGTAAATCGTTGACACTTTAAAATATTTTTGCACAACAAAAGAAGACAGGAACAGATAATATTCAGCGTGTCAATCCATAACATAACACAAATGAAAGTGAACTGATTGGGACGAAGGCACAAGCCCGTAGCCATTAAAAAGGATTGATATGAAAGTCAAGTACTCTTGAAGTAAATCGTTGCACTTTAAAATATTCTTGCACAACAAAAGAAGACAGGAACAATAATATTCAGCGTGGCAATCCATAACATAACACAAATGAAAGTGAACTGATTGGGACGAAGGCACAAGTCCTTAGCCATTAAAAAGGCTTGATATGAAAGTCAAGTACTCTTGAAGTAAATCGTTGCACTTTAAAATATTCTTGCACAACAAAAGAAGACAGGAACACATAATATTCAGCGTGGCAATCCATAACATAACACAAATGAAAGTGAACTGATTGGGACGAAGGCACAAGTCCTTAGCCATTAAAAAGGCTTGATATGAAAGTCAAGTACTCTTGAAGTAAATCGTTGCACTTTAAAATATTCTTGCACAACAAAAGAAGACAGGAACAATAATATTCAGCGTGGCAATCCATAACATAACACAAATGAAAGTGAACTGATTGGGACGAAGGCACAAGTCCTTAGCCATTAAAAAGGCTTGATATGAAAGTCAAGTACTCTTGAAGTAAATCGTTGACACTTTAAAATATTTTTGCACAACAAAAGAAGACAGGAACAGATAATATTCAGCGTGGCAATCCATAACATAACACAAATGAAAGTGAACTGATTGGGACGAAGGCACAAGCCCGTAGCCATTAAAAAGGCTTTATATGAAAGTCAAGTACTCTTGAAGTAAATCGTTGCACTTTAAAATATTCTTGCACAACAAAAGAAGACAGGAACACATAATATTCAGCGTGGCAATCCATAACATAACACAAATGAAAGTGAACTGATTGGGACGAAGGCACAAGTCCTTAGCCATTAAAAAGGCTTGATATGAAAGTCAAGTACTCTTGAAGTAAATCGTTGCACTTTAAAATATTCTTGCACAACAAAAGAAGACAGGAACACATAATATTCAGCGTGGCAATCCATAACATAACACAAATGAAAGTGAACTGCTTGGGACGAAGGCACAAGTCCTTAGCCATTAAAAAGGCTTGATATGAAAGTCAAGTACTCTTGAAGTAAATCGTTGACACTTTAAAATATTCTTCCACAGCGAAAGAAAACGGAAACAAACAGCTTCTCTTGGGGTAAAAATCCGTAATCTTGAACCGGCTTAGTACGAATGCTATGCTAACCATAATGATGGTTCCATAATCAGTGGACAGCTTAGTACGAGGGCTAAGCATACCACGAGGATATTTTCATAACTAA
Organism: Thermobia domestica; assembly: GCF_964235325.1. NCBI lineage: Eukaryota > Metazoa > Arthropoda > Insecta > Zygentoma > Lepismatidae > Thermobia > Thermobia domestica. Next base: position 317,691 of record NC_137462.1, on the reverse strand, counting down.
TAAATGTTTTAGTACGAAGGCTAAGCAAACCATGATGAAGACTCCATAACTCATAAATTACAGTACGAAGGCTAAGCGATAACAATAGTAACTCGACATGAATAAAATACAGCTGCTTTGTGTTCCTTAACCAAAGTCCAGTAAAACTAACCCTTTCAAGAAGACAAAAGATCATATCAAATAGCTGACTTAGTCCGAAGGTACGCCGATACCCTGAAGATTTGGTGACAATACAGACACTCTTGGTAATTATCAATGTTACAATCAGCTGCAAACTCATGTTGAACGAAGAAAACGAAATAATTTTTTGAGATATGATCATCACAAGTAGAAAATGAACAAATGCTTACTCCGTATCACACTTAAATGCTAGTACTGCTACTGTTAAAGTATTGGAGGTGATGTTGGAAATAAGGCTGTAACTGACGCACATATCACTGCTGTTATGTAAATAAACTATAGAGGCACGAATTAGGTCGAAAGGACATTGGGCTCTACTAGAAGTTTACGTAAGCATGATTTCATTAGACGATGTGTTGAAGAAAAATATCAAAGATTAGTTTCCGAGATGAAATAATTCCTAATCTTTCAAACGGCAATTGTCCATACGAAATCACAGTGCCATCAAAGTCACTTTAGTTGGATTTCTGGCAGAAAAAGACACTTCTCACTTTAAGATAGTTAATATGCGGAAATGGTTAACATGTGCTAAACTCGTTGATTGTAATAGGTTACTTTGATCCCAAAAATATTGCAAATTTCACATTTCTAACAGCCACTAATTATGTCCTTTGACCATTTAATTATTCAAGTTATCAACCATCACTGAAGATATATGCTGTAGATCCAAAACTAAAAGGAAACTGCGATTCATTGAGAGTTCACACACTACAACTTCTGTCGGTAAACTGCCATCTTTCCACCCCCTCCCTAACACTTCACTTGCCTTAAATTCCGAGGGAAGATGGAACATTTTTACAGAATGGCCAGATGAATAGTAGAAAAAGTTCTAAGGTTAAAAATATTACAGACCAAAGTTATCGAGAATGTAGTGGGCACTACAACTTCTTCTCGGCTTACAAAGTGGCTTCACAAACCATCCGTGTTTCTTTGTACTTGTGAGACAGCCGTAAAACAGAGATACACTACATTGTTAAACATAGAGAGTGTAGCATTCAACAAAGGTTCCGAGATTCCACTATATTTCAATGGAAATGATTTTCCAGCATACCAGCGACATACGCTGGAAAAAGGATTGACTCTTTCCCCACTAAAACCAACGTCTTTTCCTGCTCTAGGTTTTCCAGCAAAAAAAACAACTACGTCCTTAAAAACCAGCATGTTCCAGCAAGATTTTCTTCCTTGTTCCAGCCTTAATTTGAACCAGGGTGGGACCAACTAATAAACTGCATTTTAAACCTAACATCAATTATAGACTAATAAACACAAAGAAAATTAATGCATTCGCCTTAACCTACTACAAATAGCTATACTACACATATTTCAAAGATCTGGTTACCGTACGAAGCATTTATCAAACTAGACAGAAGATATGTCAGGAGTATTAACGCAGTAAAAGTTTTTTGTACGAAAATAATAGCCCTCTCAAAGGAGTAGCTCGGGAGAATAATGCTCCCAGAAGTAGAAACGAGAAACACAGTTCTGATTGGTTGGCGTTATCCACTTCTTGCCATGTTGCATTAAAATAGCAGAAATCAAACGCTTGTTGCTGTCGGCCTTCGTGGCCGAGTAAGCTAGCGCTATATGCTAGTAATAAAAGCCTCTTTCGGCGCTAGTTCAAACCCGGCCCGAGGAAAGTTTTTTTTCCTTTTTTTTTTACATTTTTGTAACACTTATTAAATTAAAATAATATGAAAATAATACTTAAAGAAGTGATTTATTTACTTTTGCGCAGATAAGTAATTGTAGTACTTATGCCCTTGTACTCCATGATATAGGGCTCGTTTTGTTCCCCTTGTACTTCATGATATAAATTTTGTGACCAACTTAAAACAACTGGCTAGGATAGCGGGTAAAATAGCTGGCTAGAGTGGCGCGCAGAAAAACATACTTCCAGGAGTATTAGTCTCCAGTGACGACGCCAGCTTTAAGTTCTTAGGGGGGCAAAGGAGGGGCAGATACATTTTCGGGGGGGCGGCTATTTGCCATACCAAAAATGACATATTTATTACGTTTGACTTATTTTACATTACATTGTGTATTTCGTTGCTGTTTTCATATTAGACCTAATATGATTATAAATTAAAATTATTTCAAGTAAAATTTGTAAGTAACAAATAAGTAGAGAACTGGCAAGATCTTAAAAACCTTAGTGGGTGGTAATCGGAACTGTCCGAATAATCATATCCTCTTACTAGTGACATTGTAACTTAACTTATGTTCAACGACGTTGCCATAGCTTTGGTCCCCATTACACTGTGATTAATGGCTTACACATTGGGTTCTTACCTTCTATATAGAGAAGGGGGAAATAAACAAACACTGACCAATTTGCCTGCATATATAGATCATTCCTTCTCAATGGGAAAAGAAATATTCTGTTGAAAGCAGGTTGAAAGTGTCAAATAACAGCAACATCAAGCACTCGGAGTTTCCAGACTACTTTTTTCTTCGCCAAAACATTTGAGACATTCCATTCCATATTCATATGACGGAGAAGATCAGCTTTTGCCCACCCCCTATTTTTGCCGAGAGCTGCCGTCCAGTTCGACTTTTGTTCCTCTCCGAAGGAAGAAGGAAGATTTTTCCACTCAAAGTGTCAAATAACAAAACAACACAAACCATTCGGAGTTTCCACGCTACTTTTTTTTTTCTTTTTCGCCAAAACCTTTCTCAAATGACAGAGAGGAATACGCACTCACCCCTCTGGTCGAAAATTGTCAGCTAGCTTGGATTTCTTGGCAACACCGGATTTCACTACCATGCTGTAGGAGGAGAAGATTAATAGGTCAATTTTCCATACCTCCCCCAAGGTTTTTAAGATGTTTCTAAAAGTTTAACGTCTGCACATGAAATATTTTAAATGAAACTTTTGCAGCGTAAATATAAATTGAATTACTTTCGCTTATGCTACAAGTAAGACATTCGTCTAGTACTATATGCTATGTATCTCTCTCTCTTTATATATATATATATATATATATATATAGAGAGAGAGAGAGAGAGAGAGAGAGAATTTACGAGGAGCTACTGAAAATGTATCCAATCCAGAAGGAGTGTAGGTACTAGGTAGAAAAATGAAACCGTAGTTTAGAAAAACATATCTCTGTATGTACAAATATAAATTTTCATACTAATAATGAAATTCTTATTGTTTCTCAGGCCTCTGAAGTGATTATGTGTGCCCAAACAGATAATTTCACGAACATCCAGATCCTTACTGTTAACATTTTTGTTCCACCAAGGAAAGTCACCGAAGTAAATTAATTAGGAAATCAGTGAAACACCACGAGACTCTTTTCCGTTATATATAGTGGTGAAGAAGAAGTGGCTTAGTATAAACGTAGCCATTTCTCAACAAATTATGCTTTACATCCAAGATGATTAAAAGCAATGACTCTTCCTGGAATCATGGATGCAATTTGTGACATTATTCTTGAAAATTGCAGCATTTCAGCCAGTGGTGGATATAGCCCGGGGCCGGAGGGCCTAGGCCACCCCAGTTTTTGTGTGACAAAAATAATTTAAGCTATTATTTATGTAGTTTTTAAAGTGTATAGTAAACTCACGATATATTTATTATAGTTTGAGGTCTAGCTGCACCCCGCTTTCTCAGTTTTTATCTTTTCAGCAAAACTTGTGTCAGAGATTCTGGGCATTTCTTTGGAACTCGTCGGTAGCATAATTCAGAATGGCTTGGGTATGCGCAAGTTCTCGGCATAATGGATTCCCAAAATATATGTCAGGAGAATAAAAGAGTGACGGCATTAAGAGAAGTCTTCTTCCAATTTGACCGTAATGCTGATCAATTTCGCTTACGAATAGTAACCATAGATGAAATATGCTTGTACCACTATGATCCTGAATCGGAACAACAGTCAATGGAGTAGTAGCACTCATTTCTCCATCGCCCCAAGAAGTTCAAGACACAGAATTAGGTTGAGAAACTGTTTGGAACATTCTTCTGGTATAAGTATGGAGTGGTAGACTACCTCTTCAACGGTCAGATATTTAATCCAGAATCTCTACATTACTTACAAAACTGAAAGAAAAATTCAAAGTTCAACGCCGCGGAAAATGAAAAGAAAGGAATTATGTTCCTTCAGGAGAATACATCTGTCCTTCAAGCCCCTGCGAACACAACTGACATTGCATAATCTAGGATTTCAATGTCTAGATCATCATTCTTATTCCCAAATTTAGCTCCGTCTAACTATTACGTGTACTTATTTCCCAAACTTAAATAACACTTGAAAGGACGCCATTTTAGATCTGATAGGGATAGTGCTACGAACAGTGGTGCGAGGAAATCTTCAGATTTTTAAACTTTCCTGCAAAAACTGGAGCACTGGGGGGAAGTGTAGAAGAAGTAAAACTTCACCATTCCACGAGTACTACTTTTGGGTTGGGCTACGAATTTTTCAGCACTTTCTAGTTAATATGGTAGACGTCACGTCAGTGCTTTGAAACAAAATAAGTAAGGGAGCACTAGTATATATCAATTACTAACGAAAGATCAGCACTCTGACAATACGTTTTATTAGGAATCAATTCCATAAATTTATTATTATCATTTGCAGGAAGGGAAACGACAACTCTTCTTATCCCCTTTTATCATATCCTCTGAATATTGAAAGCCGAGAATAATGTTTCAGTAAAAAAGAAGTATAGAACCTTTAAATAAAACAAAATATGAAACTGAAAACTTCAAACCTGGATAAATACAAACAAGTTACGTAAATGGTTTTACCTTTCTTTTGTTTCCAATCGAAGTTGATCCAATGAGAAGAAAACAAGTCGACCAAATCTACTATTGTTCGCTAGGCAGAATAATTAAAAATCATAAGAAAGAAGTATAACTAAAATTTACCTCAAAAGGCGCTAAGTTAGAAAACAAATATGCGTGCATACCCAGACGCTCAAAGAAGAAAGCTTGAGGACTAATCTGCCACATAGCAAATTCATGGAATGTAGACTACAATTTGACAATGAGATTGGTTATGATACTGATATAAAATACTACATGTAGAATGTTTAAAGATTGTAGGAGTCTGGGGGGGCAGAAGTAGCTACTAGGGGGGGGGGGCTTGCCCCCTCTGGCGTCGTCACTGTTAGTCTCCCGAGCGGGTCGTCTCTCAATACTTATTTTACTAAAACAAACTTCTTTCTCTTCTTATACTGAAAATTAGAATTACGGACTGGTAAAATGCAATATGGTTCTCGCAAGTCCCAATCAAGAAGATGTAATGAGCTGTTTGCTTTGTGAAGTGACTATATATCGAGGTACTAAATTTTGATTTTTCCTTTTATAAATAAAACAGCCAGTTGGGCATCTCAGTAACAAACGAATAACGATGCTGCAGACTTTCATTAACAAATCCAAGCAATAGAAAGAAAACTTGTGCATTGCATTAAGTGCAATGATCGATTTTCTACAGAATAAATGTTTACTTCCTAGGGATGACTACGAGTGCTGCATTACAAAATATTATGACAGGCCAATGTGCTACGAAGACATTCCCGCTCCCAACAGGAAAAGGGGTGCCCACAAGGAGGGAACATTACGCCAATGGCATATGGAAATTGTTGGGGGGATTTTTTAATGGAAAAACAACTAAAATTACCTCATAAAAAAAAAACATAAATAAGGGCGCTCCTCCATTGCTTCCGAATGCGAATGCGAACTGCGAATTCATGTGCCTCTACTTGATCCGAAGTTTTGCGAATGCGAATCAAGTTGCAATGTCTCTTTCAAAGCTTTCACTGTGAAATATTTTTGCTTGAAAAGTCCTACCTTAAAATCTTTAAAGCCTAAATCAGAATAATATCTATTAATTTCTTTCGTGTGCAAAATAGTGAATTTCGCTCAAGTTATTATTATGCTTCCGTAGTACCTGCTACTATTTTCATTTTAAAATAAAGTAACTAACTAAAATTAGAGATAACAGAATCAACCTACTTTGTAAGAAAATTTTCTCCATGAGTAAAAAAACCAGTTTTTGCTATTTGAAACATATTTGTCAATAATTACAACGTAAAATCGTTTATTTGAGAAAAAAAGGAAATATAAATTGAATAAAAAGTTGCAGTTCGAGTATTAATTAAATCTTTATATTTTAAAGACAAAACAAAACAGTTCGAGTATTAATTAAATCTTTATATTTTAAAGACAAAACAAAGAAAAATATACACACCTTCCACTCTAAGTTCCTTCCTTATATCTGCTCATAATTTGCTCACGACGTGTCGTTTGTTGTCATCTCGATGAGCTTGGTTCACAATGGAACTTTATCAAAAACATAATATATTAAAGCATCAAAATCTATTTCCATCTTTATTTTACTTTTTAATTTTTTTATCTCCGCACCTCAGAACGTCTGCTTGTACGGAAAACAAACCTTTTCTCTCACGTAGCGCTCAATTCCTCTGCCAACGACACTCCATTCGCACGAATTCGGACATTGTTGGGATCATTCGCATTCACATCTTTTCGTCGGTTTTCGCAATTCGCAGGTCGAAACAAGTCGAGGCACTCCAATTTATTTACACGTGCTGGGAAATTCGCATTCGCATTCGAAAGCAATAGAGGCGCGGCCTAATAGTTACACAGTCAATTATTATACCTTTCTGCCAATAATATAATAATTGGTATAATAATGTATACCAATTATTATACATTATTATACCTTTCTGCTCCCCCTTATTAACCCATACGTGTGTTTACAGCAGTTCTCGGAATTTCCAAACTTAAATGGGCTCTACAGGATTTTGCTTTCACTCTCTGTAACAAGCTGCTCAGCTGAGAGAATCATGAGTCAATAAAAATTATAAAATATAGTCTCAGTACAAGCATGGGGGACACTAACCACACTTTGCTTGAATAACTTACTAATTTTAAATTGCGAGACTGAAGTTTGGAACGAATTATCACATGACAACATTATTAATCAGTTTTCGGTAACAAGTAAAAATGACAAAGGTTGTTATTAAAATGTTAGATTCACTAAGTTGAATGTTTTAGTTATTCACTATTACGTGTGTAACTTGATGTAGCTTTTTATATTTATGTGTAATAAATTTGTTCAGCTCATAATCTCACAGTCTACTGCCTCAGGTAATGCAATACCTCTAGCTCATGCTATTTTTTTTTTTTTTAGATCAAAAGAGTTTAATGATGCAGACTTAGCCAAAAATCTGCAACCGGTCATAGCACAAAAGGTTAACGTAAAACAAAGCCACGCTATTGATTTTAAAGTGGGGTACTTAAATGTTCAAGGGATCAACAATAAACATGTAGTTTTAAATGACTTTGGAATGATAATAATTTAAATGTCTTTGGTTTAAGTGAACGTTGGTGCAAAGAGGATAAAATTGTGTTTAATAAATTAGATGACTATGTACTTGTTAATAGTTTCTGTAGGAATCATCGTTCTCACGGTGGGGTGGCTATTTTTGTAAAAGACAAGCTCTCACTTAAGTGTAAGAAATTAGACCTTGACTTTCTATGTACTGAAATCGATTTCGAAGCCACAGGTATCGTTATTAATTGTCTTAAGTTAGTTTTCGTATCACTATACAGATCCCCAAACGGTAATTCAAAAGTCTTTCTAGATACGCTCGAGCAACTGCTAAACTTATTGAGTAGGTCTAGTTTTAGAAATTTTAAGATAGTCATAGGTGGTGATCTGAACTCTGATTTTGACGTAACAACAAAGAAGAACAGTGTAGATGAATTAAAAAAATTGTTAAGCCAATTTAATTATAGTATTACAAATATGAAGCCAACAAGAGGTCTAGCTTGTCTTGATAACATATTTATAAATTTCAATTTCTGTCGAACTCATTGTGATGTATCAATATTTCCATTTTCTGATCATGATTGTGTATGGATAAAATTGGATAATGCACTATTAAGTACGGAGGTTGATGTCTTGTCCACAGAATGTAAAATAGTTGTCTCCAGGCCAATCACTGAGGGTAAAATATCTGAGTTTAAGAGTTCACTCTGCAACATGAATTGGTTTGAACTACTGTCGAATTACAATGACTCTAATGCACTGTTTGAACACTTCTTGAATTTATTTCTCTACATCTTTGGCATCTTCATCCCACAAAGAATTTGTAAAGTTAATTAGAGTGTATTTAAAAAGCCACATACAGAAAATAGTTCCACGTGGTACACCCCTCAATTTTACTCAATGAAGTGTGAGGTGATGTTACATTTAAACATATATAAGAGAGAGAAAAATGAAGTAACTAGGTCAGCCTACCTGAAAGCTAGGAAAACATATAAGCAAGCTGTTCATGAAGCGAGAAAGCATGTAGCGCTCCTTACAGCTGTTAGTCAAACAGTCGTAATTTAAATTCCAAAAAATGCAGAAAGAAAACAAAATCCCGTCGTTCAAAATCTGGTATTGCAGGGTGCAATTAGTAAAGAAGCCTTGAAGATCATACAGGGTGTCCGAGAAGTCCTTCCCTAATTACAGAAATTGATAACTCAGGCTAGAAATAAGATACAAATATGAAACTGGTGTTGAATTGTTTACAAACTATAAAAGTTTTGGTCACATCAGTACACTTCCACATGAGCACCCTTGGTAGCACGTAGCACATCTAGGCGATCGAAGCGTAGCACATCGGAAGGTCAGCAACCGACCCTGTGTTCTTGAACTTCTCATACCAGGCTTTAATGCTCTTGACATCAGGTGGAGTCCTCCCAAATGTTGTCTGGAACTGTCTCTGCACCGTGGTTGGTGATTGTGTCTCATGGTACCACAGGACACACTGTGCCTTCTCCTGGTTGGTTGGCATGGCTTCTTGGGCTTCTTACTTATGTACTACAAACCTAAAACAAAAAAAAAATTAGACTTGGTAAAACAGAACAAACCTAACACAGACAAAAACTTTTATAGTTTGTAAACAATTCAACACCAGTTTCATATTTCTATCTTATTTCTAGCCTGAGTTATCAATTTCTGTAATCAGGGAAGGACTTCTCGGACACCCTGTACAATTAAACTGAGTAAATAGTCTTATTCTAATCCACTAATTCTAAATTCCAGAAAAGGATTTTCAATATTTTAAAATTAAAAAGGCTAATAATTCCTATTAGAATACAATTTATTTAACAATTTTATAGCAATGAATATTTCTCAAATACAATAGTGATACTATGACGTTAACAACAACAATAATCAATGCAGACACTAATGGTAAAATTACTAGAAAAGTTCACCGCGGTAATTTTAGCAGACATTCGTCCGCAGACAAAACGAAATTTCCCAGGGATGCCAGGATACATTTTAAATGTGTACTATCAAAACCAATCACGGTACTTCTAGTGCAATGTCAATAACGATTCACATCTATAACTTAATATGCACATAATATGCTAACATGTATAATATCTAATTTAATTTTCATATATATACCGATTAATTTTTCAGAAAATAACAGCAAAGATGAGCAAAATATTCCCTCAAATAAAGCTGAAAAACGAGTAGTGCCAACTTTAAAATTAATTAACTAATAATTTTATATTCATCTAAAGGCTCCCCACTTACAGTTTATCACAATATAAAAGTGGGATATGTATATCTCTATAAAATATGTACGAGGAAAATACACTAATTTTTCGGATAAAGATGAGCAAAATATTCCCTCAAATAAAGCTGAAAAACGAGTAGTGCCAACTTTAAAATTAAATTAACTAATAATTTTATATTCATCTAAAGGGTCCCCACTTACAGTTTATCACCATATGAAAGTAGGATATGTATATCTCTATAAAATATGTACGAGGAAAATACACTAATTTTTCGGATAAAGATGAGCAAAATATTCCCTCAAATAAAACTGAAAAACGAGCAGTGCCAACTTTAAAATTAATTAACTAATAATTTTATATTCATCTAAAGGGTCCCCACTTACAGTTTATCACCATATAAAAGTGGGATATGTATATCTCTATAAAATATGTACGAGGAAGATACACTAATTTTTCGGATAAAGTTGAGCAAAATATTCTCTCAAATAAAGCTGAAAAACGAGTAGTGCCAACTTTAATATTAATAATCTAATAATTTTATATTCATTTTATATTCTCTATATTTTAGAGGGCATATAGTGAGTATGGAATTAATTCTCCAAACTTTCTTCATCTCAGTCGTAGATCAATGGTGTTGTCGGCACCACGCTTCGGCTGCATCTCCCCCTCCCAGGCACGCTTTGAATCTGAGGTTGGTAATGCCCCAGACCCGCACGGCATCTTATGTACAAAATCAAATTCGTAAAGTAACCAAGAGCAACAGATACCTGACATACGCATTTAGACCAATCCCCTTTAAAATCGGACAATTCATTCGAAAGTTATCGTAGCTTTCACACGCCTACGCTCAAAGTAAGAACAAATACTTGAATTCGGGAAAATTCCCCTTGTCGTATATTGCAACCAAAACAATAGGTGTCTGGTGAAAGCAAACGTGAGCATTTTAAAATTAGTTCCATCAAAACCGAACAATCCGTTCGAAAGTTATCATCGGATACCACATACCAACAGACAGGACGGTCTGTAATAGGAGCTTTGCACCAAAAATTCTCAAGATTTTTTTTACGATAATCTCAAATACTCGAAGGCATTCGAGCGCCGGATAGTAAATTTTCGAAACGGAAGTTTGATAAGTCTTCAGCCTTATCGAATTTCCTTACCTCTACCTATATCAGTAGCAGTCTCTATACAGAACCTTAAATTAAACCCTCGAAATCATATGTAAAATTATTTTTCTGCCTGCCCCGTTATTGGCGCAATCGGCAAAGTGACTATTAGTAGACTAATGGTGTCTTGGATTCCAATTCCATTCGGTGATGCATGTTTTCTATTCCTCTTTCTCTCTTCTGACAGACTGCCTATACAGATCTGTGGGGCAAAAACTTTTCCTTCACTTCATTGCTAAGGAGAGAAGTTTTAAAATGAACACCCTGCATATATGAAATACATATTATATACAACTATGATAACCTCGAATGCATTGTTTCTTCCGAACACTCCTATAATCCCGAACTTTTCAAAATATTCAAGCGACTCGATAAATGCGATTATATTGATATTTTTCTGTATTTGCTGCTTTCAAACAATTCGAGACTCTCGAACAGTTCAAGTGTCTCGAAGTTGTCTAATGTTTCTTACATTTCGAGTGCCTCGAACACTTCGAGAGTCCCGAACATTTCGAGAGTCCCAAAGATTTCGGGAGTCTCGAACATTTCGGGAGTCTCGATCATTTCGGGAGTCTCAAAAGTTCGATAATTCTTTCTCGATGAAACGGTTTTGAAATTTTATCGAATTGTTATCGATTACTCGATTATCGGAACAGCCCTACTTACCGGTACTTCAAAATTTCATCAAAGTTATCGTATACCAATCGTCTTTATCAAAGTAAATCAGGATTTTACTCAAGACTTAATTTAATTTAATACTTTTAAATAGAGTACTGATCTTTCTGCTCTAAGCACGCAACCAATATTCTTTCCGATCAAATATCCCATAAATTACACAATTAACAATTCTCCCAAGCAAAGTTTAATTATTCTAATAATTAATTTGTTGGACGGATCCGTTACCCACAGAATCTAATGGCCCTACTCGAGATGTCTTCGATTTTGAAGATTTAAGCTTGCCAAAATATATAGTGTTCCGACACCACTTTAACTGTCGGGATAGAAACGAGAGGCACCTAAGAGGTGCGGGATAACAATACCAAATTTATAGCAATAAAGCACATACTAAATGGGGGCGATTCCACCACTAGTCTTCGGCGACTAGAACCATGAACAAAATTAGACAAGATAATGAATATGAATTTGGTGTTAAAATAATTTGAAAATAACCAATGCTTTTTCATTGAAAATTGGTAGCAATAAGGGCGTTAAGGAATAAATGGTAGAGCAAAGGAATTGCAACTAATTTTGAACAGTCTCACCCTAGTTCGAAGTAGTTCCAGTCTTCTCCCTCTTACTCATAGGCGATGTCTAGGCGCTGTCCTCGAAGTTCCAGTGGTTTGGCAGGTTGGATTGTCCTGTTGAAGTCCATGATGAAAACTTGTCCGACAATCAACCATGGCATTGAATGCCGGACCCCAAAGCAGGAAGACTCCGACCTGTCTCGCGTCGTGGTTGAGATCCGAAAGACCAAGATCGTGCTCTCTCAATTGCTTTTGATCTGACTGTCCCTCTGACGTCAGAATAAGATGATGGTGACACCACAAAGTTTCCTGAGCGTGGTCGATTACCCAAAACTGACATTGACCAAGTCCATGTTTCTACATGTCGTCGACTTAACACAAAGTTCTCAAACTTGCTTCTGAGACTGCTAACGTTGACAGGTAAACGAACCAAAAAGAGACTCACCTGAGTCAAAGTACTTACTTCTGTATTTATTACTTCCTTGTTGTAACATCGTGTCGTGGGTAAACGAACGAAACGGACAATGTCTTGCAGTAGCCTGACTATGAGGGACCAATGAGGTCGAACCAATTGAGAGAAGCAATTGATCTAACAAAGCAAATTAAAAGCGTCGCGTGTGAGACTGTTTGGTAGGCAAAAAGGTAATAGGAAGTTGCTACCAGTGTTTATTACAAATTACAAGTACAAAGAGTTCCTCAATAACAGCAAAGCAATAGTTGATTAATCTTTCAATGCAAAGTCAGATTGCGGAGTACAACAGAATATTGGTGTTAATAACATCAGGCAGTGAACTCTTGAAGGCTGCTTGGCTTACATTGATGGCTGGTTGAATTTCCACATGAAATAAAAATGTCCTAGCTTGTCCTTACTTCATATCCCGTAACAATAGTTTAATAGCAAAGCAAGAATTAACCAGCAAAATTCTAAATAAAAAAATGTTTAATAGAACCATCTAAAAATTCTCGACAACCTACGTCAAATCCTATGGACAAATTCACTAACAAATTGAATTAGAAATCAAATCCAAACGAAACTAAGAAACCAAAAGAGAAAACAGGTACTGACCAAAGAAATTCACAGCTGGGCTAAATTAACAGCAACCCCTGCTCCACTCATCCAGCCTCGGCTTAAACGGCATCAACCTAGATTTCAAACAAAAATGTAAATTTCCAGGAAAAATCCTTCAAGAGGCAGAGCAATTTCAATCCAACTTCTATAATCGCCTTGAAATACTCCTGACTCGGTGGAAAAACGAACGAGTGAAAATAATACTAGAACATAATACACTTAAACTGACCTTTGACAACGAAATTTCAGTACTCCATTACCCATTTCTTCAATTAGATCCTTACTGTATCAATCCAATGCTTCAACTCGAGGAAGCAACCGCTAGCCGCCAGCCACGAAAACAGCAGGCACTACGTAATACGTCACGCGGCTCGTGGCTGCGAACTCAGAGCAGAAGACCTTGACTTTTTCGCTCGTTGCTTTTAGAACGCAAAAGTAGAGAGAGAAAAAAAGAAAAAAACATATTTTTTAAACTCAGGTATCCAACCCAATATAATAAGCCAAACATTTTTCATTCTTTTGTTTTCTTGTTACTTTTCTTTCCTTTTAATAATGTATCTTTTTAAATAAATTTTCTTTTTATTAGTTTCTTTTCAAATTTTGGTTGTTCTTCACAAACCACTTGTCCTCTGGAAAATAACAGCATACACTGCTGGAAGAGAATTTCAGTGGCGATTCGGAAATTAATGTCACCTTCGCCACAAGCAGTATACTTCGGCAAAAATCGAATCGTCTGTTAATAAGTGTAAACAAGCTTGGAAAGTAATTAATTCTATAGTTAAGAGTAATCGGGACTTCGTTTACCCCAATTCAGAAGATTTTAGTAATTGTTTCGAGAACTCTATAGATGAAGTACACAATAATATTGACAAACCTGATGTAACAGCAGTCAATCTAATGGAACAATCTGTAAATCCTATACAGGATAGTTTTGTATTCAGAAATATATCTCCACAAGTAGTTCTCAACATTTTAATAACTTTAAGTGTTCAAACAATGTTGATGTTTATGGATTGTCAAGTAATCTAAATAGAAACGTTATTGATTGTATTGTTCTGCATCTTACCCATTGCATTAACCAAAGTCTAACACAGGGAATCTTCGCCGAAGTTTTAAAATTATCACGAGTTGTGCCTGTCTATAAAAAGGGGCCGAAAATTGCCCATCTAGTTATAGAACAATTTCTGTGGTACCAGTCTTCTCAAAAATTCTAGAAACTGTGATACGTATGCAGTTATGTGATTATCTTGATAAGCATAATGTAATTAGTAATTCACAGTGTGGTTTTGTAAAGGGTAGTTCTACTGTTGGACCGATCGATTCGTTGGTAAAGAAGGTTATTAGAGGCTTTGAAAACAAGCATTTTGTTCAGGCAACATTTTGTGATTTAAGCAAGGCCTTTGATTGTGTTGAACACACAATTCTCCTTAAAAAACTTGGCGTACTACGGTATCAAGGGTTTAAGTTTTAGGTTATTCAAGTCTTACTTAGAAAACCGTAAACAAATTTTTTTTGTAAATAACAATAAATCTGGTATTGCGTCAGTTAAGTACGGAGTTCAGTACTTGGGCCACTCTTATTTTTACTAATGATAAATGATCCACCTTACTTTTTATCTGCTTACTCTATATTATATGCTGACGATACGATCTTTCTAAATACTAGTCCTGATCTTACAAGGGACATGTTTCGGCTCGAACGCGAGGATCAACATAAAACTTGGTAGATATATACAGGACTAAGTACTGACCACTGTATGGTCTGTCATTCCCGTGTAAAACTCGTTTTCCTCCGTCAGCGCCACCTATCCTTCGAAATACTAGCAGTTAGATTCTTCGTTATAGGTACTGAGTGAAGATTAGTCAGGTGCGTCAGTGTGTGGTAGTAAGCTCGAATTAGTGTTAGGTGTGATAGTCAGTGTGGAAAAAATGGGTGAGCTGCTGGCATTAACCCCCTTCATGTAGTTGAACTGTTGAAAGACAAACTAAGGCGCAGATTTAAGAATCAAACATCAGTTGGAGCAGAAGATGAGTCATTTGCTACATTTTGGTGCAATTTAATTATCAATGAGTACGAAAATGAATTAGAAATGATACACACATTGACATTCGACAGAGATGATAAAGAAAATGTCACGGCGCAGAAAGATATCTATGATAGCAGTTCAGAGTGGGAACAAGACAGCAGTCCAGAGCAGGAACAAGGCATTAGTCAAAGCGAATACGACGTATCTTTTTCAACATGAAAAGTGAAAAGAACAGATATTTTATCGCAGTTTACGGACGAGGAAGTCCGGAGTATATTCAAAGATTATCATGAAGGAGAATACTAATCGTACAGGAACTTTCCGACACGACACAAGAAAATTATTTCTTTGAATAATTGCAAACCTATTTTGGATTATGAACATGTGCTGTCTACAAACTCCGCTTCATTTAAAGAGAATGGGGAAATGAAACTCCAAACAATGAAGTGCGAAATCATCAGATTATTTGACGAGGCGCGAGAGCATGGAACATCAGTGCATTACTGGTATTTACAGTGCTGGGCTCTCCAAGCGATAAAAGAAGTTGGCTTATCGCATTTCAAAACGGAGCCGACTTTCATTCAGAAACAAGCAGGCATTATTTCACGAACGATTACGACCTTTATCAAATAATCTGATTATTCCACATTTCACTGTTTGGAGTTTTATTTCCCGATTCTCGGTTCCCGCTCTGGACTGCTGTCTTCATCCCGCCCTGAACTGCTATCATAGATATCTTTCTCTGCCGTGACATTTTCTTTATCATCTCTTTCGAATGTCGATGTGTGTATCATTTCTAATTCATTTTCGTACTCATTGATAATTAAATTGCACCAAAATGTAGCAAATGACTCATCTTCTGCTCCAACTGATGTTCGATTCTTAAATCTGCGCCTTAGTTTGTCATTTAACAGTTCAACTACATGAAGGGTGTTAATGCCAGCAGCTCACCCATTTTTTCCACACTGACTATCACACCTAACACTAATTGGAGCTTACTACCACATACTGACGCACCTGACTAATCTTCACTCAGTACCTATAACGAAGAATCTAACTGCTAGTATTTCGAAGGATAGGTGGCGCTGTCGGAGGAAAACGAGTTTTACACGGGAATGACATACCATACAGTGGTCAGTACTTAATCCTGTATATATCTACCAAGTTTTATGTTGATCCTCGCGTTCGAACCGAAACACGTCCCTTGTAAGTACACTGAATGCTAGAACTGAATATACATGGGATCAGATTGTGATTTGGTTTAAGGCCCTTGGTTTTTTACTTAACGAGAACAAAACTCAACATATGACTTTTAGTTTAAAAGAAGTCCCTGTTGAGAATAATTTCAACATATGTGAATTTTCTATTTATATTGATAACAAGTTATCGTGGGAACAGCATATTAATTATATTTCTGGGAGACTCTCAAGAGTAATATATCTGCTAAAACAACTAAAAAATCACGTTTCTGATAACTATGTCAGATCAACTTACTTTGCTTTTTTCAGAGTATAATTGTGGATCGTATATTATTTTGGGGTAACTATTATCATGTAAATAGCATTCTTTTAATACAGAAAAAGGCCATCAGAATTATTTCAAACGCAGACAAATTAGCTCATTGCAGACCTTTGTTTATCAATCTTAAAATTATGACAATAATCAATCTATACATTTACACAGTACTCCTCTATATATAAAGTAATCACCAAAATTTACAACTCAGGCAAGACATCCATTCGTATAATACTAGAAGCACTAAATTAATGATTGTCCCATGTCAACGACTATCCAAATCGTTAAATAGTTATGAGACACTTGGAACAAAATTGTAGAACAAGTTACTTGCAACACTAAAATATGAATATATAGATAGATTTAAAAGCAAGTTATACAATTGGTTAGTTGCAAGGCCCTTTTATTCTTTACAGGAGTATTTTAATTGTTCAATAGAAGCACAACGTATTTTCTAATCTCGTGTTGAGCTAGTATTTAAAATGCATATTGTTATTGTCATTTATTTTCTAATATCACTTCATCATTAATTTAGTTATAGATCGTTATTTATTTATAATTACGTATCGATATTGTATCACATTTTTGACGACTATTGATGTGTATAGCTTAACGACAATATGAGGGTCACTACGAAAGTTTTGAGATGTGAAATAACTTACATACTTAAAATCAATTTAAAATTTACATTTTCTCAAAGTATTCACCATTACACTGTACACACTTTTGCATCCTCTAAAACCACTGTTGGAAGTTGTGTTGCCAGTCTTTTTCTTCAAGTGTTGAAAGTTCAATCTCGTAAGCCACTACACCTTTTTCAGGGCTGCAAAATCTCTTCCCACGCATGCGATCTTTGATCCTGGGGAACAGAAAAAAATCACACGGGGCCAGGTCAGGGCTATACGGCGGATGAGTCATAAGTTTGACCTCCGTAGATTCTAAAAACTGAATTGTGATGTTGACCGTGTGTGCGGACGCGTTGTCATGATGAAGCAGGATCACACACAACCCAGTTCTTGGACGCCGTTCCCGAAGCTTCTGGAACACTTTTGTCAGGCAAACAGTGATGTACCACTGAGCAGTAACAGTCCTTTGTTCTTCAAGTGGAACAGTTGCAACATGGCCATATTTGGAGAAGAAAGTTGCGACCATCTTCTTCCCCACGCTTCACTTTCGTGAGTGGATTTTCGTCTGGAAAGATCGAAACTGCAGATTGGCGTTTATTTTCAGGGTCAAATTGATAGATCCAAGTCTCATCACCAGTAACAATGTCAGAGACGCGTCGAGAATTGCCTCCATCAAATATTGCAAGCATTTCTTCACACCATTCCACACGCATGCGCTTCTGCTGTTCAGTCAAAGTGTGAGGCACCCAACGAGATGAAACCTTCCTGAGCCGAAGATGATCATGAAGAATTTTTGTTACTGCTGGCGATCCACTGTTCACTGTAGATTCAATGTCCTTGAAAGTTGTTCGAGGATTTTCTCAAATCATTTGTTCCACAGCGGTAATGTTTTCATCTGACACAGCTGTTGCCGGACGTCCAGCTCTCTCTTCATCTTTAAGCGATGTCCGGCCTCTTCTGAATTCACCAAACCACCGAAAAATTGTAGCACGGGAAGAAGCATGGTCCCCAAATGCCGCCTGCAAACGGTCAAGGCTTTGTGTCTCGTTCAAACCACTTTTGAAATCGTAAAGGATCATTGCCCGAAAATGTTCCCTTTCGAGCTCCATTCTAGACAGCCGAATACTGCTCACATCAACAAACAAGTAAAGGCGATATGGCCACGCCGATAAGCGAGGCGAGTTGAAACTTGCTTTGCTACTTCGCTCTGGATTCTACTACCGAACGTAATTGTTGGAATTCAAATACTATGCCACAACAATGCGTATCTCAAAACTTTCGTAGTTACTTCCGTAAAATTTATTATAATTATAATTATAATAATAATAATAATAATAATTATTATTATTATTATTATTATATTTTTTTCTGTATCTTTAAGAAAAAATGTCTTACTTTTTATCATGTAGCCTTGCTTTTGATTAATGGTTGTCGAAATAAATATAATATTCCTAAAGAAAGGCGAATTTTAAACAAACGTACGTGTAAACAAGAAATCAGTAAAATACCTATTATATGACAATATCGAGGTGTATAGGTTACTTTAGATCAGTTAAAAAGTAAAACTTTTTTTTAAAAAAAGTGTACCGGAGAAAGAGGAATTGCTCTGATAAAAAATATTAAAACTTTAAAGTCAAGGACGAACAACAAAAATTCTTGTTGAGGATAGTCGAGCATCACAGAAAAGTCGCCACCAAGGGAACAAAACAAGGGATTGCATTATTCAAACTTGATTAATATAATACGTTTTGCCTATTATACTACCTATTAATCTTAGTGTATAGTTTTAATATTATTTTAAGTTTGTTATGTCTAGTTTTAAAAATAAAAGTAACTAACATTTAAAA
The DNA here is from genome assembly GCF_964235325.1 of Thermobia domestica. Classification (NCBI taxonomy): domain Eukaryota; kingdom Metazoa; phylum Arthropoda; class Insecta; order Zygentoma; family Lepismatidae; genus Thermobia; species Thermobia domestica. The sequence goes on along the minus strand of NC_137462.1, from coordinate 298,471 downwards.
TTCGTATTTTTGCCTAATTTTACAAAACTGACCACAGTGCGCAACCTCTAAATGTTATCCAATCTTCTAGAAACTTGTTACATGTATCTTTTACATCACTAAAATTCGGGGCAAAAGCAGTCTGCAAAAATTTTAGATTTCATTTTTAACTTACAAAATGAAACATCCTAAAGAGTCCAAAGTTTAATTATCAATTTTACGTTGAAAAAAAGCTACATTTAGATTAAAGTTTGTGTAATTGCAATATGATTGTTTACATATATATATATATATATATATATATATATATATATATATATATATATATATATATATATATATATATATATAGAATCTGACGTATTCTAATAGCAAAAGGTGAAAAATTAAATGTCAGGGGATACTTTGTTACAGATTCTTTATTTTTTTTAATAAAAAGGCCTTGTGTCCAAACTTAAACAAGCTATGAACTTGAATAGTGGTTTGAGTATTAATGAAGAATGGCAGGACATTTTGAAAAGGGAAGAAAGAAGAAAAGTAGAATATACGGACAATATAGGGTTAAATTTTATTTATATGTTTTTTAATATTCACGTAGTTAATTAGTAATCAATATTCAGGTAAGAAAGCTAGTATTCAATATTAGGTAGAAAATTTCAATATTTAGATAGTTAATTAGTATTTAATTTAGTTAATACATGTTAAAAGAAATATAAAGATTAATTAACAATGTATTATTTCTGTTAAGAGTTTAAAATTGTCACAACAATGGGCATATATTTTGAATTTTAATGAAAAATGAAAAAATGATTTTTGACTGGTAGAGATAACAAATTATGTTATGTTATCTATGATTTCAGTTGGAATAGTAGTCTGAAGAAGGAAGTGATATACTTCCGAAACTGTAACATTTCTCGTTAATTTATAATAAAGAATATAGACAGCCTTGTAAGAAAGTTATGTTTAATTTGTGTTTAAGATTATTCGTGTAGCAAACTGCAAACCTCCTCTCTTATCAACCATCACGCTGAGACTCAATGCTAGACAACGATCCTGCCAAACCTCTGTAGGTATAGTCCATATTCAAGCACTAAAAGATAACCTGCAAACTGTTCTTTGGTTGGAGAATTGTAATCCTGACAACAATTTGGTATAATCATTACTCCTCTCCAACTCCGACTCGTCCCAAGCATGGTCCATACTTTGAAATTAACAGACATTTGCTCGTGATATTTCAGCCCTTTTTAAGTATCTGAGCAATTTTAAGACATCTCAACACGTTAGTCCACTCTTTTAAAATGAACATTCATGCAGTCATGTTCATAGGAATTACACATTTCCCCTCCTCAAAATTGGCCAAATCAACATGTTTCAGCTTTCTGTTACTGGGTAAGTCGACGTGATAATGCGTCTATCATCCAGAGAATTATGGGTAAGTATATACGAATCAGAGAAATACATCTCCGATCGAAGGCTCCTAACTTCCAATAAGAAAAATCCACCTGTCTGAACCCCTCTAAGAAATAATTGATGATTGGGTGAATATATTACAAAGGAAATGTAATGTGAAGATGGAAAGAAAACCAAGATTGTGAGAAAATGTTTTGATAAAAATAAAATTATTTGTTGCTCTCATTTGTTGCAATTTACTTTCATACTAGTAGAGTTGAAGATCCTACTTGGAAATGAATGTTGGAAACAAAATACTTCTCAACAAACTCCTATCTAAATGCATACATCTAACGAAACATTTTATTATTAACAAAAACTAATTACCTAACATTCAAGAATACACACACATCAAACTTAAAATATAAATTTAAAGAAAAGAATAATTATTAAGCATAAACAATGCATTTAATGAGTATTACCAGAAACATATAAATGAGATATCTTAAAATTCGTCTAGAGTAAGATTCCAATTCTTAGTTTGAATTACAGTAAACCTCTGACTGTTATCTTCAATGGGGAGATCACAGTTGTGTCTATACAGTCGCAGACGTGTACCCTGCCTTCCTTTCTTCGGTAAGCTGAATAGCAATTTTGCTAGAAACCTTTATATCTGTAGACGCCAACTGGGAAATGCGTGTGATTCTAGGCCTACGAAAACAACAGTGTATCGTTCAGAACCTCATTGTTTCATAGGCAAAATTAATCAATTCCTTCATAAAATGGTTTAATAGACGATATATAAAGGAAAAGTTAGCAGAAAGTTTTCACTCACATTATAAATATAAAAAAACATTCAAGTATCTAGTAGTAAGCTAACAAACGAAAGTAAAGGAAAAGAAAACATTGTCTTATTGATTAAAGAGAAAGCTTTAGCCAGTTACATGGTGACTTTTGATTGTCAATTTTGTCAAAAATCATGCCATAAGATATGTGAGCAGGTTTTTATAACTTCAGGCCGAAGTTGTTGATCACTATAATAACGAGTAATACAAAATAATCGGAGGCATATCTGAATAAGACGCGCCTCTCTAACCTAAGTTTGACCAAAAAAATTAACCCAAGGAAGTATGGTCCAACCCGAAGATGAAATGTTGTACTGTCTGTAGTGTTAGAATACCACTAATACGACAGAGGAATAGGAAGGAGTGTGAAATTAGACAAGGAGTCAAATAGGATAACGTAGGATAATTGATCTGTACATACCATATATGATTTTTTAAAGTAAAGAAGTGTATCGAATAGTGTATCTTAATATCGGATATTAAGAACATAGACAAAAATGTTTTCCATGAGCATATTGGAAACGATTTACTCCGGACATTGGCATTGGCATCCAAAAATATATGGGAAACCTACTCCATTAAATATGTATGAATATATCGTTTGAATTTTGAATATTCGATGTAGAATTAGCACAAAATAAACAACATTACAATTTTTACCGTACGTGTCAATGTTTAAAGCACATACTCTGATGTGTGCCAAAAATGCTTAACTAATACGTTATTCTTAAACACATGTAAATATTAAATTCATCCACAACCAATCACAACAAAAAATGTTCCTTTCTCATACGTGGGAATTAGAGAATAATTATAGACATAGGGACCTAAGATAATAAAGAAATTACTTATTTTTAATGGAGTTGTTATAAAGAATTCCAAGGAAAACGAATACAAAGAAAATGTTATCATATCCATATACTAGTTATTGTATAGAGCTACGGAGAACGTAAATTGCTACCACTTTATCAGATAAAGAGCAGTTGCCCTTCTTAACAAACTGTTCTTATCCAGAAACAAGAAAGTTACTTTACAACTTGTAGCATTCTTTTCACACAATTGTTTTCTCACACAAATCTTATCTAACGGAATCCAGTAAGTCGTATAGTATCCTATAAATAAACTGACTCCATTTATTTCAAACTTGAATTTTTGCCTAATATTGGAAAAGAAATACAAGAATAGCACTTAAACAATACGGAAGACCAGATAATGTAAAAGAATGTTAGAACTGAATGAATGGACTGCGGGGCTTCTCTTCACTACTATAACGATCTTCTTGACATTGTTGTTCATTGCTTGTGAATAACCACTTCAGAAATGCCTCGAGTTCTGTATCAGTAGAATTTCATAGAGATAATTTCGATCTAGTAAATATTTTAGGCAGATTATACGGCACCAAAAATGGAACTTCTTTCTCGTAGCTAGCTTTCTTTAATGGTTGAAACTGTTTTGTGATGGATATATAAGTCATTGGCGATGTCATGATTTTCTACACACGTCTGGCTCATTATTCCACAATATCTACTTTTCTGCGATTTTTGCCTGCTTTGAGTAGCATTCTATCCATTCAAATTTTCATAACGGAAGCTTTTAAAACATTTTGATACTAACTTTCTTATAATCTATTTTTTTTCTGACAAACAGCACCAATTTCTTCATGATACTTCAATAATAAAATTAAAATCTTGAAAATAGATTATGCCATTTTCACACATAAATCATCACTTCGTGTCCGCCATTGGATTTGCTCTATTAGAATTATTTGTAGTTTAGGAAATATAAATTTAATTTTGTTGTAAAACGGACATACGTTACATTTTAGGGAATTCTGATATCTGTAACTTCGTATCAGGAATTTCTTCAAAATAGGAACATTACTATTTCGGTGAGAAAACGTAATACTCTGACAACTATTTTATTGAGTTTCTTTTATTTCGTTGCTTGCTTTGTGCAAACTATGTATTCTATTCTGGTTAATAAAAGCCCGCTGTGTGTCATACATCGGCGAAATGGACATAACTATTCCATGCTTTGAAACTTAAGCAATCAGAATTTTCCTGTGGCCCCTTTACATTAATAGATTGTTGAAATTATTTCTTTCAAAGCCGCTCGTCTCACAGCCACAACGGAATGTAGATGAAATTACAAAAAAAAAGAAAAGAAAAGAAAAAAACCGTAGGCGTATTGCAATTTGATTCCTTCAGTTGCTAGGCAAACTGATAGTCCTTACTGACTACGCTATTGTGCCCCTAATACTGTTTATTGGAATGGAAACTGAAAAACCGTAAGCTGACAAACTTAAAATTGTAATTAAATGCTAGTGTAGTTAATTGTGAATAAAATCAGATTGTTAAAGCGGTCGTGCATCCTCGATTTCATCCCCAGAAATATGATAGCTTACATTCTAAACGTACCCTTAATCTAAAGACGAAATAATATTGCATATTGATAGCAAGTCCATGAGTAAAGTATCTCCATGAGTCCATGAGTACTACCGGTAGCTTTAAATTTTGCACAATCACGTTTGAAATGACCTGGTTTTTTACACCAAAAACACACACTTTTCTCTTCTTTTCCTTGTACCTTCTTCTTTGAGTCCACCTTCATGGCTTTCTTCATTCCTATTGTGACCTTACACTTCCTTTCGCCTCTTGTACTTGTCTGTGAGCTTTCCTTTGACTAATTCTAGTGTTAGCTCGTTCTCTGGACGTGCTTCCAATGCTGTTATCAAAGTTTCATAGCTGTCCGGTAAACTGCATAATAGCATCGCCACTACCAAATGATCGGCCAATGTCTCTCCTAGTCCGGTAAGCTGATCCACGATGTTTAACATACTACTAATAAGTTTTCCCATGTCGCCATTTTCTTCTAACTCCATACGACACAGTCTTTTCAGCAGAAACACCTTGTTTGTCAAAGTCGATTTTTCATGATATGACCTTAAGGCTTCCCAGTAGTCCTTTGCACTTTCCTGTCGCCGTAAATGAACTAACTGATTATCTTCAACTAGCAGTTCGATCGTTGCCCTAGCTTTCCCATCCTTCTTGCATCATTCTGCATCAGGAGATTCAGGTTTTGGCTTTTGTGCGACATCCCACAGTTCTTCTTTCATGACAAGTAACTGCATTTTATATTTCCAAACACTATAATTGCCATTGTTTAACTTTGGAAAGAAAATTTTTTGCTGTGTCCGCCTTCTCGTACAAATTTTGTGCCAATGAGAAAAAAACGATCGATCCCAATGACTGCGAGATGTCAAAATCACAGATACAATTTTAACAGTTTTAAACTACTTCATTTACATTTTCCTCGTCTTCACCGACATTTCATTGGGTTTAAATACTTATCTTTCTCGGGCCCATAACCAATGTTCTGATTTGTGTAATGACACGTAAGAATTAAATGACAGAACCTTTATTGATAACTATAATTTTGTGCAAGTCAGGTGCAAGTGCAATAGCGATCACAGAATACAAACATCTACTACTCACAATACTGTTGCCATAACATGTATTTCGAAAAAGCCAACTTACAATACCAACATACCTTTGTGACTTCTTAGTGTCAGTTACTAGTGACGGCGCGGCAGTGATGCTAGGGGCTGGCGGTGGTGTTCAGAAATTATTCAAAGATAAATTCCCCTTTGTTATTCTATGGCATTGTGCTAACCATAGACTGGAGTTATTGGAACATGACGTACTAGTGAAAATATCGGGTATTAACATATTTAAACGTTTTATTGATAAGTTGTACGTCACATACCACGCCTCACCGAAAAACGCAAGGGAGCTACAAGCATGTGCAGCTACATTAGATGTACAGCTGTTGAAGATTGGGAGGGTTTTAAGTGTACGTTGGATTACCTCTAGCTGCAGATCAGTTTCCGCAGTGTGGCAGGATTATAAGGCTCTTGTGTCTCATTTTGAAGCAGCAATGAACGACATAAAAGGGGACAAGGAGAAACGATGTACATATGAAGGGATGCTTAAGAAAATAATATCAATAGATTTTGTTCTGGATTTAGGGCTGATGTGTGATGCTTTGCAAGAATTGTCTGAACTAAGCATGGAACTTCAAGATGGAGGTATTAACTTATACAAAGCTGACAGAAAGCTCAGGACTACTATCAAAGTATTTGAGGAAGGAATTAAACATCCTGGGCCGTACTACAAACAGTCGCTTGAAGCCTCAAAAAGCCTGAACTTTCAAGGCATTCAATTGCACAAGAGAGACAGGAAAGATGAGTCCCCAATTTGTGTCACTGCTTTCTATGAGCACTTGATAACTTCAATCCAGAATAGGCTACTTGACACTGAAGATTCAGAGTTGCCTAACTGTGCCAGAATCTTAGATCCTAACCAGTGGCCAGAAGATGTGGAGAAAAGGGTGACCTTCGGTGAAAGTGAGATCAGGAAGTTGTCAAACAATTTCGTTTGAGTGAGAGAGAAGTGATTCATTCGACGTTTCCGAGAATATCTTGAAGAGAGGACATTACCAAACGGCTTGATTCCGCTTAAATGTGCTTTAGATACTGTTGCCATTTCATCGAGCGAGTGCGAAAGAAGTTTTTCCCAAATGAATTTAATTGTAACACCGATCAGATCTTTGCTTCTCATGGAAGCAGTATCTTCTTTGCTATTTATAAGAATTGTTGCTCCTCCACTGACACAGATCAATCCCTCAAAATATGTGAACTCGTGGCTGTTGCGTGGACGTCATTCAACTGTGGATACAAAGAGCAAGCAGAGGAAAAGAGACGTCGAGCAGTTATCTCCAGATATGGAAAAAATAGCCACTTTTTTGAATTGCGCAGAACAATGTGAGTATATTTCTTATTCTTTGAATCATGTTTCAAAATATTATGCTGTCTTCTCTTATTTCACATTAATATCTGCGATAGGCTATAAAACGTAGATATTTCAATTATGTTTTATGAAAAGTCTGTTCCAGTCAAAAGTGAAGGGGTTCAGGTCTGAACAATGGGAGCCAATTGCACTTCATATTTGTAATAAAATTTCCTATTGTAAAACATGATCATTAGGAGTATAAGTATCGGCAAAAAAAGAATGGGTTAGTGAACGTGCCAGTTAACTCTTTCCCCGTCAAAATCTAATTAGTAGCAAAAGAAGTACTGTGAATGATAGAAGTTTCGTTGAATTGGAAAGTGTTAAAGTTTAGAAGAGAAAATAGAGAATATTCTCATTTGTCTCCTAGTATACCAGTATATTAATCCTCCGAACACCTTTCCTACTAGCAAAGATGTATACATTAAATAGTTGCAAATAGACACGTCCCAAGACACTTCTTTCCGAGGAGTTCCAAATTCAGTGTGAAGTATACAATATATAAGATTAAAAAATTCATCGAAACTTATGCACGAATTTACATAGAAATTAAAATTTTGAAAGCTAATCCGGACCTTCCAATCAGGCCCGTATCCAGGGGGTCTAAGGGGGCCGGCCCCCATAAATTTTGGCTGCCCCTAAAATTTTCACGGTAGACTGGCAAATTAACTACAGTATGGTGATGAACTGTAATATGGTTGCATCGGCCCCCCTAATTTCAGCTGGGCCCCCCTACATTTTTGGGCTGGCTGCAGGCCTGCCTCCAATCATATCTGATTGTAAAAAGAATTAAAAATTTATTTCATTGTGAATCAAGCTTTCCCGATTGCACTTATCTTTGTTGACAATTTACGCTTGATATTAACATGAAATTACGAACACTGGTTCCACAGTTTCTAATCAACAAACTGAAAGAAAATACAAAAATTCTGTTCGGACTTCATCTCTGTACTTTCTCCGCATTGCACCCTTTACTCAGTTCCCGGTTTAATATATCTAATTAATTGTTTCTATTCATTATTACTATTACGAAGAGGATTAAGTGAAAACATCCCCTGCATTTTTTCGCAAAGTTTAACCATTAATTTAGTAGAGGTTTGTAGAACATTTTGGTAGCATGACTAGTACTCTCAAGAATATTATGTGGACTATGTACTGTATGTGTGTTATTAAAATTCAGTATTTGTAGAACTCTTGATGCCTTTTGAAAATAAACTATAACAGCTTACCGTCGCCTATTTGCAAAAAGAAAAAAAAGCAAAAAAAAAAATCCCTAAAACATATTGATTATAAATGCGTTTATTGTATTATAAAATTAAGAAGAATCACAAATTTTTAAAGCATCTTTATATACATGTACGCAAGAGTTTTTAGTTACAAGACTGTAGTGATGCTACTGGACATTATTATTATTATTAATACTCCGAAAAGTATGCAATATTTTAACTATTATGCACCTGAGGTCCAGCGTAGCGGCACCTTTATTTTTAAAAAAACGATATATATATATATATATATATATATATATATATATATATATATATATGTATATATATATATATATATATATATATATATATATATATATATATATATATATATATATATATTAGTGCCCTGTGCGAGTCGGGTTTGGACGGGCCGGGTCGATTATTTGCAGTTCTTTAATAGTCATTGACTTTAGTTAAATGATTATTGCATTAAAGCCAGCGTGGAGTGAAAGGTATTAAAGACAGTGCAATGTTTACAGTTAGTGTTGTTGTGGAACCTATTTTTTCCATCATTAAGACTTGTGAAAGTTTTCGTCTATATGTGTAAGCACATGTTTTGTTTTTAAAAACAATTTTTATGTTTCAAGGTATCCTTCATTTATGTGTGAACATGGATTCTGCCAACTTTTCAGTAAGTACTTTTTGCATCCCTTACGCGTCAGACATTTTTACCTTTATGCATTATGAATATTCCCACTTGTGTGGTTCTAATAATTTCATTTCTGCACTTTACATACAAGTTATCTGTTAATATGTATTGCTAAAGTTAGTTCTAAACTAAATCCTTTCTTACATTCTTCACTTGTATGAAGGCTCTTAGCTTTATATGTTTGCACGTCTATATACACTCATACATCATACTCTCATACACTGTGTATGTTGGAGAAATTAGTTTTGAATATACCACCTTCAACACTTTACCCGATACGTTTTCAATCTGTGCTGCTAACTTCAAATTAATGCTTTCGTAGTCTTGCGACGAATGATAATTTTTAGTTTCACCAAAGTTGACTCTAAACCAAATACTTAATCACGTTGTATGTTTTGCCACATCTGAAACTTTCTTATACCCAACACTCTTGTGCCGTATAGTTTTTCTGAACTGTAAGTGTAAACATGCGACTTAAAACTTGAATTTCGACTAAAATCTTTCTCGCACTCTTAATACGAATTTAGGTTTCCCCTGAGTGTTAACATCCACAAAGTTAAAATATTTATCACTCTTGGCAAATTTGAGTTTTTCATCTGCGAACATTAACGCGTGATGTGAATGTGAAATTAAATTATATACCTCACCGCATTTCAACACACATAACATCTTTCACCAGTATCCAAATATGTTGCCAAACCTGAAATTTGAATACTTTCTTTCCACACTTCTGATATGTCATGTTTTCACCTCTGTTGTTATATATGTGTGTCAAATTGTCAATTTGGACCAAATTCCCTTCCAGAACCTTAGCTTGCGTCTGCTTTTAAACCTGTATGTATTAACATGTGTCTAGCTAAATGTGAATTTCGACTAAATGCCTTTCCGCACTCTTGGCATGTGTGAGATTTTTCACCCATAAGTATTAACACGTGTCTAGCTAAATTTGAACTTTGATTAAATCCCTTTTTACACTCTTGGCATGTGTGAGGTTTTTCACCTGTATATATCAACATGTGTCTAGCCAAATTTGAACGTACATTGAATTCCTTCCCACACCATTGGCATATGTGAGATTTTGGACTTTGATGTATTACCATGTATCTAACCAAACTTGAACGCGCATTGAACACCTTTCCACATTCTTGACATATGTAAGCTTTTTCACTTGCACGTATGTACAAATGTGAAGCCAATTTTGAAATTAAACTAAACCCCTGCCCACACTCATGGCATGTGTGAGATTTTTCACTTGTATGTACTAACATGTGTTCAGCTAAACTTGAACTTTGATTGAATCCCTTCCCACACACGTGGCAAGTGTGAGGTTTGGCACCCGTATGTATTAACATATGTGTAGCTAGACTTGAACTTTGATTAAATTGCTTCCCATATTTGTGGCATATATGAGCCTTTTCACCTGTATGTATTAACATGTGTCTTGCCAAATTGGAGCGTTCAGTGAATGCCTTTCCACACTCATGGCAAGTGAGAGATTTTTCACCTGTATGTATTAACGTGTGTTTTCAAATATGAACTTCGTTTAAAGCTTTTCCCACACTCTTGGCATGTGTGGGACTTTTCACTTATATGGATTAGAATATGTCTAGACAAACCGGAACGTAGAATGAATCCCTCAAACACACTTGGCATGTATGAGGTTTTTCACCTCTATGTATTAACATGTGTGTTTTCAAATACGAACTTCGTTTAAATCGTTTTCCACACTCTTAGCATGTGTGAGCTTTTCCACCTATATGTATTAGCATGTGTCTAGCTAAACCGGAACGTTGATTAAATCCCTTCAAACACTCTTGGCATGTGTGAGGCTTTTCACCTGTATGTATTAACATATGTCCAGGCAAACTTAAACGTACATTGAATTCCTTTCCATATTCTCGGCACATATGAGGTTTTGCACCCGACTGTATTAACATGTGTGTTGCGAAATGTGATTGAGGAAGCTAGTAGTAGAAAATGGATCGATCTGAAACAACCTAGAACAACCTAGGACAACTCACGAGCCCCTGAGAAATTGAGCACCGTACACCGTAAGCCCACGGTCTTTTACGACCTCCATTTTAGGGGTGAATTTATTCCCTTTTGTGAGCACTTTAGGGGGTGTACTCGTTCTCTTTTATGACCACTTTTTAGGGGGTGTACTCGTTCTCTTTTATAAGCCTATTTTTCAACCCCTATTTTAATATAGGAGATAACACATAAGATTACGGAGACATAGAAGAGCAGATAAAACATAAGGCTACGTAACACACAGCAGAGCAGATAACACATAAGAGTACGTAACATAACAAGGGTGTACTCGTTCTCTTTTATGAGCATATTTTTCAACCCCTATTGTAACATAGCAGAGAATACATAATATTCATTTTCGTACGAACACACGGCAGAGCATAAGACTACGTAACACACAACAACCTCCATTTTAGGGGGGGGACTCGTTCTCTTTTATGAGCATATTTTCCAACCGTTATTTTAACATAGCATAAGACTACGAACACATTGCAGAGGTGTATTCGTTTTCAACCCCTTAGCATAAGACTACGTAATATAGCAGTTATGAACACATAGCAGAGCAGATAATAAACACAACAACCTCCATTTTAGGGGTGTATTCATTCCCTTTTATGAACATTTCTAGGGGTGTATTTGTTCTCTTTTATGATCACTTTTTCCACCCCTTATTTTACCATAGCAGAAATTACACTGAGACTACAAACACACAGCAGAGCAGAAAATACATGTTTCATTCCCTTTTAAGGGATGTACTCGTTTTCTTTTATGATTACTTTTACAACCCCTATTTTACCATAGCAGGAATTACATAAGATTTTTTTTCAACCCCTATCTTAAGACAATGAATACCTATGTAACATAGCGATTCGATACGATGAACCGATTTGGATGAAACTCGGTATATGGGGGTTTTCGACCATGCTGAGTACGAATATCATACTTATTATTACCTGGATTCTATGGTTTATGTGGCATCCGCCCTTTCTATGAAAATTTTAACCGATTTGGGTGAAACTCGGTATATAGGGGTTTTCGGACATGCTGATTACAAATATCATACTTATTTTTATCTGGGTCTTATAGTTTATGTGGGATACGCCCTTTGTATGACAATTTTAACCGATTTGGATGAAACTGGGTATATGAGGGTTTTCGGACATGCTGATTACAAATATCATACCTATTTTTATCTGGGTCTGATAGTTTATGTGGGATACGCCCTTTGTATGACACTTAAAACCTAATAACTCAAAAACGAAGCAACGTATTGAAGTGCTGTTTCCACATTTAGTAATTGGTCATCAACCACTGCAAGTTTCAAAAATAATGACCATCGAGGTCAAAGGTCAACATACTTAAAACCTAATAACTCGAAAATGGATCCACATATTGAGGTGCTGTTTCCACATTTAGTAATTGGTCACCAGGTACTACAGGTTCCAAAATAATGTCCATCGAGGTCAAAGGTCAACACACTTAAAACCTAAAAACTCGTAAACGGAGCTACATATTGAGATGCTGTTTCCAAATCTAGTAATTGGTCATCAGGTACTACAAGTTCCAAAATAATGACCATCGAGGTCAAAGGTCAACATACTTAAAACCTAATAACTCAAAAACGGATCCACATATTGAGATGCTGTTTCCAAATCTAGTAATTGGTCATCAACTACTACATGTTTCAAAAATAATGACCATCGAGGTCAAAGGTCAAAATACTTAAGACCAAATAACTCGAAAATGGATCGACATACTGAGGTGCTGTTTCCACATTTAGTAATTGCTCATCAACTACTACAAGTTCCAAAAATAACGGTCATCGAGGTCAAAGGTCAAAATACTTAAAACCTAATACCTCGAAAATCGAGCCACATATTGAAATGGTGTTTCCACATTTAGTAATTGGTCATCAGGTACTACATGTCCCAAAATTAGTGGTCATCGAGGTCAAAGGTCAAAATACTTAAAACCTAATAACTCGAAAACCGAGCCACATATTGAGATGGTGTTTCCACATTTAGTAATTGGTTATCAACTACTACAAGTTCCAAAATAATGACCCTCTTGGTCAAAGGTCAAATATTTAAACGCAAATAACCCTTAAACAGAGCAACGTATTGAGGTGCTGTTTCCAAATCTAGTAATTGGTCATCAACTACTACAAGTTTCAAAAATACTGACTATCGAGGTCAAAGGTCAAATATTTAAGCCTTAATAACTTTAAACAAAGCCCTTGTGACCTATTCAGTTTTGTACCAAGCAGAGAGAAGTGAAGAATGAATAAATATGACTTGTTTACTTGGAGAAAGAAAGCAAAGATATACCATTTTAACTAGCTGAGAATTTTAAATCATCTTGTATTATTTAAACAAACGAAAGGATAAATTTTGTACCAACGAGAAATGCCATTTTATACCATTTTGTATTACTCCAATAAACGAAGGAATACCAGAAAAAAATAAGTGAAGAATGAATAAAATTTAGGTGGATTATTTTCTTTTGAACCAACTGGAAAAGAGAAGAAGAGCTACTTTAACTAGCTCATTATGTACTGTTTAAACAAACGAAAATTGACCATTATGTAACTTTTGAAATACTGAAATGTTCTATTTTTGTATCAATCAGAAAAACTCGAAGAAGGATCATTTTAACAAGTTCATAATTTCTGTAACGAAAGAATAATTTCGATGTTCTACTTTTTATACTAACGAGAAAAAATGAACTAGCTGAATATTTTATATCATACGAAAGAATAAATTTAAGTGACCTATTCAATTTTGTGTCAATGAGAAATACCATTTTAACTAGCTCAGAATTTGAGTGGTCTATTTAGTTTTGTACCAACCTAAGAAGAAGGGCGAAGAAGGACTATTTTATAATTTTACTACTCAAATAAACAATGGAGTATTTAGTTTTGTACCACCGAGAAAAACAAAGAAATTGCACCATTTTGGAGTATTCAAATAAACAAAGGACTTATAATTTGTGTCAACACAAAATCAATTAAACGAAGTAATGCATTTGAGTGAGCTATTTAATTTGAAAAACCGAAGCAGGATCATCTTATACCATTTTGTACTATTTCAACAAACAAAGGAATAAATTTATATTAACCAGAAAAAGCAAAAAAAGGACCATTTTAACTAGCTGCGAATTTTATATTATTTTAAACTAGTCTAATAAACGAAGGTATAAATATGAGTGAGCTATTTAGCTTTGTACGAACCAGAAAAAAGTGAAGAAGGTTAATTTTATACCTTTTGGTGCTATTCAAATAATCGAGGGAATAAATTTGGGTGGTCTATTTTATTTTTGTACTCATTCGAAAAAAAAAGCGAAGAAGGACCATTTTATACAGTTTTTACCATTCCTATTTCCTTTTGTTCCAACGAGAACCACTTATAACAGGCTTAGATTTTTATGCCTTTTTTGTAATATTTCTACCAAAGAGAAAAAAAGCTACCCAAATAAACAAAGGAATAAATTTGTAATAACCACAAAAAAGCGAAGAAATGACATTTTTAACTAGCTCAGAATTTCTAGACCATGTTGTACTATTTAAACAAACAAAGGGATAAATTTGAGTGGTTATTCAATTTTGTAGCAAGAAGAAAAAAGGAAAGAACTAACATTTTGTACTAATCAAATAAATGAAGGAATATTTAGTTTTGTACCAAGCAAAATAAGAAAAAGCAGTGAAGAACAAATAAAATTTGGATGGACTATTTTCTTATGTACCAACAAAAAAGAGAAACCGAAGGAGGAATAAATTTGGGTGACTTATTCAGTTTTGTACTACTAAAATAAACGAAGGAATAAAATTGAATGTTCTACAGAAGAAAACGGAGAATAGCCATTTTATTTAATTTTGTAGTACTCAAATATACAAAGGTATAAATCTGTGTAACCCATTCAGTTTTGTACTAAGCAGAAAAATTGTTGGCTTTGTTTAGAAAGACCATTTTATCTTTTGTATTCAGATTTTCCGGCTACTTTTTGCGCTCTACAAATAGAGATCATTTTATGTGTCTTTTGTAACGAAGGAACAAATTTGAAGGAGGCTCATTTTAACTAATCCTGTTGCGAGTAAATCAATGTGGCATTATTGCGACTTTCATTTTCGAATACATACGGATTAAACAAGAGGACCAACAATTAGAAACCCACTAGTAGGGCGTCGATTCAGTAAAAGCCCGTTATGCTTTCTTCTATAGTCTTCGGCATGCATTTTAGACCAAGAGCAGCAAGATTAATATTCGATACTTGGAAATTGACCCAATAAGCATCTGTTAACTTTATCCATATCCGTACAATATTCTTTGGTGTGTAAAATTGGATCCACTCATCAGTATAGTAGTTAAAGATAATTGCTTCCCATCTCGTAATACCCTGTAAAGTCTTGTCTGAACAATGAACAAAATCAATTAGATAGTTGTAAATTTTAATGGAAGAATTACCTGTATTCTATCTAAGACAATCTACACCCAGGGAATCATCGTTATTACAAATAGTGTTAATAGGCATGTTTTTCCACCCCAAAATTAAAATAGAAATTCTGAAATTTTTCTATTGGCACATCCTAGTACTTCTTAGTTATATCTCCCATATACTGTACATCTCTTGCCCATTTAATTTAGCCTTAAATCTGAGAAATTGGATCGTATAAATGTGTTCGCAGAATGGCGGTGTAATTGGTTCGCCACTAGCAAATTGTTATCTTTACCTAATAATTCTCTTAGAGATCATTATTGCTGGTAGACTACAATACACCTTTAAAACCTACTCTCATTCGAAAAATAAACTGCACTATTACAGAGTATTATAAGTACAGTACAATACCGCTATTAATTGAAAATTCTTACACAATGTATCGTTCTTGTAAAACCTACTACTAATCGGGGAATTATTGTTATCGAAGTCTACTCCAACTAAGCACAAAGAGAAAGTAGTATTTTTTTGCCATAATGGATTATTCTGTATGTATAACTTCATTGTGAGAAAAACCATTTGTTATTCTTTTTCACCAAGTTTCCAAATACCGCGAGGTCCAACAGGTAGGTATCAGGAGATACCGCAAAAAGGCCAGTTTTACCACATCGTGTAAAGCAACCAAGTAAATCTGCAATCTGGATACTTGGCCTGAACTCGCACCCATGATTCCAAAACTGTAGTAGCTCATCCAAAGTGTCCTGTGTTCTCCCATAGCAAAAGAAGCGATAATATCTATCCATCAAATAATTGTCTACCACATCGTTATAGTGTGCATTATGCTCAACAAAACATGGCTGTATACCATTATGTAACCGAAAATATCTAATTGTAGACCATTACGTTGTACCACAGGGAAATGAAAAAACAGTAACTCACACAACCAAGTATGTGTTAAAGTTTTTAGTCGTTAATACAAAAGTAAAGAAGCCTTGGTACAAAACTAAATATTCTATACCTTCATTTATTTGAATGATTTTTATCCTCGGTGGTACTAAATAGTACAAAATACTCGGTTTGTTACAATGGTACAAAACTAAATTCCTTCACTTTTCCCAGCTGGTACAAAAGAAAATATTCCATTCAAATTTTATTCATTCTTCACTCCTTTTTTGCCCGGTACAAAACTAAATTCCTTCGTTTATTTGAGTTGAGTTGATTTTAGTTTAGCGTCCCGTTCAGCAGCGAGGCTATATGAGACGTGGAACTACTGACTAACGTGGAATCCGAACCACATGAGCTCCCGCCGGGAATCGAACCCGGGTCTCCCACGCCAAAGGCGCGTATGCTAACCGCTTAGCCACGGAGGAGCTCTTTCGTTTATTTGAGTAGTGCATTTCCATACATTAGTTTAAACAGCACACGATAATATAATAAAATGGCATATCTTGTTCGTACATATGCCACTCAAATTCATTTATTCTTCCCTTTGACCTCTAAAATGATAATAATAATGATTTAAATTTTAATTATCCATTTTTTCACTCTCTCTTTATCTCTACTTAATTAAAAAAAAACTATCGTTTCTACTACTACAGTATTTACCCATATGGAACTGTCTCAAAATTATCTATTCGTTTTCTTTTACTAGCTGTAACCTCATAAATTCTAAGATATGGATAAAGTTAACAGATGCTTATTGGGTCAATTTCCAAGTATTGAATATTAATCTTGCTGCTCTTGGTCTAAAATGCATGCCGAAGACCGTAGAAGAAAGCATAACAGACTTTTACTGAATCGACGCCCTACTAGTGGGTTTCTAATTGTTGGTCCTCTTGTTTAATCCGTATGTATTTGAAAATGAAAGTCGCAATAATGCCACATTGATCTACTCGCAGCAGGATTAGTTAAAATGAGCCTCCTTCAAATTTGTTCCTTCGTTACAAAAGGCACAAAAAATGATCTCTATTTGTAGAGCGCAAAAAGTAGCCGGAAAATCTGAATACAAAAGATAAAATGGTCTTTCTAAACAAAGCCAACAATTTTTCTGCTTAGTACAAAACTGAATGGGTTACACAGATTTATACCTTTGTATATTTGAGTACTACAAAATTAAATAAAATGGCCATTCTCCGTTTTCTTCTGTAGAACATTCAATTTTATTCCTTCGTTTATTTTAGTAGTACAAATGTGAATAGGTCACCCAAATTTATTCCTCCTTCGGTTTCCCTTTTTTGTTGGTACATAAGAAAATAGTCCATCCAAATTTTATTTGTTCTTCACTGCTTTTTCTTATTTTGCTTGGTACAAAACTAAATATTCCTTCATTTATTTGATTAGTACAAAATGTTAGTTCTTTCCTTTTTTCTTCTTGCTACAAAATTGAATAACCACTCAAATTTATCCCTTTGTTTGTTTAAATAGTACAACATGGTCTAGAAATTCTGAGCTAGTTAAAAATGTCATTTCTTCGCTTTTTTGTGGTTATTACAAATTTATTCCTTTGTTTATTTGGGTAGCTTTTTTTCTCTTTGGTAGAAATATTACAAAAAAGGCATAAAAATCTAAGCCTGTTATAAGTGGTTCTCGTTGGAACAAAAGGAAATAGGAATGGTAAAAACTGTATAAAATGGTCCTTCTTCGCTTTTTTTTCGAATGAGTACAAAAATAAAATAGACCACCCAAATTTATTCCCTCGATTATTTGAATAGCACCAAAAGGTATAAAATTAACCTTTTTCACTTTTTTCTGGTTCGTACAAAGCTAAATAGCTCACTCATATTTATACCTTCATTTATTAGACTAGTTTAAAATAATATAAAATTCGCAGCTAGTTAAAATGGTCCTTTTTTTGCTTTTTCTGGTTAATATAAATTTATTCCTTTGTTTGTTGAAATAGTACAAAATGGTATAAGATGATCCTGCTTCGGTTTTTCAAATTAAATAGCTCACTCAAATGCATTACTTCGTTTAATTGATTTTGTGTTGACACAAATTATAAGTCCTTTGTTTATTTGAATATTCCAAAATGGTGCAATTTCTTTGTTTTTCTCGGTGGTACAAAACTAAATACTCCATTGTTTATTTGAGTAGTAAAATTATAAAATAGTCCTTCTTCGCCCTTCTTCTTAGGTTGGTACAAAACTAAATAGACCACTCAAATTCTGAGCCAGTTAAAATGGTATTTCTCATTGATACAAAATTGAATAGGTCACTTAAATTTATTCTTTCGTATGATATAAAATATTCAGCTAGTTCATTTTTTCTCGTTAGTATAAAAAGTAGAACATCGAAATTATTCTTTCGTTACAGAAATTATGAACTTGTTAAAATGATCCTTCTTCGAGTTTTTCTGATTGATACAAAAATAGAACATTTCAGTATTTCAAAAGTTACATAATGGTCAATTTTCGTTTGTTGAAACAGTACATAATGAGCTAGTTAAAGTAGCTCTTCTTCTTTTTCCAGTTGGTACAAAAGAAAATAATCCACCTAAATTTTATTCATTCTTCACTTATTTTTTTCTGGTATTCCTTCGTTTATTGGAGTAATACAAAATGGTATAAAATGGCATTTCTCGTTGGTACAAAATTTATCCTTTCGTTTGTTTAAATAATACAAGATGATTTAAAATTCTCAGCTAGTTCAAATGGCATATCTTTGCCTTCTTTCTCGAGGTAAGCAAGTCATATTTATTCATTCTTCACTTCTCTCTGCTTGGTACAAAACTGAATAGGTCACACAGGCTTTGTTTAAAGTTATTAAGGCTTAAATATTTGACCTTTGACCTCGATAGTCAGTATTTTTGAAACTTGTAGTAGTTGATGACCAATTACTAGATTTGGAAACAGCACCTCAATACGTTGCTCTGTTTAAGGGTTATTTGCGTTTAAATATTTGACCTTTGACCTAGAGGGTCATTATTTTGGAACTTGTAGTAGTTGATAACCAATTACTAAATGTGGAAACACCATCTCAATATGTGGCTCGGTTTTCGAGTTATTAGGTTTTAAGTATTTTGACCTTTGACCTCGATGACCACTAATTTTGGGACATGTAGTACCTGATGACCAATTACTAAATGTGGAAACACCATTTCAATATGTGGCTCGGTTTTCGAGGTATTAGGTTTTAAGTATTTTGACCTTTGACCTCGATGACCGTTATTTTTGGAACTTGTAGTAGTTGATGAGCAATTACTAAATGTGGAAACAGCACCTCAGTATGTCGATCCATTTTCGAGTTATTTGGTCTTAAGTATTTTGACCTTTGACCTCGATGGTCATTATTTTTGAAACATGTAGTAGTTGATGACCAATTACTAGATTTGGAAACAGCATCTCAATATGTGGATCCGTTTTTGAGTTATTAGGTTTTAAGTATGTTGACCTTTGACCTCGATGGTCATTATTTTGGAACTTGTAGTACCTGATGACCAATTACTAGATTTGGAAACAGCATCTCAATATGTAGCTCCGTTTACGAGTTTTTAGGTTTTAAGTGTGTTGACCTTTGACCTCGATGGTCATTATTTTGGAACTTGTAGTACCTGGTGACCAATTACTAAATGTGGAAACAGCACCTCAATATGTGGATCCATTTTCGAGTTATTAGGTTTTAAGTATGTTGACCTTTGACCTCGATGGTCATTATTTTTGAAACTTGCAGTGGTTGATGACCAATTACTAAATGTGGAAACAGCACTTCAATACGTTGCTTCGTTTTTGAGTTATTAGGTTTTAAGTGTCATATAAAGGGCGTATCCCACATAAACTATCAGACCCAGATAAAAATAGGTATGATATTTGTAATCAGCATGTCCGAAAACCCTCATATACCCAGTTTCATCCAAATCGGTTAATATTGTCATACAAAGAGCGTATCCTACATAAACTATAAGACCCAGATAAAAATAAGTATGATATTTGTAATCAGCATGTCCGAAAACCCCTATATACCGAGTTTCACCCAAATCGGTTAAAATTGTGATAGAAAGGGCGTATGCTTGAAAGCCGAGCTTGAGAGCCTTGACTGGACTTATCATTCATCGTACTTTATTTTACTTCATAACAACATATTTGCAGTAGATTTTATGAATAAAACACGTCCTAGGGTATGACGTCATTACTTGATACTTTGACCCCTTCTCCTCAAAAACACAAAACGCGCTTTATTGTGTGTTATGGTATACCAAAGGACTAACTATTCCCAAAATCTCAGATTTTTTTATTTAGGCCCATTGGTGGTATTAGACAGTAAAACCTTATAAATTGGCATAATTCCCCAACTTCACGATATTTCTCACGCCTTTGGGAGCAGCCACAGGTTTGTAAATTTTTGTGTATTAACTTATGACCCTGGACTATATGCATAAACAAATGCAGACCTCTACGACAGTTGTTTTCTTTTCTCAAACATGTTTTAATGTCCAAAAATGTTGCTAGTGTACACCGATTTCACCCTTTTCAAGTGGTTTTAGCAAAAGTGTTAAGAGATCAAAGTTTTAGCTCTTGCACGAGTGGGAAATGTCCAGCAATTTTCAATTTCGTAGGACAAATATATGCTGAAGTATTGAAAATAACGTATACGCCTAAAATTGAAAAAAATGGCGGCAGCCGCTGTTTCGCCACGGAATGTTGTAAAAATAATTAATTGTGGTTTCGAAGTAACCTGATATAGGATTAATACTCATGAAAAAGTTGCATTTTATGGAGATGGTCGAGCGGCACATACTTGATCACTTAGAATGGATTGACACGCCTTTGTATTTCGCTGGCTACAATAATTTATTGTACATGTCGTGAAAGTATAAATGAACAGTAAAAAGAGTTAAATATTTGCAACAGCCCTGACTTTCGTTTAAAGTTTTGATAGTAAATTACACCGTAACTTGAGCAGCAAATGTTAAACACTGAAGATAATAGAATATACCCCTCACAGTTAAACATTGGTACACATTCGATAGCATACTAAGTTCATTCACTCACAGCAGTCAATATTAAATTTACCCATAACCACTTACATCAAAGAGTGAGAGTTGATTACTTATGGATGGAAATTATTAGATAATTATAGTCGTGGGGACTTAATATATTTTAATCATTTATTGAGTTGTTACGACACATTGAAACGAAAAATAATTCATAGAAATTTTTACCACATACATACAATAGTTATTTCATACAACTAGAAAGAATGTATGTTCCTACCACTTTATCCGGCATATAATAATGCCCCCCATAAAAAAGTGTTCGTGGTATCTTAAAACACGAAACAGAAAATTAGTTTACAACTTGTAGCATTTTGTTCACACAATGTTTTTTTCGTACGAATCTTATCCATTTCAAACCAATAAGTCGTATAGCATTATAGAATGATTATTAATTTCCCTGTAGGTAATAAGAGACATGAATTTTGGCTGATGTCGAAAAAGAAATACGAAAAAAGACTAAAGCAATACGGAAACCCAGATGATGTAAAAGAAGTGTTCGAGCTGAGTGAACGGACTTCGTGAAAAGATATTTACTCATAATTTCGACTATAATAATGCACACAAGCTCTGTTTAGCATGGACAAAAATTTTGTTTAAAGCCTACCGGTAAAACTGAAGGAAAAAAGTACACACAAGTCATTGGTTTCAATCCTCCAATACAAATCACTTTACTAATAATCTGACTTCTTGGAGAAGAGTTATACGTTCATCCTAGTTTGGCGAACGAGCTCCCACATAGATTGCGTAAGCGCCATTTGTGTGGAAGACCCGGGTTCGATTTCCGGCATAGGTAGTGATTCGAACATCAGGTTAGGCTATAGATGAACGTCTCATATAGCCTCGCTGCTCAACCGGGCGGTAATTCAAATTTAATCCAATCCAACCCTCGTTAGGCCTACTGATTGCGTCTATAAAGGATCAGGATGGATTCTGTCAGTTAATCACATCATTAAGCTTTAATTGTATTGGAAGAGGGTACTCTGGAATCACCTAATTTTTCCACATACGTGTAACGCAGTAATTGAACCAGAAAATAACTGTTGTAGATTTTGATCTACATGAAACAAATAACAGTACTTCAGTTACCTTTACGTTCTTGAATGCTTTATATTTATTTAAAGGCGTGTATATGCAACAGATGTTCAAACATGTTTTGTTAATATATTCACATTTCTTTTGTATATATATTAAACACGAATATCTGAAAAGCTTCTTTGCCCTCCTTGGAAACCGATGAAGAATTATTCAAAAATGTCAATGCTTCTGAAAAGTTAGTTATCTTTAGTAGTAGTTTTAAATGATGTACTTTCCCCTTTCGTGTGAAGGATGTTGTGTAATTACTTTCAGCACAAGCGTGCAATTCTAGCGAAGAATTACAAATGAGGGTCATTCCATGTCAAATCACCTAGAGCACTGTGCTTGAATGTCTGAGATTCTCTTCCAAATTTTTTCATACATAAATGAAAATGAAATTGTGCTAAATTAATTAATTTTTTTCGATTTTTTGGATGAGAAATGGGCCGGGGAGAAATTTTTGAAAAATGTGAATTTTGCTTCAATTTCACTTTTTGCCACTCAGCATCATGGAACTACATTATCGTAACTTCCTTATTTTTCAAGTTATTGGGCTCATCCAGGTATCAAATGAAAGCTTAATTTTTTGCTCTTTCAGTAGATTCTAAGTAACATTGCAAAAGGTTACAATGTCAAACATTAAGGGGCATACAAAACAAATTTTAGGGTTTTCACAAATTATGCCGTTGCTCAAAAATTACAACTATGAAACTTTTTTGTACATTCATCTTAACACGTACATGGTATGGTTAAAAACCAAAGAGGTTGTTTTTTAAATTTTTGTAATTATTATTTTTTTATTTACAGTAATACACAGTTTTAAGTGTTGTTACAAATTGTGTCCTTGCTCATAAGTTGTAACTATGAAACTTTTGAAACGTTTTTAGTAGAATCATCTTAGCCCACAAATGATATGGTTAAAATATAAAAAGGGTGCTTTTGGTATTATTGTAATTATTATTATCATTATTATTATTTTGGTATTTTACATGTACGGAAATATACAGATTTAAGTTTTGTTACAAATGGTGTCATTGTGCGTAAATTACAGTTGTAAAACTCTTGAAACCTATTTATTTATTTATTTATTTTATTTATACAAGTAACAATACAAACATAGTGGACACACACACTTCACACACAAATAGTATATCTATATTCTTAGGCCGGAAATTCTCCGGAACACCAGAGACTTATTATCCAGGCCTATACAAAAAACTTAGAATTTTGTTTAGAAACCAGCCAATATGGCCGGATGGCCTCCGGTATTCCACGAGGCCAAAAGAAAAAAATACATTAAAACACATACAATGAAATACATAAAGACAGACAGACACATACATTTTTATAGGATCATTTTAGTACATACATGATATGGTTAAGGTATAAAAGGGTGCTGTTGGTATTTTTATAATTATTATTTTTGTACGTCATAGTGTAATTTATGAATCGCTCTGGGCCTTCTATATTTTACTGGCCAGAAAATGAAGACTTTTGTTGGATACCTTTTGAAAATATCATCTGGGAACTTCCTGTTTATCTCTTACAAGCCAATCAGCCAGGACTTACGCAAATGAAAGGAAAGTTAAAAGAAGACATCATATCATCAATGAAAAAAATGAGTTGTGAAATATAGGACACAAATTTTGTATGTAAATCTATGTAATTCTAAGTATTACTGGCATTTATGTTTATTGTTTCTATCTATGTACATTAGTCTATTGTTTATTATTTCTGTTGATATGGTTTGTAATAATCACTCTACCCATTACATTACTAGGCCTGTATTTTCCATTCACAAAATCGCAAGATTATTACAAGAAAAGGCATTCCTTTTTGTTATTTAATCATACCTAGTAACTGCAAACTAGTCCAATAAAAAGTTATAAAAGTCTGATAGCTGTAAGCGATGGCGCAGTTGGAAAAAAAGTTGAAAATCATAGTTAAAGTACAAAAATATAATATTACGTTAATACCAAAACTACACATTTCACCAATTCTATTTTTTAGTATACCTAATATTTACTAAGATGATTATTTAAGAAAGTTTTAAAGTGTGACAGTTGTCACTTCAGAGTAGGGATGGCCAAAATTTTCCGAAATCGGAAATTTTACTTTTCGGAATTTTTCAAAATTGAATATGTTTCCAAAATCGTTTTTTTTTCAAAAATCCGAAATATTTCCGATTTTAGTTTCCGGAATCCGAAACCTAAAATTTCCGGAATTGGTCATCACTACATCAGAAAACAGGCATAATCTGTTAACAACAGTAAGTCTGTATATTTCTGTACATTTAAAAACCAAATAATAATAATGGTAATTGCAAAAATTCCAAAAGCACCCTGTTTATTTTTTAACCATATCATGTATATGATAAAATGATTCTATAAAAGAAGCTTCAAGAGTGTCATAGTTGTAACTTATGAGCAATGATGCAATTTGTAACAAAACTTAAAACGGTATATTTCCATACATGTAAAATACAAATAATAATAATAATAATAATAATAATAATAATAATTACAAAAATACAAAAACACCCTTTTTATTTTTTAACCATATCATGTATGGGCTAAGATGATTCTATTTAAAAAGTTTCAAAAGTTTCATAGTTGTAACTTACGAACAATAACACAATTTGTAAAAACACTTAAAACTGTATATTTCCGTACATACAAGTAATAAATATAAAACTACACGAAAATCTACAATCTTTATTTTTTTTTAAAATACCATGTACGTGTTAAGGCGAATGTACAAAAAAGTTTCAAAAGTTTCATAGTTGTAACTTTTGAGCAACGGCACAATTTTTGAAAAACCCTAAAATTTGCGTTGAATGCCACTTAATGTTTGACTGTGTAACGTTTTGCAAGGTTGCTTCGGATCTACTGAAAGAGCAAAAATTAAGCTTTTATTTGAAACCTGGATAAGCTGAATAACTTAAAGAATAAGGAAGTTATGGCAATTTTAAATCCATGATGCTGAGTGCCAGAAAGTGAAAATTAAGCAAAATTCAAATTTTTCAAAGTTTCTCCCCGTCCCACTTCTCATCCAAATAATCGGAAAAAACTAATTTAACATAATTTCATTAGTACTAATATATGAAAAAAAATTGAAGAAAATCTGAGACAAATCAAGCACGGTCCTGTTTTAAAAGTAGGTGATTTGACATGAAGTGACCTAGGAGACAGTAATGGAAGATAAGTTTACAAGCTGTCTAGTAGGCAATACTACAGCATACATTCACACTTTAGCTTTATTGCTGAGAGTATACACATTACTGATAAACTATTATATAACAACTCTTTTGCACTTCAACGTTGGTTTGCTTGGTATATTTGTGAGGTAAATTTTGGTCAGAATAGGAAGAAGACAGTGCGTGCCTTACTCAAATGCTTCCATTTATATTGTCACTGTAGGGATCAACAATAATTTCCGCATCCAATGTTACAAACTTAGTCATATATCTTGCGACATAATTATGCAGAATTGGGAATCAAATGCCACCACGTATTTGCCTTAAAGTTGTTGTCTGATCAATAATGAAAAGCTGCTTTCCTTATTTTGCTATGTTTGTCCGCTTACTGCTGAATAACGAAAAATGTATGCACTTATGACGTCTTGCTAACTCCGTGTCTAAACGTGCCACTACAAGAAAAGTCAAACACTAATCTGGTGACATGGAAAGAGACTGATCTCATAACAAAAGTGTACAGTAATTTCATGATAACGACTTAAGACCAGTATAATTACAAATATCAATGTGAGAAATACTACTACTACTTTAATAATAATAATAATATAAAGAAATTCACTAAGTTAAAATATTTGCCATACAGCTAAAAGGAATGAAATGAACGAGAAGAGAGCTACATTAGTGGATAAAAATGCGTGTAGAACTATTTACAAATCTTTTTAACATTTGAATTAATATTGTAGAAACTAAACAATTGAAAATTCATAATCCTTCAGTAATAAATATTCAGACCTAGGGCAGGGTACAATTGGATAGGGTATAATTGAAATCAACTTCAATTTTTTTTTGATCAGAACAAGTTAATAGTCGTATCTGTTTATACAACTCCTGATAGTAATCCAGATATTTTTATTAGAGAAATTCGAGAAGTTATTCCCATTTCTCAGTTGTTGCCAGTAACTGGCATAATTATGAGTTAGTTATAGGGAGCGATATAATTGCAATTTTGACGTGACCACTGAGAAACGAACTGTCCATGAGTGACTTAATCTACTCAGACAACATAATCTTCAAGTAGTTAACTTAAACCGACTGGAGACACAGCGTGCTTAGATAATGTATTTACCAATGTAGAAACGGAATGTTTAACCGGTAATGTATGTCAATTTCCTTCCTCAGATCACGAAGCACTGCTAGTCAATCTAATTAAAACAAAAGTAGAATCCTGCAATTTTCGTATTCCCTCCACCAAACTTATAGCAACTAGGCCCATCGCAGAAACTAACTTGCAAAGTTTCATTCAAGTATTATCGTGTATAAACTGGGATGTAAACATTAAGTACGATAATTAAATGTCAGCGATACATTTGATCTTTTCTTAACTAAGTTTCTAAATGTTTTTGCAATGTGTGTGTCTAAAATGGTGGTCCGATATAATTCACCAAAGAAAGCCAAGTTAGGTAATAGAACGTTGTATACCCCAGAATTCTCTGCTATGAAAGCTAAAGTAATGGAGAATTATAATATATATAAGAAAAAATGACTAGTGAATCCTGTGATATTTATAAGTCTCAGACGAGTAAATGTAATTCTGCAATAAAGGTAGGGAAAGCAATATATCATATAATGAAAATTGCATTGAATTATCATCAAATAAATGCAAAACTGTATGGAAGATAATCAACAAGGTAAGCAATAGTAATAGTAATAACAACAATAATATTACGCTGTGGCTTGATACTCTAAACACGTATTTTGTTACTTCCGTAGAAGAAATCAAGAAAAAGAATGCAGATACTAATGTAAATATGTATCAGTTTTTAAGTCAAGATAGTCCATTTAATAATTCTTTTGTTATTAACCATATTAGCTGTGATGACGTCATAAAAGTAGTATAAAAATGAAAACTTCTGACAGTAAGGATATATTTGACATATCTGGCAACCTTATAAAAGCTATCATTAATCACATTGCGAAATCGCTTACAATATGCTTCTATAAATGTCTCTCTGAAGGTATTTTTTCTAAAGTGTTTAAAATAGCAAAAGTTATATCTATATACAAAACAGTAGATCGACCGTGTTCGTTAATTACTATCCAATATCTCTTATTCTAGTTTTTCTAATATTATGGAAACTATTGTTAAAGATCAGCTGTATAAATATATGACTGAGCAAAATTTAATTCTGGAAGCTCAATTTGGATTCAGGCCTGGGAATTCCACAACTGGTGCAGTAGAATTACTAACGAGAACATATATGTTTTTTTTTTTTTTTTTAAAAATAAGGGCTTTGCTCTAACTACATTCTGCGATTTAAGTAAAGCATTTGATTGTGTAGATCATAAAATCCTATGAGATAAATTTGCGTATTATGGATCCCATAGTAGCAGTTTATACTTTGTAAAATCCTATTTAGATCAACGTAAAGAGATACTGTTATCAACATAGACTCAAATATCTTAGAAGTGAAATATGGTGTAGCACAGGGTTCTGTTCTGCGTCCGGTACTGTTTTCAATAATGATAAATGATTTGCCTCTAAATACTAATACCACATCAATTCTATACACGGTTACACTACCCTACTTACCATAAATACAAGTTTTGAAGAAGTGTATATAGAAGCTCAACCTGCATTAAGAGAGGCAGCAACCTGGTTTAAAGAAATGGTTTTGTGCTAAATCAAGATAAAACAAATAGTAACCTTTAGTCTGAAGCATAAATGAAAAAAAAGTAATGAGATATTGTGATTGCTATCAGAGTTGGAAACATTGGTGAACATTGCGATTAGTTATAGTGCTGCCACCTACGATCTTTCGTGGGAGAAATTGACTTATCGAACCTTGTATTATGAGAAGGTAGCTATCAGGAGTTAACATGTAAAATTGTTTGAGAGTTAAATTGTTTCGAAATAGTGCCTGGAAGATGAGAAGATAAACGAAGTGTATTAGTGGTTTGTATAAGGAACCGGAGCATTGTGAGTGAGTGATTAATATTCGCATATACTAAATTTAAACTTTTTTTATATTTTTTGTTTATAGATAACATTAAGGTGAGTATTGGTCACCCACTTGGGAATGGCCCCGACTCCTATTAGATTTATAGTGCAAGTAATTAGTAACTTTAGATTTGGTACTATATATATCGAAGTAATTTGACCATAATAACTTCTAACTTGAATCGAAATTATTGGGCTTTGAATGAGTTGTTATATAGAAGTGAAATTTCACCTTCAGACATTAAACTGTGATTGCGGAGCAATTTCACCCAGGAATCGGTTTGTTATTTGTTATATTTATATGTTGTCCGTTGACTTATTTGTTATAATAAATTATATATCTAAGTTGAAACTGATTCCTTTTAATTTAAAAACTATTTAATAACCCTTTCACCAAGTCTGTTTTCCGTAACCACTCGGAAAATGCAGTGTACTTGTCGTTCCTTTGACATGATTGCTGCATGTCTCAATCACTGCAATTATAAAGGAAACTATGATGAATATGAGGTTAAATTTATTGGTATAAGTATAGACAGACAACTAACTTGGAAACAACATGTCAAATATGTATGAACAAAGCTCTCCCGAGTGCTCTTTCTGTTTGCAAAACTGAAAGATAGAGTTTCCTATGAGTATCTGAGGAATTCATATTTTGCACTTTTTTACAGCATAATTCGATATGGGATTTTGCTTTGGGGTAACAGTAGCCAAGCACATGATATTCTAGTTTTGCAAAAGAAAGCCATCATGATTATTGCTGGAACACGTTATAAAGAACACCGTAAACCACTATTTATCAGGCTTAAGATAATGACAGTCGTTAATGTATATATTTATCAAGTGCTACTGTTACTAAGCAAAACCTGGCAAATATGACACTCAGGGATGAAGTACATTCATATTGACAACCCAGCCGCTCAGTGCCTAATTGGGGATGCAAAGTTGAGTGCCTTCCACTCACCATCTAGAATGAGTGGGATACACTTTGATATTCTTTTGCGAGAGGTTTCTCATTGGGGATAAATCAAATAAAGATACGTCCACTTCATTAATTTAATATCACTGTATTTCTTTGACTTATGAGTTTACTGTAAGATTTCAGAACGCTAGTAATGAAGGATATTAAGAATCATTTGCCAGACGGGTATAGAAACGGTCAAGTATTGAGCCTTTGAGCCCTGAGTCGGTGCAACACATACCTGGATAAACTGGTGTAATTCCCACGTTGCTCTGGCGTTGAACTCGGCTCCTTTATGCTGAATCTCCTCACTGTTGAAAGACGAGAACGAGCATTGAGGTATGGCTCCTCTCAATTGCTACTCTTGGCGTGATGTTCTACGTTGTTAGAATGATGACGTATTTCCTTCTCCTGTCATCTGGCTGACTCTCGACTAAAGCTTGGTTCTCCAAGAACTCGAACCAAAGACTGTTCGCTAAGACTTGATCATAGACTAGATCAACTGCACCCTGAAGACTCCTCTATGGACTTCCAGGACTTCATCCAAAACCTCTCTCGTCCTCTGGTTTTGTTGAGCTTTGTCCAACCTCCGTCGTCTGCTTGTCGTCTGCTTGCATCACGTGCAACACCGTTTTCACATGGAGAGACAAATTCCTTCCATGTGTCAAGACTCAAAATTGCAATCCTCGACACGCTCTGATTTCCCGATTCTAAGCAATTCTCCGCATATCCGTAATTAAGTGAAATTCATGAAATCTTACAGATTCACTTTATACAATGTATAGAATCTGGCTAATGTGAGGATAGACACATTGTCAACATTTCCTTCCTACATTGCCAGACTCTCAACGAAGACATTCTTATTCACATTTATTTACAATAAACTGCTGACACAAACATTAGCAACATTGTGCAGCTTGCATTATACTCTCATACACAACATTGAATTCCCGTAACCTTAATAAATGATTTTTATGACATAAACATTAAAATAAAATCAAAATATACAAATTAATTTACTCGAAAATCGAGTGCTGCTACAATATAATACTAAATTGTGTAAGAAAATTGATATACCCTTAAGTAGGTTATCGGAGACCAAAAATAGTTATTTAGTTATAGGATCGAAGCTGTTTAATAAACTAACATCCTCTATATAGCAGCTGCCATTTAAGGTTTATAAGAAAAATTGTATGATTGGTTATTAACGAATCCATTTTAATCAATTAAAATATTTAGTGAATGTCAAGACACTGTGTTCTAATTTATAGTGTCCCTTTATTTCAAATATTATTAGGTTGTCTATTATAATATTAACCAATAACTGATTGTCGGTATGTTATGATTTCTTTTCTTTATATCTGTATCTATATGTATATCTCATTCGGGCGTCGACTATTGCTTGTAAAGCTCAATGACAATAAGCTATTCTATTCTAATTTGTTGCATCCGTGTTACAATAACAACTTCCCACCATGATCCACTAAGACCAGTGTCTACTATAAGCTTCAATGAACTACTATGACGTATCACTATTCACAACCAGCGTGATATACCGTTGATGTCTTAGCAGCACTTGCTTGAAAAGAGCGTATAAATGTTAGCATTTCTTATGTATTTTTAACTAGTAAAATCATTGAATACCATTGAATTGAATTCCACGTGGTGAAATTACGAAAATAGAAACAGCACTGACATTTCTTTGCTAATCAGATGGTGAATCCCTATGGGTATTCACTCAAACTTTTTCTTCCAGTACAATAACTGTAGATCATACGAATATGATACAAGCACCGTGGAGAGGTGATATAGCTAGCCTAAACGAAGAGAGACAAAACATCCTGAGGCGAAGTTCTAGTGATGCTAAAACGAGGAAATTGTTTTCTACGCAAGTCAGCACTGTGGTTAAAGTCTTAGATATTTTCATTCCTTTCCGTTCTCTTTTTTTATTTTCTACTTTCTTTCAAAATTCCTCTGTTTTGTTTCCCACAGTAGGCATATATCTCAGGTACTCCTCTTAGTTGTAAGTTTTGCCACGAAATATATCTGTGCATAATTAACATACATCTTTTATGATTTTGAGCAAGACAAAACTGACATTTTTTGTGTACAATAGAATACAGACAAACAATTGCGTTATCAAATTATACATTAATCTACTTCTAGTAAATAACATTATAAATGTTTCCCAAGACAGATATTCAACAGACGTTTTTTTAAACTACAACTGAATTTCTTACTTGAAGATCTTCAATTTTTGAGTTGATCAACTTATTGCTACCACTCATTCAAAGAACTAAACGCTTACTTTTTTGATAAATGGCCCACAGCACATATTATACTAATAGAGTATTTCCCTGCCATTTTATTAAATAATTACAAACCACCGTTTACAATGTTTCTCATTAAACGATGACGTAATCAATTATTATTAAATACGAAGCTAAAGAAACCCTAAAGTTGGAATTTGATGACATTACGTTAGAAGTCAATGTACCACCTTAAGAAATATTCTCCTGAGACACGAAATATTACAAGTTAAGTTAATGAAGCCAGATATTAAAATAAACTATTTCTGGTTGGTCAAGTTATAGTACGTTCGTGATACGACATACATCAATATTGGAGCAATCATATTAATTTGAAGGGTTCCGTAACGTATCAACTATTAAAAAAAAAAAAAAAAAAACTCCACAATTCCTTCGTGTGAACCTCATTTGGCATTCTTATTTACTAAAAGGTTCTGTACATAAAATGTTACAGTTTCTTAACTGATAAATAAAATGGATATAAAAGTAGCTTCCGTATCACGAAAATATTTTAAATGGAAGGGGAAAAGTTTAGATGAGGTAGTGAACTGTTCTCTGTAATATGAAACTTATTAAACAATATTGACATTACTCACAAGGAAAGGACATGAACCTGATAACAGGACTTCCTAATCAAACGTAATGAATTCGTTAAACTTAACAAACATATGTTCATGCACAAAAAATTAGGTGCCATGGACAACGGAGTAACTCCTGGAGCACATTGACCCTGTTAGTATAAAGGAAATCGTAGACTCCCTCTATTGCATCAACAGTGTTCATTGGAAGGTCATGTATTATAGTTCTTTCCTTCAGCATGGAACAAGCTTTCCAAAGGTGCTATGTATTGGGGCCCCTAACGTACTCTAATAGGGAACACTAGGAGAATGTCGGGAAAATTCTTTCTACAAATCCCTCCCGTTATAATTTGGACGCCTCTGGAGTAACCTCGGGTAAAAGCACACAATCCAAATTATCTAAAAAAATACTATAGTGGACAGGAAATATGTGCACCCCAAGTTTTGTATTTATAAACGGAATAGATATGAGAGAAAAGCTTGTATAACAATAAACGATTTCCCCTCATACCTAGTCTCTCTATAATTACAAAACTTGGTACACACAATTCTTATTCCCTATTATTTTTTCTGAGATACATTTGGATTGTGTGCTTATAGCCGGGGGTACTCCAGATGAATCGAAAGTTGATGGGAAGAACTTTCGCGACATTCTCCCACCCAATTTTTACAGTTCATATACGTTATTAGGCCAAATACATAGCACCTCTGGCAAGCTTGTTTCATGCTGAAGAGAATGAACTATGACCTATGAGTTTCCAGTGAACAGTGTTGATGCAACAATTACTTTACCGCGAGTCTACGATTTTCTTTATACTAACAGGGTCAATAGGGCCCAGGACTCTGCCTATTGCCAGGGAATTACTCCGTTGTCCATGGCTCCTAACTTTTTGTGCACGAACATATCTTTGTTATGATGATCTTGAAGATTTGCTGGCGTATATTATTAATCCAATGTTCTCGAGATTGCTGCCAGAGTGAATGTTGGCTGAGCTTTTGTTGGCATACAGCGGTAAAGTCTTCAAAATTATGGGTTGGAGTATGCAATTGGGGTATGTGTTGGAGTGTGCAGAGGTATGATTTGGAGCAATTCCTTAAAACTACAATATAAATTGTAGGACCAATTTATAATGTAGCCTTAAGGAATTGTTGTTTCTATTAGTTGTTACTGGCCAATAGCGTCCTCTGATGTTGCTGGTTGAAACTGTACTATGATTAGCTTATGGTTATTTTCGCACTGAGAAGCTGAAGCCAGATGCCAGGCAGATGATAACCTCCGTCTTTGGTGATGGAGGCATTGTGTGTACGAATGAATAGAACTTGGTTTATTTTCCTGTCCAAGAACTGTTTGCTTTTCTTTAGAACTTCAATTTGGTTCCATATAGTAGTGTGATTGTATTGTATGCGGTGTTCGGTTATTGCAGATTTTTCAGGTTCTTTCAGTCTGGTGTTTCGCTGGTCTTCTTCCATTGTCTCCAATATTCTTTCCCGTTTCGCCTATGTAAGTGGTGTGATATTCACATGTGATTCTATGGATGCCTAGTGTCTTTAATCCCAATGGGTGTGTTGGGGTTGGTAGGAAACTCTTGATCTTCGGTGGGGGCAGTGTTAAGTCTTGATGTTGAATTTTGTCAGTAGCCTTGCTAGTTGATTAGAGATTTTTCCCAAGTATGGAATAACTGCAATATCTTCCTTATCTACCGTATTGTCTTTTTTTCTAGCACAATTTCTGTTACTGTATTTTCTCATGGCTGTCTTGATCTGTTCCGACGAATATCCGTTGAATTTAAATACGGTTTCCATGTGAGAGAGTGTTATGCTTATATTATCTGCAACTGCTATTTGGTGTGCTCTGTGTATTAGATTATTTAACATGCCCATCATGTGTACAGGCTGATAAAAACTGGCATCGTCGAGGTAGAGATCAGTGTGCGTGGGTTTCCTGTAGATTGGGTGGCCTAAACCTCCATCTGGTTTCTCGTATACGAGTACGTCCAGGAACGGGAGTCTTCCATCTGTTTGTATTTCCATTGTGAAATTAATTTTGCGGTGTATATAATTCAGAATGGATGTGCTCGTATTCAAGAAACCAGAAAGAAGTCTAATCCAGTCAATATATAGGAAACCCAAGCACACTGATCTCTACGTGGATGGTACCAGTTTTCTTCATCTTACACGGAAGACGTGGGTGGTAAATAGTCTATTACACAGAGAACACCAAATAGTAGATGCAAATAAGTGTAGTACTCTCTCAGATCAAAAAGGTATTTATATCTAACAGACAGTCGTCGAAACAGATCAAGACAGCCATTACAAAATATAGTAACAGAAATTGTGCTACAAAAGAAGACAAGGAAAATATTGCATTTATTCCATGCGTGGGAAAAACCTCTAATCAACTAGCAAGACTACTGAAGAAATTCAACATCAAAACGGAACACTGCCCCTACCGAAGATCAAGAGTTTTCTACCAACCCGAAAAGACCCATTGGAATTAAAGACACTGGGTATCCATAGAATCACATGTGAATGTAACGCCACTTACATAGGCGAAACGGGAAGGAATATTGAAGAAAGAAAGAACACCAGCGACACACCACACTTAAACAACCTGAGAAATCTGCAATAGCCAAGCACGGGTATGTCGGACCAAATTGAAGTTCTAAAGAAAAGCAAACAGCTCTGGGAAAGAAAATACATGAAGCTCTATTCGTTCGCACACACAATGCCTCTATCAACAGACATGAAGGTTATCATCTGCTTGACATCTGGCTTCAGCTTCTCAGTATGAAAAGAACCATCAGTCAATCAGAAAGCAGTTTCCACCAGCAACATCAGAGCACGCTACTGGCCAATAACAACGAATAAAAACACAGCAATTCCTTAGGATTACAATATAAATTTCACTATCGGCACACTCCAAGCCATAGCTCTGAAGATGTTACCGCTGCATGATAACGAAAGCTCAGCGTAACATTCACTTTGCTGAAATCCCGAGAACATTGGATTAGTATCTTCGTTATGTTTATCGAATTGACTGAGTTTGATTAGGAAGTCTCGTTGACAGTTTCATGTCCTTTCCTTGTGAGAAGCATGTCAGGATTGAATTCTAACACCCAACGCTTATATCAATAAGATGTTTACGGCAAATTATATTTACTTTTGAATACTTATTTCACTGCGAAAATGTCTTTCCTCTTACAAACTTAAGCATTATATTGCATTCTCTACGTGTCCAAATGTTTGCGATTCAATTAACTCAGTTTAAAGTAAACGAAGAAAAGAATAGTTAACGACGTATTTCAAATGTTGAAAATATATATTTGTACGCACCATACCCATGATGAAACAAACAAATTTAAACGTACCTGAGGGCTTGAGCATCTTTACCTGCTTCTCTATTATCATTTTCTTGAACATCCTCTTCATGACTGTCCTTCTCCCCAATAGTGGCAGACATGTGACAGCTTGCTTCTTCCGTCTTATGTGTAAAATCCGGGGATGTTGGCTCGATGTTACTGTGAAAATGTTTGGCATTTACGAATACTTCATCTGTTGCTAAACGCTTGACTAAACATATTGCTTTTGAAGCTAATTTCCAATCGGATATTGTTTCATCTTTATTACTTTCTGAAGCGATATGCTCTCTTTCGTTTGCACTTTCTCGTTTCTTACATTCCAATCGTATTTGAGAGGATCTTTGTAATTATTAGTGTCACTAGTACATAGTACATAATTACATTTTTCAAATGATTCGTTTTCTGTTTTCATTTCAACTTTAATATGATCGTTTTCAGTTTTCATTTCAATTTTATTACGACCAAAGTAGAAATAATGAAAAGGAATTTCGCTCATACAAAAACTGTCCACGTTAAGAGATTGAAAACTTTAGCACTTAGTGTTCAGCAAAGCAAACAAATCTGAAAACAATAAGAAAGATATTTAAAAAAATTACGATAGAGCCAGAGGAAGACAATGGTAAATGACGCTTCAGGTCAAATTCATTTGGTGAGTGAAATGGGTTAGGATCAGACTAAGGGTGTGAAATATATTGAAGCCACTATTTTAAAATATCTGAAATTTTACTACTACCAAATATGGATATACCATAAACCGAAAATACAGAACTGTACCCAAATGCTGATATTTATTTTTTCTTCTCCTTTACACATGAGTATATTATAGATCTATATTACCTTTCTTGTACAGTGTTGTTTTTTAATATATAAGTTCATTTTGACGATGTACTATTTTTACTTTTTGATTTTAGGTAGCTACGGATTCTCAACATTCAGTGTTGCACGAGGACAGAAAAATATTATATTATATTATATTTTTAAAATAAAATATGGAAAACAATGTTATACAAATTTCCCAATTAAAAATAGATAACAATTTCCAAACTTACTGTAATATTTTAAAAACAGATCTTCTTGTTAGATTTTTGAAACATCTTAAAAACCTTGGGAGGAGGTATGGAAAATTGGCCTATTAGCCTTCTCGTCCTACTACATGGTAGTGAAACAGATATTTTCTCCGAAATCCGGTGTTGCCAAGAAATTCTAACTAGCTGACAATTCTCGACCTGAGGAGTGCGTATTCCTCTGTCACTTGAGAAAGTTTTTGGCGAAAAAGGAAGAAAAGTACCGTGGAAACTCCGATTGGTTTCTGTTGTTGTGTTATTTGACACCTAGAGTGAAAAATTCTTCCTTCTTTCTTTGGAGAGGAACAAAATTCGAAATGGACGGCAGCTTTCGGCGAAAATAGGGGGTGAGCCAAAGCTGATCCTCTCCGTCACATGAATAAGAAATGGAATGTCTCAAATGTTTTGGCGAAGAAAAACTAGTCTGGAAACTCCGAGTACTTGATTTTGCTTTGTTATTTGACACTTTCAACCTGGTTTCAACCGAATATTTCTTTTTACATTGAGAAGGAATGAACTATATATGAAGGCACGTTGGACAGTGTATGTTTATTTGTCCCTTCTCTATATAGAAAAAAAGAACCCACGTGTGTAAGCCATTAATAACAGTGTAATGGGGACTAAAGCTGTGGCAACGTCGTTGAACATAGTTAAGTTACAATCTCACTAGTAAGAGGATATGATTTTTCGGACAGTTCCGATTACCACCCACTAAGGTTTTTATGATTCTTCCAGTTGTACGCCTAAAGCCTTTACTCAAATGCAATTAGCGCTAGCGATTTCTAGTTAAATTCATTTTGTTGTCATTGTCCTATGTCTTAATTTTATTAACTTGCCTTTTTCGGTATTTTTGGTTTACCAGTATTTGTCACTTTTTTTAAAAGAAACTTATGGTATTTCTTGTTATATTGGCGTTAAGAGTCCACTTTGGTAAAAATATTCAGTATGTAGGACCTACCGATTAATGCTGGATCCTAACAACATTAGATCTTATCAGAAATAAATCTGTATTTCCTGCAGAAGGTGCACAGACTAACCGCAGAACATCTAGAGAGTTCTTATATGGGATGTAATAGGGTATACACACAATTCATCTTTTTATAGTTCAGCACAAACCTACCTTAAATTAACGAAAGAACAAATGTATTAAATGCATAAACATACGGTTTATATTACTGAGCTGAAACGCTTTAAAATGGTTCTTTTTCATAATAGGGGAAACTATACAGTCGTGGACACTCTGATAGTGATGGGCACCTATGCCAATTATTTTCAAATAATAAGAGTCTGAGCGCCTATAGCGAGCTATTGACGATTTTCAAATGTTGGTACGCCTTTCTTCTTTACGCTAACAGTTTGTCAATTGTCTTCCTTCTTTCATGTGTGTGGCGCGGTGTAGAAAGGTGCGCGATGTGAAACGTTGTGATGGTTGTTGTTCATTTCTAAAGAATTCTTTTAATCAGATAGGTGTACTGATTAAGGTTTTGTTTAGTTATAAATCAATTGAAAATTAAAATTTTGTGTTTTGAGTGATTATTAAACGGTAAGAGCACTTCATGCTAATGAGACGTAAGTCTAAATGAGTTTTGCTCTCAAATCATGAGGTGCTCACCACTGTATTTTAATTTAATATAACATGACAGTGATGGGCACCTAGTGCCCATAACTATATTTTACTATATGAATTTTTTTGTCGTTATTTTAAGCCTAAAGTGCATTTCAGGCTGTTGTGTTTCTTGCTCGAAAATTTCATGAAATTTAAAGGTTATTTAACAGTGATGGGCCCAGTGCCCATTACTGTAAACTCACTATGCCCATCACTGTATCACTATGCCACGGCCTCCTTTGTTATACAATCCGGGAACTTGAATGTGGCAACTGCGCAAATCGGCCTGCCACAGACTATCCACCTTCAACAGTTGGCAGTCCACAGACTATTTCCCTACCATTTTAGCAAGGATCCTTCCTTTCTTTAGACATTAATGCTGAGAATTTGGGCAGCCGGCTGTGCTGGGTGGATAGTCTGTGGAAGGCAAAAAGGCCTGTTGCCATTTCAAGACTGGCCTGTATAACAATAAAGGCGGCCGTGATTAAGCATAACAATAGAACTAGGCTTATTTTATAGAGACCCCTTTCTAGAAAAAATGTACAAGGGAGTGTATAACTACGATCTCGGTATAGGGCCCATTATAATCAGATTACTGAAGTAGGTTTAAGTTTCTCATGTATCTGATTACATTTAATTTTAGGGAAAAGGAGGAAATCTGCACTCTTACCAATATGAAAGGAAGGTTTCGATGCTTCGACTCAGCTAGACCTAGATCATGATCCCAAAAAAAGAACAAGAAGGGGAAGCACTGCACAAACGTCAGTGTGCGTTGGAAGTCCGAAGCCTCTTTTTTTCATATTGCTAAGTGTACAGTTTTTCCTTGAAAATTAATAACAAGGCCTATTCATATTTATCACATATGATTACATTTAAAATATAGCTACAGTCCTTGCGCTAGGAGAAACGCCAGTGACCATGTGGCCATGTAAGTAGGCCCCCACTTACACGTGAAGTTTTGGAGTATGAAATAGGCCTAGTTGCTTTTTAAGATGAATTCTGTGATGTAATGGCCAGTGTCTATCGGTGATTTTTGCATTGATGCCTCGGATGTGATTACTCAGCACATCATTTGCCACTGCTGTTAATACCGGCTTTTAAGAAACTAATCACAGCGTTTTCACTCAGGTAGCTGCCCAAGTTAGTTTGCGGCGCTGAGAGAGGACTAAATTATTTCCAATATTATGTAAATACAATTTAAATGCAATCAAGTTTTCGTGATTTGACTTATGAGAAGTTTTGTGATTTACTTCGGCCCGAGAGTGTAACCAAATAAAAAAGTTTACAGATAAAGGTGCAAATGGTCATGAAGAAAAGTGTGAAGATTTTCGCCTTCTCTGTAAAATATTTGAAGAATTTTCTAAAGATGAAACGCTCATAAAAATCCACACAAATGATGAGTTACCGCAGATTAAGCCTCAAACTCACCACGATTAAAACAGACTGAAAGTGCTTTAGCAGAACAACTTGAGGAAGCAAGCACTTCTCTACAAGTTGAGGTGACACCAGAAGAGCAAAACAGAACTACTGACCGGGGTAAAATGTATCCAATCAAGAAATCAGATATGCCGCTTTTTAAGGACTGTTTGGTATGGCCAGAAACGCCAAAGCGGAAAGGTCGCAATATTCGAAGATTCCCATTTGTAATAGCATCAGATAAATGGAAAGAGCTGCACAAAGAGAAAAGAAATACAAAAGAAAAACAAGAGAGGAAGAAAGAGGAGAGAAAGAGGAAAAGAGAAGTTAAACAGTCAGGTCCAGCTGGGAAAGTAGAAGAAAAGACACGAAGATACTCCTAGTGTTAATCTATTTTCTTCTGAACGTACAGGTATAACTGGAGCTGATGTGGAGAAATTACCCTTTGCCCCTCTGGCTAAACTAGTGCTTTTTGGCGAACTGCAAGAGAACAAAAATGAGGGAGTTCATTCTTCTTCAGCATCCAAAGAAGATTCAAACATATTGAAAGTGAGGGTGTTGGAAAACAGTATGGAACAATTAGAAAACCGTAATTTCTTTTTCACTTTCTGGATTGTGTAACCAGTGTGGTGAGAGCGTAGGACCTCATTTTCCAGGAATGAACTGCAAACGCTGTGGACAGGCTTTTCATAAAGCTTGCCTTCTTGCTGTGGAGAAGCTTACGATGATGATGTATGTTATTCTATCCAGTGTTTGCAGATCTTAGACGAAACTGAAAGTGACAGCGATAAAACAGAGTGCCTAATTTCATAAGTTCTTAATTTTTTATTAAAATTGTTGCTATAAAACCACAAAACGTCAAAACGAGATGCTGTATTATGCATTTATGTAACAAAGTAATGTATCTTGGCATTATTAAATAATTTTAGAAACTTCTACATAGGTGCCCATAACTGTAATCAAAAGTGCCCAACTCAGTCTCTGTAGGGCCCATCACTATAAAAGTTATACTACTTTTTTTTAAAAAACATTACACGTACCTAACGTTACATTTTAGTCCATTATCATATTTATTTTAAAGCCCATACTGTAACAATATTATTTGACAAATATTAGACACATATGGCCAAACGTATAAAAGTTATAAATTAATTACTAAAAAAATGCCTTAAGGTGCCCACGACTGTATAGTTTCCCCTATATAAACTATTGAGCCATTAAAATGCAAACTCCGTTGAATAAATCCATTTATTTATTGTTGTTGTCCTGACAACAACATTCCAAAATACTATTATTTAAAATATATGAATATCTTTTTATATCGATATTATAACTAACGTATTTCTTTTGTCTTTTCTTCTTCGAATTACATAATTAGCCTAGCACATATTTTAAAATATTTTACGCCCCAAAATTACAATAAAATAAGGATTTACAAGTAAAAATATACAAGGTACTGTTGTATATTATGGCGCTCGACGGACTTTTCTTTTTATTTATTTACTCAATAAAAAGAAAAAGAACTCTGGACCGTTTACCTTTACATGTTAATCATTCGAGTTTTCGAATGCACCTCGTACACTTTAATATTACAATTCATATAAATATACCTATAGATCATATTTAATTTTATAACAATATTACTATCATATATATTTTAAATTTTAACATCGTCTTCATTTATTTATACGTTTCAACGACGATAAGGCACATTCGAAATTTTATTTACAAGTTATTTGATTTTAAGTTCTTTTTTTTCGGGACCATTAAAAGCTTGTTACAATTTAATAATTATTTAGTTGGGCATCATGAAGAAGGTTTTGTAAAACATGTATGCGATATTCATATAGTTGTACTTTGAACGTAAAATGATGGGATGTAAGATA
This sequence comes from Thermobia domestica, assembly GCF_964235325.1. Lineage (NCBI taxonomy): Eukaryota > Metazoa > Arthropoda > Insecta > Zygentoma > Lepismatidae > Thermobia > Thermobia domestica. The sequence continues at coordinate 256,593 of NC_137462.1, read as the reverse complement.
TAGTTAAACAAAATATAGATTAAGATTGAAATATGATAATAATCAGAACTAACATAATAATTAACGTCTTATTAACATCATAAAAATACGAATTGTTTCATTCGTCGATTCATTAAATTTTTTTTATAGAACTCAAATAAGGTACGAATAACAAACGAAATCATAATGATATTTCAAGTGAAATAAAGAAAAAATCAATTGAGTACGGTTTTCTCAGACGCCGTAATTTTAGCTTAAGTTACATGAGCAACGAATTCATTCAAGTTACACTATAAGTCATAAACAGGAATACAGTATTGTGCGTTATTTATTTCTACAGTTCTTCGTTTCTTACTTTGAGAATTTTCGCCATCTATGAGATTTCTACGAAGTCTCCATCGAACGAAATTAGATCTAATGCTTACATGCTTCTTAGGTGTACGTAATCGTACTACACTAGGATTAGGTTGAGTTACACAATCACTATTACTGTTGCTGATACAATTAGGTTTGGTTATCTTACCGGTGAAATTAAGTTCAGTTCTCCTTCGTTTCACTGGTGGCGAGATGTCGTGTCTATATCTATTCTTTCTACAATATTCACAGTAATCTGTCCTACCACAGTTTCTATAGCTACTGTAATTAGGTTCGGTTACATTACCGGTACTCGTGAATTTAACATTATCTTGTACTTTGGGATCACTTTTAATCTCACATAAATGTATCGAATTTGGTTTCGATTAAGGTTCGTTTAGTTGAAGTTAATACTGTATTGCACCATCGATGGATTTTCAAAATTTTGCAACATCACACTTGGATGAAGGAAATCAACGCACTGCATCAAGTTCTGTGAAAGTATCATCGGATTGACTGCTAATAACATTTTGGTCTTTTCGTTGAATGAAAAATTCGACAGATTCAACTCAATCGTCCGATCACAACAAACATTGGTGGGAACACACGTTTTCTTTTTAAATTTCACGAATACTGGAATCAACTTTCTTCATGAACCAAAGTCGTGTACACATCATTAAATGATTCTATTACCATTACTTCACCTTCAGGATTAATATCATGTTGAACATATCGTGAATACAAGCAGTCAATAACGTTCATGAGACGAAAATGATCATAACTTTTCGCACGTTGATAGATACCAAAATCTTCGTTACACACATCATCAATAGGACATTTAAAAACATTCGAACGAAGAGAGAAGTCGGGATAATCTAACCAATACCGCAGTATGCTTTTGCGAATATTCAGCTAATTCCGTCCGTATATTTAAATCAATAATGTCATATTTCTTCGTCGATGAAAATTTAGGATCTATTTTCTCTGCAGTTTCTATAGAAGGTTCAGGTTCACTTAACGCATTCATGTTTACTTGTGATGAAACTTCGGGAACTGACAAATCTTCCTGTAACTCCTTAATCTGTTTGGTATGTTCATTTACCGCTGTTTCTATAATATCTACAGAGTCCTGAACTTCGTTGAATCTCTGTACTATCTTGCCCATTCTTTCGTCATAACGCTCGAACTTAAATGTATTTTGCTGATTTATTTGACTTAATTGTTGTTGTATTTGGTCTCATTTGCCATCGTTATATTGCTGCAATTGCTATACCGTTTCGTCAAAATGTTGATCTTGTAGATTCATTTTTTGGTCTAACTGTTCAAAATGTTGAGCATGATCCCGAGCTTGTTCATCACTTCGTCGAGCGTGTTCCTTCATTTGTTACGATATTCCCTTTAAAACATCCATCGTTTTCTGGAAAATTCATATCAGTATGTATATTTTGGTTATCCGTATCATGGTATTTTGATATATTATCTTGCCACTTCTTAAGATAGTAGAATTAATATCAGGCTCAATGTTGCTCGTTTTTATTTTACTTCTAAACGATACAACCTACTCCCGTCGTTTCCGCAACAATTTAAAACGGTCCTTTTTTATAATATATAAATTATTGAGCCTTAAAACGCAAACTCCGTTCAATAAATCCACTTATTTATTTCTGTTGTCCTGACAACGACATTCCAAAATATTATTTAAAACATATAAAACATATGAATATCTTTATATATCGATATTATAACTAACATTTTCCTTTTCTTCTCCGAATTACATAATCAGCCTAGTACATATTTTAAAATATCTTAAGCTCCAAAATTACAATAAAATAACGATTTACAAGTAAAAATATCCAACGTACTGTTGTAGTTTCATAAATAGATACACATGGTATTCTTGTTTTGGGATGATTTTCGATAATCAGACCATCAAAATCAATACCAAACAAATCTTAACGTCGAACAGCACATATGCTAGCGAGAAATTTCATTTAATTTAAAAATGGAAGTAAAATAAGAAGGTGAGCATAGTAATAATGTTACCCTTCTTTTTAGTCTAACACTTAAAACAAAACTTAGGCCGTGTCCAAAAGATACAAGCGTGCATTCGAAGTACGCTTATTTCCGGAAATGACGTCACCTAGTGTGCGTCAAAAGGTCCAAGTTCACAAGTCTGCGAGTGCGTAGTACGTAGTGTGCGAGGATGTACACTACGTTAACAAACTTGCGTACTTAAGATGGGAGTTCTTCGTCGTAGGAACAACAATAATGTCAAAGTGACTTAATAAAATTTTAAAGGACATATGTTCAATATTTTTGTTGAGGTGAATAAATTTGTGGGCTGATCTAATAATAGTTTACTTGATAAATATACAAGTTAGTGATTTTACAAGTGGGATATAAAAATGTTACGCAAATAACAAACGTATTTATGTTGTGTTCTTTGAGTATGCAATGGAATTTAAAATTGTATAGGGAAAGCAACCAAATAGTTTCTTTGATAATGCTATAAAGGCATTTGTGTTTAAATATTACGTGGTTTATGTAGCTTAATTGAAATAATTATACTATCGGTAATGGAGCTATTTGCACGTAAATGAAAAATTTTAATGGCGTATGAATTAAAATGTTAAGTTCTATCATAGAATAATGAATACCTAGATTATTCATTTCTCTATACCTACAGCTACAGTTGCAGCTGCAAATATTAATTCGTAGGTAGATAGGCCTAGTTTTGATTCTAAACAAATTCCTTCCAAATCTACCATATTTCCTTGCCCTTAAGAGACTGTAATATACCAATTACCACACATTAGCCATTTTGGACAGCTGCCAAAGAGGAAAATACAGATCAAAAGTTTCTTTCTCCACATTTATCAAAGATTTCACAAATTCCTCTTGGTAAGTCTTTACTTTGGCCATTTTTTCTTTCTTTTTTCTTGATTCTTCGATTCAGCGATTTGATCTTTCGGTTCCGTTTTTGAGAACTCGCCTGTTAGCTCATATATGTAGTTAGTAACTAGGTTCATTTCTATACCAAAGTTTAATATTTAATTCACATATTATTGCCGAGCAAGCATCAGCGAGTGAAGGCAGGTTAGATGCTCGCAGGAGATGTTCTTTTCAGTCTTGGTTACGAATGTGTTAATTGAACGATTCATTGAATGAAATGGCCAAAATAAAGACTTGCCTTCCTTTTAATTTATATAATCCCATTATGAATTGATTATGAACAAATAATACCTTCCGTATAGTTGAACAATGAGAGCCACTACATTGCATACTGTATTTTTTCATAAAACCGTCTCTTAATTTTCATAAAATTCTTATTAGATTGGTAGTAGCTTTTTATGATTATATTTGGACGAGGGGATTTGCTTCGTTACTGAGTAACCATTTTCGTAGTGGGAAGCATGTAGGAGAGACAGCGGGTATATTTCAAGAAAGATGTAGGGCGCCGAAAGCATAGTGAAGTGCACTCAGATCTTGAAGTGTATACAATGTACAGAACTCATTTAAGCGGGCTTATAAGATAGTAATCTTATATTTTTTAACATATTATTTTAATTAGGGTTATCCACCTTGAGTACACTTGATCCTTATAAATTGGTATTTCATAGTGACACAATAGCTTTTTCCTGTTAATTTTGCTCCTCATGTTCTTCAACTCCACCACTTCTTTCCTTGTCATCCTTGTAAGAGTTAACTTTTGGTGTAGATTAAGAACATGGAGGCACTATTTTGAAGATATACGGGTAAAATCTAAATATTCACAAAGAAAGAGTAGCATATAAGGAACTTCAACATTAGCACAATATGGTACAGATAGTCTAATCAGTATGCCTGTAACTGAGCAATACAGTAGAACGGTGACAATTAAAGTGTCATTGTTTTGTATCTACCGTATACAAAGGAATTATACTCAATATAAACTCTCTCCCAAAGTAGTTTTGAGCCACATTATTGTAAATAGCGCTCTCCTCGGTACCTTCGGTGTCCTAACGCTTTTGCAAATTCCTACTTTCACCTGCAATGAAATTCCTAAGCTACTTCGCAACAGTGTCATCAGCGCCCTAACCACCAGTGCTGCTTTTCTTCCGGGGGATAAATAAATATTCCCTCGCACAAGCATGATTAATAAAATAGAACATCGCCAATAGTTTAGTGGTTTTTATGCTGATAAATATTTGCAGATACTGCAAAACTGAAGCTCTTGGCATACATGAAAGAAACTCTCAAGTCATTTTATGGTTACCCCATATTGTCAATCTGTGATATATTTATCTCTAATGTAACTAAAAAGTCATTCATCTTAAAAAAAAAAAAAAAGCATGGTAAGTTTTTCTAGTACTCGAAATTCTCCCTTCTTTTGTTATCAATGTTCAACATTCCACCACGATGAGGCGCTGTAAACAAGTGTGGATCAAAAGCTAATTTGACGAAGTGTACACTATTTAGTGTGCACTCCATTTGTAGGCTTCGAGTGTGCATCCTCGAAGTGTGCACTATGCGCTTTTGGACACGGCCTTATTTTACCCAAATAAATTGCTGTTTACATTAGTAGATAGATCGCGATTTAAATGATTATCTTTCTTATTTGGACGCAGAAAACTCTCATTTTCTCGCTGGTGGTGTAGTTTCGGCGCACCACAGTTTGGAAGATTTACAGGTAAAATTAGGAACTTTGCACCAAAGAACAACATTTTAAAAAACAAATTTCTCAAGAGACAGAATTTAATAAAAAGTATGCAGCTGTATTTAAGATTTGGAAGTGCAGGGCCACTAGTGTAAAATCATTAGAAGTGCATTACGTCAGATAAAAATAAGTGAGTGCATAAGAAAGAGTACTCTATTAGATCCTACTTTTTCATTCGGTGTATTTTTTTTAGAGTGTAGACAAGCGGTATTTTATAATAACAAATATTGTTGATAGGAGAAAATGATGACAATCGCTATTAATATTTATTACATCGCCAAAAGTAATCAATTCTCAGTAAGCTCACTTACGCATACACCTACCATCGCTGACGCGCCCGCTACCTCAAAACATCCCGGCTGGCCAACAAGCTTGAACCTGCCCTGTCGCAGTTCGACAGCATTTGAGATTTCACAAGCCACTTAGCAGGGGTTGGTTTGTTTCAAGGACTACATCCGTAAGGTGTATTTACACGCAAATCATAAAGCAATTGAAATTTTTCAATAATTACTTCTGGTGATTGCCTTCATCTATAAAAAGTGAGATATTTTCGTGTCCCTCAGCGCAAATTTTCTGAGGGACATAATGAAATTAGTGAACGAATTATAGTTTTTCAACAATTATTTTGAGTGGTTCGCCAAAAGTAAACCTTTACGATTTTTTATACTTAACAAATAATAGTATATTATTTTTCTCCCTCTTCAGAAATATTGGTTTGAGTCGCACGTGACCTTTGCTACAGTATACCAAAGCTGCAGACAATCTCCTCCTAAACGGTCAAAAAAGTTTCTTCTACGACAGTGAATTCCTCCTTTTGAAGCTGCAACCTCCACGGGAGGATTTATCCAACAGGATTCAGGAAGGATTATCGTTATTTCTTAGTAGTTCTTTCCATCTCAGGGAGAAGTATTCTGTGCTCATCACTGCTACAGTTAATTACTCGAATGACATATTATATGAGTGCTTAACACTTATATAATACGAAGTGGCTGAACATACTGAGACTGTACTCACATACAAAGACGTGTTCGAAATCAAATTTCAACCATGTTTTCTTTCATATTTGTAAAAAGTTAGCAATCTTGGATTATAACCTAGATTTCATAGTTCGTAATTCAGTTAGTAGATGATGTGCAGATGATCCTTACTGTTCTGTTGGTGTTCTTATCCGATAGCAATCTTCATCTTGTTTTATGGTAAATATGACGAGAAAATATGTCTGACGACGCGGAAAAGTTATCAAAAGTGTCACTGGGAGAGGTATTCATTGAGGCAGGATGCCAGTACAATATAAACATTTGGTTCTGATACAAGAATGCAGAATGACAGTGGGACATTCAGTAATGGTTTGCGTAGAGCAATCTTAATCTTACGACAATCTGCATAATATAGCTAAAATAAAAACATGTTTTCCTCAATGTCATGCTCTATTTAAACTTTAACTACACCCGATAAATTTTTCGGTGTGAATAGATTCCCAAAAAAGACAGTGGGCAGATTAAGTAACGGTTTCAGTAAACGCACAGATAATCTTGTGAGAATCGTCATAGAAGTTTAGAGTGACATTTGTTTATGTGTAGCGTTACTGCACGCAGAATTGTTCGATTTCTGGTACGGAATGAAACGCAGCATGATTTAGTGTCACATCATTAGATTTTCAAGCTGATGGTCTTTAATTGTCAGGAATATTTCTTATTATTGTCGAAAAATCCATCAATTGTGTAACAAAAGAACAGTTAACGTTAACGAATTGAAAATCGTTATACTTATTTTAAATTATTGTTAATGCGTCATTGAATCCAATTTAATAACAATACTACATTAAGAATCCAATTAAGCCCTTTGATGTTGTTAGCATCAAAATTCAACGTGATTCCCAGTCTAGGGCGCTGATTCTGGGAGGCATTGCTCTCCAATACTCATGTAGGTCCCATGTGCTTTTAGGAATATGTATGTTTGATTGCTATATGCATCTTTAATCAATATACAATATTTTACATGAATACCCTTATTTTAGATTTGGAATGTCTTTTATACAGGGAAAGAATTTCTGACCAGAGCATGAATAACTAATACTTATTTTCACGTTAAGAAGAACTGGAGCAGGGGTGTAGCCAGCAGGTTCGTGTAGGGGGGATGTCGTTTTTGAGGTGGGCCAGCTACAATATACAAAGCAAAAAAAATGTATTGCTGCTAGTGTTTTTGATGCCTGAAAGAAAGGAAAATTTTGGTTTCCTTCTGGAAAACTAAATCACTATTTTAGCTTATTATTATTATTATTATTATTATTATTACTATTATTATTATTATTATTATTATTATTATGCTTAATCAAGAACAACTGCCCGGAACCAAACGCTATACTTTTGTGCATAACTATAGGGGTAACCAAGAAAGTTCTGTCCCTTTTCGTGGAGGTCTGTGTTCAATTGGACCTCATACCGTGAGTTTAATGCGAGTGCAGATAAAGCGAACGTCAGTTCTTGGTGTGAGTATATCCAACATACTACCTAGTTGTGGCAATTCAGACACACCGTGAACCTGCGTAAAGACAGAGGAAACATGGGACATCCACAGAGCGTTATAACAGCATGTATGCTGAATGAGTTCAAATGGAGGTCAAATGCCGCTGTAGCGGGGCAGAAGATATGCCAGGCCTTTGGTGAGGGTGTCGTGGCGACGCGGCATTGCAGTGACGGTTTAACAATTTTAAGGACGATGACGAAACACCCGAAAACACCACGTGCCAGAAAACAAACACATGTACAAAGAGGAACTGGGACTACAATTCAGTGTGTGGAGAAACCATTCGACAGCACATCCATCAACTTGTGAAGCACTACAAGTTTGGTCGAAGGGTCCCTCATATTTTCACTCCAGGACAGAAGGCAACGCGGCAGTCGCCTGTGTTTATTTACTGTTTCGGAGCTATTTCTGGACAGGGCGTTGACATGTGATAAAAAGTGTGTCCTATACGAAGCTCCACGGTGCAGCTATGTAGTGTCAGAAGTTGAGCTGTGCTCGGCGAAAACTCAAAACTCTGGAGCCATTACTTCTGAATTACAAATGGGTCCCCGTTTACGGGACAGCGCTAAGTCTAACGTGGCTAGGATAACTCTGGATACCATTTTTCACCTTGCATGGGAGACAATATTGCAACAACTAAATTCCCCGGGTATTGCACCGTCCGATTATCACCAGTTCCATTTTTCAGACAATCACCTTAAAGGACGTCAGTTCAAATCCCTAGTAAAAGTCCAGAATGCACCTGATACTTTCTTTGTTTCACGGCCCACCAAGTTCTACCGCGATGGATTCCATGGTCTTCCAAAACGTTTTCAGAAGGTCGTCGATGCTGATGGTGACTATTTTTGAGCTTCCAGGTTAGGTGACATATCGATGTTCGAAGGATGTCGGTGAAAAAGCAACAAAACTTTTCTCGGTTACCTTTATATTTACATTTAAGACCTTGTATACAGAACCTATCTACACAAGGTTGATTTTCTTTGAAATTTCACTTAATACTTTACGGTTTCCTGACAAAAATATTTATTTATTTCTTATTCGTGACTAAAAAAACACAATTATTTTGTTAACACTGAGTAGAAATAAAAGAGAGTCGAATGAAATCCAAATTGAATAAAAGCATTGTTTCTCACCAAATTTTCCATCCTCTATGTCTTTTAAAACACTTGTTGAAGCATATAAAAATATATTATACTTACAAATCAGTTTAGTACCTTTATTTTATAGTTGTATTTGTAGTACCTTGTTAGAACGTTTGTCTTCAAACTGTCAAATATAAAGCGCAGTAAATTGTGTAATCTGCTGTCACAAAAAAATATCCTATTTTTCGATCGGTATAAGGAAGAGATACTATACTATTTTTCGATCGGTATGGAAAAACAATATATTTCTCCATACTATTTTACCATAAATTATTAATTGTCAATAAACTTTGTTACTTTTAAATGAATGAAGCGAGATAATTTTACTATGATGTTTTAAAAGCTGGTCATTTGGGGGGCCTGGCCCCGCTGCCCTCCCCTTGACTACACCCCTGAACTGGAGCGTTAAAATTCGTAACGAGCGAGTTAGAGAAATGCAGGATGGATCTAATAGGAGTTCAGGATGTTAGGTGGGAAGGAAATGGAACTGTGAATTCCGGAAACTTTACGATCTTTTATGGGGAACGAAATTAAAATCACCAATTAGGAAGAGTATTTTCCATTCACAAACGAATATCAATTAAGCGGTTTTGAATTTGTTACTGACAGACTTTCTTTTATTACTCTTAAGGATCGCTGGTGTGATATTATTGTTTTAAATGTACATTCCCCAACAGAAGCTAAGGATGACGATACAAAAGACAGATTTTACGAAGAAGTGGATCGGATATTTGACCAACTCCCGCGATACCATATGAAAATTCTATGAGGGAATTTCAATGCGAAAGTAGGACGAGATGATATTTTCAAACCGATTATACGGAACGAAAGTCTGCAAAAGGAAAGTGACGACAGTGGTATTAGACTCGTAAACTTTCCAACATCCAAAAAAACCTATCGTGAAGAGTACAAAATTCCCACATCGCCACGGTCATAAATACACTTGGACAACACATAATCAAATAAATCACGTTTTAGTAGATAGAAGAAGGTAATCTAGCATAATTGATGTCCGGCCGTTTACTGGGGTTGATTGTGATACTGATCATTACTTGGTTGCAGCGATAATGCGAGAGAAATTATCGTTGAATAAAGATAATATTGATGGTGCGAAAACGGTGAGATTCAATTTAAAGAAATTAGAAGAGAGCCAGGTAAGAGAGGAATACCAGATTGAAGTATCGAATAGAATCTCAGTTTTACCAGATTTGGAGTGCACTAGTGTTGAAGATGCTTGGATTGAAATTAGAGATATATTTAAAATTTCAGCAAAAGAAAAATTAAGACACAAACAAACCATGGTTCGACCAGGAATGCATTAAACTAGCAGAGATACGAAAGCAGCCAAATTACATTTACTACAAAATCCGAATGAAATAACTACACCAAATTTCATAGACATCAGGTGGAAAACGCCCAAAACTTTTAGAAACATGATTTTGTGAATGCTAAAATTAAGGAACTTGAAGATAATAGTAAAAATAAAAACATTCGGGACATGTTTAAAGAGATCACACGAATTTAAGTAAGGCTATCAACCTCGTGCTTATATATTAAAGAAAGCTGACGGAACAGTTCTTACTAATACAGTTAGCATCTTAAATAGATGGAAGGATTTCTTTGACGATTTTCTTAGCACACAGCCAAAACCTAATGTGCGTGGAGAAAGGCAGATACACACCGCAGATAACAATATTCCAGAACTCAACCGAATAGAAGTAGAACTTGCTATAAAGAAGATAAAGAAACACAAATGTCCAGGTAAAAGCGAAATTCCTCCTTAGTTAATTTTAGTTAGAGGCGGAAAATTGTGAAACAAGATTCACAAACTCATTCTCCTTATCTGGAAGAACGAAGAATTGCCACAAGAGTGGAAATAATCAACCATTGCTCCAATTCACAAGAAAGGCGACAAGACTGACTGTAATAATTGAAGAGCTTGGAGGAAAAAGGTGTTATGTTACATTTTTCGAAATGTTCCATTCTGGCTGTTTATGCACGTGTTATATGCTAGTCATGCTACCTAATACATTATGTGGCGATTCCTCGTCCTAGTGCAGATGTTTAGAAACCATGAAGGTGCTATGTTAACGGACAAACTTTTGAAAGTCACTTTTCCCATTATATTCAATTTGTTATATACCACCTTTATCCACCAAGCGCTTCAATTATCGAGGCATTTCTCTGTTAACATCCGATGAAGTCCTTTCAAACATTCTATTATCTAGATTGACCCGACACGCAGATGAAATTATTGGTTATTATCAATACGGACTTAAACAAAATCAATCAACTACCGACCAAATATTTACCATTCGCCAAATACTCGAAAGGAAGTGGGAATACAGTAGGCCGGTATATCAATTAGTTATTGATTTTAGAAAGGCTTACGACTCGGTTAGGAGAGATGCATTGTAGAGCGTTCTTACAGAACTTTGAATACTGAAAAAGCTTAATTAAGATATGTTTAAATGAATCCCGAATAAAGTCCAGGTAGGAAAATTTTTGTCGACGAACTTTCACGTCGAGAATGGAATGAAACAAGGAGATGCGTTGTCGCCATTATTATTTACCTTTGTACTGGAATATGCTATAAGGAAGTAAAAGATAGCAAAAAGAGCCTACAGTTGAACGGACTCCTCCACGTCATGGAGTATGCTGATGTAAATTTAATAGGTGATGATAGGGGAGCAATAGAAAGAAATGCAGAGGTAATATTAAACGTTTGCAGTGACATGGGTTTAGAAGCAAATGCAGAGAAAACTAAATACATGGAAGTATGCCTGGACCTAATACGGGAAATTACGGATGCGTTAAATATTTAATAATACTTTTGATAAAGTGCATAGTTTCAAATATCTAGGATCAATATTAATAGACGAAAATAATCTTCACGAAGAAATTAAACGCCGACTAAAAGCGGGGAATTTATCTTATTATTAAGTTCAAAATCTCTTGTCGTCGAGAATTCTGTCAAGGAATTTGAAGCTAAAAATACATAAAACGATAATAATGCCTTTTGTTATATATCGTTGCGAATAATGGTTGCTTACGCTGAGGGAATTACGTAGACTGAAGAAGAATATTGTCAGACAAATATTTGGCCTGAAGAGGAACGGGAAAAGGGAATGGCGGAAACTTCATAACAATGAACTACATAAGTTATACAATTTACCAAACATTGTTAGGGTCATCAAGTCTAGGAGGCTTAGATGCGCAGGTCATGTAGCTAGGATTGAAGATAGTAGATATGCTTTCAAAGTATTCATTGGAAGACCAATCGGATAATGACCATTAGGAAGAAATAGTCACAGATGGGAGGACAATATTAAGATGGATCTCACACAAATAGAAACACAAAGTAGAAACTGGAACCAGTTGACTAATGATAGTAGTCAGTGGGGAGCTTCTCTGAACGCGGCATTGACCCTTCGGGTTCTATAGTCCATACAGTTAGTTAGATATTTTTTTTAATCGACGTACTTTGTCAGGATTATTGTATTATTGGTAACAGTGATTGTTTTCAGCTTATTTTTGTATGCTTGCTGCACCCCTTCACTTCTTCCGCAGTAGATCACCTTCAGCTCACTTGGTGTTTTTGTGATTCAGGAACAGAGGAAAAGATTCGAAATATGCAGCCTTTTCCAATCATAGCACAGAACAGAGAATGAAATAGAAAACCTTTGTCTTGATATCTCCAGGAGTTGCTATAGCAGATCATAGAATCCTTTGCAGCCATTACAAAAGACATGGTGATTCGTGTATGGGAACAAATGAACTATCGACTAGATATCTGCCGTGTCACGAAAAGCGCGCAAATGGAATCGGGATTTCTCGGGGTTCTCATGTTTCCTCCCACTTTCTTCATTCCACCATTTCATTTATTTCTCATAGTCACCGTGTCCTTTAGTCTAACCGGCATAACCGTGCGACGTAAAACTCAAAGATTTCACTTCATTTTTCTAATGTTGTTGCACCAATCTCTTTGCTGTCAGCAGAGCACAGTTGGTCAACGCTTAAGGCTGGAAGTCTACATCGCTCAACACGTCAGGATTCAAAGTGTGGATCCTTTCAGGCTGCCACAAACTCATAACTTTTTCAAGTGTTGCAGCCTAGCCTTCTATCGTATGCAATGCAAAGATGCCGGAAATGTCCCTTTGTATTTTTTCTCCTCCCGGATGATTGATGGAGGTTCACCATCCATTTGTCACATTCAGTTGCAAACACAATCCTGAGAGGTTCGAATCCCTTGTTAAGAGGCTGCAGCATGTGGCTTGTATGCGGAGGGAAAGCAAATTAATGTAATTATTCCTACAATACTGTGCTGCTTCCAAAGTTCAGTGTGTGGTGTTGCTATCAAGAACGAGGTAAACTCCATCATTCTTTGTGGACTTCACGAGGTGAGAGAAATATTTCAACCAATCCGAAAATGTTCACTGATTATACATGATGAATCTGGGACTAGGGGCAAAGTTTCTGCAGGCCCATCTTCATATAACTCCATTTTCGTTCTTTTCTGGGAAGTATGATGGCTGGAGGCACGTAGACTACAGTTAGAGACATACATCACAGAAGAGTAATAATTTGTTCCCTCTCACTAGACACAACTTTACCCACTGCCTTTTCCCGATTGGCGAAAGTACTTTTGAAATTTTATTTGGGCCAGTTGAAATGTCACTTTCGTCGATATTAAACATTCTAGGAGATGGAAATTGTTTGTCCTGTAAAATTGCCTGTAACTTGGTGGAAAACTCCGTGCATTGAGTTTTGCTGAAGCCAATTAGTTTTCCAATTAGTTTTAATAGTGCACTTCTCCGTTCAGCGCAATATTGAGTTATTATTCCTTTTGCAAAATGCATCTACCGAATTCTTCCAAGTTTTCTACTTCTCTCTGTTGAAGTTGTGGTTGATCTGATTTCTCTCTGCATAATCGAATGCAAGGTTCATTAATTGCTTGCATGTGATACCGTTTGCGTGCTGAGTCAATTCTTTTTATTGGGGAGGGATAAATGATCGATTTGTCCGTCCCAAAGACCCTAGAAAATTAAAATACAGGAAATTATAGCTAAACAAAATTCATTGCAGCATGTTAGTTTAATTATGAGACACTTTTCTAAGGTCAGTTCACATGCAGTAGGTTCAAATTTGCCAGTTTTTATGTGATTGTGGCAATAACCATACCCACTTTTCTTTGATTTTGTCCTACTTCATGCACTTCAGGAATGGCTTAGTGACACATTGCTATAATGCAAATTATGTGTGATCCATATTGTTATTGCTTCAGTGAGAATATGAATCGCCGAAGACTCGCATTATACCTCTCTACTTTCTCGGGCCATGCGAATCAACGGTGATACACACATTTAGTATTAGGTCATCAACTTCTACATGTCCAAAATGTACTGACCATCGAGGTCAAAGATCAACAATTTTAACTCGAATAACACGTAAACGGAGCCACATATTAAGGTTCTGTTTCCACATTTAGTAACAGGTCATGAACTACTACATGTCCCAAAAGTACTGACAACGAGGTCAAAGGTCAAATATATAAACGCGAATAACTCGTAAAAGGAGCAACGTATTGATGTGCTGTTTCGACACTTAGTAATAGGTCATCAACTACAATATGTCCCCAAAGTGCTGACCGTTTAAACTCGAATAACTCGTAAACGGAGCAATGTATTGAGGTGGTGTTCCCATATTTCAAAATAGGTCATCAACTGCTACATATCCCCAAATTACTGACCATCGAGTTAAAAGGTCAAATATTTAAACGCGAGTAACTCGTAAACGGAGAAAACTATTGAGGTACTGTTTCCACATTTAGTAATATGTCATCAACTAGTGCACGTCCCAAAAGTACTGAGTAACGAGGTCAAATGTCAAATATTTAACCCTTAATAACTTGTAAACAGAGCGCCGGATAAATTTGTGTGACCTATTCAGTTTTGTACTAAGCATAAAAAAGCGAAGAAGGTTCATTTTAACTGGTTCAGTATTTTGTACCTTTTTGTAATATTTAAAACGAAGGGGTAAATTGATATCTATCAGAAAAAAATGAAGAATGAAAAAAATTGAGCGTCCTACTTTGTTTTGCACTAAGCAGAAAAAAGTGAAGCATGAATAAATTTGGGTGTTCTACTATTTATACCAACCAGAAGAGAAAGCGAAGACCATTTTAACTAGGTCAGTATTTTATACTTTTTTCTAGCATTTAAATAAGAAAGTTTCATGCTGCCCACCATCTACTAAAGTGCTGAATTATTCCACTCTCAAAACTAATATTCTCTCTGTTGCTGCAGATATTTAAGCTTCTCAGTATTAATGCACTTTAAATAAAAAAAAGGAACACTACGAATGAGTTAAATAACGTTTGTATTGTTAGTATAGTGAGGGTTCTAAAGTACAGTCTATTGAGATCAAATTTGTTATATATATATATATATATATATATATATATATATATATATATATATATATATCACATACCGCATCTCACTAGTGTGGAAGGCAAACGGCTGTTAACATTACTTTTTGGTGTAATTTCATTAGGAAAAGCTGCTTATATAGTGCATGCTTTTACATCACGGGAGAGGCAATTAAAATGTATATAGCAATGCTACTTTAAAGTAGTACTTTCTCTGGTTGACACAAAAATATACAAAATCTAGTACCACAACTAAGTAGACCACTCAAATTTATTCCTTCCTTTACTTCAGTAGCTCAAAATGGTGCAGAAATATTGAACTAATTAAAATGGACCTTCCTTGCTTTTGCACAGTGTTATGCCTGCTTGTTCAAATTATGAGAGCCTCGATGTTTTTAAGTGTGACAGATGGTAATCATCATAAGAATGTCAAGTTATTGATGCATAATTTCATTATAATGTTTCTATTTGTGTCCTTTGCGCATATAAGTTGCTGTTAAGTTCAAAGTCTCAATTATATTCTACTTTGGTTTCTTTCATTATCAAGAATTTTTATACTTTTGATGTTACACTTATATTTGTATTCATTTATATTAACTTCTTACAAAACCAATAAAAACCTTTGTTTCTCTTTTCGTGTTTCTGTCATAATATTCTTTGAATTGTGTAATGTCATTTTTATTTCCTGTCTTAACATTATTCTCACATAGTAAATGCGTACTCTTGGAGGACACATTGCATACTCTTATAGGCATAGTCCTTCAAGAGTGCGCAAATGCATTGTTTTATAACAATGCATATATTGTTGTAAATATTGCGTCACTGTCTTTTTGTTTGCCTCCAATTCATTCATCAGTTTCTATTATTGCAGTTCGTGTGTGGAAATGACTTTTTTCTGTCATATATCGAGTGTTCAGAGACCAATATGTGTTAATGTAGAAAAATGAAACTAAGAAAATTTGAGTTTTTCGGCATTTGTAGACATTTTAGGGCATTGATAACGCTGTTATCTGCAGATATATAAAAGCATTGTTTCCTTGTTTATGCCTGTGAAAGAAGTTGTAATTTTCTGTCAATCGCACAATGAAAGTGAATTTTCAATTTTTGACTTGAACCAAGGGGATTTTGAGCCATCCACATATCGTTTTCCACTCCGTACTTCCTCTGTTTGACACCGAACGACAATGTCCTGTTAGATTCCCCTTTCGAGCACGTAATAATGCGCTCATTCGTAAAATGGACGTTTTTGTGCAATATATAGAAGGTTTCTTTGTATTTTAGGAGAAAGTTATATTTTCGTTCGAATTTTATTTAGGTAACTTCAAAATTAATCTGTTATTTCTCAATGATGACATTGGCTATTTAATGTGTAGTCCCTTCTGGTGATACAGTATTATTGCATTGAGTTTTATGTTAAGGTTACCTTTTTTTCTTGCTCAGGAGCAGTACAACTCCGATTTCCTGATATACAAACTAGCGACATTGTCTGAGGAATTGAGAAAGTCTTAAGTGGTTCGTGAGATTGGGATGGCTACAGATGTAATCGGAGAAGAAAACAGGCTCAAGACTTGGGAGAAGATTCATACTCGTTCGGCGGGGAACCCGCAAAAGTCCAAGGACCACTTGAATTCACCTTGCAGGGTCGCCCCGAACGGATTGCCGCGGGTGATCTGTCCCGCAGCTTGTTGTTGTCAACCTTCAGCAGTGTGTCCGATATAAAAAAAACTTATATGAGCGAAAAGTCTTATCGTACATAAAATAGTGAGACAATCAGTAGCGGTTTCTGACGTAGGGCTACCGGGCTACAGCACGCTTCCTATGGTTGTGTATTTGTGTTAGACTTATTTTAGTTCAAAAAATTTTCATCTATCTATTGGTTTAAACTGTTCGTCAATTAACAAAATACAGAACTTTCCCATGACAATCTTCTTTTTCGAGCGTGGAGCGCGATTATCAGCGCCTTCAGCAGTGTGAAAGTTGTACTAACGAACCGAGCGGGCTGTACTGAATGGAGCCCGCTTCAACTACACAAGCCTACTCAACAAACATATCTCTAGCATGGAGCAAAGATCTCAATATGCCTTGTCCACTTCCCTTTTTTTACACGCAGAATAGCTTCCACCGTGCTGAGTTAGGTTGAGCCCGAAGACATTCTGCGCAAGCGCCAAGTATTCCTCTTTCTCGCTTTCTTCTGCTTACTGGCGGCGCTCGCACTCGGTTCTCTCTTTTCTCCTCTTTTTTTATTTTCTTTAATCCTAAAGGTCCGGGAGCCCAGAATTGTCGGGAGTGTATATTAAATGAATTGAACATATTTGATACAGATTCAGATCGTAGCAAAATTATAGCACATACATTTAATGGGTCATCGATAAAAAGGGGTCAAGTAATGGCGTACAATCTAAAATTAAAGAACACTTTCCTTTGGCACACTACGTTCATTGTTAACCAATTAAATTTGATAATGGAAAGAACTGCATCTCAAAATCAATCGACAAGGGTTTTTTTGCTGTAGTCTTTCAGGATTTTCCACATTTTTCCTCCTGCTTCTCACAGCGTGTATCTGTTTTGAATAAAGTGGCCGTACGACGTATTCCGAGTGGGTCAGCTACTCGATTGAATTTCAAGTCACGAATTGTCAATTCCGTCTATAAAAATTAAAATGTTTCGAAAGTGCTTTTCAGAACTAGAGAAATCCAACACAGGGAATTCATGTTTTGGTTAGAATTCTTTCACAAAATAATGCCGCATGTGAATATTTTCTATAATCAAATTCAGTGCAGGCCTACCATTAAAGTACAAACAACACTTAAATATTTAATTTAAGCCATTGAGAAAATTCGGAATGACATAGACAATATTAGGACAAGTGATATGTTTCTTCCAACAGTTGGTGAAAACAAATGTGGGTGGATTATATCTTGCAGAGTACCCAATGCCAAAGAAGTGTGTGATAGCATTTCTGCGGATGCGCGAAATCGATTTGAGAAAACAAGCCTTGGATGCCGCCAAACTTCTGGATTCTGCAAATTTTAGTAATTTTTCCGGAACATATTTTGGACACTGCGGTTGAAAGCTACCCAATGTTAGGTAAGCAATGACTTCGCATTGAGCTTTTGGTTCTGTCAGCTTATCTTTAAAAAGAACTCACAGGACAATTTTAGCGAAATAACAACCCTTTTGTAAATAATAGTGACCATACACAATAACAACAATGTCCACAGCAGAGCCTGAGAGATGCTTTTCGTCTCTAAAGAAAATTAAGACATTCGTGAGGAATTTCCGTAGGTCAGGAAGGTTAACTGCACTTGCTATGCTCTCGATAGAAAAAAGTTCAATCAACAACATGCTAGATTTCAACTCCAGGGTGATAGAAAAGTTTGCCGGCATTAAGAATCGAAGGATGGATATCAACTTCCGCCTTCAGTGGGTAAATACACGTGTATATATATATATATATATATATATATATATAATATATTGTAGCACGCTTTGTTAATGACAGTACGAGCCGCCACTGGAGACAATAATATGTTCAAGTACAAGAGAACTATAAACTTCATGAAAGTAACCGTTATTAATAAGTTTTCTATTTATCACAGTCACTTTCAGTTCGCTAAATTGCAGAAGTATTCCCTAGTGATAGATTTTTATAAGTTTTATGCTGTATTTTACTGCAAAGAACCTATCCAAACTAAAATTTTTATAGTGGCATGTATATTTTGCTAAATCAGTTTTCTGAACTTCCGTGCTGTCTGTGTAGGTGTAAGGTGTGAGTCTACACTACAGACCAGTGTGCGAATTAACGGATATTTTGCAGTCGGAATTGCACATTCTAAAAAAAAAATAACGTAGGGAAGTTAAAATTTATGAGAACTTACAGAATTTACAGAAGAACTTCCTAAATTTTCTCTAAATTATTTGAGGTTAAGTAGAAAGATAAATATTATCTGCATAGTTTCTTTAATTATATATTAGTTTCCCTAGTCGGCAGGCCCGTGCTGTCCCACCGGGACGTGTCCCGGTGCGCCCTCCGAAATATCATAGTATAAATAAAGGTACACGCTTTTAGTAATAAATTCTTCCAGTTTTATTGGTAAAGAACCCGTGAAAGGTTTCAGTTTTGTATTATAAATTCATACAGTTGCTATTGGCAGAGAACAGGTAAAGAGTATAATCACCTATTATATAAAGTTATGTAGCTATATAACGAAACAATGTGATATATCAAGAATAGTTCGGATAGTCAAACATACGATGCATTTATGTAATACTACACTGACACTAGTCTCTAATTTACGACTTTTTGCGGCATCGAAGCTTTCACAGTCTTAATACGCATCCATTTGTCCGAGCATATTGATTATTCCTGTGTGTTTTAAAGCAGTGTTTGGATAATATAGCTATATTAATTTATGTAAAATGCTGTCTTCCTGTCACCACGGCACGGCTCGTCCTCAGGTTGTGGATCGAAGAGATGGCCTGTGGGATGTAGAAATTAGCTGCGAATATACTGAACAAGCATCGCGGAGAGACAAGGGGTGATTCTCCAGCTTGGATATTTGCTGTGTGGCTAACAACCTCATCCTGTAAAAAAAAGGATTGTTCAGATAAGTTCGCAGAATCCCCAGATCAGAACTGATAACTTGGTACAAACTTAGCAAAATCGACATGAGATTTGGAACATGGAATAAAAGAAGTCTCTAGAGGGAAGGCGCGTTGAAATTTGTAAAGAATGAGTTTAGAAAGAGAGGATAGACCTAGTGGGATATCAGGAAGTTAGATGAGAAGGAAATGGAGGAGTCGAGTCGGGAAATTTTACGTTCTTTTACGGGCAACGGATAAAAAATTACGAACTGGGAACAGGGCTTTTCGTTCACAAACGAATACGTAATATCAGCAATTACATGGGTTGAATTTGTTAATAATAGATTTTCTTTTACTTCTCTTAAGGGTCGATGGTGTAATAATATTGTTTTAAATGCGCATGCCCCAACAGAAAATAAGGATGGCGATAAAAAAATAAAGTTTTTACGAAAGAATAGAACGGGTATTTGTTAATCTCTTGCATTACCATATGAAAATTCTGTTAGGTGGTTTGAATGCGAAGGTAGGACGAGAGAGTATTTTCAAACCGATTATAGCGAATAAATGTTTGCATAAGGAAGGTTGTGGCAACGGCTTCAGACTCGTGAACTGTGCAACATGCAGAAACCTTATCGTGAAGATTACAAAATTCCAACATCGCGACATTCATAAATATACCTGAACTTTATCAGATGGAAAAACACATAATCAAACTGCTCATGTTTTAGTAGATGGAAGAAAACAGTCTAGCACAACTGATGTTCGGTCGTTCATAGGAGTTGATTGTGATAATAAGATAAAGACTATCGTTGAATAAAGGAAATAGTCAATATCTGAAAACGGAGCGGTATATTTTTTTATTTTTTTTTAATAGAGGAGAGTCAGGTGAGGGGGGAACCAGATTGAAGTGTCGAATAGATACTCGGTTTTAGAAGGTTCGGAGTGCACTAGTGTGTACTTGGTTGAAATTAGAGATAACATTAACATTATAGCAAAACAAATATTGGGGCACCCATAAATACATAGGACAAACATGGTTCAAAGAGGAATGCACTTAAGTAGCAGAAGGGTAGAAAACATAAGAAACAGCGTTTGCTAAAAAATCCGAACGAAATAACTACATAAAATTTCATTGTCGTCTGGCAGAAAACTTCCAAAACTTTTAGAACAAAGAAACGCGACGTTTGAAAGTTAAAATTAATTAACTTGAAGATAATAGTGAAAACAAAAACATTCGGGACATGTATAAATGCACCAACGAACTTAAGAAAGGCTTTCAACCTCGTGCTTATATATTAAAGAAAGCTGACGGAACAGTTCTCACTGATCAGGATAGCATCTTAAATAGACGGAAAGATTTCTTTGACGATTTGCTTAACACATAGCCAAAATCTAATGCACGTCTAGAAAGTGAAATGCATACAGCATAACCGTATATTCCAGAACCTAACCAGACAGAAATAGAAATCAGTATTCAAAAAAAATTAAAGAAACACACATCTCCGGGTGCAGGCGAAATTCTAGTTGACTTAATTTTAGCTGGAGGGGAAAAATGTAAAACAAGATACATAAACTCATTCTCCCTATCTGGAACAAGGAGGAATTACCACAAGAGTGAAAAGAGTCAATCATTGTTCCAGTTTAGAAGAAAAGCAACAAAACAGATTTAATAATGAAAATTAAATGAAGTCTTTCAGTTTTACGTCCCACGGTTATGCCGGTTAGGCTAAAGGAGACGGTGATGATGAGTAATGAATGAAATGGTGGAATGAAGAATGTGGGAGGAGACAGGAGAACCCCAAGAAAACCCACGCACACGGTGTTTATCCAACACAAGGTTCACTTGGCGGGGGCTGGGATCGAAACCGGGACCCCAAGGACCAGAGGTGAACGCTCTACCACTGAGCAACCGCGACCCCTTCAGATTTAATAATTATTGAGGCATTCCTCTTCTGTCAACATCCAATAAATTCTCTTAAACATTCTATTAGCATGATTGACTCCATACGCAGATTAAATTATTGGAGATTATCAGAGCGGATGTAGGTAAAATCGATCAATTATCGACCAGATATTTACCATTCGACTAATACTTGAAAAGAAATGAGAAAACAATTTCCTGGCACATCAATTATTGACTTTAGACTCGGATAGTAGGAAACATTGTACAACATGCTTACAGAATTTGCAACACCGAAAAAGGTAGATTAATTAAGATATGTTTAAATGAATCTTAAAGTAAGGCTCAAGGATAGAAATTATTGTTCACAAGCTTTCACGTTGAGAATGGCCTGAAACAAGGAGGATGGCCTCAAAGACGGCAATCAAATGCTAGAGCTGAATTGTATTTGCCAGGTTATGGCGTGTGCTGATGATGTAAATTTAATAGTGAATGATAGAACAATAGAAAGGAATGCAGCAATCTTAATTAACGCTTGCAGCGATATAGGCTTAAAAGTAAATACAGAGAAAACTAAATAAATGGAAGTTTGTCAGGATCGTAATACTGCATTTTAGATGCGTTAAAATACTAAATAATATTTTTTTTCGACAAAGTGGATACATTCAAATATCTAGGATCTTTATCAACAGACCAAAACTAATCACTAAAAATTTAATGTCAACTAGAAGCAGGGATTTCGTGTTATTATTCAGTTAAAAAAATCTTTTGTTGTCGCTAATTCTGTTGAGGAATTTGTAGCTCAAAATATAAAATGATAATCATGCCTGTGGTGCTGTATGGTTCCGAAACATGGTCACTGACTCTGAGGGAAACTCGTAGACTGAAAGTATTTGAAAACAAGATTCTTAAACCAATATTCAAACTGCAAGAGGAATGGGAAAGGCGGAAACTTCATAAGGAGGAACTGCATAATTTTATACCGTTTACCAAACATTGTTATGGTTATCAAATCTAGGAGGCTCAAATGGGCAGGTTATGTAGCTAGAATGGAAGAAATTAGAAACGCTTTTAAAGTTGTAATCGGAAATGCAAATAGGAAAACGACCATTAGGATGACTGAGGCGCAGATGGAAGGAGAATATTAAAATAGTTCTCGCAGAGATTGGAATATAATGTAGAAACTGGGTCCAGTTGGCTAAGGACAGAAATCAATGTAGAGCTTTTGTAAATGTAGCACTGAACCTCCTGCGTCCATAGGCCATAGAGCTATATTAAGTTGTTGATACATTTAGCTTCTTTTTATTTGACAGAAATTTTATTACAGGAACTAAAAAGTTTTTCTCTAGTAAAGAGGATTTCGATTCGAAGTTAGCTATTTACGTTAATACTAAAACAAATTTGATGACGCTTTTGATATAAAATTGCACCCATACTTTCTTTCAAAGTCTCTTCTCTCTCTCTCTCTCTCTCTCTCTCTATATATATATATATATATATATATATATATATATATATATATATATATATTCCCGTTTGTATGGGCTCCCTTTTAGTAGACTTGTCCACCGCCCTCATTAGTATCCCAGCACGGCTCTGCTAGTCGGGATATGTAACGCAAAAATTCGATGTTTGAAATAAATTTATTAACAGTGACTTTCGTTGACGTAGAGTGTATATGATTTTTACGTGTTTAATTCTATTATACATATGATATATTGACATAAGGGTCAGGAAAATGTCCACTTATCATGAACCCTTTTCTGAATGAACTAAATAGTTTCCACACGTTGCGGAACAAGAGCTAGTTCCTTCTTCACTGGAAGGAAACTATGATGTATATGAAGAGTACGCGTTAAGAAAAGTTAAAGTCACATTTTCAATGTGCTCAAAAAATGTTTCCTCCACAGCAAAAGATGTTTTCTCCATACCAGAAAATAGTTCGTAGTCCACTCATGAATGTACGCGTGAGCGAATTACGTGTTTTCACCATCTTAATTATACATTTTGTTACTGAGAAAGAATTTCCTGAGCATTAGAAAAGGTGCCCTTCATAGTCCCTCCTGCGTTCTCTTCATATGAAAGAGAACAAAATCTTATTTTAATTATTTTTAAGAAATAAAAATGAGATTACTTCAATCTGAAAGTGTTTTTATTATATATTGGTTCGCTTACGAGGAAGGTCCACAAACCGTGAGAGTTGAATTTTGATGAAAATTAGTGACAAGATTCAGTTCGAGATGCTAAGTAACGTAGTAATAGTCACTCGATGCGCAAATGCTTCGTTGAGCTGCTACACCGACGCCATCTTGAAATTCAATAGGCAATACCAAGAATATCCTTTTGGCATAAAAATGAAAAAGCTTTTGGTAGATCTGACTTCAACATTGTTAACCGGGATAGAGCATCTATATGTGGGAGTACTTGCAACGCATGATCGCCATCTTGAAAGGCGCCATATTGAATCATATTTTAAACTGCGATGGAATAGGCTGGTGGTCGATGAAACACATGTTTAATAGTACTGACGAGCAGAGTATAGCAAAGGGATTGTTCAGATATATATTAGAAAATCCACTATAATCAGTAGGTCCAGGTCTCCTTTAGCGTAGCGGGCATAAGTGTGGGACGTTGAACTGAATCAAACGGGATTATAGGTTGTGTTTCCTTCTCCAATCTTGAAACCTTACGTAAAGACTCTCATTGTTGCAGAATATTGTGTTCCTTTCCAATACTCATACTTGACAACCTATAATTTACCGTGCATATTATTAAGTTAAAATACTTTAATGTATTTATTGTCAGTTTGTGTAAATAAAATCGATTTATCGCTGATGCATTGAACAATGAAGGAGATTTAAATTATCAGTTCACAGCCTATTCTTAGAATATACACCTGGAAACTTAGAATTTACTTTTTCTTCTGTCAGTTCTACTATTAGTGATAAGAGAATGCATACACACCTGCTAAGAAGAGATGGCAATGAAGATTCTTACGAGATTCAATATCAAGTTGCAATCCATAAAAAAGCCTCTTCTTGCTTTTTCTTTCAATATTAAATAATTAAACATCTGCATCTTTCCACCTTTAACGATAAAACACTCACTTATAAGGGCAAGACTAGTTTTCGTATCAAAACTGTGATAAATAATTAGTTGTAGCAGGTGTTTCGAGGATTTATTTATTATTTAAGTCACGTACTTGACAACTGAAGAAATTCATTTTGGGATTGGTTTAACATGTGCTTTAACACTCACAATGATATATATGCCTCTTTTTTGTGTTTGAAATACGTACTCGATGGGAATGTGGTGAATTTCCCGAATATTGTACTCCGTACTATTAAAAACTAACAAAGTAGGCTTATTAGTTCTCTTGACTTTAGACTATTGTTTATGGTATTAAGACATAGCACGCAGACTTTAGAGTTTCCCTACAGGCAATAATTGCAACATGAGTGTGCACTGAGGTGTATGGTGTCTTTCTCCCAATGACAAACGGTAGTAGTACAGCAATTTTGGTGCGGGCAGGCGTGTGACGTTCGGTACGAACGCATTTGTTGGACCAGTGAAACATTCGTTCTGTGCATAAATTGCGAATGATTAATCCAATAAACGTAGTCAACATTTTAAATCAAGCAGTGATGGAAAAATATAGTGTCGTGAGTGAGAATGGGGTAGAAGATAAGACATTTGCAGGTACATTGCTTGCAATGATAGTGAGCAAATGATGGCAACATTTCTCTAACAGTGAGTGACACATTAGATGTAGACACTGACACAGAGAGTGAGCATGAAGATTCTACAAACGAAATGGATTTGGAACAGATAACTAGTCCATCAATTAGTGAAAGTGAGCCTTCTACGAGCGAGTATGTGTTGTCATCTCCAAGCCGGACTAAATCTGTACGTGCAGAAGTTGTCGTTAAAAAATACAAACAAATTCAGGAGCACGTTGCATTATTGAAAAAGAATTGGAAACGTAACACTGTTGCAGCTGCAGCGAAGAAATTCAAATGCAATACGGTGTTTGTGTATAAGGCTTGAAATTCCGTAAGAAACCTCCTCGCTCTCATGTCATGTCACTACTAAAATACGAAGTACTAAAAACATTCAACATTTATCTCACTAAAGGACTTACGGTACATGATTATCATTTAAAAGCGTGGATGTTACTGACAGCGAGGAAATTGAAGTATCCATTCCGTGCTTCTCGTGGTTTCATTTAAAAATTTAAAAAAAAGCACAGGATTCGCTCACGAAGGATTACTCAATTTGTAACGAAGAAAGATGTTCAAAACGAAGGTGAATTACTGGATAATGCCCAAAATTTTGTGATTAAAATTAATAAAATGATACATGAGAAACCGTATAACAGTGAATGCATCTTTAATACTGATAATTCTATGTTTGAGTACGAAATGACCTCTGGTAGAACTCTGTCAGAAATAGGTGAGAAACGGAACATTCCGCAGCAGTCCTTCAGTCTTTTGGCCTCAGTGTCCCATGCATATACCATCCAAATTCACATTTCCCCAGTGCGGCTAGGCACACACATATATATTTATGTTTCGAAAAGCCTAAAGGCGTGTTCGTACCCAAAGTGAAACAACAGTTAGTTAGACAAACACCTTTCAACATTGTTATTGATGCGAGCAAATCAGGTAAACTCACTCGCGAACACGTCAAACGGTGGCTAAAAGACGTGTTTATTCTTGATGCGAAAGAGGTTTCCCTGTTGTTGCTTGACTCGTGGAGTGGACAGACGAGTGAAGACGTGCGAGAATTGTTACATGAGAAAAACATTCGTGTTGAAGTTATAGCCCCAAAGACCACCAAATTTATTCAGGCTCTTCATGTATACTTTTTTCGGCAATATAAACTGGTAATTCGGAGACTTGAGGATTATTTTCGAAATAAATTCATTGTTTCCGATACACCGAACAAGTTATATGACAGAAATTTCATAATGAAAATGCATTTTGTTGTGTATCATCAATTTTGTGCGCCAGTCCTAAAGGACATGCTTTCATATACATGGCAAAAATGTGGGTACGTCACAAGAACTATAGTTCGTTCATTTACAAATGCTCTGGAGACTATGTTGCAAGTAGAAAATAGTGTCTGTAGTCATGAAGATTGTGACGAAAGTGCATTTGTTAAGTGTTTGTACTGCTCCATGATGCTGTGTGCTAATCAGTTCGTTATGGATCTTCATCATCACAGGTGAAGAGCAAAAGGTCAGTAGGTTAATATCTGCTTATGCGCACTAGTTTATATTATTTTTTGATGATTTATCTAATAATTTTCTAATCAAGACATATCCTTGTAAAATTATATGCGCCGTTGCACCTAACTTATATTACGTCGTTTAAGTGCTTATAATTTGTTACAGTGCTGCTATTCCATTTTTCACTACAGGCATTTCAATTTAATTAATGAGTTCTCTCACTAGGCTCAAGATCTTATTGGTATAATGGCTATTGTAGATCAAGTGGCTACTACTGCATTAGTTAAAACTCTGCAACTGCTCGCATGACCGTGTTTCATAACACAAATTTAACTTGCACAGTGATAACAGGTTCCTGTGGGTGAGAGAGCTCTTAACTCTGAACTGAAAAGATATATGTAAACACTGGTTACGGAAATGGATTCAGGAGTAAATTCCAGTGCTATTTGATACCCCACATGACCCCCTTGCCATTTATCATATTTGACCGCGATTCAATAGGGCGCCTTTCAAAATGGCAATCATGCATTGGAAGTACTCCCACATATAGGTGCCCCATCCCGGTTTACAATGTTGAAGTCAGATCTACCAAAAGCTTTTTCATTTTTATGCCAAAAGGGTATTCTTGGACATTGCCTATTGGATTTCAAGATGGCGTCGGTGTAGCAGCTCAACGAAGCAATTGCGAATCAAGTGACTATTACTACGTTACTTAGCATCTCGAACTGAATCTTGTCACTAATTTTCATCAAAATTCAACTTTCACGGTTTATGGACCTTCCTCGTTAGTCTAAATACTGCATCTCTGGAACATGTTAAATGACCGACCGCGCTCTTGGATCCGCCATAGTTAGAAATGTGACTAAACTATTTGCACCAGTGAGATTTTGAAAACATGTCAGATGTATTTGATGTCATTTTCTTCTATTTTCATCAGAAAAACATAACTTGAATCGAAAACGGTGGACGAAGCATGTAGCGTGCGCCGGACATTGCGCTATTCAAATGTGATGTGGTGACATATCCATCTAGTGTTAAATCGATAAAAATTATATGGTCGCATCTAGTTTACCGATGTGGGTGAGATCTGATTTGAATAAAACTTTATATTTAATCATTTAGTGTGAAAACAAATAGGCTGAGCTCGTACGTTTCGCAATTGTGTATAGTAGATGGGCGATCAGAAATATCTCCTATTGTATATTGCTTTTGAAAAGTACTGAGCGATTCAAATACCTTTGAATCGCTCCGTTCTTTTTACAACGAACATATAGAGCTACATCGGTTAACCATGGGAGCAAGAACGACGATGTGAGTATGGAGCAGATCTACACGGGTCGACATATGTCCCACATAGGCCGATATTGTTCAACCAGGGATCAAGATCGACGATGTTGCTAAAAGGCAGATCTAGATGGGGCGACATTGATTAATGTGGGGCCAACATTAATCTGGAAGAATCATGGGACCCACATAGATCAACATGAACGCTGATGTCTATCGATATGTGTGGGGATGGACAAACCCGAAGATGAAGTGTTGCACTGTCTGTAGTGTTAGAATACCACTAATACAACAGAGAAATAGGAAAGAGTGTGAAATTAGACAAGGAGTCAAATATAACGTATGTGAGGATGGTGCAGGTCTCTATTCTCATCCTGCTCGTTTATTTCCCACATATCTGGAGAACTGCTCACACTAATTCTTAGCGGTTGTCACAAAAGGAGATTAAACTAAAATTTACACCAAGAAATATTTTGGAAAAACGAAACTTATTCTAGGTGAAGAATAAAGTCTCTGTTAACATTAATTGAAATTTATTACATCATGATTAAAGCAACTTTCAACTTACATTCAGCTTTATAGTGAATAAGTAAAATCATATTTATTATTTCTATTTCCTTTAGGATAGAAGACGAAATGCAAATAAATGACGACTGCTTATCGTGAGAGTTTTACTGTGGGTATACAAAACATTGTGAAATGTGATATGACATACCTATAAGTGAAATTGGTATTATGATAAATCTCTGTTCATACCTTGACTGGAGTCTTGTATAGCTGTGTAACAAGGTGCTCGTCGATGAACTTCGTAGTGATGTCTGAATCAATGTGCTAACAGAATCAACAACAGAAGGCCCTTTTTAAGTATTCTTGAAGGACACACCCAAATCTTGTGATAATCAGACCATCATTGTGTGAGTGCCCTAAATATGGAAACCTATTGCCACTTTGCCTTCTCATTGGTTCTTAGCAAGTGCTGCTCCGAGGATACGATGCATGATACATATACACGTGTACGGATGATTCAATGTCACGTAAATACTGGAAATAAATTTTCCAAACATCCGTAAATACTGATTAATGTTCCTCATTATTGCGTCGTTGAAGTTATGATTGAGTTTTTACCCATTTAGATTACCACCAATAACGTTCACCGAGTAAACTTCCTACAAAATTGCGCAGTGATGGCAATATCAGTTACCTTCATCGTTTTACTTTATTTCGTTGCTAGCACTAAGCAACCGAAGAGGAGAAAGATGTCTATTAATCCCAAAATTTCAACTTCAATCAAGTAAGGGCAAAGATAACCATATTTCGAGTGCATCGCCACACGTAGGGTAATTGTTCCGTACATAACATATATGATTTTTCTAAACTAGGGTATGGAATAGCGCTAATTAAGAACGTAGAAAAAAGTTTTCCATGAGCATATTTGAAAGTGATTTACTCCTGACATTGACATCCAAAGTATATGGGAAACCTACTCCATTAAATACATATGAACATATTGTTTGAAATTTGATGTAGAGTTAGCACAAAATAAATAACATTACAATAGGTACGTCTCAATGTTTAAAGTATATACTATGATGTGTGCCAAAAATGCACACGTTGTAAATATTAAATTCACCCAGAACCACTCACAGCAAAAAGTGTTCATTTCTCATGCATGGGAATTAGAGGATAATTATAGACATAGGGACCTAAGATAATAAAAAAAATTACTTATTTATTAATAGAGTTTGTAACAGTACTAGGTTCGATACTTACTCGTCTCTGTTCGGGAAAGCCATTTTGTAGCAGTAACGGGTTGTATTCTTATATGTTCCTGTTTGGGAAGACATTTTGTGGCGGTATTTCGTTGATAACACACTGATGCATTCCGCTACTTAATTCTTAAAATATAAGTGGGTGGGCGAGTGATAATACAGTGCTTTTGTTTCAGTGGTTAGGAACATTGCCGTCTTAATAGCCTTGCGCTATTGTTCACCTTGCGCCCCCCCAGCTACACCCCGACTGGATCCACCATGCAATAGTACCGTCTTTATTGCTTACCGGACCCGCGCACAAACATACCTAATGGCACCCACAAAGTTAACCTGTCAGAACCATCACTTCCAACCCACTTTCCCAGAATTCGGAGACTAAAACTTGCTCGTGTAACTCAGTGTAGGGGCACTATTTTAAGCTGTATTTACAACGTTAGCACTAAGTATTTAAATACACTTATGAACAAAACATATAGTTACTAGTTTACTTAAAACACTTCGTTCTCATGCATACAGGTGATCAAAGAAAACGCAAGGTTTCATGCATAATTGGAAATTTATATATATAATTTAACTGAACATTATTATTACTTTTGTAATTGTTAGTGTTCTAATCGTACGATTATATCTTTGCCGTAGGCCTTGTTTTCAAGAGCCGCGATTCGCGATTAAATAAACATTTTTTTAGAGGGAAAACCCTTTATTTTACTTATCTGTACCGTAGACCATCTCCAATATGTTTTTAGGTAATAAATGTTGCACTATTAATGATCTTCATGGTATTCGATGAATTTCACTTTGAATTCATTGTTCGTTATAAATAATATTCTAGAGAACTTCTTTTATCAACGCATTTACGATATTCTACCAACTTCTTCCACCGATGTTGCTCTTCGAATGCCTCCACTGTTGCCAGTCCCTTCTTACCAAGGTGCTCCCACCACCAACACCACAGGGGGTGAGTCAAGATGGCGGCAAGTGTAGTTGGACGACCCGTAGCTCCTGAAGAAAAACAAGGTATTAGCGTGGAACTGTGTAAAAAATGTAAATACAACATTGAATCTACTACATTAAATGTTTGTGAAGCATGCAATATAAAGATTCAAAACAAAAATACAATAGTAACACGATCAAGATCGAAAAACATTCAGACGAATTCATGTGCTTCGCAAACAAACGACGATCGAGTGGAAAATGACACAGTAAAGGGAAAGTGTTTTAGTTGCGTTCGGACAGAACATGAGGTTTCGTCTTTGAAAGAAATGGTACATATTTTGCTTAGTGATGTGAATACATTAAAAAGTACGATTCATGATATCAAGGAACAACAGGAAGGAAGTGTGATTAAAAGTGATGAAGTGCAAGTGCAAGGAGAAAACATGAGTTCAAGTGCGGTAAAAGCGAACCATTGTGACAGCAATGTAGATGTTGATAGCTTGGTACAAATAATAAACGTACTACAGGATGACATAAAGTCCCTAAAATCAGAAAACGAGGCATTGCAGCAAAAAATAAAGTCAGTAGAATCAGATGTTGAAACTCAAAGGAACCCCAACCAGTGGCAGAAAGTAAATTACAGTAGACCTAGAAAATATTCAGATGTGGTTTCAAATAGTTCAGTTGTATGTGTAAACAGATATAGTGTGCTAGAAAACGTCGAAAGTGAAGTGGATATGAGGTCAAATGTAAATCAGGCAGGAAACTCACAAAAGAAGACAAGTGTAAGAATGCCCACAAACAAAGGACATTCGATAAAGCAATCCCAAGTGCGCAAAGCTTCAATCAATAAGATTGGTACAAGAAGAAAGCTCCAGACAGAGTCGCAAGTGTACATATATGGTGATAGTCATGGTCGAGGACTGTCTATGAAAGTGAGCGATAATTCTAAACACAAGTTGGCAGTACAAGGGAACATCAGGCCTGGAGCTAAAAGTGTTGATGTGTTATCTGGCATCAATCCGAACAATGTAAATAAAGAAGGTAATTGTGTAGTAATATTAAGTGGAGCAAATGATGTGGCTAGGAATGAAGGTTGTGAGGCTGTGAGTAGGATTAGAAATAAACTAGCTGTTTTGAATAAATGTAAGTTAATAGTAGTAAACATTCCTTACCGGTACGACCTTATTAAAGAGTCGTGTGTTAATGAAGCTGTACAAGCCACTAACTTAAAACTAAAAGCAGTATGTAATCAATTCACGAATGTTGTTATGGTTGATATCAGTAAGTTAGGTAGGGAAATGTATACTCAACACGGTATGCATCTGAATCAAGCAGAGAAGGATCTATTAAGTATAAAGATCTGTGAAATAATTGATAAGAGCATAGCCACTACATTAGAAAGTAAAAAGGCAATAGCGATGCCTTGGTCTGTACAGGAAAACCCAAATCACCCGACTCCATGAATGAATTGAAAATTTCGTGGGGCCGGGTGGAAACTTCAAACCTAACAAAGTCGCTAAAAAATTAATGATATAAGTAGAAATGTAACTGTTAATAAACGATCAAATGTACAAGGTAATATGAGTCAGGGAGTAGAACCGATTTCAGTCAATGCTGTCCAATTAGCCCAACTATCTAATAAAGCTGATGATACACACTCAGTGACCAGCAATGCTCTTAAACTATGCTTTCTTAATGTCAAGGGTTGAAGGACAAATCATTCCTTATTTCAGATTTTGCCTACGAAAATGATTTACATATTTTCTGTGTGAATGAACATTGGAGTGCGGACAGTGAACTCCAATACAACAATATAGATGGTTTTTCTATGGCAAATAGTTACAGTAGGAGTATATACATACATGGTGGGGTCGCTATCTATGTTAATAGTCAAATAGAATATCGTCAATTAGATATAACTTTTTTTAATACTGAACGTGAATTTGAATCAACTGCAATTTTTCTGGATCAGTACAAGTTAATAATTGTATCTGTTTATACAACTCCTGATAGTAATCCAAATATTTTTTTAGAAAAATTGGAGAAGTTATTGGCATTTCTCGGCAACTGGCATAATTATGAGATAGTAATAGGGGGCGATGTAAATTCACATTTTGATGTGACTACTGACAAACGAACTGTCCATGAGTTACTTAATCTACTCAGACAACATAATCATAATCGTAAACCGACTAGAGGCACAGCGTGCTTAGATAATGCATTTACCAATGTAAAAACGGAATATTTAACCAGTAATGTATGTCAATTTCCTTTCTCAGATCATGATGCCCTGCTAGTCAAACTAAGTACAACAAAAGTAGAATCCTGCAACTTTAGTTTTCCCACCACCGAACTTATAGCAACTAGGCCCATCACAGAAACTAATTTGCAAAGTTTCATTCAACAATTATCGTGTATAAACTGGGAAGTAAACATTAGGTATGATAATTTAAATGCCAGCGATACATTTGATCTTTTTTTAACAAAGTTTCTAAATATTTTTGATATGTGTGTGCCTAAAAGGGTGGTCCGATATAATTCATCAAAGAAAACAAAGTTAGGTAAAAGAACGTGGTATACCCCAGAACTCTCTGCCATGAAAGATAAAGTAATGCAGTATTATAATATATATAAGAATAAAATGATTAGTGAATCCAGTGATATTTATAAGTCTCAAAGGAGTAAATATAAATCTGCAATAAAGGTAGCGAAAGCAACATACAATGAAAATTGCATTGAATTATCATCAAATAAATGCAAAACTGCATGGAAGATAATCAACAAGGTAAGCAATAGTAATAATAATTACAATAATAATGTTACGCTGTCGCCTGATACTCTTAACACGTATTTTGTTACTTCCGTAGAGGAAATCAAGAAAAACAATGCAGATACTAATGTAAATATGTATCAGTATTTAAGTCAACATACTCCATTTAATAGTTCTTTTGTTATTAACCATGTTAGCCCTGATGATGTCATAAAAGTAGTTAAAAAAATGAAAACTTCGGACAGTAAGGATATATTTGACATATCGAGCAACCTTATAAAAGCTATAATTAATCAAATTGCGCAACCCCTTGCAATATGCTTCAACAAATCTTTCTCTCAAGGTATTTTTCCCAAAGCACTTAAAATAGCAAAAGTTATTCCTATACACAAAACGGGAGATCGATCGTGTTCATTTAATTACCGTCCAATATCCCTTATTCCAGTTTTTTCTAAAATTATGGAAACTATTGTTAAAGATCAGCTATATAAATATATGACTGAGCAAAACATAATTCTAGAAGCTCAATTTGGATTCAGATCTGGGAAATCCACAATTGATGCAGTAGAGTCACTAACGAAAAAAATATATGAAGTTTTTGAAAATAAGGGTTTTGCTCTAGCTACATTCTGCGATTTAAGTAAAGCATTTGACTGTGTTGATCATAAAATTCTATGTGATAAGTTAGCGTATTACGGATTCCACAGTAGCAGTTTAAACTTTGTAAAATCCTATTTAAAGGAACGTAAACAGATAGTCAGTGTTAACAACATGTATTCAAACATCTTAGAAGTGAAATATGGGGTACCGCAGGGTTCTGTTCTGGGTCCGGTACTATTTTTAATAATGATAAATGATTTGCCTCTAAATACTAATACCACATCAATTCTATACGCGGATGACACTACGCTACTTAACATAAATACAAGCTTTGAAGAAGTGTATATAGAAGCTCAAGGCGCATTAAGAGAGGCAGCGACCTGGTTTAAAAGAAATGGTTTTGTGCTAAATCAAGATAAAACAAAAAAAGTAACCTTTAATCTCAATCACTGCAATGATAGAGGAAACTATGATGTATCTGAGGTTAAATTTCTTGGTATACATATAGACAGCCAACTAACCTGGGAACAACATGTCAAATATGTATGTACAAAGCTCTCCCGAGTGCTCTTTCTGTAAAGAAAATTGAAAGATACAGTTCCTTATGAGTATCTGAGGAATTCATATTTTGCATTTTTTCACAGCATAATTGGATATGGGATTTTGCTTTGGGGTAACAGTAGCCAAGCACATGATGTTCTAGTTTTGCAAAAGAAAGCCATCAGGATTATTGTTGGAACACATGATAAAGAATACTGCAAACCACTATTTATCAGGCTTAAGATAATGACAGTAGTTAATGTATATATTTATCAAGTGCTACTTTACACTAAGAAAAACCTGGCAAATATGACACTCAGAGATGAAGTACATACATATAATACTAGATTGTGTAAGAAAATTGATATACCCTTCACTAGATTATCGAAGATCAAAAATAGTTATTTAGTTATAGGACCAAAGCTATTTAATAAACTAACATCCTCCATACAACAGCTGCCATTTAAGGTTTTTAAGAAAAAGTTATATGACTGGTTAATAACGAATCCATTTTACTCAATTCAAGAGTTTAGTGAATGAGAAGACATTGTGTCCTAGTTTGCAGTATCACGTTATTTCAAATATTATTAGGTTGTTCATAATAATATTAACCAATAACTGATTGTCTGTATGTAATGATTATTTTATATATATATTTAATATTAACCAATACTGATTGTCTGTATGTAATGATTATTTTATATATATATGTATATATATGTAATATTAACCAATAACTGATTGTATGTAATGATTATTTTATATATATCTGTATCTGTATTTTATATATCTGTATCTATATGTATATTTCATTCGGACGTTGTCTATTGCTTGTAAAGCTCAATGACAATAAAATATTCTATTCTATTCTATTCTACACAATGGATAACGTAATAGTTAAAAATAACCATGAAGCACTGTGGTTTGGAATGCAGAGGGAGTAAATTTTATAACCATATTTATAGAAGCGAAAGGAGTTTCTGCGTCGCAAAGACGCACACATACATATATATACTTTTGTTCGTTTGCGAAGAGAAATTTCTCAGAGTTGCCTTTGTACAAGGTTTACTTAGAAAGTTATATATATATATATATATATATATATATATATATATATAGTAACTAATAACATATGAGTTATCCTTTAATGTTATAAGTTGTTATAAAGAATTCAAAGGAAAACGAATAAAGAAAACATATTTATCACTAGTTATACAGATTATAAGTTACCGAATACTAGTTATAGTATACAGCTACGGAGAACGTAAGTAAATAGGTAAATAACAATTAGCCTTCTTAACAAAGTGTTGTTCTTATCCAGAAACAAAATTAATTTACAACTTGTAGCACTCTCTTCTCACAATTGTTTTTTTGTACAGATCTTCTGTAACGGAATCCAATAAGTCGTATAATATCCTATAGATAAACCGACTCCATTTATTTCAAGCTTGAATTTTTAAGTAATTTTGGAAAAGAAATACAAGAATAGCACTTGAACAATACGGAAGACTAGATAATGGAAAGGAATGTTAGAACTGAATGAATTGACTGGGGCCTTCTCCTCACTACTATAACGATCTTTTTGACATTGTTCTTGTAGGTTATCCACTTTCCATTGCTTGTGAATTACCACTTTAGAAATGCCTCGAGTTCGTTGTGTCAGTAGAATTTCATAGAGAGAAATACGATCTAGTAACTGTTTCTAGGAAGATTATACGGCAAACATCGAACTTCTTTTTCGTAGCTAGTTTTCTTCAAATGGTTACCACTGTTTTGTGATGGATATTTAAGTCGTTGGTAATGTCATGATTCTCTACACGCGTATGGCTCATTTTTTTACAATATGATGTAATATTCTACGATTTTTGCCTGTTGTAAGTAACATTCTAGGCATTGAAATTTTCAAAACGGAAGCTTCAAAAACATAATTTCATTCTCACTTTCTAATAATCTATTTTTTTCTGATAAACAGCACAAATTTCTTCATGATACTTCAATAAAAAGAAATTAAAATCTTGAAAATAGATGATGGCATTTTCACACACAAATTATCACTTAGTGTCCCCCATTGGATCTGTTCTATTAGAAGTTTTTTCTAGTTTTGCAAAAATAAATTAAATTTTGTTGTAGAAACGGACCTACGTTACATTTTAGGGAATTATATCTGTACCTTCATATCAGGAATTCCTTTAAAATAGGGACATTGCTATTCCGGTTCAATTACATATTTTTATACTAAATTCACACTGTTGAAACTGTATTGAAGCATACCAAAATTCAAAGCGTGTCATTGGGAGAAAAGCAAGGAACCTTCAGCTACAGAACTTATAATCTTCAAAACAAGAGCTAAAATTTCCAACAAGCAATGGATGAAATTGAGATAGTTTTTTATATGTTTAATTTTATAAGTTCTTAATGATATTTTTCAACTTTATGCATAGCGTTTAGGTTCCTGTTCAAGATTAGTTTTGTTGCCAGAACAATTGAACGTCAATATATTTTGTATTATGAAACATTCATGAGAAATCGTAATACTCTGGCAACTATTTTGTTGAGTTTCTTATATCCCATTGCGTTGTTTGTGCAAACTGTGTATTCTATTGTTGTTAATAAAAGCCCGCTGTGTGTCATCCATCGTCGAAATGGACATAACTATTCCATGCTTTGAAATTTAAGCAATCAGAATTTTTCTGTGGCGCTCTTACATTAATAGAATGCCGAAACTATTGCTTTTAAAGGCGCTCGCTTCCACAGTTACAACGGAACAAAGATGAATTTATAAAAAAATACTACGCGTAGACGGATTGGAACTTGATTCCTTCAGTTGCTAGGCAAACTATTAATGCTTAGTGACTACGCTATTGCGCCCATAATACTGTATGTTGGAATGGAAACTGAAAATCCGTGAGCCGATAAACTTAAAATTGTAGTTATATGCTAGTGTAGTTAATTGTTAATATAATCAGATTGTTAAAGCGGTGGTCCATTCTCGATTTCATTCCCAGAAATATGATAGCTACATTCTAAATGTATGCTTAATCTAAAAAAGAAATAAAACTGCATATTCATGGCAAGTCCATGAGTAGAGTATCAAACTTCAGTGGCATAACCGAAACCTTTAAATTACCATACGTATATTTTTCAAACAACAAAATAATAAGAACGGAAAATTTTACATGGATTAGTATGTGCTTGCGTTTTTAACCAAGAAACACGTCGTTTACAAGGTATGAAACTCCTTTGAGGAGATAGTACTTCCACATATAAGATATATATATAGTTTCGTATATGCACACACTAATATAATACAATTCTTACTGAAACTTACTTTATTATAAATTACGCCTTGAAAGTCTTGAATTTTGAAGCTAATTCTTTTCCACCATTAAGACGTGAAAATTTTTGTCTATATGTGTAAACATATGGTACCTTTATATTTTGATTCTTTCAAAATATTCTTGTTTTATGTGTGAAAATGGACTAATGCTTAATGAACTTCTAATGTTCTTTCTGAATTTCTTACACGTCAGAGATGTTTTTACTTCCATCCTGCGCTCTCCATACAATTTATGTGTCACTTATATTTCTTAAACTGTATTGCTAAGTTTAGTTCTGAACTTAGAGGTTTTTTACACTCTTCGCGTGTATGAAGGTTTTAGCTTTATACGTTTACACGCCTATATACACTCATATATATACCGTCATACACTGTGTAGGTTGGAGAAATTAGTTTTGAATATACCGTCCGACACGTTACCGATCTGTACTGCTAACTTGAACTAAATGCTCTCGCACACTCTTTCGACGAAAAACAGTTTTCAGTTGTTTCATCTAAATTGACTTTAAACCGAATATTTAACCACATTGTATATTTTGCCACATCTGAACCTCTCTTACACTTAACACTTTTAAGCCCTTTGTTTTTTCTCAACTGTATATGTAAACATCTGACTTGCAAAACTTGAATTTTGGTTAAATTCTTTTTGCATTTTTAACACGAACGAAAGTTTCACCTGAGTGATAAAATATTTAGGTATAGTAAAATATAGATCACACACTTGACAAGTTTGACTTTCTCACCTGCAAACGCAAACACGTGATCCAAATGTGAATTTATATTATTTGTAAAAATATCTTTCCGCACTTTTCGCATGTGTCATCTTTTCCACCTGTGCTAACATCTTTGTCCAAATATGAACTTTGACCAAATCCCTTTTTACAATCTTAGTATGCGTCTACTTTTACAGCAGAATGTAAAAACATGCCCGTTAGTAAATATGATTTTCTACTAAATGCTTTTTCACACTCATGGCATGTGTGAGTTTTTCAGCTATATGTACTAACCTGTGTAAAGCTAAACTTGAACCTTAATCAAATCTCTTGCTACACACTTTACATGTGTAAGGTTTTTGCATGTATGTATAACAATATATATTTATATATTTTTTTTTTCAAAAAAAGCTTCCTGTAAAATTTTTACCATACTCTTGGTATTTGTGAAGTTTTTCAACTGTATGTACCAGCATGCGTGTAGCCAAACGGGAACATTGATTGAACCACTTCTCACATACTTTGCATTTTTGAGCTTTTCCACGTGTATGTAGTAACATGAGTATCCTCAAATATGAACTTCGTTTAAATGTGTTACCACAGATTTGGCACATGAACTTTTACACCTGTATATATTAGCACGTGACTATCTAAACCGAAACGTTGATTGAATCCCTTCCCGTAATCATGTCATGTGTGAAGGTATTCACCTGTATGTACTAACATGTGTACAGCTAAAGTTGAGCTTTGGTTGAATCCCTTGCCGCACACTTTGCATGTGTGAGATCTTTCACTTGTGTGTATTAATATATGTTTAGTCAAATCGCATCGTTGTTTGAATCCCTTTCCACAATCGTTGCAGATAAGAAATTTTTCATCTTCATGTATTAATATGTGTCTTTTCAAATTTGAAATTCGTGCAAATCTTTTACCACAATGTTGGCATGTGTGTGGCTTCTCACCTGTATGAATTAATATGTGTCCAGCTAAAGCTGAACGTTGTTTGAAACTCTTTGCACACACTTTGCATGTGTGAGGTCTTTCACCTGTATGTATTAACATATGTGTAGCCAAATGAGATCGTTGAATGAATCCCTTTCCACAATCATGGCATATGAGAAAAATGCCCCCTATATGTATTAACATATGTCTCTTCAAATATGAATATCGTGTAAATCTTTTACCACACTCTTCGCATGTGTAAGGTTTTTCTCCTGTATGTATTAACATGTGGCTATCCAAACTGGATTTATGATTAAATCCCTTTCCACAATCTTGGCATTTGAGAGGTTTTTCACCTGTATGTATTAACATGTGTGTTTTCAAATATGATCGTGTAAATGTTTTACCGCACTCTACGCATGCGTAAGATATTTGACCTGTGTGAGGTCCTTCACTTGTATGTATTAACATATGTGTGGCCAATTGTGATCGCAGATTGAATCCCTTTCCACAATCATGGCATATTAGAAATTTGTCACCTGTATGTATTAACATGTGTGTCTTCAAATATGAACTTCGTGTGAATCTTTCACCACACTCTTGACATGTGTAAGGTTTTTCTCCTGTATGTATTAAAATGTGCCTATCCAAATGAGATCTATGATTGAATCCCTTTCCACAATCTTGGCATTTGAGAGGTGTTTCACCTGTATGTATCAACATGTGATTTTTCAAATATGATTTTCGTTTAAATCTTTTACCACACTCTTGGCATATGTAAGGTTTTTCACCTGTATGTTTTAACATGTGCCTATCCAAATGGGATCTATGATTGAATCCCTTCCGCAATCCTGGCATGTGTATGTGTTCTCACCAGTATGTATTGACATGTGTGTAGCCAAATTTGAACGTTTGTAGAATCCCTTTCCACAATCATGGCATATGAGAAGTTTTTTACTTGTTTGTATTAACATGTGTCCATCCAAACTTGAACGTCCATTGGATTCCTTCCTGCACTCTCGGAATGAGTGCGCTATTTCACCCGTGTGTTTTAACATATCTGTTCCGAAATGTGATTGAGGAAACCCTGCGTAAGGCTGCTTGCAAATATGAGATTTCTCACCTGAATGACAATTTATTTCCTTGCGTGTAGTAAACACATATGCTTTCTTGCAAACAGTGTTTTTATGTAACCTGCAACAAATTCAATAAAGACGCTAATGGGTATCGAGTAAAATAGGAAACACTAATGATATGCAAACAGTTCCTTATCCAATACTTGCTTACTAATATATTTTTTATTGCATCTTACAGCATGTTCTTGCCATTTGTATCATACCTGATACAAATGACGTGTTCCCTCTATGCTTCGTGTATCATATCTATCATATCTGATAC
Organism: Thermobia domestica; assembly: GCF_964235325.1. Lineage (NCBI taxonomy): Eukaryota > Metazoa > Arthropoda > Insecta > Zygentoma > Lepismatidae > Thermobia > Thermobia domestica. The sequence continues at coordinate 215,460 of NC_137462.1, read as the reverse complement.
GTAAGGAAAGTTCTTCTTATCGATGTGAGTATACATATATATCTATAACAACTTACTGGCTTTCATGGACCTAGAAAAACATTCTGCTGTAGTAATTCTCGCGTCAGTTGACTACTTTCCTCTCAGTGAGTATGTTTTCGCTAAATGAAATGTGTAAACATTTAGCTAATAAATTCGAACTCTGCAATTTGTAGATTATCATCTTTATTTTTCATACGTATTTTTGGTGTATTGTGGAAACGTTGGTTTGTGTAGATTATATTAAGTTCGAATAGCATTTATTAAAAACATATGTACTAGGTACCATACAAGTGAGCCTAACTGCACAAGCCAATCAAAGAGTATACAAAAAGTAAATTCTCTATGCATTTGTTCGAAGTTAACTCTATATATTTTAATATTGATGATGACATTATACTAAATCTAATGCATATTTGCACTACCCATGTAAATCATCACTTCCTGTCGCATAAAATATGACAGGTCTACACAACGATTAGGCCACTTTAGTACGTGTTGTTGAAACATTCTGGGCACATACATGGATTGCCTACGCACGCATCCCAGATAGCTTTTGTGACCTATTTCCTTTGTCCTAGTGTTGACCCACCTATTATCGGGTACGTTTTGTAGCACCCCGTACACCTTTCTCGAAGTTCCGTTGGGGAACTACGTGCAAGTGTGAAATTAGGTGATGCTTACTATTTTCTTGTTTGCTGGTGCAGTAAGAGCTGATTTACCTTGGATTGATGCGCAACATAAAGATTCCATTATGGGAACGCGAAATTCCTTGATGCTCATGTTCTCTTTCAAGGTATTACTATTATAAAGATACTGAGCAATTACAGGACTTGTACCTCAAATTGCCTAAATCACAATTTTTCCTTACCACTTTGTATATCTTCTCGAAGTCTACTATCTGGTCACAAGAACAAATTCTTTTCGTCGTTTCAATTTGCAATGCACTTAGGTTTTTTAAGTTCTTGGCAACGAAAAGTTTTCAAGACATAGTCGTCTGCTGATTAAGCAGTGGAAATCATTAGGATATCTCTTTGGGCTTTCAATTTCAAAACTGATATCCCTCTTCCTGATTTTTTACAATTAGCCTCTTTTCTTTTCAACTTCGTATATTTCACTTCATTTCGAATTTTTTTTCTCATTTCACAAGATCCCAACGAGATTAGAGTTTTCGCGCAACAAGTAATATTTAGACCAATAATGATAAAATAATTGTCCACGTAAAATGAACGTCATTCACCAAAAAGTCCTGTAATCAATGACACAACCACTCCCTCCGGAACTGACTATCTTCATTTACAGTTCTACCAAATACCATGCATACCCATTATCACTACACAAGTTAAGAGACATTCATTCCGTATTTATGGCTGTTCGATGGTACATGCTGATGGAAGGATACTCGGCCTCGTCATGGGATAATGGATTAATCCATTAACATCTATCCTCCTCGAGGATGTATACATTGATATTTGCTAATCAACACATTTTGAATCTTTTCTACTGAAGAAGTCTATTATCATTAGCACTTTCGTTTTCGGCAAAATGCCACAATCACAACAGAAGTTCAAATCTGTTCTGCGACAGTACCGATCATGGTAGTGTGAGACTACATAATTTACTATTGCTCCAATAGTTCTCCACATTACACTTTGACAAGAACCATAGAACCTACCAAGCTAAAAGTTTTCTTTTTTTCTTCAATGTTGGTCCGAGTGTACCTATGTAATTTGAATGAGGTTCAAAGTCTTCATTTTGCGAGAGAGTGTGAGTAACGAAGAAGTTTGTTTTATTCACCATAATATGTAACAACATTTGGATTGCTAGAGAGGTAAAATATGCTATATAGAATTTTTAGTACAAAAAAGTGAGCAACTGATCTAAGCTTTAAGAGATTGAAGCGGCAAATTGCGTAGTTTCCTTAATATATATAAAAATACTATATTATGTAAAATTAATAATGGATGTCCACTTTATTGGTCACAGTTTTGTTTGCATATAAGAAATTTCAGGTAAACTAGCTTTTTATGAGTATTTCATAAAATGTTGTTCACCTGTGAATCCATGCATCTTAAACACAACATACAGACTTATTTCCATATTTGAACATGAAACAACGTCTTAAACTGTAGAAGCTCTCGTGGAATAAGACGTTAGACATGTTTTCAAACAAACAAAGTATTTCCATCAACTAAATAGCAATATTTTGCCCTTCCTTTATTACGTAGATTATTCTGCTGCTTGGGAAGAATATGTCAACAAAAAATTCCTCCTGCGTAATTCATACTCATATTACGTGCATCATTCCCGAGTTACTATTATGCAATTTTCACTGGACAAGACTTTACTACATATCTATGTACTTTTAAGACTTCATGCAGTATATAACTTTTTAAAAAGACGACTGGGAAAGTAAAATTTACATACTATATACCGAATATTCAGATAAACATTCAATATATGAAGACCATTATAACAACGAAACAAGACAAGCAATTCACATTTAAAATAGTGCTTTAGAAAATAACTTCTTTGCAGCTCTATACCAATGCTTTCTGAAAAGTGTACACATTTTATTTATATTATCTCATCAAAGTCCCTTTACTTCGCGTAAATTCTTGCGGAAACTTGTCGATTTTCATTTCAGTAACAAATAAGATCGAGAAGCTGCAGATTTTGAATCGGGGGACAATATAGGTAACTTATCCCCCATTGTATTTTCTCACAGAACTGTGTAATTCAGAAGTTGAAGTTGTGCGTTAGTTTCCTGCATATTCTGTTACAGAAATCTCACCTGGGTCAATCCATGCAATGTGATAGACAAAAAAGAAAAATTACCGCTCGACATTTTCTAAAAAATTAATTTCTTCAAGAATGTTTATCCTATATCAGGGTACTCCGAAATCACAAATATTTTTTTAAACGTACTATAGCGACGCAGTGGCTGCAGCTATTTTTTTTTTTTCGATTTTAGGCATTAACGTCGTTTTGGATATCTCAGCAAACATTTGTCTTGTAGAACTAAAACATTTGATTTCTTAATATTTTTGCCTAAAACCACTTGAAGAGGGTGAAATCAGGGTCTACACTAGCGACATTTTTGGACATTAAAAACATGACTGTGAAGAGGAAACAAGTGACGGAGAGGTCTGAATTTGGTTCTGCAAGTAGTCCGGGATCATAAGTTAATACGCCAAAATTTACAAAACTGTAGCTGCTCCCAAAGCCCTGAAGAAAATAGCGAAGTTGGGAAATTAGTCCAATTTAGCATCTTTCACTCTCCAATATCTCTAATGGGCCTGAATAAAAAAATCTGATGTTTTTGCAATAGTTTGTCCTTAAGAGGGAGAAGGAGTTCCCTACAGCGACCGGAATATTGGTGTTCAATTTAACATGGGATCTCAACAATTTTTTAGGCAAATCATCGTTTCATTTCGTTCTTTTGCAAAAATGTCTCAGTAGCTCACTAAATATGATGCATCTCATTTTAAAGGTGCAATTTGAACGCTGTGCGTGATATTTTCTTCTTATAAATACAGATAATTATAATCCAAATTCCCATAAGAAAATGATCAAAATTAGAGGGAAAAGTCTTCTGTTTTTTTACAGTAAGGAAAAGAGCTAAAAACTTCGGACTTTTTTGAGAATGGAGTACAATCTTTGTATTTGTGCGCTACTGTACTATTTTTTCGCTGTTTCCAAAGACATCCATTACACAATCGATGAGAAATTATATCCTTCATCATTGAATCTACAGAATTCAGAAATCAGATTTTTTCGTGTTCATGTACTTGGCCATCTAACTGCTAGATGTCACTATGGTCATTCCTCATCCCACTTTCCTTCTCAGCGGGAGCCAGTCCTTTTGAAAACCTACTTTGAGCTTCTTAACAGGGGCGGGAGGAAGGAAATCATTGTGAAGAACGGGAACTTCAAACACGAGGAATGACAAAATTTATGACCTCTTTAGTTGATGGTTTCTGCTTTAGCAGTACAGTGTATTTGTAGATGGTTTCTATGAGAAGTAATTTGTGTTTGTAGCGATAAAGTCAACCTTTCGACAAAGATTTGTGAAGGAGAAGCCGAACCAAAGTCTTCGTTTATGTGTACTAGACACACACACACACACACACACACACACACACACACATATATATATATATATATATATATATATATATATATATATATATATATATAGTGGCGGATCCAGGATATGATCAAGGGAGGAGCTAAACCATAGTTTGCCTCTTTATCCAGAGTAAACAGGATTGAAGCCCATTTTATCCTGTGTATACGTGAGCATCAAGGAAGGGGGGACTATAGCCTCTATAGCCACCCTTGGATCCGTGCCTGTATATATATACTATTTACAGCGCCGGATTTACGTATACGCTAAACAAGCTATAGCTTAGGGCTCCGCTCTCTTGGGGGGCCCCAAAATCTAAAGAAAAACTGGATATACATTTTTAAAATATAAGAAAATTAAAAAAATAAAATAAAATGTATATATTCATAGCAACAGTGCTTCCTGCTATGTAGCCTAGGTTCATGTAATTAATGGAGCTTCTGCTAGTCTGCTTCCTAAATTATCTCTAGTTTCTCCATTTCTGTATGTAGGGTGTCTATGTTGATCCGGACACACATAAAAGGCCCCATTACCTTAAACAGCTTGGGGCCCCACTAAACCTAAATCCGACTCTGACTATCTCTTTATGCATATTTGCTCCCTCTCTTTTCAAAGTAGTGTTTCTTTGATATTGCTTCCAATTTCGGCAGGTTTTACCACGGGGGGAAGATTCCTAAGTGCGTTTGCACACGGCAACGATAATATCGGTGGAAGTGCCGATAATAGCGGTGAAATAGACTTCAAATCGTAGCTTGCACACGCCACCGACATTATCAGCCGAAGCTCCGACACGCAGATGCTGTCGGCCAAGCCCCCGATATTGTCGGCGATATCGCCGACACCGATTTTGTCGGGGGCAATGTTTTCTTATGATTGGATGCACATGCGGCTTATAATGTCGGCCGGCCAGTGGGTTAGATGAAGAGAGTGAGTTACAAGGCGCTGTGTATTCTTGCTTCGTTTCATGTCTTTGGATTTTTTTTGTTTCCATTTTATCTATTACAATTGTATATTAATATTATTATTATCTTGTCCTATAAACAACTTCGGAACAGCTTATTATTTTTTTACAGTCTCTGTTTTGGAGTAGCTAATTCCCTTTATTAAATAAGTATAAAATGTGGGAAGTCTGAAGAATACTGGTTTCCCTCTAAATAGCTATTACCAAATAGAGTATAGGAAATTTAGATAACTAATTTCTTGATTATTTTCCACTCCTTTTTAAATTTTTGTTCTTTCTCGCTCTCTCACACACACACACTCTTTGATGGTATATTTTTTAATCTATTAATACATTCTGGAAATTAATTTAAGCGTAATTTTCAAAGTTTAATACACTGTGAACATAAGCATATGGAAAAAAACTCCTGATTATTATTACTTCCTTTTATTTTCATCAAAATTGTGTGCAGATCACTTTTCCTGGTCCCACTCAATAAGCAATCATTGAATAGAATATTTGTTGACAAGTCAAAGTAGAATTATCATTATTTTGAAACGAAACCAGCACAATCAAACACTCTTTGCAAAGCTCCAAGGACAAGTGACTCATTTGGCATTTTCTTGATTGTGACCTCAACAACAGGGATGTGACTTTATGCTTCACTTGTTGCAGATTTTTTCTCTCACTTCCAAAACTATCCCAAATCCCCCATTTTTAAAAGAATTTGTGGAATGGCAATTGAAAATAAAGACCAAAGCTATGTATCGAAGTTTTCCCTCTCCCCTTTGTACCGGCTTCGACCCCCTGATAGAGTTCCGCAGTTTAGCTACAGTGACTGGATGAAAAGGTTGTGTATTATTGTATTCTTACCTTTCTAGTTTTGCTTAGATTTTTAGAGATGGCAAGAATTTTTCCATTCGATATTTTAACCCTTATTGAACTGGTGGAATGTAGACCTTACATATGGGATAACAGACTCTTTCAAGGATAGAATTGAAAAGCAAAAAGCATGGCAGGAAGTTTATGCAATCCTTGCCCAGGATTTTGAGTTCATGGACAAAAAGAAACGAGAAACGACAGGTATGTATGCAACAGTGTACATCTGTCTTCAACATTGGGGGAAGGGGGGAAGCGTAAGATCGTTCTCATATTATATGTTCAAAATATTTCTGTAGTCGAAAACAATGCTGTGGAGAATTGGGAGCAGAGTTGTCTTCAACATTAGGAGATGGACAGATTTCAGGCTTATTCTGAGTGGACACTAATTTCTTGTATGTATGAGTTTGTATGAGTTTCCTTACCGTTGGGTGATTGTGTCTAACCAAATGGAAAAACTTATGATTTCACCCCTTACATAAGTTATTTATGCGAGAATTATTAAATAGAGTTGCCTCATGAGCATCCCAAACTTCCGGCGGAAATCTTGGTGGCACTCTCTTAATTCTCACGACATCACAATTCTCAGAATTGAAATATTATTAGCAGTTCCAATTTTGGAACATAATGAATAAATCGAAAATTTATGTTGAAATCTTCATTTACCAAGTAAGAAATAAAATAGTTCAAAACCCGAGAGTTCAAATTATACTTTCTGCTTTTATGTCCTCCTGCCATTTCGTCCTCTGCTATTTCGTCCGCCTGCCATTTCGTTCTCTGCCATTTTGTCCTCCTGCCATTATGTCCGTCCCCCATCCCCCATGTATCCCGGTCTGAATTATTTGTCTAAAGCCCATAAAACATTCAAATTCAAATGTAGATGTTGCTCATCAGTGTCGACACCTAAATATTTCTCAATCAACGGTAGGGGTGCTTGGTACCCTCAATCTGTCTCCCTCTTATTAGCGGAGAAACACTCTATATTCGGTAGTAATTCCTTTTTTTTTAAGTGCTGTTTAATGTATGTAGTAACGCATATGAAACTAAATTTTAAGATACCGGTACCCTAGTAGTATAGAAACGCACCAGATGGTACCTTACCAAAATAAACACCCTATGCCAAGGATTCAAACATTAACAATAAAAAAAAGATAATAATAAACATTTTAAAGACAGTCTTTTATTAATCAAGTCGCACTTAAAAGTAAAAAAAAAATGTTTATGCATGACAAAAAAATAAAAAAATGGGATGCGCTCTAATATAGGCTTACAGTTACTTTATAAATTCTTAAAATGACGCGCACTATTCTTTTTATTTAGTCTTGCATAAACAAAATTATTTTTAACTTTTTAGTGCGAATTGATTAACAAAATAATGTCTTTAAAAGGTGTTTTATCATTTTTTATTCATTGGACACATATTACAAATTCTAAAGTGATGCAACCAGGGAAACCAGGGCTGGTTCAAGGCTAATATTTATTTTAGAATAAATAAGTTGAAAATAAAAATATATTAAAATTTGCTTTTAAAATAAAAGGATATATTGCAAAGTATGAAAGTAACAATGGAATATTGTATTGTCACCGGACTTACGTCGCTCTGCAACAGTTCTTACTTCTATGACGTCAAGAAATAAGTTCAATTTATAACTAACTAACTCTATGGCCTATGGAACCCGGAGGTTCAGTGCCGCGTTCACAAAAGCTCTCCACTGACTTCTATCCTTAGCTAATTGCATCCAGTTTCTACTTTGTATTCCTATCTCTGCGAGATCCATCTTAATATTGTCCTCCCATCTGCGCCTAGGTCTTCCTAATGGTCGTTTTCCTATGGGTCTACCAGTCAAGACTTTGAAAGCGTTTCTACTTTCTTCCATTCTAGCTACATGACCTGCCCACCTAAGCCTCCTAGACTTGACGACCCTAACAATGTTGGGTAAACCGTATAAACTATGTAGTTCCTCGTTATGAAGCTTCCGCCATTCCCCATTCTCGTTCCTCTTGGGTCCGAATATTCTTCTCAGGATCCTGTTCTCAAATACTTTCAGTCTATGTTCTTCCCTCAGAGTAAGCGACCATGTTTCACAACCATACAGAACAACAGGCATGATTATCGTTTTATATATTTTAAGCTTCAAATTCCTCGATAGAATTCGCGACGACAAGAGATTTTGAACCGAATAGTAACACGAATTCCCTGCTTTTAGTCGACATTTAATTTCTTCGTGAATATGATTTTCGTCTGTTAATATTGATCCTAAATATTTGAAAGTATCTACTTTATCAAAAGCATTATTTAATATTTTAACGCCTCCACAATTTGCCGTATTACGGTCCCGACGCACTTCCATGTATTTAGTTTTCTCTGCATTTACTTCTAAACCCATGTCCCTGCAAGCGTTTAATAAGATCTCTGCATTTATTTCTACTGTTATCCTATCATCCCCTATTAAATTTACATCATCAGCATATGCCATAACCTGGTGAATGCCGTTCAACTCTAGACCCTGGTTGCTATCTTTGATTTTCCTTATGGCGTATTCCAGCACAAAGTTAAATAATAATGGCGACAACGCATCTCCTTGTTTCAGGCCATTTTCGACGTGGAAGCTCGTGGACAAAAATTTTCCTACCCGGACTTTACTTTGGGATTCACTTAAACATATCTTAATTAATCTAATTAGCTTTCTCGGTATTCCAAGTTCTGTAAGAACGTTGTATAATGTTTCTCTCCTAACCGAGTCGTAAGCCTTTCTAAAATCAATAAATAGTTGATGTACCGGTGTATTGTATTCCCACTTCTTTTCGAGTATTTGGCGAATGGTAAATATTTGGTCGATAGTTGATCGATTTCGTCTAAATCCGCACTGATAATCTCCAATAATTTCATCTGCGTATGGGGTCAATCTTGCTAACAGAATATTTGAAAGGATTTTATAGGATGTTGACAGAAGAGAAATGCCTCGATAATTATTACAGTCAGTTTTGTCGCCTTTCTTGTGAATTGGAACAATGATTGATTCTTTCCACTCTTGTGGCAATTCTTCCTTGTTCCAGATAAGGAGAATGAGTTTGTGTATCTTGTTCCACAATTTTTCGCCTCCAGCTAAAATTAACTCAGCCGGAATTTCATCTACACCCGGAGATTTGTGTTTCTTCAATTTCTTTATAGCGGCTTCCACTTCTATTCGATTGGGTCCTGGAATATACGGTTCTGCGGTGTGTATCTCCTTTCCTCCACGCACATTAGTTTTTGGCTGCGTGTTCAGCAAATCGTCAAAGAAATCTTTCCATCTATTTAAGAGGCTATCCGTATCGGTGAGAACTGTTCCGTCAGATTTCTTTAATATATAAGCACGAGGTTGATAGCCTTTCTTAAATTCGCTGATCCCCTTATACATGTCCCGAATATTTTTATTTTTACTATTATCTTCAAGTTCCTTAATTTTAGCTTTCAAAAAATCCCGTTTCTTTGTTCTAAAAGTTTTGGAAGTTTCCCGCCTGATATCTGCGAAATTTTGTGTAGTTGTTTCATTCGGATTTTGTAGCCACCGTAATTTTGCCTGTTTTCTCTTCTCTGCTAGTTTAATGCATTCTTGGTCGAACCATGGTTTGTTCCTACGTATTTCCGCGTGTCCCAATTTTTCTATTGCTGAATTTTTAATACTATCTCTAATTTCAATCCAAGTATCCTCAACACTAGTGCATTCCGAGTCTTCTAAAACCGCGAATCTATTCGAAACTTCAATCTGGTATTCCTCTCTTACCTGCCTCTCTTCTAATTTCTTTAAATTAAATCTCTCCGTTTTCGGACATTGAATATTACCTTTATTCAACGATAATCTCTCCCGTATTATCGCTACTACCAGGTAGTGATCAGTGTCACAATCAGCCCCTCTAAACGACCGGACGTCAATTATGCTAGATTGTCTTCTTCTAGCATTAAGTTCAATTTAAGTTCAATTTATACGAACACTAATTCAATGTTTGGAAAACACCAGTTATGTACTTGTACACTCATGTCCAAAATGATTGTTGCATATCTATAACTGTCTTCTTGTAAGAATATAATGTAATAATGATTTTGCTGGGTACTTTTAATACTGATACTAATTATGTGTACAATCGGGAAATGTATATGTGGTAAATTTCATAGGAAAATATTTATAAATACGAAAATTAGAATGACTAAACAAATGTTGCTAAATGGACGGGAACGTTTTATTTTCGTTTTATTGCTCTTATTTACTGCTCTTTTGACATGAAATTTGCCACATACATGTCCCTGCCGATTGTATACATACCAACATGATAAGAAATATCGGATGAATTCGTTATCAAATTATATTCCTACAACAACATATTTATAGACATGCAACAATAATTTTGGATATGAGTGTACCTTCCTAAAGAAGATGACACATGTTTTAATTCTATTGTAAATGAAGTGGTCTATTTCCCCAAATAAAAAACAACACCAAGCAGGGCATATGCTCCCTCCTGTCCTTCCAAGCCGGTTCCCAAGGACCCGGGTTCAATTCCCGGCGGGAGCTCATGTGGTTCGGATTCCACGTTAATCAGTAGGTCAACGTCTCATATAGCCTCGATGCTGAACGGGACGTAAAACTCAAAATCAATCAATCAATCAATCAATCCGGTTCCCAAGGCTGCATGTAATATTGCAGCCCTTTCCTGTTGTAATAGGAAAAACTCAGGATGGTCATCCACTGGTATCGAACCCAGGACCATTCGAATGTGAAGAGAGAGGGTAAATCTTGTGGTCATATTTTGAAAAGAAAATAAGGATATAAATCCCACTAGAAAAGAGTCACATTGTCAATACATTTCAGATCTTTGCCTGGGTTTTCTGCCTTTCAATTGAAAGTTTTTTTTAACCACGATGGCCCTAAACAAATTAGAATAGTTTTATTGACTCTCCCGTTTTTTTTTTAATATTGGCATGTTTTTTATTTTATATCAGACTCTTCTCGCACTATTCTGTTATTTACCATAGGTAGAATCCTTTGAGAAAGAGATGTTTGTAACCGTCGTAGATATTTGAGTGGCTCTCTAGACACGGAGCTGACGGCTGATAATCATGTTGGTCCCTCTTATTTATTTTTTTCTTCAGTTCTGATTCTCTTTTAGCCAAAAGAAAGGAATTTCACTCTTCTATCACATTTCCAGCCGTAACCATCCCCTCCTGCGCTGTCCAACTTTGACCACATGCAGGTGAAAACGAAGGAAAAGGAGGGGTGCCATTTGCTTTGACGGCATTTCAGCAACAACCCCATCTGTTGCCAAAATAAGGAAACACTTTGCACTGCAAGGAGAAGCAGGAAGGCTGATAGATCCTAGATTTGTCAAGGTCACTTGACTCCCGCCGACTCTTAATATACCATAACGTAAAAGAAAGCGCGTTTTGTGTTTATGAGCAGAAAGGGAGTCAAAGTATCAAGTAATGACGTCATACTCTAGGAGGTGTTTTGTTCATAAAATCTACTGGAAATTTGTTGTAAAGTAAAATAAAGTAGGATGAATGCTTAGTCCAGTCAAGGCGCTCAAGTTCGTTTCTTTCCTCTAGTTATAAACTTGTCACGACAAGAAAAATCAAACACTATTTTGGTGGTATGGAAAGAGACTGGCGTCATAACAAAAGTGTACAGTAAGTACATGGTAACGTCTTAAGACCATATAATTACAAATATCAATGTGAGTAATACTACTATTACTTTTAATAATAATAATAATAATATAGAGAAGTTTACTAAATTAAAATATTTGCCATAGAGCTAAAAGGAATGAGATTAACGAGAAGAGAGCAACATTAATGGCGAAAAATTCGTGTAGAACTATTTACAAATGTTTTAACATTAGAATAAATATAGAAGAAACTAAACAATTGAAAATTCATAACTCATCACTAATAAATATACAGACCTAGCGTACAGAACAATTGGATAGGGTACAATGCATCAGTACAAGTTAACAATCGTATCTGTTTATAGAACTCCTGATAGTAACCCAAATAGTTTTTCTTAGAGAAAATGGAGAAGTTATTGGCATTTCTGTTATTGGCAGTAACTGGCATAATTATCAGGAAGTAATAGAGAGCGAAGAAAAATGCACATTTTGATGTGACAACTGAGAAACGAAGTGTCCATAAGTTACTTAATCTACTCAGACAACATAATCTCTAAGTGATTAACTTAAACCGACTAGTGGCACAGCGTGCTTCGATAATGCACTTACCAACGTAAAAACGGAATATTTAACCAGTAATGTATGTCAATTTCCTTTCTCAGATTATGATGCCCTGCTAGTCAATCTAACTAAAACAAAAGTAGAAACCTGCAATTTTAGTATTCTCTCCACCAAACTTATAGCAACTAGGCCCATCAGAGCAACTAACTCGGAAAGTTTAATTCAACTATTATCGTGTATAAACTGGGATGTAAAAATTAAGTACGATAATTTAAATGCCAGCGATACATTTGATCTTTTCTTAACTAAGTTTCTAAATATTTTTAAATGTGTGTGCCTAAAATGGTGGTCCGATATAATTCACCAAAGAAAAGCAAGTTAGGTAATAGAACGTGGTATACCCCAGAACTCTCTACTAAGAAAGATAATGTTGTATTTTAATATATATAAGAACAAAATGACTAGTGAATACAGTGATATTTATAAGTCTTAAAAGAGTAAATATAAATCTGCAATAAAGATAGCGAAAGCAATATATAATGAAAATTGCATCGAACTATCATCACATAAATGCAGAACTGCATGGAAGATAATCAACAAGGTAAGCACATGTAATAGTAATAATAACAATAATGTTACGCTGTCGCCTGATACTCTTAACACGTATTTTGTTACTTTCGTAGAGGAAAAAGAAAAAAAACAAAGCAGATACTAATGTAAGTATGTATCAGTATTTAGTCATTCTGTTATTAATCATCTTAGTCCTTATGACGTCGTAATAGTAGTAAAAAAATGAAATCTTCTGACAGTAAGGATATATTTGACATAACGCGCAACCTAATAAAAGCTCTCATTAATCACATTACGAAATCCCTTACAATATGCTTCAATAAATATCTCTGTCAAGGTATTTTTCCTAAAGCGCTTAAAATAGCAAAAGTTATTCTTATATATTAAACGGGAGATCGATCGTGTTCGTCTAATTACCGTACAATATTTCTTATTCCAGTTTTCTCTAAAATTATGGAAACTATTGTTAAAGATCAGCTATACAAATATATGACTGAGCAAAATTTAATTCTGGAAGCACAATTTGGATTCAGGCGTGAGAAATCACAACTGATGCAGTAGAGTCACTAGCGAAAAAATAAATGAAATTTTTGGAAGGAAGGGCTTGCTCCATTCTGTGATTTAAGTGAAGATTTGATTATGTAGATTATAAAATCCTATGTGATAAATTAGCGTATTACTGATTCCATAGTAGCTGTTTAAACTTTGTAAAATCCTATTTAAATGAACGTAAACAGATAGTGTTAGCAACATGTATTCAAACATGCTAGAAGTGAAATATGGGGTACCGCAGGGTTCTGTTCTGGGCCTGGAACTATTTTTAAAATTATGAATGATTTGTCTCTAAATACTAATACCACATCGATTTTGTACGCGGATGACACTACCCTACTTACCATAAAAACAAGTTTTGAAGCAGTGTATATACACGCTCAAGCTGCATTAAGAGAGACGGCGACCTGGTTCAAAGGAAATGGCTTTGTGCTAAATCAAGGTAACCTTTAGTCTCAAAAAAGCAACATTTAGTCTCAATCACTGCAATGATGAATGAAACTATGACGGATCTCAGGTTAAATTTATTGATATTTGTATAGACACCCAACTAAGCGGGAAACAACATTTCACATATGTATGTACAAAGCTCTCCCGAGTGTTCTTTATGTTAAGAAAACTATAAGATACAGTTCCCTATGAGTATCTGAGGAATTAATTTTTTCATTTTCTCACAACATAATTGGATATGGGATTTTGCTTTGGGGTAACAGTAGCCAATCACATGATAGTCTAGTTTTGCAAAACAAATCAATCAGGATTTTTGTTGCAACACATGATAAAGTACACTGTAAACCACTATTTATCAGGCTTAAGATAATGACAGTCGGTAATGTATATATATTTATCAAGTGCTACTTTACACTAAGTAGAACTTAGCAAATATGACACTCAGGGATGAAGTACATACACATATAATACTAGATTGTGTAAGAAAATTGATATATCCCTCACTACATTATCGAAGATCAAAAATAGTTATTTAGTTATAGGACCGAAGCTGTTTAAGATTTATAAGAACAATTGTACGATTGGTTAATAATGAATCCATTTTACTCGGTTCAAAAGTTTAGTGAATGTCAAGACATTGTGTCCTAATTTTCAGTGTCACTTTGTTTCAATTATTATTAGGTTGTTCATTATAATATTAACCAATAACTAATTGTCTGTATGTTATGGTTACTTTTCTATATCTCTGCATCTATATGTATATCTCATTCCGACGTTGCCTATTGCTTGTAAAGCTCAATGGCAATAAACTATTCTAATTTATTGCATCGGTGTTACACTAACAACTTCCCACCACGATCTACTATAACCTTCAATGAACTACTATGACATATCACTATTCACAACCAGCGTGATATACCGTTGATGTCCTAGCAGTACCTAATTGAAAAGAGCGTATAAATGTTAGCATTTCTTATGTATGTTTAACTAGTTAAATCATTGAGTATCATTGAATTGAATTTCACGTGGTGAAATTAAGAAAATAGAAACATCACTGACATTTCCTTGCTAATCAGATTTGTGAGTCACAGTTGTATTTACTTAAACTTCTTCTTGTACAGTAACTATAGATCATATGAATACGATACAAGCACCGTTGAGTAGTGGTTATAGCTAGCCTAAACGAAGAGAGACAAAACTGCCTGAAGCGAAGTTCTAGTGTTGCTAAAAGGAGGAAATTGTTTCCTACGTGAGTCAGCACTGTAGTTGAAAGTATTTGATATTTCCATTCTTTTCCGTTCTCTTTTCTTATCTTCTACCTTCTTTCAAAAGACCTCTGTTTCCCATACTAGGCATATATCTAAGGTACTCCTCTCAGTTGTAAGGTTTGGCACAAAAAATATCCGTACATAATCCACATACATCTTTTATGATTTTGAGCAACACATAACTGACATGTTTCTGTGTACAATAGAATACAGACGAACATTAAGGTATCAAAAAAAAAAAAAAAAAAAAAAAAAAGAAACAAAAACTCCACAATTCCCTCGTGTGAACAGCATTTAGCGTTCTTACAGTTTCTTTAGCATTTAGCATTTAGCAATGTTACAGTTTCTTAACTGATAAATAAAATGGATACAAAAGTATGAGCATTTGTGTCATGAAAATATTTTCAATGAGAGGGGAAACTTGTAGATAAGTGTGTGAGGTACTGTTCTCTATAATATGAAACTTATTAAAGAATATTGACATTATTTACAAGGAAAGGACATTAACGTGATAACGGGACTTCCTAATCAAACCTAATGCTTTCGATAAACATAACAAACGTATGTTCATGCACAAAAAATTAGGTGCCATGGACAACGGAGTAACTCCTGGAGCCCATTGACCCTGTTAGTATAAAGAAAATCGCAGACTCGCAGTGAAAGAGCTATTGCATCAACACTGTTCATTGGAAGGTCATGTTTTATAGTTCATTCCTACAGCATGAAACAGGCTTTCCAAAGGTGCTATGTTCTGGGGCCCCTACCGTACTTGAACAGGGAACACTAGGAGAATGTCGGGAAAATTACTTCCAGAAATTCCTCCCATTAAAATTTGGACGCCTCTGGAGTAACTCCAGATAAAAGCACACAATCCAAATGTATCTCAAAAAATACCATAAGGGACAAAAATATGTGCACCCCAGGTAGTATTGATTAACGGAATAGATATAAGAGAAAAGCTTGTATAACAATACAGGATTTCCCCTCATACCTAGTCTCTCTAGCAATACAAAACTTAGTACACACATTTACTATTTCTTATGGTACTTTCTGAGATATATTTCGATTCTGTCTTTTTACCCGGGGTTACTCCAGATGAGTCCAAAGTTTGTGGGAAGAATATTCCCCACATTCTCCCAATCTCCCAATTCATGTAAATTATTAGTCCAAAGACATAGCACCTCTGGCAAGCTTATTTCATGCTGAAGAGTATGAACTATGAACCATGAATTTCCAGTGTTCATGCAATAGTTACTTTACTGCGAGTGTACGATTTTCTTTATACTAACAGGGTCAATAGGGTTTACTCCGTTATCCACATTACCTAATTTTTGTGCATGAACCTATCTTTGTTATGATGATTTGTTGGGGTCTAGTATTAATCCAATGTTCTCGTGATTGCTGTCAGAGTGAATATTGACTAAGCTCTCGTTACCCTGTAACGTCTTCGGAGTTGTGGGTTGGAGTATGCAATTGGTATGGATTGGAGTGTGCTGAAGTTTGTATTTTCCTGTCCCAGAACTGTTTGCTTTTCTTTAGAACTTTAATTTGGTTCTACATAGTAGTATAATCTTATTGTATGCGGTGTTCGGTTATTGCAGATTTTTCAGGTTGTTTCAGTCTGGTGTTCTTTCATTACCTTCAATATTCCTTTTCGTTTCGCTTGTGTATGTAACGTTATATTCACATGTGAACCTATGGATGCCATGTGTCTTTAATCACAATGGGTCTTTTGGGGTTGGTTAGAAAACTCTTGATCTTCGGTGGGGGCAATGTTAAGTCTTGATGTTGAATATCTTCAGTAGCATTGCCAGTTGATTAGAGGTTTTTCCCACGTATGGAATAATTGCAATATTTTCCTTGTCTCCCGTATTTTCTTCTTTTGTGGCGCAATTTCTGTTACTGTATTTTCTCATGGCTGTCTTGATCTGCTCCGACGAATATCTGTTGAATTTAAATATGTTTTCCAGGTGAGAGAGTGCTATGTTTATATTATCTGCATCAGCTATTTGGTGTGCTCTGTGTATTAGGTTATCTAACATACCCATCTTGCGTGCAGACTGATGAAAACTGGTATCATCGAGGTAGAGATCAGTGTGCGTGGGTCTCCTATAGATTGGGTGGCCTAGACTTCCATCTGGTTTCTTGTATACGAGTACGTGCAGGAACGGGAGTCTTCCTTCTGTTTCTATTTCCATTGTGAACTGAATGTTGCGGTGTATAAAATTCAGAATGGATGTGCTCGTATTCAAGAAACCAGAAAGATGTCTAGGCCAGCCAATATACAGGAAACCACGCACACTGATCTCCACGTTGTGATACCAGTTTTCATCATCTTACACAGAAGATGGGGGTGCTAGATACTCTAACACACAAAGAAAACCAAATAGTAGATGCAGATAAGCTTAGAATTCTGTCAGATCAAAACGGTATTAAATTTTAACGCACAGTCAGTGAAACAGATGAAGACAGCCATCAGAAAATATAGTAAAAGAAATTACGCCACAAAAGAAGACAATACGGCAGGCAGGGAAAATATTGCAGTTATTCCACACGTGGAAAAAACCTCTAATCAACTAGCAAGACTACTGAAGAAATCCAACATCAAGACGGTACATTGCCCCAATCTAAGATCAAGTTTTCTACCACAACCCCAAAAGACCCATTGGGACTAAACACACTGGGTATCCATAGGATCACATGTTAATGTAGCGCCACCTACATAGGCGAAACGGGAGGGAATATTAAAGACAGAATGAAAGAACACCAGCGAAACACCAGACTGAAAAAAACTGAAAAATCTGCAATAGCCGATCACGGGTATGTGGGACCAAATTGAAGTTCTAAAGAAAAGCAAACAGCTCTGCGACAGGAAAATACACGAAGCTCTATTCGTTGGTAAACACAATGCCTCCACCAACAGAGACGAAGGTTATTATCCACTTGATGTCTGGCTTCAGCCTCTCAGTACGAAAGAACCATCAGTCAGTCAGAGAACAGTTTCCACCAGCAAACATCAGAGCACGCTATTGGCCAATAACAAAAACCAATAGAAATACAGCAACTCCTTAAGATTCTGACAGTGTGTGGTTCGATTACCGTGTATTCCCGTTTGGGATAAGCCATTCTATGACTGTATCGAGGTTCATATTCCGATGAGGGAACATTACACTATCAGGGTTTCCAGGTTTGGGTGCTATCGGATTAATAAAGAGAGACTTTGTCGCGTACCCACGGTTGCTGACAAGGGATAGAACTTCTTTTAACAATTTTATAATAAATATATTTATAGTTCAAAGCTTCTCCTATAGCGTCTGGAAGGAAACTCATGAGATGTACAAAAAGCAAAATAAGCACCAGATGGTTGCAGAGGACAAATGTAACCTTGCACTGCGCTACATTAAATATATCGATGGGTATCTGAGCAAAGGTGATATGTTCAATTTTTTTAGGAAATGAGGTTATGACTGATACGGATAATGTCCGAAGTCCTTTTTGTTAATTTGTGAGCAATGGATCTAAATGGAAATACGTAATAACGACGTTATTGGCAAAAAACAAAGGTGATATGTTTTGGAATCATGATATGCTGTCAGCAAAAGTGATAAGTCCATTTATATGTACATATCACTTACGTTTTTTGTTATAACAGAGGTGATAAGTCCATTTATGTGGGCACATCACCTCTGTTTTTCTGAAAACGCTTCGTAGTTCTTTTGGTATCTTTACATTTCTTCTATTTCTTTTACTTGCTGATAATTCCAACATTCTACTTTGTGTATTCACTTGTTATTAATTTTTAAAACTTTACTGAAGGTATCTATTAACACATTTTCCACTTGTGGTTTCAATACTCTGAAAATATGGGCCATTTTGTGAGAGGATTGAGGTTACATGTTTACCGATCCTTTTCCAGTATCAAAGTCTTGCGTGCCTTTTTACACGTTACGCCTTGTACTCGCTCTGAAGGCGTAGAGATACACTGGCAGAATAAAAAATAGTTCCTGCACAAGACTTAGGATTTAAGCACTTTCTTCGCTTATACAAGTTGATCAATTAAATATTATCTTATTGGGAATACATTAATCATATTTAAACAGATAATAATATATGTAATAACTCACTGCTGTAAAAAATGCACATTTTGACGTATAGTCCACCTCTGCCTTTTAGCTTTGAGTAGGAGGGAGGAGAATGTTAGACTGAATAGAATTTTTTGTCTGTATTTGGTAGAAGAAGGAAGTAGGTGGGTGGATGCACACACACACACAGAAATGTATGACCAAAGGAGTTCGCATAATCTCGGTTTCTAAGAATTTTTCTTCTGGTGCGTAGCAATTCAAAGAAATTCTCTTTGCATACGAAGCTTGATTGAGAATTATATAACGATAACGTTATAAGATTACAACATAAATTGCACTAGCAGCACACTCCAAGCCATAGCTCTGAAGGTGTTACCGTTGCATCGTACCCAAAGCTCAGCACAAAATTCACTCTGGCAGCAATATCGAGAACACTGGATTAATATCTTTGTTATGTTTATCGAATTGACTGAGTTTGATTAGGAAGTCTAATTAACAGGTTCATGTTCTGTTCTTGTCAGAAACGTGTCAGTATTCAATCCTAACACCCAACCCTTATAGCAATACGAGGTTTACAGCAAATTGTAATCACTTTTGCATACTTATTTTACTGTACAAAATTTACAAAATTTCTTCCCTCTTACGAACTTAAGCATTATGTTGCATTCTGTAGGTGTCCAAACGTTTGCGATTCAATTAACTCAGTTTAAAGTAAACGAAGAACAGAATAGTTAACGACGTATTTCAAATGTTGAAAATATATATTTGTACGCACCATACCCATGATGAAACAAAAGGAATTTAAACGTACCTGAGGGCATTAGCATCGTTACCTGCTTCTCGATTATCATTTTCTTGAACATCCTTTTCCTGATCGTCCTTCTCTCCAATAGCGGCAGACATGTGACTGCTTGACTCTTCCGTGTTGTGTGTAAAATCCCGGGACCTCGGCTCAATGTTACTCTGAAAATGTTTGGCATTTACGGCTACTTCATCTGTTGCTAAACGCTTGACTAAACATATTGCTTCCGAAGTTAGTTTCCAATCGGATATTGTTTCATCCTTATTACTTTCTGAAGCGATATTCTCTCTTTCGGTTGCACTTTCTCGTTTCTTACCTTCCAAACGTATTTTAAGAGGATCCTTGTGATCACTAGTGTCACTAGTACTTAGTACATAATTACATTCTTCAAATGACTCGTTTTCTGTTTTCATTTCAACATTAATATTATCGTTTTGTGTTTTCATTTCAATTTTATTACGACCAAAGTAGAAACAATGAAAAGGAATTTCGCTTTCACAAAAACTGTCCACGTTAGAGACTGAAACCTTCAGCACATAGTGATGAGCAAAGCAAACAAATCTGAAAACAATAAGAAAGAAATTATCAAAAATTATGAGCGGGACAGAGGAAGGCAATGGTAAAAGTCGCTTCAGCTCAAATTCAGTTGGTGAGTGAAATCGTTTAGGATCAGACTACGGGCGTGAAAGTTACTGAAATCACTATTTTAAAATATCTGAAATTTTCCTACTACCGATACTAAACTATCGATATACCATAATACCGAAAATAAAGATCTGTACCAAAATACTGATATTTATATTGTTTCTTCTACTTTATATGAAAAAAAAAATGAAATGAAATCTTTAAGTTTTACGTCCCACGGTTATGCCGGTTAGGCTAAAGGAGACGGTGATAATGAGAGATGAGTGAAATGGTGGAATGAAGAAAGTGCGAGGAAACGCGAGAACCCCGAGAAAACCCACGAGCACGGTGTTTGTCCACCACAAAGTTCACTTGGCGGGGGCTGGGATCGAACCCGGGACCCCAAGCACCAGAGGTGAACGCTCTACCACTGAGCCACCGCGCCCCCCTTCTACTTTATATGAGTTTATTATAGACACTATTATATACCTGTCTTCTATAGTGTTGTTTTTTAATACATAAGTTCATTTTATCGAGGTATTATTTTTGCTTTTTGATTTTAGGTAGTTACGAATTCTCAACATCCAGTGTTGCACGAGGACAAAAAAAATATATTTTTTAAATAAAATATGGAAAGCAATGTTAAACAAATTTTAAAATTAAAAATAGATAACATTTTCCAACTTACTGTAATATTTTAAAAACAGATTTGCTGTTCTCTGAGGTACTTTGTCTTTACTCAAATATAATGGCGCTAGCAATTTTAGTTAAAATCATTTTGCTTTCATTGTCCTATGTTTTAATTTTATGAACTTACCCTTTTTTTCGGTATTTTTGGTTTACAGTATTCGTCAAATTTTTAAAAAATAAGTTATGGTATTCCTTGTTATATTCGCGTTAAGGATCACTTTGGTAAAAAAATATTCAGTATGTAGGGCCTACTGATTTATGCTGGATCCTATCAACATTACATCTTATCAGAAATAAATCAGTATCTAGCGCAGAAGGTGCACAAGCTAACCGCAGAACATCTAGAGACTTCTTGTATGGGATGTAATAAGGTATATACTCATTCTATCTTTTTATAGTTCATCACACCTACCTTAAACTAACGAAAGAACAAACGTATTAAGTGCATGAACATACGGTATATTTTATTTAACTAAAACAGTTCAATAAATATATACACATGGTATTATGGTTATACAATGTTTTTCGGTAATCAGACAATCAAAATCAATACCAACAAAGCTTAACACCAAACAGCGCACATGCTGGCGAGAAATTTCATTATTCTAAGAATGGAAGTAAAATAAAGAGGTGAGAATAGTAATAATGTTGCCTTTCTTTTTAGCCTAACATTAAATATAAAATTTATTTTACCCAAATAAATTGCTGTTTATATTAGTAGGTAGTTCACGATTTAAATGGTTATCTTTCTTATTTGGACGCAGAAAACTGTCATTTTCTCGCAGGTCGTGTAGTTTTGGCGCATCACAGTTGGGAAGATTTACAGGTGAAATGAGATACTTTGCACCAAAGAACAAAATTAAAAAAAAAAAAATTCTCAAGAGACAGAATTTAATAAAAAGTAATTCAGCTGTACTTTAAGTTTGCAAGTGCAGGTCTACTCGCGTAAAATCATTACAAGTGCATTGCATCGAATAAAAAATAAGTGAGTGCATAAGAAAGAGGACTATATTAGATGATTCTATTTCTTTCGGTGTATTTTTTTTAGTGTAGAGAAGCGGTATTTTATGTTAACAAATAGTGTTGCTAGTTGGAAATGATGGCAAATGCTATTAAAATTTATAACATTTCCAAAACACGTTTATTTTTAGTAACCTCACATACGCAGATACCTACCATCGCTGACGCGCCCGCTACTCAAATCATTCCGGCTGGCCAAGACACTTGGCCCTGCCCTGCCGCGGTTAGATAGTATTTGTTTTTACAAGCCATTTAGCATGGGTTGGTTTGTTATAAGGACTACATGCGTAAGGTGTATTTACAAGCAAATCATAAAACAATTGTAGTTTTTCAACGTTTACTTCTACTGGTTGCTTTTATCTATACGAAGGGAGATATTTTCGTGTCCCTCAGCGCAAATCTTCTATGAGACAATAATAAGAAAATTAGTGAACGAATTATAGTTTTTCAACAATTATTTGAGTGGTTTACCAAAAGCAAACCTTTACGATTTTCTATACTTAACAAACAATAGTATATTATTTTCCTCTCCTTTCAGCAATATCCCGGGAGAATTCACCCAACAGGATTCAACTGGGGTTACCGTTCTTTCGTAGTATTTATTTCCATCTCAGGGAGAAATGTTTTGTACTCATCACTGCTACAGTTAATTATTCGAATAACAAATTATATGAGTGCTTAACAATTACATAATACGAAGTGGATGAACATACTGAGAACACTCTCATACAAATACGTGTTTGAAATCAATTTCCATCTTTTCTTTCATATTTGTACGAAGTTAGCTAACTTGAATTATAACCTAAATTTCATAGATTGTAATTCAGTCTGTAAATGATGTGCAGATGATTCTTACTGTCGTGTTGCTGTTCTTATCCAATTGCAATCTGCATCTTGTTTTATGGTAAAAAATGACGAGGAAATATGTCTGACGACGCGTGACAAACAGTGTTGCCAACAACCTCGAAAGAAAATAGAAGCAGCGTTGCCAGACTCACAGCTCCGAATTATTCCAAAACCTGATCGAAATTATGCTAAATTCGGTCAAGGTATTCATTATTCTATAATAGAGCTTAACATTTTAATTCATACGCCAATAAAATTTCTCATTTACGTGCAAATAGCTCCATTACCGATAATATAATTATTTCAATTAAGCTACAAATCCATGTAATATTTAAACACAAATGTTTTTATAGCATTATTAATGAAACTATTTGGTTGCTTTCCCAATACTATTTTAAAGTCGATTGCATATATACCTACATCAAATACGTACATACGGGTACTTGTAATTGTATTGTATTGTATTTATTTTCATCATTGTAAATTTTTAGGGTTAAAATTAAACTCTAAGTTAACATGGGATGCTCACGTGAATTATTTGTTGAGAAAACTAAGCGCGAAAATATATCTTATACGTAAAGTTAGTAAGATTCTAACTACAGAAACATTGAAAACAATTTATTTCGGATTGAGCCAGTCAATTCTATCGTATGAAATCATTTTCTGGGGTAATACCTGTTATGCGAAGAAAGTATTTGCAATGCAGAAGAAAATGTTACGAATAATGTTATCAGTTCTGTTTCATACACCAAGCAGACCACTGTTTCAGAATCTTAAAATATTACCATTGACGTGTATATACATTCTCGAAACAACATCATTCATACATATGAATAAAAGTAACTTTCAACTCAATTCGGACCTACACCAATACAACACAAGAACAACCAATCATATTCATATACAAAATTTCCGCCTAACAAGAACTCAAAATTCGTTACACCACATAGGAATAAAACTTTATAATAAATTACCAGATTGTGTCAAACGAATGCCAAACTTGCAGTTTAAAAGGCACCTCGAGTTACTGTTACTTTTCGGTCAATATTTTTCGGGTATATACCTTGGGTAAATACCCAAGTATTTACCCAAATTGGGTAAATATACGGGTATTTTTCATTTTCAATACTATATGTAGAACAGACGTTTTTTCGCAGTACGTGAAAATAACGAAAAAAAAGATTAGATCCAGTAGAAACTAGAACAAGTATTAAGAGAGAGTAAATTTATTATTTTCATTAATATAAATTATTTATGTTGCAGTTTCTGTTTTGATAATAGTAACATGAAACAAGTGTGTTTCTCCAGAAATCATATTTTGAAAGCTGATGACTAAAAAGACAGTATTTATTTTTCTACAAATAAAGAAACTAAAATAATACATGGAACGTGGGTAAGTACTTTTCTTTCAATGAACATTATACAAGTGACTATGGGGAACAAGTTATTAAAATTGGCATATTGAATATTGATTGGGAATATTTTTCTCTTGCATCATGTATGCTTTATTAACTAGAAATGAAACAGTAGGAATATATATGCGGGGACTTTCACACTTTTTACTACACTTCTAGCTAAACATGAAAATGTAATAAAAACTGAGCTGTCTGAAGCTAAAATAAAGTAACTGTATTTTCATGTTTTGCAAGAAATTAGCATTCCTGGAAACAAGACAGATAAAGGGCCATTGGAAAATGGACTTCAAATGACGGTTACGTAAGTTTCTTTAATTAGTTGCTGTTTCGGTGGCATTAGATACATACGCCTAATTGAAATGATTTTATGCTTTAATTCAGAATCCGGCAAAATGCAGTTAGTTCACTCTGATCACAGACATCTCAATTGGTAACATCATCCACGTAATTTCTATTATGAACTTAATAAAAGAACAAATGAACTACAGAACATTCAAGATTTAGCAACATTCTCCAAATATTCTATACACATAAGAAAAAAGCGTTATCTCGTTATGGGATAGCATTTCTACCAAGATTACTCATCAGATTCATCGGATGCATGGAATGAATATATGGAATTATCGCTGCTGATGTCTTCATGTTACACACAGAAGAAATGTCACTGTCCTTTTCAAGGGTTTTCCTTTTTCTTGGTACTATAGTGCATTTCAAATGTGATGAACTTGTATCGTGCGATAACATAATTTCTAAGTCTTTTCGCTGCTCTGATTCAACAATCTTCTCTGTCTCTTTACGGTGTGTTGATAACTTCGGCTTCTGTTTCCAGTGAAGCAGTTTCCAGTTATAACCAATACACGTAATTTTTCCGGCTCTGGAGATAGTCAGTCTATTCCTTGACTTAGTATGAATTTTTGAGAATGCACTAAAGGATCTTTCTGTGGCGGCTGATGATACCGGCGCTCTTAATATCCGCTGCGCAACTTCAGATAAGTCGGTACTTCCACACAAACCTTGCCACCGAACTACTGGGTTCATTTCACCAGAACTTGTACAAATGAACTTCTTGCCCCACAAACCTTCATTTGTTTTGTAGTGCAATATCCTTCATCACATTTATAAGATTTGCTTTCATGTTTTCTGCAACCTTGTGTATGAACTCCAATCCATCAACATGTTGTTCTGGAGTCAAGCCAAACCCATGTGATGAAGGATCTAGCAATGCTGCGGCATAGTGAAACGCTTGTAGTGCTTTAACTTTTCTGCTTTCGAACTTATGAAGAATATTTGTTTCTTCTGCTTTGGACAATGGGAATTCGGGAACATATCTTCTTAATTGCTCTTCGATTTCTTTGAGAGCAGGAAAACCTCGGTGTATGTAACATTCATCAGATTCTAATATATTTATTCAGGACACTATTGGTTTCGGAACGTATATTAGCTTTTCAACTGTCACCCAGAAACCTTTATCGTCAGGTAGCCTTGCTTTGTGATTTTTGATAAATGCTGTATATCTTGCAGTGGTTTCATGAACAGCTAAGTTTTGTAGGCTGACTTTTGTAGCTTTCAAACTTTCAAGAGATTTTAAGTAGCTTCTCCAACGGGTTTTACATGGAAGTGTAAGAGAAGTGTGTATTTTTTTCTCATTGTTAATTGCATGAAAAAGTGCATTCAAGACCTGAGTATTTCTAACTGTTTTAATGATGTCTATAAAATTTGCCATAAATGATGAAATTGAAATACACTTCTAAATATCACTGCGGATAAGGTTCAACGTATGTTCTATACATAATAATGGTTGCAAACGGGGATACTTTTCTTGGACAAGAGAAAAAGCCTTCTGCATATTTGCTGCATTATCGCAATTGAGAGCCAAGAACTTACTTGGGTCGTATTTTTCAATGACTTTAAATACTTGATCTCTACTGTACTCAGCAGTGTGACAGTTATAATTCGTGCTTATAAAGTGAACAAATATTGGATGAGGGTTTCTAATAATGAAGTTGATTATTCCGTCATTGCGAACATTACTCCAACCGTCACATTGAAGATTTAGCTACTTCGAATCCTGTAGCTCTACACGCAGCTGTGTTTGTATTTCATTAAACTAGGAATCAAGTTGCCAAATTGACAACCACTTTCTGTCTGGAAGTTTGAATGAAGGTCTTAGACGCTTGAAGAAATCTATCCAGAGAGGATGTTTCACCATGGACAATAGCGCTCCAGTTAGGTAGGCAGCTTTCGCTAGCATTCTGTTAAATAAACCGTCTTAGGTTGAACACAAATCTTAACCTATTCCACTAGTAAATGCATAATTATTTGCACCCATAACAAGAATGCATTCAATTTTCACTGTGGGTACAAATTTATCACTGGAAAATAATCAGCTACAGCTATATCAATTATGTGTTCCCTTTACGGAAATCTCTTAACTTAACCTAGAAATCTAGGAATGGAAAACAGTTTCTGATCTTAGCCAAGTACAATTCAACCATTTGTGTGTACATTGTGCGTTTGGTTGGAATTGGTTTCTGAAAGATAATATTATTAAAAACGAAATAATATTTGAAATTATGCCCTTGTGCTTAACAATTCTATATTTCATAGATTTTCTTTTAAGTGTTAGAAAATGACGTCACATTTGACAATTGTCGTTCACCCCATGCAACCATCATTTTCAAGAAACGTACTAGCAGGAATATGCACTTGTTTCTCCTGAAAACTCTGCTGGCATTTCCGAGCTTCCAATATAAATTGCTGGTAGGCTGGAAAATGACCCAATACACACATACTTGCGGTCTATGAGAAATTTTGCTGAACCAAAGTGAAAGCATGCGTTTTAACGTGAGAAGTTAGTGAATATTGTACATATTTTTGTCAATAACAAAGTTCATTGTACACGTGTAATGAAAGTAAAAAGATCAGTGTTTAAAAGTTTCTGAATAGTTCTGGAATCAGTTCAAACATTAAGAATGCCTCTCCATTTTACTTCTTAACTAAGACCGTAGAAAATGCTATTCTTTTAAGTAATTCATTCGTTTTAATTTCGATGGAAACAATAGTAACAAAATTTCTAATAAAAATTACTTACGTAGTGATTAACGTGAATCATTGGGAATTTGGATGCATGTCTTAAACTACGAGTACCATACATTTCTTAAGTAAAATGTCAGTATTTTCTTGCATAATGTTCTTAAATCTCGACCATTACTTGACTTAACCATTTGGCCATTATTTACAAAATATAAACTGTTTGAGAATATTGGGAATGTGTTTGACCAATCTCTTTTGAGCTGTCGTTTCTTAATTCGTTCCACAAGGTCACATGACAAGTTCTTGAGATATATATGAAACAAAAGCACTTCTACACTTAGTAAAAAACACTTGCGTCATTCATTTTTTTTCAATTCCGTGATTTGTTCTTTCGGTTTCGCACAATTTTATGAAAATGGTAAAAACTTCCCTAATCATAAGCTAACCCGTTTCTACCCGTAATTTACTTATCAGTATGTTGCTCTACTACACTACACCCTTTTAAAGCGATCTTACCTTTCGATGAGCAGCTGGAGAATTGGAATTGAAAGAAGAAATCACTGAATCGAAAAAAAGACTGAAATGGCTAAAGTAAAGGCTTTTCCTTCCATTAGTTATACAAGTAGTTAAGTGTTTTTTGCAATTTTTATCTGAATTTCGAGACACGTTATAGACACTCCTGGCGAGCAAACTACTCCCTTTTGGCTCAACCTAAAATGGAATTTGATACGTGATGACGTGGCTCATTAACCCAGTACCTTACATGTGTTACACTATGCATATATACTTACGTTTTCATCAGCTATCATTGTATCCATAAAAGTGGCAATGCTATTAGAGGAACTTTGTTCATTCATGAAGGAGCTCCTCTTATATGAAACTGGCATCAAAGTTTTATCAGGCACACTCGTCACTAAAGAGTCATCAATGCTTTTATTGGTACTACAACTTGGAGTAGGTAGTTCACTTTCATTGACTTGTTCCGTCCCAGTATTTTGCCAACAATCAGACAAACTTTTTCCTTGCAAACCTTTTAAAATGGTTTTCTTCAAACTTTCAGGACACTTGAAACACTTATTCACATGATCTGGCAATTTATTTACGTTTTCGTGTTTATAGTTTTTACCACAGTACTTGCAGTTTACTGATTTGTCGCTTCGTACATTGTATGCGTTCCAAACATAACTTTTCCTTCTACCCATTTTCAGACTTTTTCTTTCTCTGAGTAAAAAACTTAGGAAACTCAATTAGGGTGAGAGGCACATTTACTCTCAACAAGTCTCAAGCTAATATCAATACTAAACTAAATTAGAAACGGACTTGATTTAAACAGTGTTACCAGATATAAAGATCATCCACCCGTCAAGCAAGTACACAAGAACTCTATGAACAGAAGGACTATCCCCCTCTCAAAACTCCTCCCCCTTCCCGTACGGAATATCTCGTACGGAAACAATGAAATAACTGTGACAAGGCTCCGGTAGAAGACCAAGAAAGTGTAAATATAGATAAAGACTCTCTAAAAATATTCTATCAAAATGCTCGTAGCTTACGTGGTCGAACATGTGATTTCTTTTGTGGTGTATTAACTAACAATTACGATCTAGTTGCAATCACTGAGACGTGGATTAACGAATGTCATTATGATGCTGAGTTATTTGATAACAGATATACTGTGTTGAGGCAAGACAGAAACTCTGTCAAAACCTGTAAAACAAGGGGTGGGGGTGTTCTTATTGCAGCCCTAAGTAAACATTGCATTTTCTTATTGGACAGGTGCGATGATAATTATGACTGCTTGATTGCCAAAATAAACAGTGAGGGGAAAGCAATTATTTTTGCGTTGTGTATTTCTCACCGGGATCTAATATTGAATTGTATAATGATTTATTTACTCGACTTGAAATTAATTGTCCTCAAGGTTGTCCTGTTCTCCTGATTGGTGATTTCTATTTATCGGAAATAAACGGTACGGAATTTAATTTTGAAACAAGCTCTTCTAAATGTAAGAATTTATATGAATTTATGTCCTATTATAATTTGCAATCATTAAATAATGTGACGAATGTAAATAATCGTACATTAGATCTGGTTCTGTCTAATATAACGAATATAGAAGTCAGTAGGGAATATTGTCCACTAATTCCAGAAAATGTACACCATCCATCCTTAGTAATAAACGTGATGCAGCAGGGGACCGCGAAGATTAAAAAGAAAACTAATATATCAGGATATAATTTTAGGAAAGCTAATTTCTTAGAGTTGTATCTTGAATTCTCATCTATTGACTGGAACTGCCTAAAGAAATATGAAAACGCCAATGACCTAGTTGATAATCTCTATTATATTATTTATAGTGTATTTGACAAGTGCGTGCCACTTAAAAACAACTCAAGAACAGCTTATCCGTGCTGGTTTACACATGAAATTATCAAAAAAATCAAAACTAAAGCAAGGTATCAATAAAAATACAAATGTAATAAAGAAGTAAATTATCTCAATAAATTCAATGAATTGCGTAGGGAAATAAAGAAAGAAATTAAGCTGGCGTACAGAGCGTTCATACAAGATTCTGAAAATAACATTAATAACAATGCTAATGAATTGTGGAATTTTATAAAAAATAAGACTAAGCATCTTCTTGGGGGGAAAATAAATTATGAGGGACGCGAACTTTATCATAATGATGAAATAGCCAATGCTTTTGCACAGTATTTCTCGTCAGTATATGTGCCAGATACAGGTTTCACTGACATTCCTACGAATAATTTATTAACTTATGTAAGTAACAAACTAGAGTCACTTACCATTGAGGAAATCACTCAATCTGAAGTAGTAATGGCAATCAAAAAATTAGAGCCCAGAACTGCTGTTGGCCCTGATGGAATACCTCCATATATCATAAATGGTTGTATAAATGCGTTTACATATCCGCTAAGGATTGCATTCAATCTCGCTTTAAAAACATGCGTTTTTCCGGATAAATGGAAATCATCTATAGTTTGCCCAATACCAAAAACCAATGATAAACACGAAATAAATAACTACCGGCCTATATCAATTTTACCTACTTTTGCAAAGATATTTGAACAAATCTTATACCGACGGATAATTGACCACATCCAACCAGTAATCTCACCTTATCAACATGGCTTTATCCCACACAAATCAACAACAAACCTTGCACTTATCACAGACTTTATAGCAAATTCGTTAGATATAGGATGTCAGGTTGATTTAATATATATAAATTTTGAACAAGCATTTGACAGAGTCAATCACAAGGTATTATTACATAAGCTAGGCGAATGTAATTTCTCTTCTCCCTTGATCAAGTTCTTTTTATCATATTTAAATAATCGTAAACAAACTGTTATCTACAAGGAATATAAATCATCTGATTATATTGCATATTCTGGAATTCCCCAGGGCTCTAATCTAGGTCCGTAATTGTTCCTTTTATTCATTAACGATCTCCCTGATCATATATTATTAAGTAACAAATTGCTTTTTGCTCATGACCTCAAAATATAAAGTAGGATAAGACTACTAATAACTCTGGTCTGTTTTATTGCAAAAAAGCAAGGACCAACGTATTAATGAAATCACCAATTTGGAGAATGTGTTCTACTTACAACAAAATATGTATCAAACACAAAGAAATTGACATCTGCAATATGAACTCTATGTTTAAGAAAACTATTGTAAATGTATTATGTAATACACCAACACTATAATTGGGCTTATGCCTGTTGTGTTGATGGCAAATAAATAAATAAATTGAGTTTCTAGTGTTGAAAGTTAGCATCTTTCTTTAACCACATTTGTGTCTGGAAGATTTTATACTGCTATTTTAGAATCCACTATGTCTTCTTATGTAATCTTGCATTTTGTAATAAATACCCATGTTTTGGGTAGGTAAATAAAATTTCGGTATGTACCGGGTATTTACCCAATTTTTATTTACCTACCCAGTAGGTAAATACCCAAGTCCCATTCCTAGGTTTAAATGAATATCTTCAGTGTGATCTTTCTTTGTAATGTAATTATTAAGATTTCTTTGAATTTTGAAATATATAAAACAAGATACAATTTATATTTTCTCTGAAAATACACTTTGTTTTATTGTTACGTATATATTTTGTATTATATATATATATATTTAAATAATTGTATTATTAATTGTAGCGTTTCTCTTGTAATTATTATTATTATTAATTGTAATAGTAACTCTATCTCTTGACGAAGCCATGAACGCTAAGTTCTTACGGCGGAAAATGAAATAAATAAATAAATAAACACAATGGGCGGTGTTCAGAGACAATTCGTTAATCGATTCTTAGTCACCTACTATTTAGTAACATACTAGAAGTCTACTAAGGAAAGTGAACTTTTTGGTATTCAGAGTCTACTTTGAGTATTGCAAAAAAGTTGATTTGGGCACGATTAACTAATATTGCTCGAATACATCAGACGAGAAAAATAAACGTGGCAACTACGTAAAACTGGACGTGCACATGCGTAGCTTGTAAAAATGAAAATATCACCAGTTCTATTCCTGATATACATACATGAAGTGGAAGAAGCATTGATCAAAACAAACAGAGGGTTAGAATTAAGATTGCAAGGAAAAGAAAAAGTAAGAAAAATCCCTGGCACTCTATTTGCAGACGATGTGGCTCTGATGAGTACTAATATAGAAAATATTAAGGAAATGTTAGAAAGAGTAGTTAGGAAAGGAGAAGAAATTGGTCTAAAAATAAATGAAGAAAAAAGCAAGTTCATGGTTTTTAGTGGAGACATAGAGGATAAAAATATACAAGCAGGAAACATAGTAATAAGCAGGACTGAAAAAATAGAATTTTTACGAATCACACTTGAAGAAGGAGAACAATACTTAGTTGAACATGAGAAAAAATTGAAAAATAAACTACAAAAGTATACAGCAATTATAAAAAATAAAGCAATGTGGTCATACAATAGATATGAGGTGTCAAGAATACTATGGAAACAAGTAGCAGTACCGGCCCTAACATATGCAAATGAAGTAATAATATTAACGGAAAAAACCAGGAGTATTTTACAACAAGCACAAAATCAAATAGGAAGGTTTGCCCTAGGAGCAAATAAATTAAGTGCAAATGTAACAATAACAGGAGAGATGGGATGGAGTGATTTTGAAAAAAGAGAAGGTGTGAGTAAAGTAAAATATCTTGGAAGATTAAAATTTATGGAAGAAACAAGATTTGTAAAAGTGGTGCATGAGGCCACTAAACATATGAGAAAAGGGGAGAACACGAAATGGTTTAGGAGAGTTAGGAAATTAGAAAGAAAGTATGATCAAACTACCCGCTGGCATAGAGAAGAAAATTATAAAAATTGGGAAAAAATCACAGAAGAAACATTTAAAGAGAAAGCGCAGGAAAAGTGGTATGAAGAATTTGTTAAGAAGAGCAGTTTAAAAGGAATATACACACATAAAAAGCGTTATGAAAAAATAAATTATATGAACAATGATTTAGGAAGCATTTTACTTTCCAAAGCCAGGTCAGGGAGCCTTGAAACATGGGTAAGATTGAAAAAATTTAAAGAAGTGAACGAAAAATGTCAATTAGGTTTTAAAGAAGATGAAACATTCCCCAGTAGCACAGTTGATGGGCCGATGTCGATCAACATGGGAATTTTTGGTGGGATCGATGTCGCTGTCGATGACGATCGATGCAGAATGGCAAACATTTTTTCGACATTGGCCAATATCGGCAAATCTATGTCGATCGACATCGGCGTCGATGTTGATCTATGTGGGTCCCATGTGGATTCTTCCAGATCAATGTTGGCCCCACATTAATCCATGTAGCCCCATCTAGATCTGCCTTATATCAACATAATCGATCTTGGTCCCTGGTTGAACAATACCGGCCTATGTGGGATCAATGTCGGCCCATCTAGATCTGCCCCATACCCACATCGTCGTTCGAGCTCCCTAGTTGACCTATGTGGGATCTATGTTGAACCACCCAGATCTTCCCTGAACCCATATCTTCGTTCTAGCTCCCATAGTTGATCGATGTGGATCTATGTGGGATCCATGTCGGCCCATCTAGACCTTCTTTATACCCACATCGTCGTTCTAGCTCCCTGGTTGACCGATGTGGAATCTATGTTGAACCACCCAGATCTTCTCCATACCCACATCGTCGTTCTAGCTCCCATGCTTAATCGATGTAGCTCCATATGTTCCTTGTAAAAAGAACGGAGCTATTCAAATGTATTTGAATCGCCCAGTACTTTTCACAAGGAACATAGAATAGGCGACATTTCTGATCTTCCAGCTTCTATACACAATTGCGAAACGTACGAGCTCAGCCTATTTCTTTTCACACTAAATGATTAAATATGAAAGTTTTATTCAAACCTGAGTGCAGATATGTTCTTTTGTATTGCATGTTGTAGATCTGGGTTGGACCCATATAGAGCTACATCGGTTAACCATGGAAGCTAAAATGACAATGTGGGTATGGGGAAGATCTGGGTGGGAGATCCCACCCACATCGGTAAACCAGATGTGACCATATAATTTTTACAGATTTAACACCAGATGGATATGTCAACATATCAGATTTGAATAGGGCCATGTACTGCATCTCTGGCGCACGCTACATGCTTGTCTACCATTTTGGATTCAAGTTATGTTTTTCTAATGAAAATAGAAGAAAATGACATCGGATACATCAGACATTTTTTCAAAATGTCACTGGTGCAAGTAGTTTTGCCGCACTTCTATCTATGGCGGATCCAAGAGGGCGGTCGGACATTTAGCGTGTTTCAGAGATGCAGTATTTAGACTAAACAAAACAGTATATAATAAAAACATTTTCAGATTGAAGTATTCACATTTTTATTTTTTTTAAATAATTAAAATAAAATTTACACAAAACATATTCCCTAACTTTTTTGTTTTTCGTGAACTTCACTCATTGCATAGAGGTATATATTGTACAATTGTTTTGCTGTTTCCAACATAACGAATGGAAATAAATACTTTTAAACACGTAACTTATTATCATTAATATAGAAACAACATAAAAAATGAGTGAATCTTCTCTTGCATCAACTTAATAGTTACCAAACGTTGACACTGTCTCCACCATTTTATTTCATTCCATATGAAGAGTTCGCAGGAAGGACTATGAAGGGCACGTTTTAAAATGCTCAGAAAATTCTTTCTCAGCACCAAAATGTATAATTAAGATGGTGAAAACACGTCGTAATTCGCTCACGTGTACATTCGCGAGTGGACTACGCCCTATTTTCACCAACTATTTTGCATCTTTTGGTGTGGAGAAAATATTTTTTGAGCATATTCAAAATGTGACCTTCACTGTTCTTAACGCGTACTCTCCATATACATCATTGTTTCCTTCCACTGAAGAAGGAATCAGCTCTTGTTCCGCAACGTGTGGAAACTATTTAGTTTATTCAAAAAAGGGTTCACTGATAAGTGGCCATTTTCCTGACCCTTATGTCAATATATCATATGTATAATAAAATTAAACACGTAAAAATCATATACACTCTACGTCAACGAAAGCCACTGTAAATAAATTTATTTCAAACATCGAATTTTTCCGCTACACATCCCGACTAGGGAAACTAATATATAATCAAAGAAACTATGCAGATAATATTTATCTTTCTACTTAACCTGAAATAATTTAGAGAAAATTTAGGAAGTTCTTTTCTTCTGTAAATTATTAGTTTCCCATAAATTTTAACTTCTCAAAAGTTTTTTTTTTTTTTAAATCCCACTGTAAAATATCCGTTAATTCGCACACTGGTCTGTAGTGTGGACTCATCCCTTACACTTACACAGACAGCACGGAAGTTCGGAAAGCTCATTATATTCAGTAAAATATGGATGCCACTATAAAGTTTTAATTTGGATAGGTTCTTTGCAGTAAAATACAACATAAAACTTATAAAAATGTATCACTAGGAAATATTTCTGCAAATTAGCGAACTGAAAGTTACTGTGATAAATTAAAAAAAAAACTATTAATAACGGTTACTTTCATGAAGTTTATAATTCTCTTGTACTTTAACATATTATTGTCTACTATTTTATTTACAATAAGACATTTCGTTCATATAAGTTTGTTTATATCAGACACGCTGCTGAGGGTTGATCACAACTAGCCGCGGGACCGATCACCCCACGGCTTTCCCTTCGGGGTGACTCTGCAAGGTGAATTCAAGTGGTCCTTGGACTCTTGCGGGTTCCCCGCGGAACGACTGTGCATCTTCCCCTAAGTCTTGAGCCTGTTCTCTTCTCCGATTACATCTGTAGCCATCCCAATCTCGCGAACCACTTAAGACTTTCCCAATCCGTCGGACAATGTCGCTAGTTTGTATATCAGGAAATCGGAGTTGTACTGCTCCTGAAGAAGAAAAAATTGTAAAAACTCAATGCAATAATACTGTATCACCAGAAGGGACTACACATTTAAATAGCAAATGTCATCATTGAGAAATAACAGATTAATTTTGAAGTTACATAAATAAAATTCGAACGAAAATATAACTTTCTCCTAAAATACAAAGAAACCTTTTATACATTGCACAAAAAACATCCATTGTACGCATGAGCGCATTATTACGTGCCCGAAAGGCTAATCTAACAGGACATTGTCGTTCGGTGTCAAACAGAGGAAGTAGGGAGTGGAAAACGATATGTGGATGGCTCAGAATATCCACTCGTTTCAAGTCAAAAATTAAAAATTTACTTGCACGGTGCGATTAACAGAAAATTACAACTTCTTTCAGAGGCAAAAACAAGGAAAGCAATGATTTTATTTACCTGCGAATAACAGCGTTACCAATGCCCTAAAATGTCTACAAATGCCAAAAAACTCTAATTTTCTTAGTTTCATTTTTCTAGATTAACACATATTGGTCTCTGAACCCTCGATATATGACAGAAAAAAAATCTCCAAACACGAACTGCAGTAATAGAAACTGATGAATGAATATGACAAGGAACGCGTATAGCATAGCAGATACGGATCCATATGAAAGGAGAGTATCTAACGTATTATTGAATTATGTTTTGTCCTCTAGAATGACCTTTTACTCTGATGGTGATTCAAAATTTTTTTCATATTCCTGTAGTAAAATGATCACAACGAACAATAACACTTCCAGTTCCCTTACTACATATTGTTAAGGAATTCGATTCGATCCGAAGAGGAACTTGTCCTCGTAACTCTGGTATTGTTTGGGAGATATTACCGCAAGCTTTACTTTTACTAGGATAATGCGAGAATGGCACCTAAACAAAGGATTTCACTGGTAGTAATCCCCCTCCAAGATTCCTAAAAATATATACTAAAAAACGCCATACATCCGAAAGATGAAATTAGACTCTAGTATATATATATAACAAAATTCTTTAGGAACTCAGATCCTACACAGGCGAATCAGCGACACCATCGCGAATGGGGCTTTTCCTCAGTCTCATCCGTAAACGGCAGAATGCTAGGACCTAAAATTATTAGGGGCCCCGAACTACATCGTGGCGTGAATCTAGTGCACATATCTTGAAGTGAGGTCACTTTACTACCTGTTTAAACCATTCCATATTCGTCGCACGACAAAAATCGAAGGATAAATGTGTTGTTTCGACTTCATTAGACTTTTGTACGACGCATAGAAATTATATTTACAGTAAAACTTCTAACGGACATCTCAAAATAACGGACAGTTTTCAATTTCCTGGCAGAAATACATTGGGTGCAATGTGAAAATTACTTCTGAATAGCTGACATTCTCAATAACGGACGCGGATACTGAAAACTATTCCCCAGCGTCTATGTAGAACTTCCAACTAACGGACAGCCTGAAATAAAACTTTGTTATTTTCTTGAATTTCAAGCAATAATAGGCAGGATCGTTAATGTACCGCGCATTGTTGGATGTGATAATTGAACGCAAATGTCTCCATTTATTTGTTTTCGACATGCATTTAGTTTAGTATCCATTTTCAGCAAAAGTTTATTTAATCTTTGTCTGTTTGCCTTGCTGCAAGTTGTTAATTTCGAAGAGAAAGAGTATTTTGTCCGAACATAATACCATAGGAAAAAAAAAAAACACTGTATTAGCTCATTATTAAACAGAAAGACATTTTGCCTACGTTATGTTGCTTATACGAGTAGTACGTTAAGTTTATACTGTAGATTTTTTTAAAAATAATTCTTCTGTCAGTGTCGTTCGATCCCTAATCGTAATCAAATGCACAGGAACAGGCTGATTTAAATCATTGTATAACCATGTCGTACGTCGACATGCTGAGATCGAGAATTGCTGAGATCGTATTGCCCGTTTGTCTTACAAGTTCGCTTCCTGCAAAACCGTGACATCATCATAGTCACTGATTCCGCTTACCAAGGTGGAGATGGGTGCTAGAGAACTTCAAAGAAAGTATCCAGGACTTCCCGAATTCCCGAAAAGTGAAGGGACTTCTCAATTATTTGCAAAGCGCAGGCTTGGAGAATCCATGCACCTGTGGAAGTTGCCCTTAAACACTTAATTTTTATGAGAACCCGCGGATGGTTGGAAAGGTTGTAGAAGATGGTACCGGTATTGCCAAACAAGGCATAACTGTAGACATGTCTACGACACGAGGAAACCGTAAACCATCCTACCTTATGATTTTGTTGTTGAAACACGAAGGTGCTATACAGTGAAAGCAAGATTTTCGAACTAGTATTGGATTGCATTATTATTGGTAGTAGTAGTAGTAGTATTTAAGATCCAATATGGACACCTAAATTATAAGTCCTAAGAATTCACAGTCCAAACTGCTAACGCTAGAGAAATAGTTGATTCGATTTTATTTTATTTGAAACTGCATTATTAAGAATACGTCACAATCAGCTTTAGATTAAAAAATAAGTAAAATACATAAAAATAAAAAATACGTCATCTCCAATCCAGTTTGGCTGATGTACACTCATGTCCAAAATTATTGTCGCATGTCTATAAATGTTGTTGTAGGAATATAATTTGATAACGCATTCGCCCGGTATTTCTTATAATGCTAGTATGTGTATAATCGGCAAAGACATGTATGTGGCAAACTTCATGTCAAAAGAGCATTAAATAAGAACAATAAAACGAAAATAAAACTTTCTTGTCCATTTAGCAACATTTTGTTTTACTCATTCTAATTTTCGTATTTGTAATTTGTTTCCTGTGAAATTTACCTCAAATATACGTTTTCCGATTATACACATAGTATTAAAAGTACCCTGCAAAATCATTATCAAATTATATTCTTACAAGAAGACAGTTATAGATATGCGACAATTATTTTGGACATGAGTGTACATGTACGCAGCAATATATTATAGGCTCATGACATATCTCATAAAAGAAGTCATACCTGTTCTATATAAAAATGTATGTTAAAAGAATGTGCATTGCGTGCGAAAGGACTCTTCAAAGGCACCGAAAAGCCGAAGTGTAAGTCATTGTTGGCTTACCATCACCTTGTAAAATTAATTTTGTATGCATTGCTGAATTTTGAAACATGCATTTTTGCAATAGAACACCAACGACTTCCTTTATGAGATATGAAGCTGCACTCTCTACGTTGGTTGGACAGTGTTTGAATTTTAGGCTTCTGAAATTTATTTTCCCACGCTTTCGACGGCCTGCATCTCCCAACCTATTGATCGGTATGCACATGTCACAAAGCATTTTCTTGTTTCCATGTCAGGTACCCACCCCTACATTGTTTGGTACGCATTAATTTAACAACCTGTACATCCGAAAAAGCATCTGGCCACACGAGATCTATTTTTAAAGAATAAAAGTTTTCTTTTTAAACAATACCTGAAGGATATTTACAAATACTTCGTGTCAATACGAACTTAAGAATACCACTCACCAATTTTGAAGCCATCTCTCTGTCTTAAATCTTCTTCTAAATTATGAACCACAGACAAACTGCGTAAAGGGAGCTTGTCAGCTAGCAGGTTTGCATTTTCTATAGATTGCAAAGCTTCTTTACCACTACAGGGAACTTGGTGCAGCTCATATATTTTGGCTTCCATTTTATCAACTTTACATTTGAGATGTTTCATATCTAGCTGGATTCTCTGCAGTAACTGGAATATTTTTTCAACGGCTGAAATATCAAAAGAAAGAAAAAAATACTAAATTAATACAAGACCAAGGAGGCAATGGTACACATTGTTTGAAATATTTTTTATTCTACCTTAAGATCGTGTGTGCCGCAACTACCATTAACAAAAGTCATCTAGGTTCTGACCGGCACATATCTCATATTGACCCTGAAGTCGATACCCACAGCAACATACGGGATGAATTTTAAATCACATATTGATAAAGCTTCATAATTAATGCATAAGCAGTTTTATTTTTATTTTTTATTTTTTTTTAAGTCTATTGCAAGAAAATTACTAATTGCTGTTTGAGGGCTTTCCTAATCATTACACCACATTCGGGTCAATTTTATATGTCTGTAGAGCACTTCAAGTGTCCTAATGGAATAAAATAGCCTGCTCGTGTCAATATCTAGGCATTCTACCGTCTTCTGCTGAGAAAGGTTACTGCAAAAACTCCTGTTGCGAGAGAATGCAGTTACATTTGATATTTCAACTTTCAAATTAATGTAGTATAAGAATGATATGCTCCAATGTTTCTCTGCAGAACCTCCGTATATGGAACAATGTCTAAATATCGATACTAGCAGAGTAACGGTTTCAAATGGGGTGCGAGGAATGCTTAACATTCAAAGAACGTTGATCGCGTCTCTGTGGTGTGACAATTATGACACCTGAACGGAATTTGCCTAATTTGGGTTCGTTTGAATCTCAGCCAGAGCAACAATAAAAACTTAAGTGTGTGTTGGTAAGCAAGCGAAGAAACCAGAAGCGCCACGAGAGGGCATATCGGTGTGTCGACTTGTCTGCTACCTGCCAATTTTGTCTGCTACCTGCGCACAGGCAGTAAGAAAAAACAAATGACTAACAAGACGCTGTTTTGTACAAAAATATAAATTTTTCTGTTTCATGGTACAAACTTTATATCGTCAACCCGTCGGTTTAGCATTCAAAAGGTTGGGAGTTTAATCGCTCCTAACATACGCTTGCCCACAAGCCTCCTCTAATATGGAACAGAATAGTTCCAAAGCAACCATTCCAACAGGATGCGCTGCAAAACAAAATGTGATAAAACTAGAATTACAGATTATATGTTCTGAATTTTAAAGCCAAGAAGTACTTCCATTACGAAAGGAACGCCGGATCTAGAAATACTTTCGGAGATCTTAAACACTAAAGGTTTCACTGTAAAAAGTAAATCTTAGTATGATATATATGTTTTAAAATGTAATTAGTACGAAATTTATATTAGTTACACAAAAATCTATTTTTGAGGAAGAGAAGGGTTCGGACCCCCCCCCCCCTTCCTTCGCACGGCTTGGAACATAACAATTTCAATTTTCAAGCATAAGTTTTACCATAATTTCGTTTTTCATTAACAAAAATTGGTGATAATCTCGGAGACTACTAGGTCAAGGCGGCCACACTAAGTGGTCGGAGAATATCGATGCATTGACTACGTGCTGCCACACTCTCGAGCTAGCAGGGTTCAAAATGTCTCTAAAGAAGCAATATAGTCTTCATTTTGTTTGGTTATTTAATAATGACGACACACGTAAGTAAGCTTAGCAATACAGTTTAATCTTTGGATACTTACTACTGCCAATTCCTAAACGAGCTGATGTGAAGGTACTGTCTGTATCTGCACATGAAGTAGTGGCAACTGACAACGCTGACATTCTGCATGGAGTTTGGATTTGGGAGTGGGATGGTAAAGGTCCATTTGGACTTTTACGATGTGATGCAGACGAGCAACCTCCGTTTGAATTGTGCACCATAGATGATACGTTTACCTCCGCAATTCCTCCTATAGATACTCCAAGCGACTCTGAAAGCAAGTGATGAAATTATACAAACATCCAGTTTTTACTAGACTGTTAGGTACACAATAAGCAGGTGACAACTTATGGTTTTAAAAGCATGTTTAAAATGTTACAATGATTACATCCAGTATTCTATCTGTAGGGGGATGGCTGGAACTTTCTCCTCTCTGTTTCTCGAAATACCTCTCAACCTTGGATATGGTGGAAATAAACCCCACTTTTTTGAGCTATTGATGAATTTATCCCCCTCTCCGGAAATCGCAGAAATCATACACTGATTACATTAACTCACAACATTAAAAGATACTAACGCTGTTTATCTGCTTGTTTGATCTTGTCCTAAATAGACTCCATATCATAATTAAATGAATATTTAATGTGTACGTTATTTTTTCATTTATTTATTTATTGATGTATACTCATAATAGAGCCAATTTAACGACACAGTTTGCATTACGAGCCCGGTTTTTCTGTAGTTAACAATCATGAGAAGATAGCATTTATCCGATAAAAGGCGAAAGTATTAACAACCTCGTTAAAAAAAAGAAGAAAAACAACTAGCAAGCCTTTCATAGAAATAAATTACTTGAGACTAGATCTGAGTCTGAATGATTTGTTACGTAAGACTTGCTTGAATATAGCAAGTAGCCAATTTTGGACGCCAAATTGAAAAACTTGTTTATAAAAATAAACAAACTAGACATCTTATTTTTAGTTGTTAGGGCTTCTCACTCCAAGCTTGTTGTACACAGCGACATACTCGTAATCACCGCACACACACATTAAACCATCATTACCGTCCTGTTTTTCAGTTAAACAATCATCAACGTTGGTTTCATGGATTGAATGCACACACACATTTTCGTCTACTGGAACACGGGTAACAACAGGTGCATTAATTATCCTACGTACTTTTTCCTCTATCACAAGTTCATTTAACAGACGTTTTGTCCTCCTTTTAAGAGTTTTAGATAACGACGATCTGTTACCCGACATAATGGATCCTAAAGACGAAAGATAAAACATTACGTAAGACATAGTCGACCGTAAAGACGAAATTCTTTATACTAATTACTATCATTAGAACATAAATTAATGACATAGGGAAATAAATGCGACGCAAGCCTAAAAAAAAGTTAAAATGTGGTTTAACTGAGCATCTAGTGACGGGTATATAGCTCTTGCTGCAGTGAAATCATAACCGCGTCCAAACTGACCCCCCCCCAAAAAAAAAAAATAGAACTCGAATCCTTGATCACGCACACAAAATGCCATATGCTATTTACTGTACTTACTCAGGAGACTTGAACAAAGAAAACCTACAATTTATGACCAAGGTCGGGTGTTCAGTTGACATGTAGTTAACGTCAAAGTGCAGTTCTCATTAATGTTCACTGTCCTTTAAGACCTTTATTGGCCGAGCGACAGGGTTGGCAAAAACCATGTTTTTTATTGAAAAAAAAGTTTTTTTTGTTTAAACCACGATTTTTTGATTTAAATAATTTGCTCTATATATTCATATCATATATGGACAGAAATATGTTTGTTTCGCCTTGATGTTATTATGCAACAGCCGGGTTATGCTAGAAGGGGTCACATAAGCTTAAAGCGGAATAAAAACTGCTTCTCGAGTTACATCCGAGATAAATTGTCCTCCATTTGAACTCGGAACCAGGACTAATTGGCCACAAATGCGATACGTCTGCCGACTCACTCACGAAGGAACCCTGATAAAAATACGTTGTACTGATCTTTACATGCTTCTTAATATAACTGTCAAGAATCATTTCAGAAGGACAAAAAGATAAACAGTTGCACAAGTGAAACCATTATAC
The DNA here is from genome assembly GCF_964235325.1 of Thermobia domestica. Classification (NCBI taxonomy): domain Eukaryota; kingdom Metazoa; phylum Arthropoda; class Insecta; order Zygentoma; family Lepismatidae; genus Thermobia; species Thermobia domestica. Next base: position 172,095 of record NC_137462.1, on the reverse strand, counting down.
AGAATTAAATATGGACAATTTCAAAGTACTACGGAGTACAGAAGATCTAATTTAGTTCCAGTTAGTTAACAACGACTTTTATTGGTCCAAATTAAAGAAATACGACGACTTAATTTGCATATCAGTAAGAAAAGTAAATAAAGATCAGGGTTTGAAAAAACCAGGGATTTTCTGAAAAAGCCCAACCCACCATGGCCCATATGGGTTTTTTCCGGTTTTATTGGTTTTTTTCAGGTTTAATTGGGTTTTATCAAAATATTTCAATGTCTTTGGGGTAAAAGTGTTAAAATATGATTTATATTTCAAGATTATCATTGTCACAACTTGCAACAATTTTCTATTCACTGCTGTTTTGAAAAAAATTGCCGCCATTTTGAAATTTTACGTTGGATCATCGCCAAAATATATACAGCTAATTCAAAGTACCTCGTGCTTCTACTCTAAAAATTTCGACTTAAAAGACCGAAAATTGCGCTTTGTAGCGTGCATACCCGCTATTTTGAAAAAAATAAATTGACTCCATTTTGAAATTTTACGTTGGTATGCCACCAAAATCTACACAGGAAATTTAGAGTGTATCGTGCTTGTACTCTAAAAATTTACACTTAAAAGATCAGAAGTGATTCCCTGCAATATGTGTGGTACAAGCAGACGAACGAACAAATGCAGATTGAATCATCCCAGAAGCCTCAGTAACGTTTGCCAAATATGAACACCAAATATATTAATTTAACAGCGTAAAATAAATGATTTTTATTGTTGAAGTTAACTTTCAATACCTTGTGCGTTCAATTACAGGAATGTCACGAGCACTTGTTGCAAGAAGGATCTTTCCAGAAAATTAATTTAGGACCATTAAGAAAGATATAATCCATATTTTATAAAATAAACTAGCTTTTGGCTAGCTGCATTTCTTTCCCTATTTCAACTATTTAAAAGATAAGATTTTGTATCCCAAGAAAACTCCCATTTAAATAACAAGGGAATTTCTTCATCACCCGTTAGACCCCTAAAAATATTAAAAATATTCACTTTTGGCTATTTTCCTGTCGGTTAGTCCTGGAATGCTATAATCATGCCGGAAGGGCCTAAACATTTTGGGGTGTAGAAGACGTCCCATATAAATAACATGGGAAAGATTTTTCAGTTCCCCATAAAACCACTCTACGGTTGGAAATTTTTATTTCTGATTTTTCACTTAGGTAACGCTTACAAAAACGTACAAGCATACCGAATTTAAAGATTTTATTAGAATTCTAAGTACCGGTACCTAAAAAATGAGATTATGTTTTTTTTTAAAGGCCCATTTAAATAACATTGGGAAATTCTTCATCCACTCTTTAGACCCCCTCAAAATTAAAAAAATATTCACTTTTGGCAATTTTCCTGTGGGTTTGTCCCGAAAAGCTACAATGATGTCAAATTTAACCATTGTAGCCCTACAGGAAGTGCTCAATAATTTGGGGGTGTAAAATGTGTTCCATATAAAAAACATGGGAAGGATATTTCAGTTCCCTATAAAACCACTCTAAAGTTGGATTTTTAAATTTTTACTGATTTACTTAGGTTCTGCTAAGAAAACGTACAAGCATACCGAATTTCAAGTTTTTATTCCAATTCTAAGTACCCAAAACATGAGATTATAGGTCCAAAAAAGGCCCATTTAAATAACATGGGGAAACTTTTCATCCCATCTTTAGAACCCTTAAAAATTAAAAATATTCACTTTTGGCAATTTTTCTGACCGTTAGTCCCAGAAAGCTACCATCATGCCAAATTTAATCATTGTAGCCCTACAGGAAGTGCTCAATAATTTACATCAGCTCATGTAGTTTTATATATAGTTAGGATGTTTCAGAATGTCTTAAAGGAAATTAAATATCTTACACCATAAAATAAATAGTTATATTGTTGAGGTATTCAGTTCCGATGCTTTGTGCGTTCAATTGGAGGAATTTCCCGTGAACTTCTTTCGGGACGTTTTTTTTTTTTCCTCCTCCCTCGAAAATGCAGCTCCCTTTACTGTACATCGAAACTTCCACTAGTACGAAAGTTCGAATTCAGCACTTAAAATAGTAAGGGGTACGTAGTTTTCGGAACTCTGAGCATCGAGTTTCTTAAATTTGACGAATTTTTACGCTTTTGTTGGTGTTGATTCTACAGAATGCTTATTTGAAGAGTACCTACAAATAACTGCACTAAACTGTTGTTGTTGGAAAACTAAATTTTATTGAAGAATACTTGTGTTACCATCAAAGGTAAGAAATAATAATAATAGTTTTACTAATGCACTACATGTTTACTGGTAGTACCGGCATCTATGGCTTTAAACGCGTCAAACGTATAAGGGACAACGTTCCTCGGCGTCGCCGAGTTGGCGAGCACACGATTCACGGAAAGTATTTTCTAAAATATAAAATTGCTTTTTTTTTCTTCCTTCAAATAGGCTATAAGCATAATCCATACATTAATTTGTTACTTAATTATCTCAAGCCAAGGTAAGGGTTTTTTATTCATTCAGTGCATTCAGAACTTGATAAAGGTCTTATGTTGAATGTTGTATACCTTAACGGGAAAGCATTCAATTCGCCCAAGGAAAGTTCAAAATCTGATAAAAATCACTTTCAATGTGATCATCTTGGTTGTATCAGTAATATATTAAGAAAAAGCTCAAAAACCCAGGTGGGTTTTTTCAGGTGGGTCCAACCCGAAAAAACCCGGTGGCTTTTTTCGGGCTGAGCCCACTTGGGCAAACCCTGATAAAGATACAAATTATTTGAGTCCAGTTTGGCTCAGACTCATTTATACATAAATAGATACCAAAGATACTTCTCATTTCACTAAATGCCTCTCGTGGGGTATGTAATCCCCCCCCCACACACACACAAAGTACGGCATTTCGATGTAATTTATCAATAGTAAACATTGAAACGAAACAATATTTAGAATTTTTCTTTGATTGTAATTACATAACAATAATACCAACTACAAAAAAATCACAAAACAAACATTTATAAACTTATGCAAAAAAAAGTTGCTTTTGTAGCATAATCATTTTGAATAATGAATGGGGAATTTAGATCTGAATATAATACGAATAATATACGGGAGTGAAACGTGATAACCCACAAATGTGTGTTCATCAAGATTTTACAAACACTTACACTTTTACGAACATTTTTCGTTTTTTGGTTTAAACTAGTTGGTTTTTTTGAAAAAAAAAAAAAGCTGGTTTAAGCCTTGGTTTAAACCAGCCAACCCTGCCGAGCGAAGTGACGATGCCCAGAAAATGAAAACGGGGGTGCTCTAAAAATGAACAGTGACGAATTCGAATGCAACTTTAATGTATTTTTATTGGCTGAAACGAAAGGTCAATCTGGTCGCGGAAGAAAATCGGACCAGGGGGAAGGGTAAGATGGTTCTGATCGGTGCTCTGCACGAAGCCAGGTCTTTGACTCGAAGGTCTCTGGACAAGGTGAACTCATGGTGCTTGTCTTCAACGGGATGATGATGACGTCCTAAGAATGGGACTTACAGTTTATCGAGGGATCCTCAACTCTTGTGTCCCCAACCGGCAATTGAACCTGAGACTCCTTGATTCCAAGACGACGAGCTTATCCACTCATCCACAGAGGGCACAGAAGGGGGTATAATCCCCCTTCAAAAGGGGTGTATCCCGCGTGAAACTCCAGGTCCCGTCCTTGGAAGCTCAACAACTTGTTCAAAACGTTAACTTAATTCACTCACACTCAATTACTATTCAAACAAGTTTTCCCAGGGCAACGTTCTCACTTATTTGCCAAGATCAAATTCAATGACTTTTCTAAGTTTTACACGTCACTGCTCAGAACTTCCAGTTACCCCAGTACGATAGATATTTGTACTTGTGTGTAGATACATAAAAACATATCTTTATGAACAGAAACATAATACCAAGAAAAAAATAAGGTAGCGAATGTTGCATGGAAATAAAGATAGGTCTACATCAGAATATTTCACTGTACTGTTTCCTTAACTTGTTTCATGGCTGGCACATCAGCCTGTAAGTTATTTCAAAAGAGATCTGACCAACCTAGCTAGCTTTTTTTTTGGGGGGGGGGGCAATTCTAGTTTCTAAGTGACAATCACAGGCTAAGTAACCTACGTGTGAATCTGTATTTTCATGGCCAATTCTAGTTTTCAAATGGCGGTTACAGGCAAACCAACGTAGTGGCAGACAGAAACTAACCTAACATGACCTAACCGGCAAGACCTTATTTTGATTAGTTATTTACTCATGGGAAGGACAAAAAGAAGGGATCGATCCTTCAGGTAAAACTAGGATTTGGACAGGATGTGGCCCTGGCCTTTCAAAGAACGTACTATCCCGGCATTCTCATTGTGGGGCGGAGGAAAGCCTCAGTCAGGCCTGCGCGGGATTCCAACCCACGCTCGAACTGCCAAAGTGCTGCGTGACAGGCGGATGCTCTTCCCCTACACCAACAGCTGGATTCAAGATCTTACGTTGCGCAGAACAGCGAAAGTATGCGCTCACCTAAAGTTTATTAAGTACAAGGAGCAAAATAGTAAATTAACTTACTTAAAATGGAGTTACAAGTTATATTTATCAACACTGTGTCCCTTGTACTTAACACAAATCAGTTGTGATGCGTGTGCATCTACCACTGTTTTATACAAAGTAAAATCTTGCTGATCTTAACCTAACCTGAAACTATCCGAAAATGTGCCAATTCGGTAGTCAATAGCTCGATAGTACCTCCATTTGTCATAATCTGTCAATTTAAAGTACTTTTTAACGCATTTTTTTAAAGTAGTAAATAAACTTGTTCCAATGTTTGGCCGTCTCGGCCTGAGCCTCCTCCTATGCTTGAAGACCATAAATCAAAATTATTCACGACTAAGTATAGTGATATCTACACATGTTTGCACCTGTAACAACAAAACCAGTACCAGATTTCTTGCATCGAGCGCGGACTATAAACTAGCCAAAATTTATTTGGAACAGTTTATGTGGATCTCTTTATCTATAGTCGACATCGTTCATGCAAATCAAAGATAAAATATGCATTCTATTAATGGAAGAAAAATAATTTTAATACTCACCTTCAATAATAGCCTGCAAACAGGTTACTAATAATACAAAGGTAACGTCTAAATGTACAGTTGTAAAAGATGCCTCTAGAGCTTTGAACACATTTCAGTTCTCCAACGTAAGTTTTAGTTTAGCTATGGGGAATGGATTGCTTGAAATGCACAGTGAGGATAGCCAAATGTTGTTTGCAGCAAAAGAGATGCTTCACAATTTGGGGCGTACATCAGTGACACTAGTAAATCTTAATAGTGAAAAGCCAGTACATAACCAAACATGTAACTTTAAAAAAAGGAGTACAGATACATCTACTGAGAGTTCGCAATCCATGGCTTTCTTTGATGGTAACGCAGAAGGCAATGAAAACGTTCCGGAACACAACAAAAGAAACGCAAAAGTTATCCTCCCAATTTCTCAATGCATGACACCACAAAAGAAACATACACATTCAACAATAGGCGCCCCAAGTAGTAGTACGCGTGTGACCAATCGACAAAGGCGATTACCCGAGAAACTCAGGAATAATGATTTTTTATGCGACGAGACAATAATATCACTTATAAAGTAGTTAATGGGGAACATGTATCTAAGTTTGATGAAAATCTAAGCATCAAAGAGATAACAAATGCTCCACTCATCGACACAGATACCTCTTCTAGGTCAGTATGCTATCAATCAAACCAATATAATACAGTTGAACTAAAGGTACTACATCAGAATATACAATCCATTAGAAATAAAATAGATGAACTAGACATACTAATCAGAAACGACACTGAGCTGATGAACCCAGATGTAATTTGTATTACCGAACACTGGTTGAGGGAAGATGAAATAGAGTATACAGTCCTACCAAATTATATATGTGTTGGTGGATTTTGCCGGACATTCAGTAGGTGCGGTGGTGCTTTAATGTTTGTGAGAAAAATATTAAAGTATAAGGTAAAAAACAACAGCATGTATCTGAATGAGGAACAGACATTTGAACATGCAGTAATAGAAATCGAAAAATCAGGACATAGGTTCATTATAATAGTCATGTATAGAACACCTGACAGCTCCTTTCCCCGTTTTATTGAAAAATTAGAACAACTGTTAACTCTAGTTAAGAAAGAAAGTAAACCAATCGTATTATGTGGCGACCTAAACATTGATTTCCTGACACCATCAAATCACCTAACATTATTATCAAACACTTTGCAATCCTTCGGCCTACAACACACTATAAACACTCCAACCCGCATTACAGAAAACTCAGAATCTTGTATAGATCAAATTATAATAGATAATGAAACTACTTCCTTTAAAGCAAATAATCTTAACACATCACTCTCCGACCATAATGCAGTTCAAATAAACATAACACTTCAACCCCAAGATCGGAAAATTGATAGAAAAGAATGTAAGTGGGCAAGAAACTTTCATGAAACGAACGTGGAGTACTTTCAATATCTTCTTAGCAAGGAAGACTGGACGGACACACTACTAGAAAATGACGTAAACAATAAATACAGACAGTTCATTAATACAGTTAGGCACTATTTCGAAATAGCCTTTCCACTTAAAAAGATAAAGGTATATTCTCACAAAACTAGATGCAACTGGATAACACGAGGCATAATTAATTCCTGCATGAGAAAGAAACAACTACATACAATTGTAAAAAGGACGAATAATAGGAAACTAAAAGAATATTTTAATAAATATAGGAGTATTCTTAAAGGTGTAATAAAAGAAGCAAAGAAAATGCACACATCAAATAGGATATCTAAATCTGATAACAAGAACAAAACACTATGGCAAGTAGTAAATGAACAATCAACCGCATCAAAAACGCAAAAAATAGAAATTAAAAAAATAATTCAGCATGGCCGAGAAATAACAAATAAACAACATATTGCAAACCTACTTAATGATTTTTTTGCCAACGTTGCGAAAACATACTCAAATTCTGAGTCTGAAAAGACTAACAACATAAAATTATCTAGTAATTCTTTATCTATATACTTAATACCTACCACAGAGTTAGAAATAAGATCGATTATTAAAAAAATGAAGACGAAAAAATCTTCTGGGCCCGACGATATTCCTTATTACTTGCTTAAAATGTGTGCCGAATATTTTCTTATACCGTTGACTGATATATGCAATTCCTCTCTTGAAACGGGAACATTTCCAGAAGATCTTAAACTCGCAAAAATAAGACCTATACACAAAAAAGGATCAACTACTGACCCAGGAAATTATCGTCCTATCTCTATTCTATCTGTTTTCTCCAAAATTTTAGAAAAAGTTATGTATAACAGATTGGTGCCCTTTTTGGAAAAGAATAATATCTTCACGAAGAGCCAATTCGGGTTTAGGAAGTGCAAATCAATTAACAATGCTGTAGTTGCTTTTCTAAGCGATATATATAAAGCGAGAGAGAGAAGAAATAAAATATATGGAATTTTTCTGGATCTCACAAAAGCCTTTGACCTTGTTAATCACAAAATTTTATTGAATAAATTGCATAGTTATGGTATTAGAGGTCATGCTAATTTATGGTTCCACTCCTATTTGACTAACCGCATGCAATATGTAGAAATAGGTCCAACCAAGTCAGAGGTAAGACACATTAGGCACGGAGTTCCACAAGGATCAATATTAGGTCCTATACTTTTCCTTATCTACATTAACGATCTTCCTAATTATATAGTTCCAAACAAAAGCGTACTTTTTGCGGATGATACAAATATTTTAGTTGAAATTCCAAATAACATTTGCTCCGAGGAAATCATATTTAAGAACACGACAGATAAAATTACAGAATGGATAAAAGCAAACCAACTTAACTTAAATGCAGCGAAAACAACTATAATGAGTTTCAATGAAGGAAAACTGAACTCTCTAAATATACATCAAATACGTATAGACGGGGAACTCATACAGGTATCTGACTCTTGTAAATTTTTAGGGATAAAATTGGACTCTAAGTTAACATGGGACGATCACGTGAATGATTTGTTGAGGAAACTAAGTGCAAAAATATATCTTATACGTAAAGTTAGTAAGATTCTAACTACAGAAACATTGAAAACAATTTATTTCGGATTGATTCAGTCAATTCTATCGTATGGAATCATTTTTTGGGGTAATACCTGTTATGCAAAGAAAGTGTTTACTATGCAGAAGAAAATGTTACGAATAATGTTATCAGTCCCGTTTCATACACCAAGTAGACCACTGTTTCAGAAACTTAAAATATTACCATTGCCGTGTATATATATTCTAGAAACAACATCATTTATACATATGAATAAAAGAAACTTTCAACTCAACTCGGACCTACACGAATACAACACAAGAACAACCAATCATATTCATATCCAAAATTTCCGTCTAACAAGAACTCAAAATTCGTTACACCACATAGGAATAAAACTTTATAATAAATTACCAGATCGTGTCAAACGAATGCCAAACTTGCAGTTTAAAAGACACCTCAAGTTACTGTTACTCAAACATCTTTTCTATGGTTTAGATGAATATCTTCACTGTGATCTTTCTTTATAATGTAAATATCAAAATTTATTTGAATTTTAAAATATATAAAACAAGGTAAATTTATATTTTCTCTAAAAGTACACTTAGTTTGTTTTATTGTTGCGTATATATTTTATATTATTACTTTATATATTGTATTATTATATATTATTTTTTTAATAATTGTAATACTAATTGTAGCGTATCTCTTGCAATTATTATTATTATAACTTGTAATAGTAACTGTATCTCTTGACGAAGCCATGAACGCTAAGTTCTTACGGCGGAAAATGAAATAAATAAATAAATAAATAAATAAATAAATACGATTTCGTCGAATTGATGGTAAAACCAAAACAAACAACAGTCATAAGTATATTTCCTGCTTTTCCCTCGCTTCGCACCGCTTGTGGCGCCATACGGTGTTATGGTTTTAAAACTGTGAACAGTTGACAAACAATCTGCGTACTCCGATCGACATCGATTCGACATAGATCGAGGCCGAATCGAAAAATTACTTTTTCAAATAATTGCCACAGAACCATCAAAATGTTAATTTCATGTGTTTCAAATTTATTCATTGTAAAAAGGAAATGTTTCCATGCTTTTTTCTTTTTGGTGGGCAAGCCTATTTATATCCCACGTGGGACTTATATCGGTAAATCAACATCGGCAAGCCCACCAAGTTCCCACGTGGGACCCATATCAGTAAATCAACCTCGGCAAGCCCACCAAGTTCCCATGTGGGACCCATATGGGAACTTGGTGGGTTATTGTGGGCCAGTTTAGATCCACGACGCCGACATTGGCCGATGTCGCACAAATATGGGTCCCACGTCGGCGTGCTACTGGGGTTAGAACACTTATTGCTAAAATGTGAAGAAACCCAAAAAATCAGGGAAAAATGGAAATGGATCGATGAAATGAATGAGGAAGGAAATTTGGTTAAATTAGGTTGGAGGCTAGGCTTTAATGTAAATGGAAGGGAACTAAGTGAGAAAGAAGTAGAAAAAAACAAAGAACTTCTTGAATTTTGGTGGAAAAAGAAAATGGAAAACGTTAAACGAGAAGAAAAAAAAACAGTACTTTTATTTTTTTTCTTTTGTTCAGGATCCAAACTTCCGAAGAGAAGGAAGGAAAATACCTTGAACCTGAACCTGAACCTGAATATGAAACACGAATTACGAACCGAAATGTAGTGATGGGCTGAATCGAATTCTTTAGCGAATCGAATACGTATTCGAATACTGTACAAACGAATCGAATTCGAATACTACGAATACACCATATTTTATATATATATATATCGGCCATTCCACGTAAATATGAGCCTCAGGACAGAAAATTGTTTTAAATATATTTTGCTCGTTATTTATATAAAAATGACCAGAAAGGTTCAAAATTTACTATGCAGATCGATTTCTTGTTAAAACGTTTTAGTTTTTGTCTTTTTGAGCGATTGAAATTCTATGCTGTACGAAGCCAGTCGAAGGGAGAATTTACCAACAATATTGGACACCCCTAAACAACACATGATAAGCATTTGATTCAGTTGCACTGCGATGTAGACAAGCACGTACACCTTAGGAACTGAAGCTCAGAAGTTTTAAAGCTGTTGGTATATTAAGTAGTCTAATATTTGACTACTTTTGATACCAATGTAATTATGTAACGCCCGTTACAAAAAAGATATATTTTTTTCTATACAACTTGTACTAAAAGTCAGAAGTAGTCTATCTTTTGCAGAAGTAAAAATGAGCACATGGGCAATACAACAAGAAAATGAATATCATTATATTTATAATTTAATAGACAAAAACTGCGTAACGGGTGTTACATTGCCAATGTAACGGGTGTTACACGTTAATTGTTAGCTTGGTTTAAAAGTGATGTTTTGTGCACTTAGGCTAGCTCTAAGGCTCTAAATAGGGAATTTGAAGTTAGTCAAGTTATAGAGGGTCCTCTTCTGAGACATAAATTACGGTAAGGATGAACAGTGGGCGAAATTAAGGGACATTATACCGGAGGTGATGAAATGCACTCCAGAGAATATAATATCTAGGAAATATCGCGATGGGAGACTCCCTCTCATTCCCCCGTTAAGTAGCATATTCAGGGTAGTGATTAAACAGCATAAAAGTGCCGTATTTTAATTGAGTACTCATTACATACCAGAAGTATACTTCTTTATCAGAAGCCCAATACGCTGCTTTGGAAGTCTTCGTTTAGCAAATCATTAGAGGCTGCAGCGCGACAGATTTTCATTAACAAACCAGAAAAACCCTACGCTACAATGATGTATACGCAGACTCCGAATGAAGTTGTGACCAGCCCTTTGCGGAAAGATGTTTGTGTTGGAATGTTGTCTTGCTGGCAATGAAAGATGAAATAAGTAACAAAGATTATCGTCAAGTTGGAATCCGTCAAGGATTTTCGGACGAAAATTGTGATATTAAAGTTATGTTCTTGAAATCTTGTGGCGAAAAGGAATTCAAACTACGCCGAAGTTTAGAAAGTATACTAGTGACGTGCCGTAAGGGGGGTTTAGCGGGGCGACGGCCCCGGGCGCCGAAGTAAGGGGGCAAAAAATTCGGTAGGAAAAGGAAAGAAAAAAGGGAGAAAAAAAATACTTCACATATCAGTACAAATTAGTATGCACTTAAATCCTCTTCCTGTTTTAGGAATTGGTCCTATAATGTTACTCATGTTAGGAAAATGCATGCGCACATATATAAAATGGAAGGAATAAAGTAATAAAAAATCCTCGAAATCAAGAAAAGCAGGGTTTATTTTGGAAAAGTTTCTTATGGTTTGCCCCAACCATAGTGTCGCTTCGCGGCTGGTCTGTCGACCTGACTAATATGTACGGGGGCGTCGTCGTATACTCTCGCCCCGGGCGCTGATTTTCCCAGCGCGGCACAATATAATTCATTTTCATGACGTGATTGGTAAACTGCCAAATCCGATTATGAAACTTAAAAAATAACAAAGTTATGTAGCAGTTTAGTTCCAGAGTTAATGTCACTGAAGCATAAGAAAATAGACTTTTATTGATGATCAGTGTATCAACAGACCTACATATTTAATACTGGAACTTCCTACATTCTTCTGATTTATATGTTTATTATTTTGTGTTTTTATTTCCTACACTGTACTACATGTGTATTTTTTATCTATTAATATTGTAATATTTTGTTCTTTACATAATATGTTCATTAAAAGTGAAGTTGTTTTAAGTTCATTCGCACTGTGTAACACCCGTTACAATTTGTGTAACACCCGTTACGGTATTGAATTTTTTTAAAAATAAAAGCCATTACACTTATGGAATTTCTGATTCTAATATTCACTACATCATACTTTCAGAAAAGTGCACACATAATTGGAAACAAATTCTGATCTGGACATTCGCAGAGTTTGGCTTAACTTTGCATGCATCCGAAAGTGCATGTCCAATTGCTGTAACACCCGTTACGCCACATTTTTCACTCTCACTGAGTTGTGGTATCATGTATATGTAACAAATTAAGTGTTTACTAAAATATACAAACAAACGGTGATGTTTCGAGGCGGTTTGATATATCTTGACCCAGTAAGGACATTTCTATAACAATTTCTATTCGTCCAAATGTAACACCCGTTACGATGGAATGGCCGATATATATATATATATATATATATATATATATATATATATATATATATGTGTGTGTGTGTGTGTGTGTGTGTGTGGGTGACCAATTAATATTGCACATTCATAATCACCTTAAGGGATTTATGGGGTAATGATTGAAGAAATCTCAATAAATTATTAGTATTCAAACGTTTTCATGATAGCTTCTTTACAAATACACACAGTTGTTTATTATTTCTTCATGATTATCAATTTTCACAGCTGATTGGCTAAATAGTTAGAAAGTAGGTGCAACAATATTTATTGAATTTATTAGACAAGATGAGGTTGAAACTACGTTTTCACTCTACAAGCTCTCATCTCACACTGAGAACTCGGATTCGGATAGCTGAACTCTGAAGAACTCGGTGAATTCGAATTCACGGAAAGAGATGGGGATAGACAGAGAGAGTATTTCAGGAGGAGGGTTCTTTCACGCGCGATGTGGATTGGTTGGATATTGAACTGTTGTTTCTTGTACTGCACCAGAGTGAACCTTGCTGCCTTGACAATAAGGGATAATTTTGCAAACAGTAGGAGACGTTGACAAGTAGGTCAAGGCGGATGGGAACACTTGAATAAACCAAGTTTTTACTTCTGCTATTATTGAGGCACAGCGCTTAGTGTATTCGGTGTATTCGATTCAAGAAGCGAATTCTTTACACGAATTCGCAGTGTTGCACAATCGCAACGACAACAGTATTACCAACGATAGATAAATTACAAGAGAGAAAGTATTAAGCCAAGAATAGTTCTTTAATTTAATTTCTCAATAAAAAAAGGACTACATCAATCACTGCGAAAGAATAAAGAATACTTGTAGCTAAACGAGAATGTGAAAAAGGTAAATTAATTAAATAAATATATATATTTTTTTAAATACTTAATTTGTAATACCGTAAGGTGAATCGAATACAAGTGGCAAAACACTATGCTTGAAGTGAATGCTTCGAGATGTACAGTCAGTGACAAAAGTTCTTTCCCTTTAATAAAAATTCCTTCTGCGAATAGCTTTGGAAAGGATTTGAGTACAGTTTTCACTAAATTAGAGATGGCGTGATTTTCTGCAAATTACAAAAAAAAAAAAAAAAAAAAAAACTACTCAAATTAGTAAATTCGTTTGAAACTTATAAACGAAAGAAATTTCACCGAAAGGAAAAAACCTTTGTCGCTGACAGTACATCTGGACGCTAGTGTCACTGATAGGAGAAAAACGTAATAAAAATACGTATATTTCAATTAGATGAAAGAACAGTCATTTACATTATTTTGAAATCATTTATGCCAATTTAAAACTATCCTATACATAAGTTCCATTTAGTTACATTGTTATAAAAATAGGAAAATTAACATCTTTGTTATATTCTCCGCATTAAAAAAAATATATTTCGTTACCAAAGCCTGTAACTTCGGCGTCAGACCGTCACGTTTGATAGATTACGTCCTTCGGCGATTACTCTTCCTGGAATAGGGATGAGAAAGGCAGCAGTACGAGTCTTTGTGAGATAATCACACTGGCGCAAATCCCGGGTGATGTCCTTCGGGGTGTGGTACATGCCTCCCAATAATCAGATTTAAATTGTGTTTTTAGGGGGGGGGGAGAAATGCGATTTGTACCCGACCGCCACAAAGGGGGAACAAACCCCCTCTCAGTTTGACCTTTTTGGCACACATCATACACGAACGCTGGAAAAATGGATAAACTGCTCCACTGACCAAGGAAAATTAAGCTTGGTGAACACTGAGGAACCGGGCTCGATGCTCCACCTGCACACTTGTATATACAGAGATAAAAACAATAATCCTTGTTTTTAAGACTTTATTTCCGAGAAAAATAAACAGAAAAAGCAAATATTTCAATGCATATGTATAGATATTCTAGGGCGGGCACATATATAGTCTAGGGGGCTCAGGCCCCCCTTAAACACGAATGGCTTCAACACTGTAATGCAGTCTTGCGACTTGTCCTTTGGACATTAGTACGAGCTTGACATCAACTTTGTAACCAATTTTATATATTACGAATTACAAATGGAAAAATGCTTTCTACTTGCATATACCTTCCTAGAATATTAGAGGGTATGTTATTAGTAATTAATGCGAATTAATATTATTTTACAACATTTACATGAATTGAATAGTAGCATACTAAAATTTTGCAAATACGAGCAACTTAAATGATTATATCTCTTTGGAAAAAATAAACCGGATTGATTATAAATGCATTACATTTAATGGAAATCAATGAAAATTCCGAGCAATATAAACTTTGCAACTTCTCAGTTATCTCAGAATTAACGTCGCTCCGGGGACAGAAATTACGATCATTGCCTTATTTTAATGTACCACTCAACATTCACCTAGTGTGACTCAGGGAAATCTCTCAGCATGGTCGGGCTAGCATTCTTATACCGGTATTCTCCGATAACGACGAAAGACGCTTTCACGGGACCAGCCAACACCACCTAGATTTCTGAAATCTAGGTTGTGTTGCACCAGCACGTATGTTTTCAATGGTGCACGCAGTTAAGGTTTTGTTTTGGGAGGGGAAGGGGGGATTGTAAATCCGAAGTAGAGTTTTGCAATCTTAGTAAAATATTTCAACAGAAACAGTTTTAAAGTTGAAGTGCCTGCTCGACGTTTTAAATTTGAAAAGAAAGTTGATTTGAAGGAGTGACACCCCACAATTAGGGAGATCTGGCGGAATCCCTGATAATCTTAAATTAAGTAAAAGATCGATTAAGGTGCAGTTGTGAGTAAAAATGAATCATTCGCGCATTTTGAGATAAAGTGGAAACATTTCAAATACAGTTTCCGTATCCATGAAGGCATGTAAATGTACTTTTGCAGGGCAATACAGAACCAGATTGCTTTGATAGTAAGTAAGTATTTTGAAGTGAAGAGAGAATTTGACGCTCTTTTCCTATTTCTCCATAAACATCTTGCGTTATATTTCTTTCCTTTTTTTCTTTTTACGCGAATTAATGCTGAGCAAGTGGTAGCGAGTGAAGTGTGGTTAGTTCAAGACAGGTTACATTCTTTCGTTTGTCATGGTTAATAGATAAAAGAAAATTTTGTGTTGAGAAAAAAAAAAAAAAAGAATTATTCCTTCATTCATTAACAGGCCTTCAGAGAAGAAATGGATGCATGACAATGGTTATTTGGTTTCACAAGTATTGGATTAGTAGGCATGTGAGATAAATAGAAGATATCAACTGTGCAACTAGCACACGCCTAATATATTCTCGACCTACGGTACGAAGTGAGGTCGGATGATCAATCTCACGGTAGACCACCTTTATCTTCCGAAGGTGCCCAGGAATACCAAGACGACGGCGCGACGCTGGCACTCAATTTGATAGAAGGTTGAATGCACCTCAGAGCGCCAGGCATAGGAACAATGCGAGAAAGTCTGTAGTATCCTGGCCGGGATATGAACCTGAGCCTGTTTCGTAAGATGCGCTACCGCCTGAGCCATGGCGACTCATAATGTGAGATAAATGTTTATTCGTTTTTCTACGACACCGCTTCAACCATTACTTCTGATCATATCGCCAACCACAAAATAAATATCACGATTTTTATACCTCCTATTTGCACATGAAAAGATAGATTTTTAAGGGACTAAGAAAATTTAAGGGGAGGCAGTCCACCTACCCCTTTAACTGACTATGTGCCTGTACATAATTTGATATTTTTAGCAATTTTTGTGAACTTTAAAAAGATCTTAAACATAAATAAAAATGAAATAATTTAAGTCGCAAATCTTCACACATTTTATAAACGCTTTTATTGTTACGGAATGTCAGCAGAGTTGCTCCAATCATGCTTATATTATCAATGTCTGTACAAACAAAGAGCTGTTCTCAGACTAAAAATTAATGAATTTGTATAAAATACAGACAGGTACGAGTCGGCAAATTACTATATAAGAGGAAGGGCAAGGAGCAATGGGTATGTGTATAACGTTTTGTTTATTTGTTTATCGCATTCTTTCTTCTGCATGGAGTACGGCCAGGCCTAGTGTATTCGGCAAGAAGCGAATTCATCATCCGAATTCGCACTCTTGCGCAGGCGCAGCGGGAACAATATTGCCAACGATAGCTGCAAGAAAAAAAAAAAGAAGGGAAGAAAAAATTAAAGCGAAAGTCAATAATTATTTGCTATTGTATGTTAGGTATCGTTTCTTTCGCTTTTATATTCAGAAAAAAAATGAGGTCTAGAAACCCTGTAAAAGAATAAAAGTAATCATTTCTTGTAGTTGGACTAAGATGTAGGGTAAAATAGATAACCTAAAATATGACTGAATTGGTAACACTGCAGGTGAATTCGAATAATACAGTATCCGAGTCTTCTGTCTGCTTTGCAGCTTTCGCATTGTGATTGTAGTCAACGTTAGCAGCAGAAGTCTGTTGCTTTCTCGGGCTGGAGGCAAGGAAATGGAAGAGAGGGAGAAATGTGTACTTCTTTGCTATTTGTTATATTCTCATGATGGAGATTTAGCGTGGTACGGAATATTAAACAACACTTTTTTTTGGATATAGTATACGTAAAGCCGCGTCAGTTCCCGAAGGAGCTGGACTCTCGTACTTTTATGGATTATTTATTGAGTATCTACGAACTTAACCAAGGGGGTAACAAAGTGACTTTGATTCACTTATCGACTGATACGAAAATAAAAAAGAACGTACCTGTACTTTATATCTGCATGTGTAGTGCCCTTGTACTTTATCTATGACTATGTGTGTGTGTGTGTGGGTGGGGGATTTAACGCATATCACATGTATTGTGCACATGGATACTTCTTACTATTGCACTACGTAAAAAATTTATGGTATTTCATGTAGAAGTGGTAATAGAACACAGAAGAAAAGCAGATCACGGCGTTTTCATGTATACTATTACCTTTTTTTTTTTTCGAAAATAAATTGTGAAAAAACGAGTACAGCACAAAGTAACAAAAGCGAATACAAAAAGAATTCGAATTCTTTTCCGTAGTACTCGAGGTATCCGAATTCTTGAGTGAATCGAATGAATCGAATTCGCTGTATTCGATTCGGCCCATCACTACCGAAATGTTTGTAAATAATATTTGTGAGATGGATAGAATTATGGAGGGAATATATAGAAGTCAATATTAGCGACAATATTTGCTATTGGAATGGAGTCGGTTTAGTAGTTAAAGCGTAGTTAATTTACCAGATAAGGTGGAAGGAATGAAAGAAAGTAAGACAGGTAATTAATTGTTTAATGGTTTATTTCTGGCGCACCAGTAGGAAGATTTGTTTTAAGATTTGCTTCCGGATGTGTAGCATAAGAACTACAGTGCAAAGAAAAACGAACTAATTTGTGCGAAGTTTCCCGTAAAAAGCACGATTGCTACCTAACCGAGGCAGAGCAGGACCAAGCTTGTGCACTCGCGCAGAGGTGCGTCGGAAAGGAACAGGCGCATTAGTGATGATGGGTATGCGCATAAACGAGTGTAGTCAAAATAAGAGGTTTTTCGCAGTGATACGAGTTTCAATAGCACTTGTCATGGTTTCATCTAGTAACGCTCCACTTGTAAAGATAATATACAGAAATATACCACCAATGAAAGATACAATCTAATAGAGTCGTCTTTCCTATACACTTAGTTATCCGTCGTAAAGCACTTGTAGTTATTTTTACACTAATACCCCTATACTTGTAAACCTTAAATACATCTATTTTGTATTGCATTTATTCCGATGTTGGTCATCTCTCTCTAGTTTTTGGCCAAAAGGGTAATAAAGATTACGAAAATTTAAAAATCGTCAGTTTTTCAGTTTAATTTACTTGACCAAAGCTTAATTACCAATTAACATAATAATGCCGAGCGAGCGATAGCGAGTGAAGGCGGGTTAGTAGCCATGTTAATTATGTTACTTGCTGTTACATTGAAATGTATAACTTTCTTCTCGTTTCTTTGCAGTTATTTGGTTATCTTACTTTCTGTAATTTATTCTTAGGTATATTAAGCGATTACTTCAGCATACTGTTAACAGATTTTTCTGATTATCACTGCATTGTTTCAGAAACTCTAAATTGACATCCAGGGGAACGTGTCTGTAAACCTGCAGCCATGTGTATAAGACAAATCCTTATCACTTTCTCACAATCCTACCATACGGTAACCTTGCGCCAAATAGTTCCCTTCGATTCCCAAATTGTTCCATGTTTAGAACCACTTTTATACATAAATACAACCTTCGCTCTCTTTGTATACTAACAAGGACACAAACGAGCAAATTATACATTTTATCCCTATAAATTTTCAAAATTTTGCTGGGAACTGACGACCAACTTTGGAACTTAACCCATTTGTATTTAATTCTGTCGCGCAGAAATATGTTACTTCTAAACATGTCTTTTCATGCAAAATATCTTTACCTGTAAATCTTCCAAAACGTGGTGCGCCAAAAGTACACCAGCACCGTTAATTGCCTCTATTTTCATAATGTAACTTAATTGTTTTCCACTAATTACAGTAATGTCAGACATTTATTTCAATTGAAAAATGATATTCAGACGCTCATAATGGGTTAACTCGAGTAGACGGCTCTACCAAAAACAAAATTTGTACGTAAAGTACGATGTCAAACACTTTTCGTAAAAGAAGAGGAGTCAGAATATAAGTAATTTCAGTCAGTGGATATTATATTGAAATATGTTTTGAATTGTAATGAACGTATTCTAAGTGTAACTATTTACTGAAGCGGAAGAGTACAAGGGCGCGAAAAAGGTGGAAATAAACGGCGGGAATATTTTGTTCGTGTTAGCAATGGACATTTGCGATGCATGTAATGCAATATATGATTCTATTACAAAGAATTGTGCGATAAAGAGCGTAATATTATCGTGGTTTTTGCATTAGCTCCTCATTTAGTGCATGCTGTGCAAGAAGGAACCGGAAAATGCAATAGATGTGTGAAAATTTGGTAGAGTCGTCTGCTCATAATTTTAAGTGCAATCTTTTATAAGGGTTGAGTTCCAATAAGCCCCGCTAGTCCAGACAAGTAAGTGGAAGGAATGAAATGATGCCTAACCTTAATTAATCTATTCATCAGTAAGTATTATCATGTTCATTAGTTGGCGACGCTTAGCGAAATAAATAGCTTTTGTAAGTCTTTAACATGTAGTAAAACACGTGATAATGAAATGCTCGGAATTACTCTAAAATACTCACTCCACCTTTGTAAATATACCGGGCATGAAACTATAATTTGCTCGTCTCGTACAGAATCTTGCCTTTTATACAAGGGTATCAAATATTTATGATGAAGATTATTATTGTTGGTTAAATTCCGAAGTTAATCGTTCGTTTCTAGCAAAATTTTGAAAATTTACCGGGAAATAATGGATAATTGGCTCGTTTGTGTGCTTCATAATATGTAAGAAGAGCTCAAGTTGTGCTTATGTTTTGTCTAAGCGGTTATGAGCATAGAATTACTTGTCAAGCGGAGGGAACTACTTGGTGCAAGGTTACTGATAAACTTAACTTGCGTAGTGAACATGATAAGTTATGCTTTATTATTTTCTGTTTATTGTTTATCGAACATCGAGAAAGTGAAATAAGTGAAGACTAGGGGAGGGGGAACGTCTAGTCTAATAGATAATAGTCTCCTGCGCCAAACAGGCATGAGTAGACAAGCATAATGTATCATGAATGGGACACTTCATCTCGAAGTTAGGTACTATTTTTGAAGAAATGTAGGAAAACCCATAAACAGAAAGGAGAACTGCTCATATATGTAAGTTTTCATCCGTGGACTCAAAATTGATAATTCACAATATTAAATATATCTATATTTTGTGTCATGGGTGAGACTAAGGGTTGAATTTATCACAAAAAAAAAGCACAGTTACAATAGGGTGTGCAAACGCCCCACTCGT
Source organism: Thermobia domestica (assembly GCF_964235325.1). Classification (NCBI taxonomy): domain Eukaryota; kingdom Metazoa; phylum Arthropoda; class Insecta; order Zygentoma; family Lepismatidae; genus Thermobia; species Thermobia domestica. The sequence goes on along the minus strand of NC_137462.1, from coordinate 151,894 downwards.
CCGTTGTACCGAGAAAACTGTAAACTAGAATAAAAATGGATAAGGACACATAAAAAAGAAAGAAAGAGTCTCAGCGTGAAAACCCTAAATCTGTGGAAATATAAAACAACAAACAGCTTACTGTGTGAAATGGTGTAGTCTTTTCTTGTGACTTACGAAATAATTACAAGCCTACATAACATGAATAAACCGAGAGCCAAATCAAGGTCTCCGCTTTACCGTACTTTAACAACTATGCTATCTAATTTGCTCTTTGCACGACTACACATTTCGTCATGTTTGAAGTTTGTGCTCAGCCTGGATTGTACAATTAATGCTCTTTGATAACCCTATTTCCACATTTTGAAGACCTCTGACGGTTGAGTTCATATTACGTGTCATAAATTGACGAAACAATCAATAATATCTTACCCATATAGGTGAAAAATTAAGTAGAAAGTAAAGCAATGAACGACTGAACAGAATCGAACCCGGTCTCCGACTTCCCATGCTCTTGAGTTAACCGCTATGCTACCTGAATACCTATACATTCCTTCACTTGAGATCAGAGCACATGGAAAGTTTCCCGGTCCATTTTATCGCTCCTAATTTATAATTACATTTCACCTACAGAAGACGATTATCTAAAGTTGGTTGTTTCGTCTATACATCACATATAATATTTGTATATGCACTCTTGTTAAGACATACAAACTTTAAGCCTACAGGATACTTGTTTATATAAAACAAAAAAGTCTTTCTTTTAATATATAACTTTTATTTCATCTTTCCAAAATGATATTGCTGACTTCATACACATGTTTGTTTTGGCTTAATAATGATGGTAATAATGAGATGGATGATAATGGAAAAATGACGAGTGTTAGTAAATGGAAATGGGAAAACCTCGAGAAAACTCACGCATATGATATTTGTCCACCTCAAAATTCACTTGACAGAAGCTGGGATGAAACCAGGCCCTCAGGTGCCAGAAATGGGCGTTCTACGACTGAGTCACCGCTGTTACTGTATACAATTTAGAAATTGCAATATGACAAAGGACATGCCAACTTGTTTTTGCCTTCAGTGGATGTAAATGTTTATATAACTGTTCAATATTTAACATTGAGAAGCAAAGTAATATAAGAGATAATAATATTAATTTTAAATAACACTGTAACAATCATCAATAAAATTAGATCTGATACAAGGGAAGAAAAGAATCACTTTAATGTATACTGTATTTTAAAAATATCTTAACATTATCCATTTTTGCATGGAACAAATCATTGGAGTATAATTGAAACTTTTCTGTTATGACGTGTCAAGGTTGTGTTTTACTGCCGGTAGAATTCTGCGTAAGAGTGAAACGTTATGAAAACAGTGTTTGCATAGTTTCTATTATTCCAAACATAAACGAATATTAATGATAATAATAATGTTTTAAAAATGTAGTTTGTTTTTTCCAAATGAATATGAAAATCTTTGTGTAAAAGTGACTGCCTCACCTACACATCAATACGAGTAAGACTCGGGGTATAAGGAGCGCTCCATTGTGGGGTGCCCAAATGCCAACCTCACTTCCTCGTAGTGCACCCTGGAAACTGCATTCATTGTAATGCAGGCTAACGAGGCTCTGGCGACTGGTTACAGCAGGATAAACATGTTATAATCTAATGGGTTGTGGGTGTTGTTTTCTGGGTACGTTTTGTTTATGGCCGTTCGTGTTTGTGTAGCTGTGTTTGTCGTGACAGGGAACAGTGGCCTCGATGTCCCCGTCCCCAATAACACATAACAAAATTGCCACAAAAGTAAATGAGAGTAAAAGATTATTATTTTATTCTGCCTTCTTGCTTTTCACTGTTATATGTATTCTTTATTCTCAATATTGATCGTATTTCTTGTTACTGTTCTGTGTGTTTCTTTGTTGTTCTTGTTGAATACTTATTTTTTGTTCCTCATGTATCCTGTTTATTATTATTGTTCCACATTGTCCATTTGTTGTTATATTTTCTTCTTTATTGTTATTTTCTTCTATTGTCTATTTTCTATTTTGCGGCAGTCCGTGTTTGGAGGAATCGAGTTGATTGCAACGTGGACAAATAGCCACGAACTACATTCGCACTAAACCTTAATCAATCAATCAACAAGTAAGACTCGAAAAGAAATTGTTGAAACATTACATGAAGGATGGGAATGGGACAGAACTAAATTTTACTGCGACGAAACAATGATCATTTGCGTGTTAGCCTATTGCAAAACAAAGTTGATTAAAAGACTAAAATGGTTTTCAATAATTGTGTTACGGACGGCTACTACCACTTTACCACCCACCATTAGACCCCGCTTGCAGGGACCACCAACTGCTTCCATTGTAGTATTAATTTGTTTCTTCAAAGCTAGGCCAACAGCAGTAACAGGGTTGGCAAAAACCATGGTTTTTATTTTAAAAAACAAATAAACCGGTTTTTTTGCTTTAAACTAGGTTTTTTTGGTTTAAAGCAGGTTTTTATGGTTTAAATAATTTGCTCTATATATTCATATCATATATGGACAGAAATAAGTTTGTTTCGCCTTGATGTTATTATGCAACAACCGGGTTATGCTGGAAGGTGTCACATAAGCTTAAAGCGGAATAAAAACCGCTTCTCGAGTTACATCCAAGAGAAATTGTTCTCCATTTGAACTCGGAACCAGGATTAATTGGCCACAAATGCGATACGTCTGCCGACTCACTCATGAAGGAATCCTGATAAAAAGAAATACGTTGTACTGATCTTTACATGCTTTTTAATATAACTGTCAAGAGTCATTTCAGGACAAAAAGATAAACAGTTGCACAAGTGAAACCATTACACAGAATTACATATGAACAATTTCAAAGTACTACGGAGTACAGAAGAACTAATTTAGTTCAAGTTAGTTAACAACGACTTTTATTGGTCCAAATTAAAGAAATACACCGACTTAATCTGCATATCAATAAGAAAAGTGAGTAAAGATACGAATTATTATTTGAGAATTATTTGGCTCAGACTCATTTATACATAAATAGATACCAAAGATACTTATTTCACTAAAGGCCTCTCGTGGGGTCTGTATGACCCTCCCCCCCCCACACACAAAAAGTACGGCATTTTCGATTTTTTTTAAATCAATAGTAAACATTCAAACGCAACAATATTTAGAATTTTTCTTCGATTGCAATTACATAACAATAATAACAACTACAAAAAATCACAAAATAAACATTTATAAACTTATAAAAAAAGGTTGCTTTTGTAGTATAATCTTTTGGAGTAATGAATGGGGAATTTAGGTCTGAATATAATACGAATAATATACGGGAGTGAAACGTGATAACCCACAAATGTGTGTTCATCAAGATTTTACAAACACACTTTTACGAACATTTTGTTGTTGTTTGGTTTAAACCAGTTGGTTTTTTTGAAAAAACCGGCTGGTTTAAACCACCTTGGTTTAAACCAGCCAACCCTGAGCAGTAAATCTCTTCTTGCACATCTCGTACATAAATTCTATTGCATCTTGTGTTCTTAATGAGAGAGTTTCCACTTGCTTGGCGAGCACTAATTTCCTGACTTTTCAAGGTCACGATTTACAGTTTTTCAGAGCTATACTGTGTGTGTAGGTAGAGAAGTTTTTCAAAACAAAATAATTTGTTTTCTAAAATATCCCATACTAATATACCAAATAGCCGGGTAAGGCAAATAAAGAAATAAGTTCTGAGGAAGATAAATTCCCTGAAAATTCTAGATTTTTAAGCTTGTCATGAAATTCTTTAACTTTTCAAGGACTTTTTACGAGAAAGCTAATTCAACTTTCCGGGTTTTCAGGTCGTTGAGAATCCTGTATAGCACCATTACTTCTGTATAGCGCTTCTCCATCAGATAGGATTTAAAATGTTAGTCATTTACACCTCAAAGAACATAGCCCTCTCGGATTCGACCACTAACGAAAAGCATATCTTTTTATAATTTTAGAAAATGGTGCTTTCTTGATTGTTCAATTCTAAAACTTCGCGACGTGCTTTGTGGGACTGCGCAACCTACTGCTTGGAAATCACTGGATTAGAGTAGTGCCGGGTTCTATTCCCGGTGGGGGCACTCGGTCGAAAAAGTGGAAAACGCTTTTTCATGCCAGCCACCCTAAATGAGGTTTTCCTCATTTACACCAGGTAAATGCCGGGGTGGTACCTAACTTATAGGTCCCAGGTCGTTTCCTTCTTTCCCTTTCTCCGGATTGTGTGCTCGCCGAGGGACGTCATCCCTCAAAACGAGAAGAGCTAAATGGCCTTAGATGCCGAAAGCCCAGAAATCTAAATCCTAACCTGGATTAGAGTACAGGGCTTTCCAAAGAGTCGGTAATTCACAGGACTTTGAACAAGACTAGATTTATTTAATGTGTACAATTATTTAGCTATCATTTCATTTTCATATAAGTAACAGAAGTGATTAATGGAATTGCAATAAAGATCAAATTAATGTACAATTGGGGCTTTGACTTACTCTTCGGTGAACATGGATGATGTGATATTATTTTGTGCTGTTCTGTGTGAAGTTTGTTGCTGAGAGATAGAATGAAAAATCATTTTTGCTAGTGCTGAATCCCATAGATTATTAACATCCAAAAAAAAAAAATAAACAACTGTAATATTTTGTTGTATTCACATATAAGTATATATAGGGTGTTCCAAAGTCCCCTGACATAGGGTAACTCGTACAACAAAATGTAAGAGGGAAAATCGTCTCCAAATATGACGTTTTCAATCTAAAGTAAAGGTTTTTTTTTAAATCGGACGAGTCGTTTGGGATGTACACTCTTTATGCGCTCAATGTTAAATGAAATGCAACGTTGCCATTTACCTGGACCCGCAACAGAAGTGAATTTAGTTACTCTCTTTTACGTTAACATGACGATGGTCAGTCCTCATTTCAGACAGTAACTTCATTCACATATGTTGTGAGTCCAAGTAAATTGCAACATTGCATTTTCATTTAACATTGGGCACATAAGGAGTGTACAGCACAAGCGGCTCGTCCGATTTAAAAACTTCCTTGGCTTTAGATTGAAAAAAAAATCTTTCAGTTTTACTTCCCACGGTCATGCCGGCTAGGCTAAATGAGACGGTGATAATGAGAAATGAATGAAATGGTGGAATGAAGAAAGAGGGAGGAAACGGGGGAACCCCGAGGAAACCCATGCACATGGTGTTTGTCCACCACAACGTTCACTTGGCGGGAGCTGGCTTTAGATTAGAAACATCATGTTTGGAGACTGTTTTCCCTCTTACATATTGTTTTAACTCTGAGACACCTTGTATGTTTATTCAGAATGTCAACAATTTAAGGGTATATTTAAACTATGTTTTATGCGAGAAGATAGAAGAAGGACATATAACCAAAAGAAAAAGAAAACGTTAGAATAGTTTATTAAAGAGAATCCATAGAAATATTGGAAATTAATACAGCTTTACTTGACAGAAAATACAGTTCTAAACATTTTACTCAACAGCTTAATACAATAATGCATGTACCGAATATTATATTACAATGTTTTTCAATATTATCTGAAAGATACCGAGGAATATTAACACTTCACGGATTTAGGAAATAGAAATAAACAAACAAACAAAGGCATATGTTACTTCAGAAACAAAATCAGTATTATCCACTTTCTAAAATTTGAGTGTTAATTGACAAGCAAGGCAACATACGACATGGACCTATAGCTTATACATTAAGTCAGAATAATTTGTACTCCTAGGAACAGAATCTGGGTTTTCCATACTGACTTCTAGAACACTATCCATTTTTAACATTGAACAAGCACTTTGCTTTTGTTTGATGCCAAGCGTATTCACACACAACAAGGATATAAAGATTACCATTAAATAGTATTTAATGCTATATCTGAAATGTCATGTTCACGTGCTAGTGTCATCCAAAAAGTTAAGGCTAAGAGTACATATTGATACGAGAGCTTTTGATCCACTGGTCACTTGTAGTTTAAAGATTGAGAATCGCTGTTTTGGCATGATAAGAATGAAGTAATAAGAACAAAAGAAAACCCAAGATTGGCCTCAATCCCCGTTATCCATTATTCCCTATTGCATAGACACACGAAAAATCAAACTTGGTAGTTTCGCCTCTCAAAATGATTTTTTTTTCGCTTGCAACCCTGACTCAGTTTTAACTTATACTATAAATACTAACTACAATAGACTTTCGTTAGTCCGGAATGCCCGATGGTCCGCCACCGGCATGATTGAGATTTTCGTTTTTACCTTTAGCTGTAAATGCATGTACACGAGTCACATCAAACGACCACGTCTTCAAACTCTCGCGTTCGACGTGATTCAAGACTAATTAGAAATATTCGGTGCGTACTGCTAGAATGATGAGTTATTTATTGTGAATCAGTACGGTACAGTAATCAATTTGCAGAATAATCAATAATATGCCGAACTCATTTATTTTTATATTATAAGGAATATGTTTTCGAAAAAAGGGAAATTGATCGTAGAAAAAAAGGGCACTAGAGAATCTTTTAAATGAAAATCTTGTTAGTATACAAACTATTGGCCTACAGTAATTCTGTATCAGTCCGCTGTCTTTTAAAATGTAGAATTAAAATTAGGTTTTGGTTATTTGACTTGAAATTATTATCCTATCGTTCCTGGTAACAATATTTGGTGCCAAATATCATGTAATAGCTAGCTGTTTTCAGTCTAGGATTTAGTGTATAGTTACCGCGGCATGTTGACCAGGTCTCAAACATGCTGGATTATCGGAAGTCTACTGTACAGAATGAATAGAAAAAATCTAAGTTAGGAGCTATCTCGGAATTTTGCTTTAACGCGAAGTTTCTGGACAAATTCAAAAACCTAGCAAACTTTAATATCAGACTTGCCTATCATTCTATCCATAATTGACAATACTCATAGTTAATATTCATTCTATCAACAATACATCATTTACTGAAATGTATTGAATTAAATGATGAAAAATGATAACAATTAGAAGAAAATCCGTATACTTGTTACGTTATGGAATAGCAGTGAAACCGCAATTGACATTTACATCACTTCGACATAAGAGTTGATTTGACTTACATATACACTTCTTATAAATCAAGAAATTATCATAAATCACTGCTGTTCTTCTAACATTTACACATTAAAGCATTAGTTGGTTGAGCGTTAAGCTATTTACTGATTTAGTCTAATGTTTCCAACCACAAATTCGAACGCTACCAGTCAAATAAAGGAAAGTAGTAAAAGTATGCTATACGTCTTCAAATTCATTCAAATTGCACTATACTATTGGAATAAAAAAATAATGATTTCCTTGTAAATAATGGGTTCAGGAGGGGAAAGTCAGATCCTTGTTTATATTCTAAGGAAGTAAATAAGACTCATGTGTATGTATTAATATATGTTGATGATGTAGTTATAGCTTGTACCGATAATAGGATTATTGATGAAACACAGCAGTTGCTTGCAAAAGAGTTTCAGATTCATTGTCTTGGCGATTTGAGCAGGTACTTAGGGCTCGAAATCAGCAGAAATGTTGATGGATATTTTGTCATTTCGCAAGAAAGTTACATCGATAAAGTGCTAAAAAGATTTAGGCTAGAAAATGCAAAAACGTCAAAATTTTCATTAGATCCTGGTTACATTAGAAATGTCTCATGTGTAGAATCATTAAGTAAAGTTGATGCAAGTTTGTATCAAAAGGCTATTGGCGCATTACTGTATATAAGCAATAATAATAGGCCAGATATTGCTGCCAGTGTTTCTATATTAAGTAGAAAAACTAATAATCCTTCTCAATCAGATTGGGTTGAAGTAAAAAGAATTCTCAGATTCTGTTGAGTGATTTGCATGAAAGCTTTTGTGAACCGATTGTAATTAATGAGTATAATCAAAGCTGTCTAAAACTAATAAGTAATGACAAAATAAATGCCAGAACCAAGCACATAGAGATAAAATTTCATTTTATTCGTGATTTCGAATGTAAACAAGAGGTAAAATTACAATATTGTCCAAGTGATGTAATGATAGCTGATATGTTAACAAAACCACTCCAAGGCGTAAAAATAAAACAGTTTTGTACAATGTTGAATTTGTGTTAAAATCAAAATTGCAACATTGAGGAGGGGATATGTTGGTATTGTAAGTTGGGTTTTTCAAAATACATTTTATGGTAACAGTGTTGTGAGTAGTAGAAGTTTTGTATTCTGTGATCGATATTGCACTTGCACCTGACTTGCACAAAATTATGGTTAACAATAAAGGTTCTGTGGTTTAATTCTTGTGTGTCATTTCACAAATCAGAACACAAATCACATTAGAAACTTAACAGCGATGAACTCAAAACTACTTCGTCGAAAGGCTCCGTCCTTCTCTCTCAAAAGACATGGAACTTCTCTCAAAAGACGAAGAACTTCTCCATCAAACGACGTGGAACTTCTCTCTCACCAAAGACCTCCTGTCCCCTGGTTTTGTTTCAATCTCGACTCCCGGAATTCTGCGGCGTCGTCTGACGTCAGGCACGTGTGTCCTCCTTTCTTTCGGAAAACAAATTCTTTCCTGGTTTCGAGAACAAAAACTGCAACACTCGGCATGCTCTGATTTCCCGATTCTAGGCAATTTCTACATATCCGTGAATGTGTCTGATGTTCACAAACATGTTACAACTGCAACTCGTAATTTTTACAGAATGTTATAGCCAACGCATTTCATGAATTTCTTTCCTGCATTCGCAGACTACCAATTATGTGTTTTGTTTATTTTATCTGCTGACGGCAAAAATAATACAATTTACAAACTTGCATTAATCTAAATTGTGACAGTTGTTTTCCTTCACCAAACAATTTTAATATTTTACAAAAAGCCAATATCCTCAAAAATTAAATAAAGTTAATTGTTAAATTAAGAATTCTGATAAACTACGGGCTCTGCCACAATAGTGAAAAAGAAAGATGTAATGTTCTACCTATTTCTTACTTAGGGATTATTGTCTGTACATCTTTGAAGATAACAACGAGAACTATATAGCGATGTTAAATACATTCTTGAAGTCACAGGAGGCAACTTTCTGTAAAATTAGCGGGGAAATATGGTTTCAACAAAACGAGGTTAAATATTCACAGACGGTGTCAGGAGTGTTTCCAATCACATCGTCTCAAACTATGGTAACTTGTCTTGGCCTGCGCGATCCCTGGATATTTTCGCTCGTGACTTTCCTTTTACCTATGTTTATAAAGTTAAATGTTTAGTCCCCTACCATCAAGGGATGTACCACTACCGAAACAAACAATCCAAAGACATATAGAGAAGATCCCCTTCAAATGTACAGTAATCGATAATTTGTAACCGAAGTTCTAGAAATGTGTAGAGATTGTTGCCAACTGCAGGACATTGTATTCAAGACTTGTTTTGTTCGTTACATGTAACATGAATACTAATTAATACCCTTACGCATTCCATACGCACAACTTTTAAAATAATTTAAATTCATGAAATATAAACTTTAAACATTGCTTTCTCTTCTGGTGGACCCTGTACATGCAACTCAAATCGTACTTTAAGCTGTAGGTCTACAATCTCATAATAGCTGTAGCAGAAAAGGAACATTAAACTTCAAATAGCATTACAGGTATATTCATCTATCACATAAATAAGGGATCTTGTAATTAGGAGAAATTTCTATCACTTTGGAATTGCTCCTCTGCATTGAAGTCGCGTAACTGGATGGCATACATTCTCTCTGTACAAACATAGCCATGAATACCAAATACTTTTCCGTAATTTTCAGCATCCCTCATCCAGTGGAGACTCCAGAGTTTTACAACTGAGAAATCACATCGGCAGTGGCGAAATTATCTTCAATAATGTCTCATTTAATTAATTGTAGCAGATACGGAATATCTAAGTAAATCACCATTTGTTCATGTAATGTAAACGACATAACTTTCTCGTAATATTAAAAGGACAGACTTCAAGTTTCTAATCAACAAATACAAATCCAAACACCTTGCACGTTTTTTTAAAAGTAATGAAAACTTAATTATATATTAATGAATAAATAGTAAATATATAATTAAACTAACAAAAAATTAAAATCAGAGCTAGCGGCCTATCACACGATTCTCACCCAATATTATTAATAATAAATATATAAATTGGAAACACATCAAATATAACAATACTAACGAAACTAATAAGTAAAAGAATTTCGTTCTCACTGTGCCCCTTCGATAGACTACCAACCTATAGGAATTCAAAAATGAAATGAAATGAAATCCTTAAGTTTAACGTCCCACAGTTATGCCGGTTAGGCTAAAGGAGACGGTGATAAAGAGAAATGAATGAAATGAAGAAAATGGGAGAACCCTGAGAAAACCCACAAGCACGGTGTTTGTCCACAACGAAGTCCACACGGCGCGAGCAGGGATTGAACCTGGGACCCCAAACACCGGAGGTGAACGCTCTACCACTGAGCCCCCTATGGGAAATCAATACTCAAATTTGAAGTAGGAACTCTATAACTGATGGATGCATTAGAGTAATAAGATTTAAGATACAACCTGTTCCTCAGAACCGGAATCCATATGAACAAGCCATTACTCGCTATACCTTACTGTTTTTGTTCAATGGCGACAAATGTTGAAATCGGAAATTGTAAATCTGAAACACTTCCGCTTTGAACCGAAAGCTAACGGAAAAGATTGAACCTATTCCAGGTAAGCTGAAACAATTGAAAAAAATCCACATATCGATTTCTTACCGTTTTTGCTCTGTGTAAATCAGTATTGAAACCGGATCTAAAAGTAAATTTCAACTTCCGGTTTTAGTAGTGTGATGATACATGGTCTTGGAGGCCCTGGCTCAATTGCAGAACACCGTTTTTCACTTTCTACTATACTTTTTCTCTTGCGATGAATGTTGAAATCAGAAATGGTCAATTAGAACCACTTCCAGTTTAATAGTTGGTTAATGGAGGAGACAGACACTATTCGTGAGAAGCTGAATTTATTGTATAAAACAGCATCTCCATATCCGTTACCGTTTTTGTTCTATCGGAAGTAATAGTAATTTGAACTTCTTCTCGTTTTGGTAGAGTATTGTTGATAATGTTGAGATGTTTCATTGAGATGTTGAATCGTTGGCATAAACCGCTTCTCGCTATCTTTTACAGTTTTCCATCTATGATTAATGTTGAAACCATCCTCCAATTTTTCTTTGATACCTGTCGATGGACGGACGAACGAACAAAGACATTCTATAACATTTGCGACCTTATGCAAAGCATAGTTTGGAAGACTAATAATATAGCAATACATGTTAAATAACAAAAAATTAAATGTTAAATAACAAAAACATTACCAATAAAATATCTATCGAAAATAAAATAATATAATACAGTCATGAATATTATAGCAACAAATATAAATGGACAAATACATTTTACAAAATACCAAGTTGCTCAACATGTATGCATGTCTTAGTATCAGCTCTGAGCGCTATGCTGTTGAGCTACAGTGCCCATCAGCATAACAAAATAATTTGTAATTTATATATCAATATGGAAGCAGTAAAGAAACATTGTGTACAATAGATTTTAACTGAAGAATCGTAAAGTTTGCACTGGTAAATAAACATCTCTCTTTGTCATTTCAAAAGTTCTTGCCTCAAAGTCGATGACAATAACAAAGCACAGCAAAAAAATCCTAGGAGATGATGCATGTTTTATTAATAGCATCATCTGAAAGGATTTCCAACTGGCTTCGTGTTCTTCGAGAAGCAGTGACGACAATCTCTCTATTTGTGCAAACCAGCACTCATCCTATCTTGCACAAAGGCCGAATCCAAACTCTGTGTTCCGTCACCATAATCTTCCAAGGAACTGCAGCAGCTTTCGCATGATGAGCAATTTAATATTCCACTGAACATGATGCGGAATTTTGCATGCTTCAATTTCCAGCTAGTTGTAGACTGTTTTGAATGCCAAGAGTAGTATTAAGCATAACATTATACATGAACTGAACAAGTGTTCATTGACATACGTGCTGCGCTCTACAAGCACAACGGTGTGATACACTCCATTTGGTGATTTATCTACAAGAGGAAATATGTTTGGCTGACCAAGAAGCGGTAGTGTAATGTAGTAGTTAACCCACCGTTATAGTGAGGAGGAGGCCAGGCTTTAATTCTCAGTCCAGTCATACATTTTCCATTCTTTAAATTTCAGTGGCATACCTTATCTAAACAAATCACCATTTGCCATGGAACGTAAACGACAAAATTAAGACTTTAAAATTAGAAAAATTGTCTCTTAAATCCCAAAGAAGCTGTATATTTTAAAAGCAATGAAATATATAGATAGGTAGATAGATGTAAATGAGTGACAATAAATACAGTAGAGCATCGATCACCCAAAACAACGGTTAACTGAAAGCATTCCAGTGTAGTGCCTTCAAATTTATTCGAATATTTTTTCTTGTTATTCGAATTTTAACAATCCTTTTTCAGTCGCCAAATTTACTGCCTTGAGACGGCTATGAAGTGGTTAGAAACAAGAAAAATATGATGCTGTCTTTAAAACACGTATGAGATTTAGCGGGGAAAAAATAAATAGAAGAGTGTCAGCTCTGAAGCACAATAAAAGTTTCAACTCCCTTTACTAAATTGTAGGTCTACTTTAATAAACTACTTCATGTAAAGTTGTGTCTTTTTGTTCCCTCTTTCTTCTATGACACTGATACAAGTTTTTTTTTTCGTAAACGATTGGTTATCCGAACACCACTAGTCTCCAATTGTTTTTGATAATCGATGCTTTATGTATATAATTAAACAAAAAACAGCTGTCTATCACATTATTCTCACCCAGTATTAATAATAACAAACATATAATTTGGAAATACATCAAACATATCAACAGTAACGAAATTAACAATCAAATAATATGTCAACAAATATTACATAACGAAAAATAAATATCAGAAGTAAAATAAAATATGGTCATAAATACTACAGCAGCAAATATAAATAGACCTATACATTTTTAAAAAAAGCAAATCACTGTACATTTATGTCTTAATACCACATCTGTGCACTCTACCACTGAGCTACAGTGGCCCCCTAAGCATAAGAAAACAATCTACAATGCATATAAAATTATTGAATCTTACAAATAATAATAATAATAATAATAAAAACATCTCGCTGTGATATCGAAGATTTCTGCCTCCAACGATGACGAAAACAACAAAGTACAGCAAGAAACCCTATAAGATGGTGCATTTTCTATTAATAGCAGCATCAAAAAGGATTCCCAACTGACTTTGTTCTTTGAGAAGCAGCGACGACAATCATTACAGAACTTATCCAAAAATTAAATAAACACACATTTAAAGTCGGATCCTCACTCCATCTTCCGTCACTACGATCTCCCAATGAAGTTGAAACAGAAACATGTTTTCCTCCTTAACGATGATAATGATAATAAATAACACAAAAATCGATAAAAGATGAACAAAATAACTAGAAAATTACAGGAAATTTATGAATGATAATAATACCAAACGTGAGCAAAAAGAAATTGAGATGATGCACTGATCTATATTAAAGTAATTATCCATTCTTGCCAGTATTTAATTCATAATTTGGCGAACATCATTACGTTACAAAGTGCAGCAGGTTTTGTATACAAAGTGATACAACATTCCATTGAACAGGATCCGAATGCCAAAGATCTTTCTGCATGATAGTAAGAATTACATTTTCTTTTTGAAAAAATGAAATGAAATATTTGAGTTTTACGTCCCACGCATATGCCGGTTAGGCTAAAGGAGACGGTCATGATGAATGATGAATGAAATGGTGGAATGAAGAGTAGGACAAAACGGGAGAACCCCGAGAAAACCCACGCACACGGTGTTTGTCCGCCACAAAGTTCACTTGGCGGGAGCTGGGAACGAACCCGGGACCCCAAGCACCAGAGATGAACGCTCTACCACTGAGCTACCGAAGCCCCGACATTTTCTTTTTATTAAATGCTTAAGATATACAGGGCCTTATGCAGAGTCCTTTTGACGTATAATTTAGGGATGGCCACATTTTTTCGAAAAATGGCTTTTTCGAAAACGAAAAACGAAAAATTTTTCGAAAAACGAAAAATTTTTCGAAAAACGAAAATTTTTTCGGGAAACAAAAAAGGAAAAATTTTTCGAGAAACGAAAAACGAAAAATTTTTCGGAAAACGAAAAACGAAAAAAATCGAAACAGAAGGACAAAGTTTGGAGATGGAACACGAAGGGACGAAACGAAACTGAAGAGAAATTTGAAGTTGCGAAAGAGCAACATTTCCTTCCCTGCCTGGTTTGATTGAAGTTATAAACAAAAGAAAAGAAACGCATCATTACATACAGATAAGCTTTACTCCCTGACTGAAATTGAATAGTATCTTATTTCGCTGATGCGGCGTGTTCTAATCGTAATAGCTATTTGAGACTGCTTTTAGCTAGCTATCTCGTACTCGCCTTTGCTGATACGGTACGTGGTTTCGTATTCGCTGTGACTGAATATTTTGGTAACAATAAAATATTGTTGTTTAGAGAAAGGACACAGGTCCTACGATATCAACACTTCTGATGTGTTTATTGGCCTAGTGGGAGAAGCATTAGTTCGTTATGAGGAATACCCAACCGAGTTCATTATATCAGTTACCAAAGCAGAGCTTGTTTCGAACTATATAAGAGAACTGCAAGAAGAGATATTTTCGGGAAGTATTTACAATGGGAAAGTCGAATATATGGGAACATTTCACTCGTGAAAATGATGGTGTTTCTTCAAAATGCAATTACTGTCGAAGTATTATCCACAACCGAAATTCAACGACTGGCTTGTGGTACCATTTAAGATCACGACACGTTGGTGTTATACACGAAACATCAAGATAGCAGTCACTGGAAGAGATTATTGAGGCCGAGGGGGATCCAGAGATGGAGCCACAAAAGAAACAGAGGTAAGTGATTGTACATTGGTGTCATTTGAATCTTCTAGCCCCCTCCCCGAGTGGGGTAGATAAAATTTATTTAGAGGACACTCGTGTTTGACACTCTTAGAGTAAAAATAAAAAAGTAACGTGACACGAACACACTTAGTGGACTATTTATCTTTACACTCTTGTAACTTTTAGAATAATATAAAAAAGGCTGAAATTTTGTTACAAACTAAGGATGCTACAGTATCACAAACATCCACAAAGATCCAGGCCCGTGCTGGCTTACTAATGAGGGCGGTTGACAAGTCTACCACCCAAAATTTTTCGGAAAAATGCAAAAACAGCCATACTCCAGAACAAAATGTCGGATTGAAATTAGGCAAAAGTGAATGTCCATTATTTTTAGTCATAGATTCCATTAGTGTACAATCGGATAAAGTGCAGTGGCGGTGCAAGGGTGGCTCCCAAAGAAACTGGGGGAGCACAGTTGTCTTCAATATTGGGAGACGGGGAGATTTAAGGCTTTTTTTGTTTTGGTGGCGAAGGGGCAGATGAGACTCAGATGAATCTGCTTTCTGAGGTGAACAAGTTGTATATTATATATCAGGCGATGTAGATGAAATAGTGGTACATATCAGTATTACAAATCAGTGGCATGAACTTATTCTGAAATCTGAATACATGCATATTTGTAATTGGTATGCTTCTACTTAGACCGCATTAAATTTTAGGACACTTATTTTATAATAACTTAAATAATGACTTTCCCAAAACTATGAAGAAAGAAAATCAAGTATGTATGACGCAAGAATACTATTATTTGAGAAAAATGATGATGATCTCAATAGCATTATAGGAATCGTTACAGGAATTAAATAAATAGACTAACAATAATTAAAGACGAATTTAATGTATTGAAATTGGGGGCAGGCCCCCCATTTCCTTGGGATTTGTGCCCTATCTACAGCTGAGACAATTTTCCAGCATGAGGAGAGGCACATATCCTTTTCTGACACTTATTGCAATTTGTGTCCAAGTAACGGAAGCTGAATTAATACAGATTGATGTGACGTAAATACGCCAGGATACGAAGTTTAGTTTGAAATATGAAAGAATACGATTCTTTTTTTAAAATGAAACGAGCCAAGAGACATCAATTTCATCTCACTTTCCTTTGTGGCAGTCGGACACAAATCATCATATTTCTCCCCCAAAAACACATTTCAAATCGAATTATTGAGGGGACAGTCCCCCGCAGTTCCAAGGTTGGGTACATGTCCCCCTCATCCTCTCGGGATTTGCGCCAATGACTATATGAATTTACTATATAGAACTGATATACAGAATGACAATTAAAACCACTTCCCTCTAACGTGGTGTTTCGCAGGGTGCTCTATGCGCGGGACGCACTATACCCTTCACGGTTTCTTCACCCACAGTAACACCATGTATTCATTTTATAGAACTAAGCCATACAGAAAAATAAAAACCGTTTATCTTTGATGTTGTTTTGCAAGGGTGCCTTGACGGGTTCTTTTCCAACGATAACAGTATGTATACTGTATAGAACTGTGCCATACAGAAGCACTAGGTATCGTTTGGAGGTGCGGTTCGCTTTCTGGAAGATGAGGTAGCCTAAAAGTGACCAGAATTTTAATTTGCAAAAATGGGACACATATGAATCCGGGGCTGGAGAGGGGGGGGGGGGCGTAAACCTGATTCTCAGATTATATATTGTGACTCGATTTTTTTTAAAGTATATTCTTTCTTTAGAGTTAAATTAAATACGAACTTCCGTTTCGGAGGGTGGCGGTATTATAATTCACTTCACACTTAGTCACCACAATATATCAGATGCACTGTCTTGCACAGTACTTACACAAAGTACTATATTGACGATGGCATTTATATGCCATCTGTTATCTGCCACGAAGCCTCTCCCATATCTTCTCTGTGTATATAAATATAGCTTCCCTTTGTTTCACTAAAGTGATCGCAAGAAAACATGAAGTTTGACGTAACTATCAATTTCATTATCCAATAGAATGCCTTGACGTTTGTCGACCCCTATCTATGACATTTTTCTTTCACTGTCTCTCTGATCTGTTCTTTGATCTATGGCGCTATGGAAAGAACATTTCCTGAGGGCAAGATGTTGGATTTCCGTTACGTTTCGTTTTGCTAAACTCAATATTTCACCATAATTTCAGTTTATCAACGTTATTGACATTTTCTTAAGTGCGCGTTAAGATTGCGGCTACATAAGTCGTACCAAAATCTTCTGATGTATCAAAGGTGAAGAAAACATTTCTATGATTGGTATAGAACCCAGAATTCACGAGGAGTTGGGGAGTCATTGATAAGCCTTGACGTTATGTGTGCATGGAATAGTTCATTTCTCAAGAAAAGCTCCCAACTGTATTGAATTGATGCATTTAAAGATGAATGTGTAAGGAATTCAATTTCTGGTACATTCAGGAATTTGAACTTAAGCAGGAGAGAGCAAGAAGACAAATATAGGACACTATTACAAAAGTGTAGACCTCTATACATAGGGTATTTTGATTTGTTCCTTGAGCTTAACGTTCCATGGTAGTGACATGACGGCTAAAGGAGACGTGCACTTATTGATTGTAATGGAATCCGAACCACATTTTTCGTTGAAATGTACCCTCACCGGGAATCAAACTGGGGACTATAAACACCGTATAGCAGGGGCGGATCCAGGGTGGGGCGATCGGGGCGATCGCCCCCCCCCCCAGAAGAGGAAACTTTCTTGTTTTATATATATAAATAAAATCCATCCCAGAGTTTGGAGTCCTTAAAAGTAGCATTATGACAACCCACCGCCCCCCCCCCCAGAAGTCGGTCCTGGATCCGCCCCTGCCGTATAGGGTATTTTGTCCGAATACTCTGCTTTTGCAGTGGTATAATTGAGTATGTAAAAAAAAAAAAAAAATAAAGCATTAGACCAGACGAGGAAGAGGGTGTTGGAAATTGGCTCTATTAATTAATTTCTTAAAAGCAGCATTTAGAAACATGTATGCCTACAACAACAATAAAATTATATTATAGTAGCCTTTACCTAGGTAGGATTTCGCTCCCAGACCCCCAATTTGTTCGGCCCCGTACAATGTAGAAAATGCTTCTACGAGTACTGTGGCACAATATTTCGCGTTCTCCCTTTTGTGTCTTTCATATACATATAATTGAATCGAGCTAAAACGCTGTCACGAAATCCAAACACCTCGCAAGGCATTTTAGTCAACCCTCACCTACTTTTTGCCTTTCTACTGTACGTTAAGTGGCAAAAAATGCTCAAATACATGTTTCATTATTTTAAATGAATAATCAAATTAGCAACTTTCATGTCTCTAGCCGTAAGGAATCCCGAAATATAATCATCTTATAATAATAATAATAATAATAATAATAATAATAATAATAATAATAATAATAATAATAATAATAATAATACAAAACGCTGAAATATATATTGAATTGTTGTAAGTGAGAAGTCCATATACCTAATTCCATGTTTCTAACCTTCAAAGATTCTTAGATATTGATATCTTATTATGATAATTGCAATCCCCGCCCCCTTTTCTTTACACCTCTTTTCCCCATTTTACTGAAGTATCAACAAATGTTGAAACGCATTATTTTAAATGAGAAATCAAAATTCAAATTTCTGTTTTCTAACCTTAAGGGATTCGGAGAGATGATCATCTTATTAAAATAATTCCCACCCCATTCCCCCTTCCTTTCTTTGAATTTCCCAAAAATCCTTCCTTAGTGATACCTTAGATCGAAAATCTTATCTACTGTCCGAATTTCAAGTTTCTAGCTTAAGCGGTTTGGCCTGTGCGAAGATCAGGACGACTTCTTTATATATGATTACAATAACAGCTTGTATTATTTCCTAAGAAAAGATGAAATGCCATTAAAAGTCACAATGAATGTTTCTGTGTTGAACCCCAACAGTCACAGTTCTTTGTTGATGTAGTAGCTAGCGGACGTACCTTTGATATTTGATGCATGAGGTTCTGTGGTTTGATACAAGGTAAGTGAACATAGAATGCACTGCAGTGGTTCAGATCCAACTTTAAACTCTAGTTCTCGTTCTGTAAAGCATCGCTTTTGATACATATCAATCAATCAACCTACCGAAAAGTCTCCTCTTAGATTCAGAGAGCTTTTCGGTAAGGAGCGCTGAATATTCTATATTTCTCTTTATTCAAGGTAAACGTAATTGAAGTTTCGGGTTTTGAATCACACATCATTTTTTTTTCTAGGATATAGTTTTAAAATATACATTTTTAGTTCATAGAGTGATCCATCTTTCCTTCTTCCTACGGCTGTTCGTTCAACGAATAAATCATTCTCGCTCGTTTGCGGCTTATGGTGACAGTCTCAAGGAACTAGGGACAGAAGTATTCACAATTCAAATATGTCTGTATTAAGTACCATACATTTTGATTAGACTCTGCTAGGCTTGTCACACAGATTGGATCGGCCAGATTGAAAAGACAATATTTTTATTTCCGAAAGTAAACTGGAAGTAAAAGACCTTTGGGGGAGCGGTCGCCCCCTCCGCCCCCACGTGGTCGTAGATCCACCAATATACAGAAGAATAAATTAAACTTTTATCTTTGATGTTGTTTTGCAAGGGTGCCTTACGTAAAAGGCGCATTGTACTCTTCACGGTTTCTTTACCCACAGTAACAGTAAGTATTTATTGTATAGAACTGTGTCATACCGAAGAATAAATTAAACTTTTATCTTTGATGTTGTTTTGCAAGGGTGCCTTACATAAAGGGCGCACTGTACTCTTCATGGTTTCTTTACCCACAGTAACAGTAAGTATTTATTATATAGAACTGTGTCATACCGAAGAATAAATTAAACCGTTTATCTTTGATTTGGTTTCACAAGGGCGCCTTACATAAAGGACGCATTGTACCTTTCACGGGTTCTTTACCAACAGTAATAGTATGCATTCATTGTACAGAACTATGCCATACAGAAGAATAAATAAAACCGTTTATCTTTGGTGAGGTTTCGCAAGGGCGCCTTATATAGAGGGCGCACTGTAACCTTCATGGGTTTTTTACCAACAGTAACAGTATGTATTCATTGTACAAAATTGTGCCATACAGAAGAATAAGTAAAACTGTTTATTTTTTTATGTAGTTCGCGAGGGCGCCTTACGTAAAGAACGCGCTGTATTCACTACCAGTTCTTTAGCAATAACAAATGTAAGAATTTATTAGATCTATATATATAAAAAAGTTGTACCTTTATTTATAATGAGATGTTTCGGAGGGCGCACCAGGTCATGTCCCGGTGTCCCAGTGGGCCAGCACGGGCCTTCAAAGATCCAAATGTTTTAGGCTTCTATAATAGTAATAAATAATAACTTGGACGGGGCATGCACATCCACAGTACATTAGTGTTACATACTATGATCATGATATGATTTATTTCAAATAAATAGGTACAAAGTTGTCATCATAGGTATTCTGCCATTATTGGCAAGTCACTTGCCGCAACTGAGAAGCTTCCATGCTCCTTAGTCTTCACGTAAGGGATTGAAAATTTGACTTTTTTTCCAGAAAGATTTTATTTCGATAACTGCTTGGATGAGTATCATATCCAACAACATAGAAGGTTTTCAACGGACGTAAAGATCATAATGCAGTTTACAGCAATTTGATATCTCAAACTGATGTGATACACATGGGTAAAATTTGCAACACTGGTTAAAATTATGTAATTGCAAGAATTTATTGTAATTACAAGTACCTACATCTGTTTCTGTAATGTTATAAAAGCAAAGAGAATCAAGATACATTACGAACAATCTCCAAATATGTCATTTTTAGGAGTATCACTATCAGCATTCACGTTTTTCATATCTCCTCAACGATTTGAGATATCAAATTGCTGTAACGGCTCCGAGAAGTTTACGTCTTTTGAGAATCACCTACGTGATTAAACGTTCTGTTTATGTAAGAAATTTTTCGAAAAAAGTCTAATTTTCAATTTCTTGTATTCATTCGAAATAAGCCATGGTCATAGTATTCGACACTAAGGTATTTCGGGTTTGCATTTCACTGTCCGTCTCACTTCTATTCATAGACAGATCCAGGGGGGAAAGGTTATTCACCTCCCTAAGTTTCACAATCACCAGTGCTGCAAAAGTCGGTGAGAGAGAAAACAAAATCTTTCACTACCTTCTTTCCTCACCGTTGAGTTCGTCCTGAATTCGCCTCTGCTTTTATTAATACTATTATCAGGTTTCTGAAGTTTAGATGCTTGTCATATTGCAGCATCCTTGATTTGCAACACTGAATAACAAATTTGTGTTGTAAGGTTTCGTTTAATATTTAGATTTGAGATATGTAATAACATGGCATAATGGCGTTAAAAATATAACTTTATATTATGTTGGCAACACTATTAATTTGTTGGTACTACAGAGTTTATTAGACAGAGTTCCCTTGTCGTTATTTGCATCTTACAAAATTCCAGCCATTTTTATCAATTAGTTTCAAAATTACATGGGCGTATCAAGATAAATGGTCCATCTCAAATTTTTATACTATAAAGTGGAGAAGTTCCATATAATATAAGCCTAATTAATCATTTTTTTCTTTCTTTAAATGTAAAATCTCAAATGATTGTTGTGTTTCCTTCTTTTAAAGAGACTCAAAATATTTTTCAAGTGAAAAGAAAACATATAAATAGAAGATTCGCAATCTAGTTTTTATTTTAAGCTTAACACCTTGCAAATGTGTTCCGATGATGATGAGGATATTGGTTTTAGTTTAGCGTCCTACTCAGCTATAGAGACGTGAACTCAGCGTAACATGAGATACAAACCACTTGAGCTCCAGGCTGGAATCGAACCCGGTCTCCCGAGCCGAAAACTCATACGCTAAACATATAGTCACGAGGGATCTCGAATGGGGCTGCGTAACTAAGGGAGATGCTAATGAGCAAAATAATGGATGAAATGGTGCAACGCTACGAAATGAGGAAACGGGAGAACACCGAGAAAACCCACGAGCACGGTGTTTGTCCACCACAAGGTCCACACGGTGCGAGCTGGGATCGAACCAGGGACCCCAAGCACCGGAGTTGAACGCTCTACCACTGAGCCACCGCGCCCCCATAGGAAATTGTTCAAGGTTATGTACATACAACGCTCAAGCGACTGAGACATTTTCTCAGGTCAACATGTTCTCTCAAATTATGAAGTATTGACTGTATCCTATCGTCAACTTTCATATACATGGCTTTTCCGTTCTTTTGAGTAATGCTCAGCATATCCATTCTTCTGAAAACATGATTACATATAGAATCTTCCCTCAATAGTCTTCACAAGACTGGAAATGTGCAGGGGTTCTGGATAATATTATGTTTAAGCGTTTGTCAGTCTTCTACTGCTTTATTTGTTCGATTCCTGTGACTGCTACAATTCCAACTTTCCGGAGAAAAATTTCGATTTTCCAGCCATTGCTCCGTAATCATTGAAGACTTCGACTCTTCGTCTAATCGGACAGCCTCCATGTTGATCAATAAACCATCAGAAATATACTCTACGGGACTAGTGCCAGTGTTGCACACATCCGGACGTGACTGCGAATCTCTTTAATCTTGGGATTAGGGATGGCCACATTTTTTTCGAAAAATGGCTTTTTCGAAAACGAAAAACGAAATTTTATTCGAAAAACGAAAATTTTTTCGATAAACGAAAAACGAAAAATTTTTCGAAAAAACAAAAAACGAAAAAATTTTCGAGAAACGAAAAATTTTTCGAAAAACGAAAAATTTTTCGAAAAAGCGAAAAACGAAAAATGAAATTTCCGAAAATCGAAAAACAGATTTTTCGAAAAAGGCCATCCCTAGTATAATTAGCGTCATACTAAATGCCTAACTACTGCAGGCAACATATGTTTGTCGAACGCTTTAGTATTGCACTAATCACGCGTGAAAATGACTCTGCATAAGGCCCACAGATTCTCTATACATTTCTAACACGTGTAAGGTTACACATATTCTGCCTTAAGAAAAGAACTGGTTACAGTGTTTTGTATTGAATTAGACGGGTCATTTTATATAAATATCTATGCAAATGATCTAAAAGCAAATTTCATATGAATAAATCCTCGAAAGCAAACTATAATATTGTAATTATTTCAATTTTACCTCAGGACGCTCACGTCAGCACTAAAGTAATCACTTTCTTTCCTTCCTCTCTCTCCCTGTCTCTGTCTCTTCGCAAACGACGAGCAATTTGTTTCTTTAACAGCTGGGCCAGAAATTCGATCCTAGAAAACATATTTTTTTAAAAAAAGCAGCATTTACACTTAAGTAAAAGTTTTCTGAAGTAACTAACCTATTCTAACATATGAAATTATAGTAAAGACATTATCAACTAAACAGAAAACAGAAAAATCCTAGCGGGATCTCATGTGGTCCGGATTCCACTTTAATCAGTAGGTCCCGTCTCATAAAGCCTCGCTGGAGAAAGGGACGTTAAATTCAAAATCAAGTCAACTCAAGAAAACAAAGAATAAATCCCTTCATATCAAAATCTACCTTCTATCTCTACGTATATAGTTAATTTTAAACTTCACAGGATAGTAAAATTATAATTCCTACCTATGATTTTATTTCGTGTATTACTCAGGTACAGTTTTGCAGAAAATACTTATCAAGTAAAATTTACTGCAAAATTAAAACTTAAATAGAACTCTATACCTATATATATTGGCCTTCCTGTCCTGTTTTCCTTCTCGAATTCGCATATGCATCTTCTGAGAACAAGCCCACTCATTTCATAAAAATCTTCCTTCCTACAGGATTCACGAAACTATTCGAATTAAATACCTATTTAGCAACAACTTTTAATTGTCTTTTTGACTAACATCACATGAATTGTTTAAAACCTCTCTACTTCTCAATCAAAAATAGTAATTTGCGGATGTTGTCTTTAACGCGCTTGTTATTAATGAAAGTAATTGGTGCAATTACAAATTAAATTAATGAAGCTAATTTATGACATTCCATAATATATATCTTGATTTAACGTTTTTAATTTGTGTAATAGTTTCTTCTGTTGTATGCCAGCACAGGTAGAATAAAATGTAAACGATGACATAGTACCAACCCGTCCAATTTTATTACCTAAGATTTCAAATAATATTTAAATAAAATTATTATTTATAGATTAACTACTGCCTTCGTTATCGGGTAATTAGATAATAATTTTAATAAAAATAAAACGAATAGTACATCTCATTCTGGCGTGTGAAACTATACAAACAAGAAATAATAGGCACAAGTGTACAAAATATAACTTTTTTTGTAATGCTTCTGCACTGTAAAATGTGACAACTGGATAACCAATGACCCAAAAAAAAGTGGTACTCCCTCCTTTTAACCTTATGCTTACATGTGCTAACCATGTTTCTAATGCCGGTATTGAATTTTTTAGTTATTGACATACTGGGTACCAGTATCATACCGATATGAAAAATGGAGTGCATTGCCTAAGTGCTTATTACTTACAGCAGCGTGCAGGTTAAGTATATGCACACCACTCGAAATAAATGTTGAAACGTTATAATTATTTCAGAAATTTTCTTGGGTTAACTTTGTAATGCCCGCTTCAGCTGGTATACTCACTCAGAATCGAGAAATTACACTATTAATTTTAGGAAAATGGATCCAAACTCCACTAACCTTAAGCTAACCCGTTCATAATCCCCTTACTCTACTTATCAATATCTTAGTTTATTCTACTCTACCCTACTCCACCATACCTTTTTAAAGTGGCCCTACTAATCGATGCGGATCTGGAGTGTGTATTGTCCTAAGATTTGCGCTAGCTGACATGACACCAGTTGGGTGACTGTTGGGTGACACCAGAATTTAGGGAACTCAGCAAAATAAAAAGACGTTTACTGAAAAACTCCCAACAAACAGGAAATACTACACTAAATAAAGCATTTATAAATCAATACAAAAGAAAATTACGTAATATTAGACAAGGTTACTACACAAACAAAATAATGACAGCAAATAACAAAACAAAAACATTGTGGAAGGTAGTTAATCAAAATACACGAAGGGAAAATAAACGCACACAAAACAACATGGGCGGTATTCAGAGAGAATTCGTTAATCGGAGTTTAGTCATTGAATAGCTAGTAGGCATACTAACTCTTTACTAAGGAAGGTGCACTTTTTGGTATTCAGAATACTTTGAGTACAACTACAATGATGATTTGGGTATGATTAACTTATAGAACCCCAACGCATCGGTGAATAAAATGAACGTGGCAACTACGGAAAAGTAGATGAGCGCATGCGTAGTCTGTAAAAATGAAAACACATGAATTACGAAAAACGAAATGTTGTGTCGCACGCTAAACCGTGGGTAAAAGATTAGTCTCTGCTCTAGATTAATTAGTCACATGTGATTAACTACGTCAAATACTACATCCTAATCAGAGACTCTGAATACAATTTTGATAACCATCCGTTAGTCAACCCCGTAGTATGACGTTAATCAAACTTCAAAACGACTCTGCATAAGGCCCTATTAGTCTTTATGTCAATCAGATACAGATCACGAATCCTGACCAACTAGGAGAAATATTTAATGATTACTTTATCGATATTGCAGATAAATTAACGAATAAGACGCAAGATAGGGAAAAGGCTATTGAACTATTAAGAAATTTTAAACCTAGGACATGCAAAACTATGTTCCTCATGCTGATAATAGAACATGATGTATTTTATGAAATAAATAGATTAAACCCAAATAAAGCTACAAGCGACGAAATTCCAATTGAAATAACCAAGCAGAACAGCCAGAATTTAGTACCTATACTCACATACCTATTTAATGAAAGTCTCAATACAGGAAAATATCCAACAAAATTAAAAGAAGCTAAAATAAAACCAATCTTTAAACAGGGAGACAGAACATTGATACAAAATTATAGACCGATATCACTCTTACACCCAATAAATAAAATATTTGAGAAAATAATTAAAAAGATACTAATAAATTTCTTGAACAAACAGCAGATACTATGCCATGAACAACACGGTTTTGTAACAGGGAAAAACACAACTACGGCAACATATACACTTATAAAAAACATACTAAAAGGGCTAAATGATAAAATACTAATCTTAGGCATTTTCTATGATTTAAGCAAAGCTTTCGATCTAGTTAACCACAAAATACTCTTACGAAAACTTGAGCATTATGGCATAAGGGGGAAAGTGCTAGAGCTGATGGAAACCTATTTACAGGGGAGGACGCAAGCAGTTGAAGTCACCCACATACAAAATGGGAATGTAAAAACATATTTATCAAACCCAAGACAAGTCCGCAACGGCGTGCCTCAGGGCTCAATATTAGGTCCAATCCTATTTCTACTGTATATAAATGATTTTCCTGGAATATTGAAGAATTTTGAAGTAATTTTATATGCAGATGACACAAGCGTAATTGTAGAGGGTAAAACCGTAAGTGAGCTAAGGAACAACACATGTAGAGTATTGGATCAAGCCAAAAAATGGTTCGAAAGTAACTGCTTATGCATAAACAACACAAAAACAAAATACCTACTTTTTCACACAAAACAAAACACGAAAATAACAGAAACTAAAAATAAATTGACCGATCTAAAACTAGATTTTACCCATGAAATTAAATTTTTAGGATTACATATAAATGAAAATCTAACTTGGGAAACCCACGTTAAAGAAATAATAGTAAAATTAAATTCCAGACTTTATGCACTCAGGATACTAAAAGAAACGTTAAATACTAAAGCTTTGATCCAAGTATACTACGGGCTTATGCACCCTATACTAAATTACGGCATCATTTTCTGGGGCAAATCTTCAAGCAGCAAAGCAGTCTCCATGAAACAGAAGCAAGCAATACGGATAATATTTGGTCTACACATGAGAACATCATGCAAGGAAAAATTTAAACAGCACCACATCCTTACCCTACCATCTATGTATGTATACGAAACTGCAATCTATGCAGCTAAACTGAAAGATGGAACCCAAATAAATCACGTATATAATACCAGACATCAAAATGAAAGAAGACAATACACCCTCCATTCCAAAAGAAACCGAACTTTTTTAAAAAAACAAAAAAGCAATGTACATTTTGGAACAAATCATTTTTATTAATCAATGTATTCCCCTTCTGCATCGATACACATATTTGCACGCTCCAACAAGTTGTCAAACGACTTCTCCATGTCCTTTATTGGAATGGTCTTTAGGACGGCGGTCGTCGCCTTCTCAATGGCATCAATCGATGCGTGCCACTTTCCTTTCATCGCCAAATGCAGTTTCGGGAACAGATAGAAATCGCACGGAGCGAGATCTGGTGAATAGGGCGGATAATGCAACCGAATAATGTGATTTTTGACCAAAAATTCAGTTACAAGTCGCGAACGATGTGATGGTGCAGTATCGTCCAAAAGAGTCCAACTGCCGATTTCGCGATATTCGGGCCGAATACGACGAATTCTTGCCAGCAAACGCTTCATTAAAACTCTCCAGTGACTGTCTGTGACGATTTTTTGTTATGTTTGATGAATTCACGCACTTTTTCGATGTATTCTTCCGATAATCCGGTTCTGGGACGGCCTGATCTTTCGTCATCATCCAGCGTCTCTCTACCCGATTTGAATCGCCTGAACCACTCGTAAACTTGCGCACGGGATAGACACTCATCACCATATGCATTTTGTAGCATTTGGTGCGTTTCACTAAAAGTTTTACCCTGTTTAACACAAAACTCAATTGCAGCTCGTTGTTTGAAACTCATTTTCCGACCGATGTACATAACACACTGACAGTTGAAACGCAATAACTTTGTTGCCGTGCATCCAAATGTCATGACATTTATACCAGTTGTCAATGAGGGACTACACCATCCACCGGTAGAATATTACAACAGATTGCACTAGTGGTACTATTTGTTTTCAAAAGTTCGGTTTCTTTCGGAATGGAGGGTGTATTTTACAAAACTAGAATTAGTACAGGAAGGCCCAAGCCATATGGGAGTACAAATTTACAATAAGCTGCCCAGAGAAATAAAAAATGAAGAAAATATAAATGTTTTTAAAAAGAAACTCAAGAGATTCCTGGTGGATAAATATATTACAGCGTAGCAGATTATCTTTACAATAATGTGTATTAAATAGTAGTAACATATTTCTTTTTCTAAGTGTATTTGAAACAAGAAAGAGGACTGTCTGAACCTTCCAAATACCAAATGTATCTTGGTTTCAAATGGAGTAAATAAATACAATACAATACAATACAACACCCCACTCATTATTTTAGATGAACTTCAAGTGAGCCGCCAAATGTAATTGTGAAAAATCACAATTCTTTCACGATTTGCATATAAATACAGCGTCCGGTCATAAGCCATAAAACTACAGTGCAAAAAATACAACCACTCAGTGCTGGGTGGCGTATAAAAAACTACAATAGTATTGAATCGACTCAAGGCAGAGCGATTATGCTGCACTCCCGTGAAAGCGCTGGAGTGCTTCGTACGGGGCACACGTGTCAGCGATGATGAGTATGCGCGCAAGCGTAGATAGTGAAAACACGAGGGTTTTCTCAGTGACAGTTTCTATGACGCTTCTAGTGGTTTGACACTAAGTAACGCTCACTTGTAAAATAAAACTACAGCTATTGTATACTGTGTAAAAGTACTACATTGTCAGAAAATAATGTCTAAACAGTCCTTTTGGGTTCCCTCGAGAAGACGGTTCTGCCAAATTAATGTTTAAAGTACGATGTGGACTTTTTTTTAAAGGAATGGGGCTGTGAATATAAGTAAATACTGTCTGTGCACAGCATATTGAAATTAATTTTGAGCGCTAGTGAAAGTGTCATATGCGTGTGTTCTTCCACCATCCTCGTTTATGCCTATCCCTTCATCGCTGACGTGCCTGCTCCCTATGGGCGCACCACCTCACTAAGGCTTGGTCCCCGTGCTGCGTTCCTGCTCTGACTCGGTTAGATACAACCTAACCTAACCAAAACTAGTGTGCGTGGAGAAATGGAGATACACACCGCAGAACCGTATATTCCAGGAACCAACGGAATAGGAGTAGAAACCGCTATAAAGAAATTAAAGAAACAGAAATCTCCGGATGTAGATGAAATTCCGGCTGAGTTAATTTTAGCTGGAGGCGAAAAATTGTGGAACAGGATACACAAACTCATTCTCCTTATCTGGAACAAGGAAGAATTGCCACAAGAGTGGAAAGAATCAATCATTGTTCAATCCACAAGAAAGGCGAGAAAACTGACTAATAATTATCGAGGTATTTCTCTTCTGTCAACATCCTTTAAAATCCTTTAAAATATTCTATTAGCAAGACTGACCCTATACGCAGATGAAACTATTGGAGATTATCAGTGTGGATTTAGAAGAAATCGATCAACTATCAACCAAATATTTACCATTTTCCAAATACTCGAAAAAAAAGTGGGAATACAATACCCCGGTACATAAACTATTTATTGATTTTAGAAAGGGGTACGACTCGGTTAGGAGAGAAACATTATACAACGTTCTTACAGAACTCGGAATACCGAGAAAGCTAATTAGATTAATTAAGTTATGTTTAAATTAATCACAAAGTAAAGTCCGGGTAGGAAAATTTTTGTCCACGAGCTTTCACGTCGAAAATGGCCTGAAACCAGAAGATGCGCTGTCGCCATTATTATTTAACTTCGTTCTGGAATACGCTATAAGGAAAATCAAAGATAGCAACCAGGGCCTAGAGTTGAACGGTATTCACCAGGTTATGGCATATGCTGATGATGTAAATTTAATAGAGGATGATAGGAGAACAATAGAAAGAAATGCAGAGATCTTATTAAACGCTTGCAGGGATAGGGTTTAGAAGTAAATGCAGAGAAAACTAAATATATGGGAGTGCGTCAGGACCGGAATACAGCAAATTATGGATGCGTTAAAATATTAAATAATACTTTTGATAAATTGGATAGTTTCAAATATCTAGGATCAATATTAACAGAGGAAAATCACATGCACGAAGAAATTAAATGTCGACTAAAAGCAGGGAATTCGTGTTACTATTCGGTTGAAAATATCTTGTCGTCGCAAATTTTGTCGAGAAATTTGAAGCTTAAAATATACAAAATGATAATCATGCCTGTTGTTCTGTATGGTTGCGAAACATGGTCACTTACTCTGAGGGAAGAACATAGACTGAAAGTATTTGAGAACAAGATCCTGAGACGAATATTCGGACCCAAGAGGAACCGGAATGGGGAATGGCGGAAAGTTCATAACGAGGAAGTAAATAATTTATATGGTTTACTTAACATTGTTAGGTCGTAAAGTCTAGGAGGCTTAGGTGGGCGGGCCATGCAGCTAGGATGGAAGAAAGTAGAAACGCCTTCAAAGTCTTGACTGGGAGACCAATCGGAAAACGACCATTAGGAAGACCTAAGCGCAGATGGGAGGACAATATTAAGACGGATCTCACAGAGGTTGGAAAACAAAGTGGACACTGGATGCAGTTAGCTAAGGATAGAAGTCAGTGGAGAGCTTTTGTGAACGCGGCAGTGAACCTCCGGGTTCCATAGGCCATAGAGTTAGTTAGTTAGTTGATTTTGAGTTTAACGTCCCTTTCAGCAGCGAGGCTATATGAGACATAGACCGAACCACATGAGATCCTGCCGTGTTGGACATTTTCTCATTAAAGAAGAGGAGACTGGAATGTTATAATAATTACCTTTTTCCATTCTTAGAAGTGACTGCAGACTGCATCAATTCTAGCTGAGTTGAACTATTGTGTAAGAAACGATTAACTCAACTTTCTCATTAATTACTAGTCAACATTCTTTGGCATCACTGAAAAATAAATATTTTTAGGCCTTTGAAAATGTTGAACTAACTGAAGTACCCAGGTACATGTAACCAGAATTCAGATATGTGTATGACTATGGATGGGAGATCTTTGTCAGATATACCCAAGTAAAGATCCAAGAAAAGGCAATAAATCATAGCGGAATCATGCAAAGGTTTTCGGAGGTCAAGGGCCTGTTGACCCATCCAGAATCGGCCGTCATGATCATTGTACGAACCAAGCAAAGGTATTTTGCTATACACATATATTAAAATTAGAAGGTTCTACAACGGAATATATATGATATTTATTAATAACTGGATCAAACTATTAATTATCATCGGCGCAAATCTGTCTTCAACATTAGGGGGGACGGGTAAGACCGTTCCCATATATATATATGTGTGTGTGTGTGTGTAAGCGATGTTCAAAATATGTATGAAGTTGAAAAACAATGCTGTGAAGAATCAGGGGACAGAATTGTCTTCAGTGGCATATTTAGGAGGCTATCGGGCTCAAGCTCCCCCTGAAATAAATTTGTTAGTTTTCTGTTTCTTTCTCTTGACGTTACTTTCTTTCCAGAGGCGTCATTTAGGGGGGGCAGGAAGGGGCATTTGCCCCCCCCCCTGAGTTTGAGATGTATATAGATTTTATCAATAGTAAAATAATAAATCAGTGAAAAACGCGAAATTTTACTTATATCAAGGGGTCTTTCCCTCCAAACAAAATCTGAAATGACGCTCCAGTTTCTTTCATTTCGTCTATCATACTTTATCGACCATTGTCAGTTCTGATTCAAGTCGGCCGTCATCAGTAACACCAAAACTAAGAGAAATTGATAAGCGAAACTAGTGTTCCACACCAACTTGCGCGGATATCAACGTGACAGGACTTAAGTTATTATAACAAAGGAAAAATTATATCGTTTAGCTATTTTTAAAAGAAGGAAATGTTTAAATATAAAAGAAATCAAAACGTGGGAATAATTAGCCCGGGAAATTAGGAAGGCCAAGAGGATGCTTCCTTTTTCTTGTATGAATAGAATAAAGGGTTAGATTCACTCCTAAATTTTTGTATCAAATCACATAGGATTTATCGGTCTGCAATTCTTGCCACTATAACTTCAATTTATGCATAAATTAAACTACCGGTATATTTAATTCTTAAACTCAGGTGGGCAATTGCCCACTTCCTTCCTTGTGTTGAGCATAGCCCCTCGAAACAAAATCTTAAATACGCCATTGGTTGTCTTCAACATTGGGAGGTGGGCACATTTGAGGCTTATTCTAGAGAAGGGAGATGAAACTCATATTACGGTAGATGAATCTGATTTCTGAGGTGAACCTGTTGTAGAGTGTATTATATATTAGGTGATGTAGATGAAGTAGTAGTACATACCAGTATTACAAAAGTAGTAATGGGGTGACTTGGCCTCACTTTTTGGCCCCTGGGTCCCTGCCTCAGGACCCATGGTCCCTGGCCGGGGTCAATGACCTAGGGGTACATAGGACCACCCCCTCTAAATTTTGGCAGGGGTACCATGGCCCACCCCCTAAATTTTGGCAGGGGTACATAGGACCACCCCCCTTAAATTTTGGAAATTGCCAAATCTAAAAATTTGGTATGGTAGGGTAGGACCATAGTATGTACCTCTATCAGTATTGGGTGTCTATGTCGTTCCCTTTCATGGGTAAAAAATTGCCAAAAAGTCAAATTTCGGGGGTTTTTGACCTAATTTATCTCCTTGGATGAGGTGTTATTATCCTATATGGTTATATGGGCGTATACAGGGGTCCATTCCCTTTCATAAGACATGGATATATTAATGCACCCCTTGAAAAATTTGGGAGGGGTACCTTGGCCCACCCCTTAAATTTTGGAAATTGCCCAATTTAAACATTTGGTATTATAGTATAGGACCCTAATATGTATTATGATAAATTTGGATGGTCCACCTCGTTCCCTTTTAGGGGTACCAAATTGCCAAAATATAAACGTAAGCAATACGTAGTACCACGTGTTTGGTTTTGACCTAATTTATCCCCTTGGATGAGGTCCTATTACCTTATATGTTTATATGAGCGTATACAGGAGTCTATTACCTTTCATAAGACATGGATATATTGGTGCACCCCGGGAGGGGTACCTTGGCCCACCCCTTCAATTTTAGAAATTGCCCAATTTAAACATTTGGTATAATAGTATAGAGCCCTAGTATGTATCACTATAAATTTGGGTGGTCCACCTTGTTCCCTTTCATGGGTACACAATTGCCAAATTTTAGTACAACCACGTGTTTGGTCTTTTGACCTAATTTATCACCTTTGATGAGGTGTTATTATCCTATATCGTTATATGGGCGTATACAGGGGTTCATTACCTTTCATAAGATATGGGTATATTAATGCACCCCCAGGAGGGGTACCTTGGACCACCCTTTAATTTTGGAAATTGCCCAATTTAAACATTCGGTATAATAGTATAGGACCCTAATATATATAAATGTAATTTCGTTCCCTTTTAGGGGTACAAAATTGCCAAAATATAAATGTAAGCAATACGTTGTACCACGTGTTTCGTTTTTTTACCTAATCTATTCCATTGGACGAGGTCCTATTACCTTATACGTTATATGGTCACGTATGGGGATTCATTTCCTATCATAAGACATAGGTACATTTGTGCACCCGGGAGGGGTACTTTGACCCACCCCTTTAATTTTGGAAATTGTCCCTTTTATATGTTTGGTATTATAGTATAGGACCCTAATATAAATTACTATAAATTTTGGTGGTCCACCTCGTTCCCTTTCATGGGTACACAATTGCCAAATTTTAGTACAACCACGTGTTTGGTTTTGGCTCAATTTATCCCCTTGGATGAGGTCCTATTACCTTATATGGTTATATGGTCATGTATATATTGGTCCATTTCCTATTATAAGACATGGGTACATTGATGCACCCTTTAAATTTTTGGAAGGGGTACCATGGCCAACCCCTTAAATTTTGGAAATTTTCCAATTTGAGCATTCGGTATCATAGTACATGCCTCAACATGTATCATGATAAATTTGGGTGGTCCACCTCGTTCCCTTTAGGGGTACAAAATTGCTAAAATATAAACGTAAGCAATATGTTGTACCATGCGTTTGGTTTTTGGCCCAATTTCTTCCCTTTGATGGGGTTCTATTACCTTATATGGTTATATGGTCATGTATATGGGTTCATTTCCTATCATAAGACATGGGTACATTGACGCACCCCTTGAAAAATTTGGGAGGGGTATTTTGGCTCATCCAGTCGGTTTTAGAAATTGTTTTAATATAAGCATTTGGTATCATAGTACAGGACTTCAATATGTACCACTATAAATTTGAATGGTCCACATCGTTCCCTTTCATGGGTAAAGAACTACCAAAAATCGAATTTCGGAGGTTATTGACACCTATTTAGCACGTTATATGGTTTATTACCTTTATATGTTTATGTTCCCTTTTAAATTTGGGAATTATCAAATAACAAAATTCGGTAAACGTTTTCTAGGACCCATTGGTGTTCCTCTTATGGCCAAATATTCAAAATTTAAATGTTATTGATCGGCTTTATTATTGAATAAGTACAGGATTTATTACTTTTTCATAAGACACAGGTGTATTTGTGTACCAATATTTAATTTTGGGAGGGGTACATTTCTTATTGTCATATCAATAATTGGTAATTGTTCTTTGGGTAAATCATTATGATCACGTGATGAGTTATTGACCTATGATGGGATTAGGAGTCCAGGACATTGGTACATTGAAACTTTGTAGGATAATTTGAGAATGTGTCATTGGTATTGATTATTACAGCCAAATATAAACGTAAGCAATACGATGTACCACGTGATTGACCTTGATGAGGTAGTGTACAGGGATACATAGCTAACCTTATTGAATCTTATGACTCATAGTCTTAAGGGAATACATGCTACAACACTGGCAAAGTTATTGTTGATGCAATTTGATTGGTTGATCACTATCTTTCGTGAAATCTGATTGGTTGATCACTATCTTTCGTGCAATCTGATTGGTTGCTGATTTTCAAATCTTTGCTGCATTCAGTTTTTAAGTTTTGTTTAACATTTAAAAATCTTGGTTTCGTTCAACATTTTGGACTCACTGATAAATATGATCAAAACCGTTTATTTGTTAATCGAATAGTTAAAAACCGGATAAAGTTTGACGGTTAACCGTGAAACGTAAAATTTTTTTAGTTTGAAATTTTTTGTTTTAATTTTTTGTTTCAGAATTTTGTTTGAAATTTTTTGTTGCAAAATTTTGTTTGAAATTTTTTTGTTTAAAATTTTTTGTTCGAAATTTTTGTTTTGAAATTTTTCGTTTCAGAATTTTGTTTGAAAATTTTTTTTTGCAAATTTTTTGTTTAAAATTTTTTTGTTTGAAATTTTTTTCGTTTCAAATTTTTGTTTAAAATTTTGTTTGAAATTTTTCGTTTCCAAATTTTGTTTGAAATTTTTTGTTTCAAAATTTTGTTTGAAATTTTTTTGTTTAAAATTTTTTGTTCGAAATTTTTGTTTTGAAATTTTTCGTTTCAGAATTTTGTTTGAAAATTTTTTTTGTAAATTTTTTGTTTAAAATTTTTTTGTTTGAAATTTTTTTCGTTTCAAATTTTTGTTTAAAATTTTGTTTGAAATTTTTCGTTTCCAAATTTTGTTTGAAATTTTTTGTTTCAAAATTTTGTTTGAAATTTTTTTTTGTTTCAAAATTTTGTTTGAATTTCTTTCGTTTGAAATTTTTTTGTTTGAATGTTTTTCGTTTCAAAATTTTGTTTCAAAGGTTTTTGTTTGAAATTTTTTGTTTCAAAGTTTGGTTTGACATTTTTAAAGTTTGTGCACTCATTAGTAAAGAACCGGAACTGTTTAGAACTAAAACCTCTGGCAACATTGTGGTGCAATAGTACACGTTAGAACATGATGCAATAGTACACGTCAGAACATGATAATGAAACGTCATCAGTTTGCATTATCGTTCGCGTTAGTATTCATGATAACATCATCATGGCTACTTGTCTGCAGTTTCTAAACACGCGTGATGTGATGAAATCATTTACCAAGATTACTGATTTACAACAGAATGTTCCTTATAGAATCTTAGCTAGCCAAATGATCCCTACAAAGTTTGGATTAAGAATCGTAGTGAAGCTTGAAAATGATAAGAATATAATTTTACCAGCAAGATATTTACCCATGGAGGCATCAAAACAAGAAGAACTGCTGCGTTTCTTAAATACTGTATCTGTATCTTTATGTTACAAAGGATTCTTGGGTCGAAGTCATCAACTTGAATTTAGTACACAGCCAGATTCGTCAGCCATTGTGATGAAATCATGAATCAGCACATTCCAATCACCATCTTCTCTTCGAGGACTGTACGCAGCACCACTTCATGATTTGAGCCGAATGATTTGACTATGGTCACATTTAGCTCATCGTTCATTTGGTCGATTCGTGCCATTCTTCACAGGGCAGTTGTACACCAAATTGTTCTGCTTTGCCCAATCGAATCACAGGTTCAAATGTTCTAGCACTGATACCAATCATCACATGCTTTGTTTATTGGATAATAGCTTGCGAAGATGAATTCTTTATCGTTAGAAGTACACATCTTTCCTCCTGAAAAGCACTTGCTCAAATGATTTCACGGTATTGGTTGATTTATAGAACTACGGCTGACGTCATGTGTTGACGTTTGAATTCATGGTTTCATCACAGTTGCTGACGTCATGCTGACCAACCACATTCATACAACTATGTCTGATGTGCTGACGTTTGAATTCATGATTTTGCTGACGAATCTGGCTGTGTACTAAATTCAAACTGATGACTTCGACCCAAGAGTCTTTTATAGCATAAAGATACAGATCCAGTACTTAAGAAACGCAGCAGTTCTTCTTGTTTTGATGCTTCCATGGGTAAATATCTTGCTGGTAAAATTATATTCTTATCATTTTCAAGCTTCACTACGATTCTTAATCCAAACTCTGTAGCGATCATTTGGCTAGCTAAGATTCTATAAGGAACATTCTGTTGTAAATCAGTAATCTTGGTAAATGATTTCATCACATCACGCGTGTTTAGAAACTGCAGACAAGTAGCCATGATGATGTTATCATGAATACTAACGCGAACGATAATGCAAACTGATGACGTTTCATTATCATGTTCTGACGTGTACTATTGCATCATGTTCTAACGTGTACTATTGCACCACAATGTTGCCAGAGGTTTTAGTTCTAAACAGTTCCGGTTCTTTACTAATGAGTGCACAAACTTTAAAAATGTCAAACCAAACTTTGAAACAAAAAATTTCAAACAAAAACCTTTGAAACAAAATTTTGAAACGAAAAACATTCAAACAAAAAAATTTCAAACGAAAGAAATTCAAACAAAATTTTGAAACAAAAAAAAATTTCAAACAAAATTTTGAAACAAAAAATTTCAAACAAAATTTGGAAACGAAAAATTTCAAACAAAATTTTAAACAAAAATTTGAAACGAAAAAAATTTCAAACAAAAAAATTTTAAACAAAAAATTTACAAAAAAAAATTTTCAAACAAAATTCTGAAACGAAAAATTTCAAAACAAAAATTTCGAACAAAAAATTTTAAACAAAAAAATTTCAAACAAAATTTTGCAACAAAAAATTTCAAACAAAATTCTGAAACAAAAAATTAAAACAAAAAATTTCAAACTAAAAAAAATTTACGTTTCACGGTTAACCGTCAAACTTTATCCGGTTATTAACTATTCGATTAACAAATAAACGGTTTTGATCATATTTATCAGTGAGTCCAAAATGTTGAACGAAACCAAGATTTTTAAATGTTAAACAAAACTTAAAAACTGAATGCAGCAAAGATTTGAAAATCAGCAACCAATCAGATTGCACGAAAGATAGTGATCAACCAATCAGATTGCACGAAAGATAGTGATCAACCAATCAAATTGCATCAACAATAACTTTGCCAGTGTTGTAGCATGTATTCCCTTAAGACTATGAGTCATAAGATTCAATAAGGTTAGCTATGTATCCCTGTACACTACCTCATCAAGGTCAATCACGTGGTACATCGTATTGCTTACGTTTATATTTGGCTGTAATAATCAATACCAATGACACATTCTCAAATTATCCTACAAAGTTTCAATGTACCAATGTCCTGGACTCCTAATCCCATCATAGGTCAATAACTGATCACGTGATCATAATGATTTACCCAAAGAACAATTACCAATTATTGATATGACAATAAGAAATGTACCCCTCCCAAAATTAAATATTGGTACACAAATACACCTGTGTCTTATGAAAAAGTAATAAATCCTGTACTTACTCAATAATAAAGCCGATCAATAACATTTAAATTTTGAATATTTGGCCATAAGAGGAACACCAATGGGTCCTAGAAAACGTTTACCGAATTTTGTTATTTGATAATTCCCAAATTTAAAAGGGAACATAAACATATAAAGGTAATAAACCATATAACGTGCTAAATAGGTGTCAATAACCTCCGAAATTCGATTTTTGGTAGTTCTTTACCCATGAAAGGGAACGATGTGGACCATCCAAATTTATAGTGGTACATATTGAAGTCCTGTACTATGATACCAAATGCTTATATTAAAACAATTTCTAAAACCGAGTGGATGAGCCAAGATACCCCTCCCAAATTTTTCAAGGGGTGCGTCAATGTACCCATGTCTTATGATAGGAAATGAACCCATATACATGACCATATAACCATATAAGGTAATAGAACCTCCATCAAAGGGAAGAAATTGGGCCAAAAACCAAACGCATGGTACAACATATTGCTTATGTTTATATTTTAGTAATTTTTACCCATGAAAGGGAACAAGATGGACCACCCAAATTTATCATGATACATGTTGAGGTCATGTACTATGATACCGAATGCTTAAATTGGAAAATTTCCAAAATTTAAGGGGATATGGAATGGACCCCTATACATGATCATATAACCATATAAGGTAATAGGACCTCATCCAAGGGGATAAATTGAGCCAAAACCAAGCACGTGGTTGTACTAAAATTTGGCAATTTCGTACCCATCAAAGGAAACGTGGTAAACCACCCAAATTTATAGTAATATATATTAGGGTTCTATACTATAATACCAAACATGTAAAAAGGGGCAATTTCCAAAATTAAAGGGGTGGGCCAAAGTACCCCTCCCAAATTTTTAAAGGAGTGCACAAATGTACCTATGTCTTATGATAGGGAATAGACCCCTATACATAACCATATAACCATATAAGGTAATAGAACCTCATCCAAGGGGATAACTTAGGTAAAACCAAACACGTGGTACAACGTATTGCTTACGTTTATATTTTGGCAATTTGTACTCCTAAAAGGGAACGAGGTGGACCACCCAAATTTATCATAATACATGTTAGGGTCCAGTACTATAATACCAAATATATAAAATGAGCAATTTCTAAAATTTAAGGGGTGGGCCAAAGTACCCCTCCCAAATTTTTAAAGGAGTGCACAAATGTACCTATGTCTTATGATAGGGAATAGACCCCTATACATAACCATATAACCATATAAGGTAATAGAACCTCATCCAAGAGGATAAATTGCGCCAAAAGACCAAACACGTGGTACAACGTATTGCTTACGTTTATATTTTGACAATTTTGTACCCCTAGAAGGAAACGAGGTGGACCATCCAAATTTATCATAATACAAGTTAGGATCCGGTACTATAATACCAAATGTTTAAATTGGGCAATTTCCAAAATTTAAGGGGTGGGCCAAAGTACCCCTCCCAAATTTTTAAAGGAGTGCACGAATATACCCATATCTTATGAAAGGTAATAGACCCCTATACATGACCATATAACTATATAGGATAATAACACATCATCAAAGGGAATAAAATCGACCAAAAACCAAACACGTGGTATAACGTATTGCTTACGTTTATATTTTGGCAATTTTGTACCCCTAGAAGGGAATGAGGTGGACCGCCCAAATTTATCAAGATACATATTAGGGTCCTGTGCTATAATACCCAATGTTTAAATTGGTCAATTTCCAAAATTTAAGGGGTGGGCCAAAGTACCCCTCCCAAAAATTTAAAGGAGTGCACAAATATACCCATGTCTTATGAAAGGTAATGGACCCCTATACATGACCATATAACTATATAGGATAATAGCACCTCATCAAAGGGGATAAAATCGACCAAAAACCAAACACGTGGTATAACGTATTGCTTACGTTTATATTTTGGCAATTTTGTACCCCTAGAAGGGAATGAGGTGGACCGCCCAAATTTATCACGATACATATTAGGGTCCTGTGCTATAATACCCAATGTTTAAATTGGTCAATTTCCAAAATTTAAGGGGTGGGCCAAGGTACCCCTCCCAAAATTTTCAAGAGGTGCATTAATATACCCATATCTTATGAAAGGTAATGGACCCCTGTATACGCCCATATAACTATATAGGGTAATAACACCTCATCCAAGGGGATAAATTAGGTCAAAAACCCCCGAAATTTGAATTTTTGGCAATTTTTTACCCATGAAAGGGAACGACATAGACACCCAATACTGATAGAGGTACATACTAAGGTCCTAGGCTACCATACCAAATTTTTAGATTTGGCAATTTCCAAAATTTAAGGGGGGGGTTCTATGTACCCCTGCCAAAATTTTCAAGGGGTGCATTAATGTACCTATGTCTTATGAAAGGAATGGACCCCTATACATGACCATATAATCATATAAGGTAATAGGACCTCATCCAAGGAGATAAATTAGGTCGAAAACCAAACACGTGGTACAACGTATTGCTTACGTTTATATTTTGGCAATTTTGTACCCCTAAAAGGGAACGAGGTGGACCACCCAAATTTATAGTGATCCATATTAGCGTCCTATACTATAATACCAAATGTTTAAATTGGGCAATTTCTAAAAATGAAGGGGTGGGCCAAGGTACCCCTCCCAAATTTTTAAAGGGGTGCATTAATATTCACATGTCTTATGAAAGGTAATGGACCCCTATATACGCCCATATAACTATATAGGGTAATAACACCTCATCAAAGGGGATAAATTAGGTCAAAAACCCCCGAAATTTGAATTTTTGGCAATTTTTTACCCATGAAAGGGAACGACATAGACACCCAATACTGATAGAGGTACATACTATGGTCCTAGGCTACCATACCAAATTTTTAGATTTGACAATTTCCAAAATTTAAGCGGGGTGGTCCTATGTACCCCTGCCAAAATTTAGGGGGTGGGCCAAGGTACCCCTGCCAAAATTTAGAGGGGGTGGTCCTAGGTACCCCTAGGTCATTGACCCCGGGCCAAGGTCATTGACCTTTGACCTATGACGTCACAAAAATTTTTGCTGACTCAGTTCGCCATACGCGGACCACTACTACTACAAATCACTGCCGTGGACACATTCTGAAATCTGAATACATGCATATTTATAATTGGTATGTTTCTAATTAGGTATCCACAAAGATCCATGTTAAAATTGTTTTATAATAATATAAATAATGACTTCCCCAAAACTATGAAGAAAGAATATCAATTATGTATGACGCAACAATACTCTTTGAGCAAAATTATGATAATTTCAATCAAGGACCCCGATTTCTCTGTAGCTTTGTGGGGGGGGGGAGGCATTCATAAAAAAATGCATAAAACAATACATATAACAAGAGAAAATACATATTCATAAAAATACAGGGAATCCACGTGAGCTTTTGGGGGCCTCCGACTTCCCAGGATCGGCACCCTTGATCTCAATAATATTAAAGGAATCGTTACAGAAATCTAACGCATGTCATATACTCTTTAGTTAACAGATGTAACCTTAAGATTCTGGAGAAAAATATTCCAGTAATATATGACATGCGTTATGTATGCGTTGGCTACAAAATCCGAATGAAATAACCACACGAAATTTCGTAGACATCAGACGGGAAACTTCCAAAACTTTTAGAACAAAGAAACGCAATTTTTTGAAAGCTAAAATTTAGGAACTTGAGGATAATATTAAAAATGAAAACATTCTGGACATGTATAAAGGGATCAACGAATTTAAGAAAGGCTATCAACCTCGTGCTTATATTAAAGAAAGCCGCTGGAAAAGTTCTCACTGATACAGATAGCATTTTAAAAAGATAAAAAGATTTCTTTAACGATTTACTTAACACGCAGCAAAAACTAATGTGCGTGGAGAAAGGGAGATACACACCGCAAAACCGTATAATCCAAAATCCAACCAAATAGAAGTAGAAATCGCTATAAAGAAATTAAAGAAACACAAATATCCGGGTGTAAACACAAATTCCGTCAGAGTTAATTTTAGCAGGAGGCGAAAAATTGTGAAACAGGATACACAAACTCATTCTCCTTATCTACAACAAGGAAGAATTGCCACAAGAGTGGAAAGAATCAATCATTGTTCCAATCCACAAGAAAAGCGTCAAAACTGACTGTAATAATTATCGAGGCATCTCTCTTCTGTCAACATAATATAAAATCCTTTCAAACATTCTGTTAGCAAGATTGACCCCATACGCAGATGAAATGATTGGAGATTATCAGTGTGGATTGAGACGAAATCGATCAACTATCGACCAAATATTTACCATTCGC
Source organism: Thermobia domestica (assembly GCF_964235325.1). NCBI lineage: Eukaryota > Metazoa > Arthropoda > Insecta > Zygentoma > Lepismatidae > Thermobia > Thermobia domestica. The sequence continues at coordinate 109,200 of NC_137462.1, read as the reverse complement.
CAAATACTCGAAAAGAAGTGGGAATACAACACCCCGGTACATAAACTATTTATTGATTTTAGAAAGGCTTACGACTCGGTTAGGAGGGAAACATTGTACAACGTTCTTACAGAATTTGGAATACCGAAAAAGCTAATTAGATCTATTAAGGTATGTTTAAATGAATCCCAAAGTAAAGTCCGGATAGGGAAATTTTTGTCCACGAGCTTTTCGAAAATGGTCTGAAACAAGGAGATGCGTTGTCGCCATTATTATTTAATTTTGTGCTCGAATATCCTATAAGGAAAATCAAAGATAGCAACCAGGGCCTAGAATTGAACGGTATTCACCAAATTATAGTATGCTGATGTAAATTTAATAGGGGATGAGAGGAGAATAATAGAAAGAAATGCACAGATCTTAATAAACGCTTGCAGGGGCATGGGTTTAGAAGCAAATGCAGAGAAAACTAAATACATGGAAGTGCGTCGGGACCGTAATACGATAAATTATGGATGCGTTAAAGTATTAAATAATTCTTTTGATAAAGTGGATAGTTTCAAATATCTAGGGTCAATATTAACAGACGAAAATCATATTCACGAAGAAATTAAATGTCGACTAAAAGCAGGGAATTCGTGTTACTATTCGGTTCAAATCTCATGTCGTCGCAAATTCTGTCGAGGAATTTGAAGTCTAAAATAATAAAACGATAATCATACCTGTTGTTCTGTATGGTTGCGAAACATGGTCGCTTACTCTGAGGGAAGAACATAGACTGAAAGTATTTGAGAACAAGATCGTGAGACGAATATTCGGACCCAAGAGGAACGGTAATGGAGAATGTTGCAACTTTATAACGAGGAACTACATAATTTATACGGTTTACCCAACATTGTTAGGGTCATCAAGTCTAGGAGGCTTAGGTGGGCAGGTCATGTAGCCAGGATGGAAGAAAGTAGGATCGCTTTCAAAGTGTTAACGGTAAGACCAATCGGAAAACGACCATTAGGAAGACCTAGGCGCAGATGCCCAAGCGGCACACCGACGTCGAAAAGACGTGGTTTTTTTGGTGTAAAACACCGTAAAATACACCGAACATGACGTGATTTACACGTCTTTTCCCACGTGGAAATGTCCGGGAATATGACGTGATTTTTATGACGTCTTTTACACGTCATAGAATATGACGTGATTTTTATGACGTCTTTTACACGTCATAGAAATGACGTGTAAATCACGTCTTTTTTACGTGATTTCCACGTGTAAATCACGTCTTTTTCACACCCTTCATGTGAATTGGAAGGGGGGCGTTCTCGAAATGAGGCGACGAGAAGCAAAGGGGTGTAAGCGATATTTGCAATAAAGTATGGATGTCTCAAAAATGGATTCTGCACAGCTAAATATACAAACTGGATGGTGAAGCTCGTCGCAGTCCAATAGAAAGTCTACCCATGAATGCTCTACGCCGAACTTCATTATGCAGTTTGTATATTTTGCAATGCAGAATCCATTTTAGAGACATACATACTCTATTGAAAATGTCACTTACACCCCTTTGCTTCTCGCTACCTCAAATGTCATGGAAGTCTTACAGGATTGTTCAGTTCCAAAAGTCAAAACCATTAGAAATTGATGTGCATCCGCAGTTTTGATATTAGGAATTTCAATCCATGTACTACCTCGATTATTCGCCACACTTTTGAGGCTATTTACCAGCCCCTATTCAACCGTTTTGCACCAAAGTTAGGGGTTAGGCTACTAGGGCTACCTAGTTCTGGCCCTGTAAATTTTGAAATAGATCGGTTGAATAGTGGTTGAAACAAATAACCCTGAAACTGTGTCGAATAATCGAGATCCTACTATACATAGATTGAGATTCCTAATGTCAACACTGGATACACATCAATTTATGATTATTTGGACATATGAAACTGAATAATAATAATAATAATAATAATAATAATAATAATAATAATAATAATAATAATAATAATAATATCTACTCTAAAACACACAGCTTACAACACATTTTTTTAAAAAAATGATAAAAAAGAAAAAAAATCATACTTTTTCTATTTTCTTAACTGCGTTTTTTTTCTTGACAGTTCTGAACTGATCTCTGGCCGCAACACTTTTCTTGGGTAAAAAAAAAGTCTACGAATAACAACTGGACAACGATTATTATAAGTAAAAACAATAATGAAAATAAATTTATCCTTGTGGCTGCTGCTTGATTTTTCACCATTGTGTTGTAATTTGCATAATAATTTACAAGCTCCTATACCAGATAAGTAAGACCACTGGGTTATTGTAATAAATAACAGATCAGGATAGACCCTAAGAACCCTAGATCTTGCCACAGCGAAATACATCACCACCCTCTCTCGGAAGCACACATTGGGGAACGTCAAAGTATTGTGGTCTATTTGATTGGTCTGTACCAAGAATTTGGAAATTTCGCTTCTCCGAATGTTCGTATTATCTATGGATTGGGGATTTCCATATCCAATTAACCACCTCTAGTGTTGTTGATTTATATTTTTTAGTATTTGGATACTAGCCCATTGAAGAGTATATATTCGCCTTAATGTGTGGTATATTTATCTACACATTAAGAAACGAATATACAATAGCTGTCGAGGAATAATTATATACCTAATGCAACAGGAAAGAAACGGCAGCGCTTGCTCCACGAAAGGATAAATTTAAAGCCATACATTAAAAAGAAAACCGAGACGCATTGAATCGACTTGAAAAACATAAAAAAAAGCCCTCGAATGTAAGACTCACCCTTGGCGGAAAAAAAAGCCCTACATAACTTTTAAGAATGAGAAAAGACGAATAAACATGGTAAAAACAAAGAATGAAATGGAAAAATAAAGGAACATTGTACTTACAGTCCTAAGAAAATGAAATGAAATGAAATCTTTGAGTTTTACGTCCCACGCTTATACCGGTTAGGCTAAAGGAGACGGTGATAATGAGAAATGAATGAAATGATGGAATGAAGAAAGTGGGAGGAGACGGGAGAACCCCGAGAAAACCCACGCACACGGTGATTGTCCACTACGTGGACAAAGTTCACTTGGCGGGGGCTGGGATCGAACCCGGAACCCCAAGCACCAGAGGTGAACGCTCTACCACTGAGCCACCGCGGCCCTTAGTACTAAGAAGAATCCACTCATTTCGTCACTGGAATTTATTCATGTGTATTTACTAGTACCTTCTTCTTAATGAAATTACGGTACAACACGTGCTTCCATAAATTTTATAGCTATCCATTATTACGCTAGTATGCGCACACATACACACAAACACAACCACCAACATCCAACACACACTCACATACACAAGAACAATGGGTTTTATTGACAGTGCAAAATTTAGGACTAAACTTTTATAACTCCAATTTAAGACACCTTTATTTTGGAGGTGAAAAATCGAAAAAGAAAGTACATCTTAAAATTAATTAATCTCTGAGGGATGAAAGCGAAAACACATAACCATTAATTTGAATTCTACATTTATTAGTTATATGTACAATGTGCACGTTTTGTCGTATAAAATAATATTCATGCCATTTGTAATGCAACAAGAAACACTGATTGTCTTTATTATTTGTAATACAAACAAGAAATATGTAGACAATGGAAATCTGTTGGTTATAATCTAAAACTTACAGAGATCTTTTAATAATATAAAATAAAAAGAATAAAATTTTTCTATAAATTTCGTATGAAGGAAAACACCTTTCATAGTTATTGAAAGTACAGAAATGCAGCATCATATCAAAAAAGCCTCACGTGCTTAAGTAGGTTAAAAATGGGGACTGCGGTAAGTATCCCACTTATTATCCCATCTATTATACCAGTAGCAGTTTCTTCCATCTTTTAGTTTTCGAAAGAGATGCCTTTACATTGATTTCCAACAAAGCGAGGAGGAACAGGTCAACATGTTTCAAGCATGCCGAATCCTTTTCATCCTCAAACAACAAGGCAGATGGAAGTGAATATCTTTCTACTAACATTTTGAAGATTTGTGGCATTTGTTCATTTGAAGATCTTTATTTTTACTCACGAATGATAAGTGTCTTTAAGGCTAGTTTGCACAACGTGAACTTTGCTCTTTTTTCCGCGGGAGTTAAATTCCATCGCCAGCTCTTTGGAAACCAAGCATCAGAGAAAGGTCCCTTTTCCTCCCAACGATGACAGATAGGAACACTGAAACAGAAAAAAAATCATGAACAATCATAGTGCAATTTTTCAGGTGGGGAGAAAATTTTAAAAAATAATTACAATACGTCATGTGTAACTACAATCAATACGCAATAAAACGATTAGTTACTGCACTCGCTTGCATGAAGTCCCACTTTTAACGGCCTTCCAAACAGCGAAATTGAACTACCATTAATTTTAGTTATTCTGTAATAGCTTAACTTTTGATTTTATTGCAGCTGTTAACTCTGATTGTTCAGGAGGATCAAACAAGTTGGGGGATATAAGACTTTGTATATACAGATACATGACAAATAATTCTGAAACACTCATAGAAGGCTACATTACGTATGTGCTCACAATATAAAATGCCACTCCAAGACCAACTTTAGGATGTGAGCTAAAAGTGACGATCAAGTATATTGATACGATATTGATACAAACAAAATGGTGTACAACTTATGTAATCCGAAAAGTAAAAAAATTGTGAGCAAACGCCCCCTCACTTGTTACTGGAGTATTTTTAAAAAATAAGACTTCTAGAACCAGAATTCTGTCACAAGCAGTAGGGTGAAAATCGTCACATTATTTGTTCTGAGCAGGGTTAGAAGTTGCGGCAGTTATTATGATGATGATTATTATTATTATTATTATTATTATTATTATTAATAATAATAATAATAATAATAATAATAATAATAATAATAATAATAATAATAATAATAATAATAATAAAACTTCTCCTTGGTGAAAATTATATTTTACCCCTCTGTTGAGAAAAATATTTTCGGGAGGAGTACTTTTATCCATTAAAAAAAAAAGCGCGAACACTATAACATGTGATACATTCCATATTAAAGCTTTGCTTATATATAAATACTCAAGTCAAATAAAATAATTGCTGAAGGAATAAAAATTAATAAACAGGGAAACCTTTAAAAATCTAAAATAATAAATAAATAAATAAATAGAGTGTATCTGAAGAAGACAAGGGTAGTTGCTGAAACAGTTACATTTAAATAAAATTGGCGCAGCTGTGGCTCGGTGATAGAGCGTTCACCTCTGGTGCTTGGGGCCAATGATTCGATCCCAGCTCACTTCAAGCGGCTTTTCTTGGAGTTCTCCAATTTTTTCCCACATTCTTCATTCCACCATTTAATTCACTTCTCATCATCACCGACTCCCTTAGCCTCAGTGCCTGATCGTGGAACGTTAAATTGAATATTTCATTTATATAAAAGTATTGCCTTGTTCAACAATTATTTTATTTTAGTTAAGTACTAATAAAATATTACTACTTTCTTTCTTTTCTTCTTACTCGGCATTTTCTTACATGGGTATTATAAAATAACATGTCAAAAACTCACCTGTCGCAACTTTGGTATGTATGTCATCCTCCACAGTGATATTTCTAGAGCAGCTCGACGAGCAGAAAGGGGTCAGGTGGTCTGCTGTTGATCAATTCATCATTTGCAGGAGCATTGGCCACACGCTCTGGAAAGTAGGAGTACATACAAGGCTTATTTTGGCAAATAACATGTATTTACAATTAGGCTTATTACAACGACTAAATACATTTAACATGAAATGAAGCAGTTTAATTTTATGTAAACAGTAAAGTGGGTTTTTACTACATTTTGTATCAAAAAAAAAGAGCTTATAGAAAAAAAAAATAAGTTGGCAGGGAAATATCAGCCATAAATTTCACATGCTTTCTGTTCTGGATATTTTCAGCGTAAAGGAAGGTGTGAAGAAGAGTCCGAAATCCTCCCAACCCGATGCAGGAATGGCCACTTCTTAAATGGAAAGATACGCAAAATAAATATTGACAAACTTGTGGACAGATAGATTTTATGGATTATTGTCTGCCCGTTGTTAACAAGAAGCAGGGATCGGAAAATCTTTGAGTTTTACGTCCCACGATTATGCTGATTAGGCTAAAGGAGACGGTGATGATGAGTAATGGATGAAATGGTTGAATGAAGAAAGTGGGAGGGAAAGGGAGAACCCCGAGAAAACCCACGCACACGGTGTTTGTCCACCACAAAGTTCACTTGGCGGGGGCTGGGATCGAACCCGGGACCCCAAGCACCAGAGGTGAACGCTCTACTACTGAGCCACCGCGGCCCCATAAGAAGCAGGGATCGGTTTTGAGAACGGAGTGAGAGCGTAAAATATCGCATCTTGAACACAAAGAACACAAATGACTACCTGCGTACACCAAGGCAAGTAATTTCTTGCTATGTATTGCTTCATTTAAATTCTGCAACGTGAAAAAAAAAGTTTTTATCTTACATTTATAATACAAGCTTGAAAAAATCAAGAGCTCCAATTCTGGGGTAGGTTTTATTTAAAAAAAAATATATATATATATATCCTACTCTGGGAGGGGCAGTCGTCACCTCTGGATCCACCCCTGTTGTGTACACACCTTCCTTTTGGTGGCAGCAGATATGTAAGCCCCGAAGCAATGAAGTATGTTTTTTTTTTTTTTTTTTTTTTTTTTTTTTACTGATGGGGCTGCAGTGCCTCAGTGGTAGAGCGTTCACTTCTAGTGCGTGGGGTCCCTGGTTTGATCCCAGCTCGTGCCAAGTGGGCTTTGTGGTGGACAAACACCATATGCCTGAGTTTTCTCGACACTCTCCCGTTTCCGCCCACTTTCTTCATACCACCATTTTTCACATTTCATTATCACCATCTTCCTTAGGCTCGGTGCCTTTCCTGGGGCGTGAAACTAAATATTTAATTTCATTTCTTTTTAATGATGAGGAATTGGTGTTCCACCTGAAAGCAGGTTTTTGACCCAAAGAGACTTCCGTTGTTAATGTGCGCATAAACATTAGGAGGATATTCCCTATGTCAAGAGCTCTCTTAAACACATCTGACTGGAACCAGCACCAGCCCCCAACCACGGTCCCTTAATAAGACATTTGGTTTCCTTTGAACCGTTTCACGATTAGCAGTGGAAATCATAATAATATAGTCATGTAGAGGATACTTAATTGAGCTGGAATATATTTTTTTGAACTTCAGTGGCAACATTGATAAGTATCCATCATCACATGCTGGCACTGGAGTAAGTACTGTAATCTAAAATGCGAGGGAGCTGTCTACTCAATTAATCAACAAAATATTCGAACAGTCAAAAACCCGTTACATTATTATGATTCCACACCGAATTCTGTAGCACAGTTACGGTAGCCAAGTGTCTTGTGAGGGTGTGTAGGTGCAGCAGGGCGATGGTTGCAGTTTGAGAGTGCTCTCAACTCAAGGTGACCAGACGTCCCGTTTTGGCCGGGACAGTCCCTTATTTTCAACCGTTGTCCCGTTTCTTTCAGATTCTCAAACGGGACGCCTAAATGTCCCGTTTTTAAGCAAACATGACCCAGGTGTCCCGTAATTATTATTCAAAATATAAATAGCCAATGCTAATTCTACACTCTTCCGTACCAACACTTACTGGGAAGGTTCACCCGTGCCTAGAACTTCTGAATATTCAAATGAGAATTGAGTGTTCTGTGGTTCAAGTGGAAATTGAGTGGGAATTCTGAGTGTTGAAGTAGTTAAAAGTATTGTTGGGTAATACTTAAGTTAGAAACTCTGTGTTATCATTCTTACTTTGTATTTTGTAAATTGAAAACACTGCTGAGTCCCAAAATGCAATGTGGAAGTCACCCCACCCCCCGCGCCGATTCGTATGCGTCCCGTTTCTGAAAGTAAAAGTTCTGGTCACCTTGTCTCAAATGGGGTAATATCCTCCCACTGATTATGCACATATACAATGGGGGCACTACTTTAGCAAACGGGTCTACCAAATATTCATCTATTTTGTGGATTTTTTCACTAGATTTAAGACAGCAGTGCTACAAAAGGTTAAACAAAACATAACTGAGTGAGCGAAGGGGTTAGAACTTCCATAGGGCTCGTTGTTTCTAACTTTGAAGTCATACACGATTGGCATTGCAACAATTGCCGAGGGTCATTTCCCAAAGAGGTTCACTCGAGCAGTCGGTTCTACCTAACAGAAAATTCATAGGTAACATACGATGTAAAACATATTTTTGTGAAGGAATAAAAGTGTGAATGTCAGTAATTAATATCAGTACACAGCAAATTGAAATGAATTTTGGGCATTATTCGAGCAGACGGTTCTACCAAATTTTGACATATTTCTTACAGTTTCATATCAGGTTAGAACAACGCATTTCTTTTAGCAGAGCATGAACTAAATCAGAAGCTCCATTAGTGCTTGCAGATTGACTTCAGGCCTCAGTACAAATACAGCGTGGACGTAAAGCGTAACAATTTCAGTGAATAAAACACGAACCAATTTATTTCAGCTCCCCACTAAAAAGCAGGGGTAGGAGCACAGCAACAGGGTCCGAAGGGCAGCGACGGGATGCGTCCGTAGTGAGCAGGCGCGTCAGCGACGGGGAATATACGTCTAAACGAGAATAGTGGAAGACCACACTTACATATGCAATACTTTCACTGATCACTTAAAATTCATTTCAATATGCTGTACACTGACAGTAATTACTTATATTCACACTCTCATTCCTTCACGAAAAATGTTTCTTATAATATTTTACCTATAAATTTTATATTTGGTAGAACCGTCTGCTCGAGTGAAGCCGCATTTTGAGTGATAGTGAAATCATTGTAAGCGTAAGTGTGCTTTTCCATTATCCTTCTTTACGCACATAGTCCCCGTCGCTGACGTGCCTGTTCCCTACGAACGCACCCCCTCGTTGCCGCTCGGGCCCTCTTGCTGTGCTCCTGCACTGATTCCAATAGAATGCATTTGTGCTTTTTAGTGGGCACCTAGCAAAAGTTATTTCGTGTTTTATGCACTGTACTTAATATGCTACGCGTCGGGAAGGTTCTAGAACACAAGTCCCCCCCCCCATATAGGTTAACAGCTAGATTGGTTCTTTTTCTGTACCAAAGTTTAACATTTAATTCACATAGTATTGTTGAGCGAGCGTCAGCGAGTGAAGGCGGGTTAGAGCCCCGCACGGCACGTTTTCTGTCTTTGTTACAATTAAGTGGGAAGGGGTACCTGTGTTCTAGAACCTTGCCTCATGCGTCTACTCTATATTTACACTAACCCCCGTGAAGTCAATCTGCAAGTAGTAATGGAGCTCCTCATTTAGTGCATATTCTGCTATAGGAAATACAATGCTCTAACCTAACCTGAAAATGTAAGAAATGTATTAAAATTTAGTAGAACCGTCTGTTCCAGTAATGCCTCCAAAAGCATACACTTACTGTCATCTCGTTGTTTGCTTGTATTTATCAGTCTTTCGCCTTGGCAAATAGTACCACAATGCGTGCAGCTTTTATTATACGGATTCATAGTATAAGTAGTAGTAGTAGGAACGGGTTAGAAGCCCCGCGGAGGTTGGTTGGTCCTGTTCTCGACATGAAATAGGCAAATTAAAGACTTGTCCAATTTTTTTCGTATATTTTACAATCTACGGATCTGTATAATAAAACTGCACCACAGAATGACATACTTTCCCATGCATACTCACTCCCATATACGGTTTATTGAGAATAAAAACACATACATTATCATTTTACTACCTTCACTATTAACATTTTATATAGTATTCTACCTAAAATATTTAATTTGATACAGGCGTCTGCATATGTTAACCTAATGTAGGTATCCTCGTTCTTTCTACGGTATTTTAATACACTGTAATAAGAAACCGTAGAATACTCAATCTGCTGAATTTTACACAGAATGCACCTAGATAGGAATAGGATAGGAATTATACTTACTTGTCTTAAAGCTGACCTTTATCACAGGTGACTTCAACAAAACACATTATTTATATTCACAAACAATACCATCAAAACACGATTCCGCAAATGGCTCACGATTCCCAGCATGCACTGCTCAAACTGCAGTTACAGTACGGGGAACGTCCGCGCTTTTTAGCACCTAAAAAAGACGTCTATTTTTGGTGATGTCCGACACGTGATTCTTTGTACCATTCTGGCACGTGATAAACACGTACAATTTAGGTCATGTTTGACACGTCATTTTTGTTACCATTTTGGTACGTGATAAAGACGTTCCAAATTTTCAAAAGACGTCATTTTGAATTCGAACCCCAAAAAAAGACGTGTTTATGACGTGACTGTGCTACTTGGGTGGGAAGACAATATTAAGATGGATCTCGCAAAAATAGGAATACAAAGTAGAAACTGGATCTAGTTGGCTAAAGATAGAAGTCAATGGAGAGCTTTTGTGAACGGGGCATTGAACCTCCGGGTTCCATAGGCCATAGAGTTAGTTAGCTTAGGAAGCATGAGTAGATGCCTAGGCTGATACTACAAATAGATTAAATTCCCATTTACTGAAAAGATGGGTTCTACTGACTTTGGATAATCTGTATATTCTTCGTGTGGTCGGCATAGGGGAGAAAATGAAAAAGCCAAGGGAAACAAATTTCATCACACTTTCCTTTGTGGCAATGGGACACAAATCATCACACTTTTCTGCAAAAAGCACTTTTCAAATCGGATTATTGGGAGAGCCTCCAGTTCCAATGTTGGGGCGGGGGACATGAATCCCCATTCCCCGGAATTTGTGCCCGTACCTACAGCTGAAACAACTTTTCAGCAGGAGGGGAGGGGTATATCCTCCTCTGGCATCACAGGCGTGCGCAACGTGGGTGCCATGGGTGCATTTGCACCCCCATTAGACAAGCTTTTTTTATGTAGAATTATTACAAACTGAGAAGAGATTACGTGTTAATTATTTCCCGTCTGCATGTGTGCCGTGCGTCGCCTACGCATCGTCGGATGTAATGATGCTATCTTTTCTTAGGGGAAAGGGGGGAGGACGACATTCCATATGGTGGCACTTTAGATCTGACACCCACATTCCCAATGTCCTGCGCACGCTAGTGTCTGGCATTTATTGAAATTTGTGCCCAAGTAGTGGAAGTGGAATTAATACATATTGATGAGACTACTAAACGCACTACAGCACGAAGTTCAGTTTGAAATACTACAGATTACGATTCTTTTTAAAAATGGAAAAGCCAAGAGAAATCAATTTCTTCTTACATTCCTTTGTTGCAGTCGGACAGAAATCATCAAGCTATCCCAAAAAGCACTTTTTAAGTCAAATTATTGGGGGGGGACTGTCCCCCCAGGTCGAACATTGGGGGGACATGTCCCCCTCGTCCCCCCGGGATTTACGCCAGTGTTAATTATAACTGTAGGGACACATTAAATTCAAACTATGGAAGCGGTATTGTTCACTAAACACTGTAGGCACGACGAAGACCACACGTTCACATCATAGGGACGCACACACACAAAAGCAACTGGTCTAACGGTTCTTTTTTAAAACACACTTGTCCGCCCAAAAGGAAGAAATTCCGAGGGTTGACAAAAGTGAACCCCGGAGCCCTCTGCAGGAGGGAAAAATTACTAATTAAGGACCAGATCTTCAAGGAAGGGCGATTGGCCCGAACATAGCCCCCACCTTGAAATGCTCGCGTTTCAAGAACATGAATATTATAATGAGATATGATGCAACATAATAGAAAACACCAATATGTATATACAAAATAAACAAGTAAAGAAAATCGAGATACTAAATATGAGAGAAATAATATAAGCACAACATGAAAAAAAGAAAAAAATGAAAATCAAAACACGAAATATGAATAAGAGTATCATAAACACAATATGAAAAGTTGATATTTGAATGCACGAGTATATCTATCTATTTGCATCAAACGGTAAACGAGAGAGCTTCACAATGGAGCGTCTTAAATCCCCAGCAGCTGTTCTTACGGTGACAGTTCGCACAAGTCCATCATTACTACTATGGATGTCCTTGACACGACCTAGCATCCACTGAAGAGGGGGAGGTGAGGTTCCTTTAATAGGACGAAGTCTCCTTCTTTGAGGTTATCACGTCGGATCCACCACTTTGGCTTTTGCTGTAGCCGGGATAAATACTCTTGAGACCAGCGCTGCACTAATTGCCATCTCTTCAGGTGGGACATTTTTGACAAGGTGAAATGAAATGAAATCTTTGAGTTTTACGTCCCACGGTTATGCTGGTTAGGCTAAAGGAGACAGTGATGATGAGAGATGAGTGAAATGGTGGAATGAAGAAAGTGGGATAAAACGGGAGAACCCCGAGAAAACCCACGAGCACGGTGTTTGTCCACCACAAGGTTCACTTGGCGGGGGCTGGGATCGAACCCGGGACCCCAAGCACCAGAGGTGAACGCTCTACCACTGAGCCACCGCGCTCCCCTTTGACAAGGTGAAATCTTGTGTCGGAACAGCAAGCATCGGTTCTCCTATAAGGAAATGTGCCGGTGTTAGCGCAGATTGGTCATTAGGTTCTTCAGATAAGGGAATAAGCGGACGTCCCACGTGGGAACTTGGTGGGCTTGCCCGTGACAAATTTGCCAATGTCGGTCCCGCATGGGATATAAATAGGCTTGCTCACCAAAAAGAAAAAAGCATGGAAATATTTCCTTTTTCTAATGAATAAATTTGAAGTACATGAAATTAACATTTTTATCGTTTTGTGGCAATTATTTGAAAAAGTGATTTTTCGATTCAGCCTCGATCTTTGTCGAATCCATGTCGATCGGCGTACGCAGATTGTTTGTCAACTGTTCACAGTTTTAAAACTATAACACCGTATGGCGCCACAAGCGGTGCGAAGCGAGAGAGAATCAGGAAAAATATGACAGTTGTTTGTTGTTTTGGTTTCCCTTCAATTCGTTGAAATCGTGTAAAAATTAGGACGGCAAAAAAAAAAAAAAAAGAAAGAAACTATAATATTATTGAAGATGTGTATTAAAATTAGTGTTTCTTTCATTACTTGAATGTATACTTTATCTTTATTTACATGAACCATGTCGACTATAGATTAAGAGATCCACATAAACTGTTCCAAATAATTTTTGGCTTGTTTATAGTCCGCGCTCGGCGCAGCTAATCTGGTACTAGTTTTGTTGTTACTTGTGCGAACATTTGTAGATATCTTTACTCAAACAAATAGAGGGCATTTTAATTTGCATTATTCATAAGACAAACAAACTGAACATATAATTGAGGGAGCGGACTATACTTAGCAGGGTTGAAAGAAAAAAAACATTTTTCTAAAAAAGAACAAAACATGTGTTTAAACATGAAAAAGATGTTTAAAATGTTTTAAACATATTTTAAAACTGTAACGTTGTATGCAAACACATACAACCGTGGTCCCGTGATTAACTTGTCTACAGGCAAAAGCCAAACCTTTCCTAACCACTAGACTCAATTCTCTACCTTTACCCGCATACAAATCAACCACAAGCACACTTGGACGGTAAGTAGACCCCCCCCCCAATTCTTGTTTTGGCAGCAGAGTAAATTCACTGAAATTACCTTTTTTTCTCTGGTAGCAATCAAGCTTAATTTTTAGCACTTCTGGAAATATAGGTAAAACTCTTATTTCAACTGTAACAATTTATTATAAACCAAATTAATAATTTCAACAACAACAGTAAGCGCTCAAAACACGAAGTAAATCGAATCAATTTTTCAACTTCTTCAAAAATACATGAACAAGAAATTACTTGAAAAGTTAACATTAATTCCTTTCAGAAAATTCTTTCTAGTATTCAGAAAATTTCCATATAGGTAAAGCATTAAATTCCCCGAAAAAGGTATTTTATCTTCCAAATATCCAAATTTAACTGTACACTTTCAATCCTTTTTTCAATACTAATATGTGACTTATTTCTCATCAAAATTTTTCAATCTTTCCTTCCGGTAGGTTAGGAATTACTAGTAATACGTCTACTCTATCCTTTACACGTATGCTCATCCCTGTGTAAATCCAATTATTAAAAAGGAAAAAATTCCCCAAAAGGGAAATTTTGTAAAAAATCCCTTTTTTCCAATTTTGAGCCCCTCTGTGCGCCCCGGGTGGTAACGCTCAGCGCCCAAAATATTTCGATATATACTACATAGTGTATTTAATAACTGTACGAAATACCAATCTCATATCTAGAATTTGGTTATGAATTTTTTTTTTTAACAAAATTTGCCTTCTGGAGGAATTTTCTCCCCTCAGGTGCACAATAGGAATAAGCAAGTTATACCGTTTGAGTTTCTACTCTGTATTCCAATCTCTGCGAGATCCATCTTAATATTGTCCTCCCATCTGCGCCTAGGTCTTCCTAATGGTCGTTTTCCGATTGGTCTTCCAGTCAAGACTTTGAAAGCGTCTCTACTTTCTTCCATTCTAGCTGCATGGCCCGCCCACCTAAGCCTCCTAGACTTGACGACCCTAACAATGTTGGGTAAACCGTATAAATTATGTAGTTCCTCGTTATGAAGTTTCCACCATTCCCCATTCCCGTTCCTCTTGGGTCCGAATATTCGTCTCAGGATCTTGTTCTCAAATACTCTCAGTCTATGTTCTTCAGTGTTGGGTAAGTTACTTGTAAAAATGTAACGCGTTACAAGTTACTTTACTTCCTCTTAAAATGTAACGCGTTAGTAACGCGTTACTTGCCTCAAAAAAGTAACTGTTACTTTACTTCGAAAGTAACGCGTTACTAACGCGTTACTTTTAGGTCCGAAACTTTAAATATGTGAAAAAATTATTACTTCAATTTTCCGTACTACTATTACTACCACTATTATTATTATTATTATTATTATTATTATTATTATTATTATTATTATTATTATTATTATTATTATTATTATTATTTATTATAACAACACTGTATATAAACATGAAAGATAGGCGGTTTGTATTTGAATACTAAAAAACTAGTTGATTGCCAACCTCGGTAGTCGTGAAGTCTATGAGTCAAGGATATTGTTTACGAGCTTCTGAATTTGGACTGAGGGTCTAGGTTGAGTATTCGGGCTCGAGCCAAACACTGTTAAAAGTTATAGGGCACTGGCCAAATATCTTCTAAACTGCTCGGTTCGGGTTTAGAATTGTCAACGGCTCGAGCAGCTCGGCTCACAACTCATTCACTATCGACCCGAACCGAGAAGTGAGCCGAGCCAACAGCTCACCCAACCGACTCGGCTAGAGCCCTCGGCTCAGTTGAGCCGAACCGAGCAGATGCCTTATCCCTACCAAGCTAGCTCGAGCCGATGGTTCACCCCAAGCGAGCCGGCTCGAGCCATCTTCTCAGTTGAGCCGAGCCGAGCTGAGCTTGTTATAAAAAATCTCTTGTGGTCTCGCTATCGAGACGAGATGCGAGCAGTGTCCCCTCTCGTGAGCAATACTAAAAGTATTCCAAATTACTGTTTAGCTTACTTTTCTCATGGCTTTCGCTTTCCAGTGTAATCAGGCCATGATTTCAAGACGAGTTAAAACGAACGAGCCATTTATCAAAGTCGACTGGACTCGAAACTCGACGCGAAAACTGAATCGGCTCGGAACTCGACTCGAGAATATTACCTTTGACTTGAGTCGAAACTCGACTTGAATTCGAGTCGAGTCGAGTTTTAGCTTGACTCTTGCTCATCCCTATGCGTTAGAAAAAATGATTGCTTATTATTATTCTGCTAAACTAATTATATAATAATAACAATGTTGTTATGTAAAATTAAAAATACAGAATATAGAGAAATATTACACTACAACTAATAAAATGAGAACACATGAAGTGAGGGTGAATCAAAACTTGTTGGTAACTCTTAAAATTGATACATGCTTTTTAAATCTAGTTTCAAACTCTATAATCAACGGGACTCTAGGATAAGCAAACTGATCTGAAAGAACTCCAATATTACATACCATCAACAAACTATTTTCTAGTAATAAAGTAGAACACAGTTTATTCATATTAATCCCTTACTGTATATCGTTAATTATGGCACCCTAGTTGTTGATAAATATTTTCCGCCGGGACACTTCAGATAGTTTACTTTTAATTTCTGTCCACCATCATCCTCAGCTCTTAAGAAAAAAGTATTCTTTCAAATGTTCGAACGGTAAAATATTTTCGTTCTTCATCTTTATAAAAACAACACCAATAAAAGTAAAATAGACTACCGGTATCATTGCACTCCTAGTTCACTCATTAAATGTATTGATTTGGAGCTGTCAAAATTCACGACAAAATCTTCCAGGTGCTTGCAATCAGTACACGTGGTTACCCTAAGGCTGTTCTCATCTTCCAAAAACAGTAAGTGGCACTACGAGCTTATCTGTTTCTCTGTGTGTCGGTGACTGTCAGTCACTGACATACGTAGTTCATGCTTGTTTCATTCTGAGAAATTCACTTACAGGTAAGAAACATTTGTTTCCAAAAAAAAAAAAAAAATACATATATTGTAGTTACTCATCCGAAATGTAACGCAAAAAAAAATAACGCAAACTAGGTACGTTACCTAAAAATTTGTAACGCGTTACCGTTACAGTTACTTTGCAAAAAATATAACGCGTTACTAGGAAACGTTACTTAAAAAGTAACGCGTTACAAGTAACGCGTTACTTGCGTTACGTTACTTCCCAAGACTGATGTTCTTCCCTCAGAGTAAGTGACCATGTTTCGCAGCCATACAGAACAACAGGCATGATTATCGTTTTGTATATTTTAAGTTTCAAATTCCTCGACGGAATTCGCGACGACAAGAGATTTTGAACCGAATAGTAACACGAATCCCCTGCTTTTAGTCGACATTTAATTTCTCAGTGAATATGATTTTCCTCTGTTAATATTGATCCTAGATATTTGAAACTATCCACTTTATCAAAACTATTATTTAGTATTTTAACGCAACCATAATTTGCTGTATTCCGGTCCCGACGCACTTCCATATATTTAGTTTTCTCTGCATTTACTTCTAAACCCATGTCCCTGTAAGCGCTTAATAAGAACTCTGCATTTTTTTCTATTGTTTTCATATCATCTCCTATTAAATTCACATCATCAGAATACGCCATAAACTGGTGAATACCGTTCAACTGTAAGCCCTGGTTGCTATCTTTGATTTTCCTTATAGCGTATTCCAGAACGAAGTTAAATAATAATGGCGACAGCGCATCTCCTTATTTCAGGCCATTTTCGACGTGAAAGCTCGTGGACAAAAATTTTCCTACCCGGACTTTGCTTTGGGATTAATTTAAACATATCTTAATTAATCTAATTAGCTTTCTCGGTATTCCAAGTTCTGCAAGAACGCGTATAATGTTTCTCTCCTAACCGAGTCATAATTCTTTCTAAAATCAATAAATAGTTTATGTACCGGGGTATTGTATTCCCACTTTTTTTCGAGTATTTGGCGAATGGTAAATATTTGGTCGATAGTTGATCGATTTCGTCTAAATCCGCACTGATAATCTCCAATAATTTCATCTGCGTATGGGGTCAGTCTTGCTAACAGAATGTTTGAAAGGATTTTATAGGATGTTGACAGAAGAGAAATACATCGATAATTATTACAGTCAGTTTTGTCGCCTTTCTTGTGGATTGAACAATGATTGATTCTTTCCACTCTTGTGGCAATTCTGAGTTTGTGTATCTTGTTCCACAATTTTTCGCCTCCAGCTAAAATTAACTCAGCCGGAGTTTCATCTACACCCGGAGATTTCTGTTTCTTTAATTTCTTTTTAGCGGTTTCTACTTCTACTCGGTTGTGTTCTGATCCCAGCCCCCGCCAAGTGAACTTTGTGGTGGACAAACACCGTGTGCGTGGGTTTTCTCGGGGTTCTCCCGTTTCCTCCCACTTTCTTCATTCCACCATTTCATTCATCACTCATCATCACCGTCTCCTTTAGCCTAACCGGCATAACCGTGGGACGTAAAACTCAAAGATTTCATTTCATTTCATTTCGGTTGTGTTCTGGAATATACGGTTCTGCGGTGTGTATCACCTTCTCTCCACGAACACTAGTTTTTGGTTGCGAGTTAAGTAAATCGTCAAAGAAATCTTTCCATCCATTTAAGATGCTATCCGTGTCAGTGAGAACTGTACCATCAGATTTCTTTAATATATAAGCACGAGGTTGATAGCATTTCTTAAATTCGTTGATTCCCTTATACATGTCACGTATGTTTTTATTTTTACTATTATCTTCAAGTTCCTTAATTTTAGCTTTCAGAAAATCGCGTTTTTTGTTCTAAAAGTTTTGGAAGTTTCCCGCCTGATATCTGCGAAATTTTGTATAGTCATTTCATTCGGATTTTGTAGCCAGCGTAATTTTGCGTGTTTTCTCTTCTCTGCTAGTTTTTTGCATTCCTGGTCGAACCATGGTTTGTTCCTACGTATTTCCGCGTGTCCCAATTTTTCTTTTGCTGAAATTTTAATGCTATCTCTAATTTCAATCCAGGAATTCTCAACAATAGTGCACTCCGAATCTTCTAAAACCGAGAATCTATTCAAAACTTCAATCTGGTATTCCTCTCTTACCTGGCTCTCTTCTAATTTCTTTAACACATTGACTGCCATGTGTATGCTATTTCATACACATGGCGTCTTGCTTCTGCGCCGCGTGTATGCTATTCCATACACAAGGAATATCTTCATTCTAGGCCTTGTGTATTAAAATGTATACACAGTTCAAGAAAAACTATATGATGCATACACATACAAAAAAGTCAGCAATGAGCTTACCGTTCATTGTTTTGAAATGTTATGTATATATAATTACTTTATATTTGGTCTGAAAGAAGAAAATCGTATTGGCCCAGAAGAGGTATATTTTCAGTAACACAGTGGCAGTCAATGTGTTAAATTGAATCTCTCCGTTTTCGGACAGTGAATATTACCTTTATTCAACGATAACCTCTGTCGTATAATCGCTGCTACCAGGTAGTGGTCAGTGTCACAATCAGCCTCTCTAAACGACCGGACATCAATTATGTTATATTGCCTTCTTCTATCTACTAAAACGTGATCAATTTGATTGTGTTTTTCCGTCTGGTGATGTCCAAGTGTATTTATGAACGTCACGATGTGGGAATTTTGTACTTTTCACGATTAGATTTTTTCATGTTGCAAAGTTCACGATTATGAAATCGTGAAAATGTATTATCGAGGGAAAATTGGTAAATCGGCTATAGCGTCAAGACTATTTTGCCCCTACATTCTCCGTTCCTCATTATTTGTACAATCAAGCAAAGTTATTTTGATACCATTCGCATGTGCGTGTCATATACCTGAGAAATTCGCGATAAAACAAGATTTTTTAAAAAATCCCTTTTTCCCACTTTGAGCTGGAATTTGTCGCATTTGGTACGTAATAGGAAAATTTGACTGAGGCAGTTGGAAACTCTGCTTCATTACAAAAAAAAAAAAAAAAAAACGGGATACGTACCATGATCCTAGCGTAAATAGTGTTGGTACTGTAGCTACTTGACTGAAAGCCTAAAAATTACCTTTTAAAAATCCCAAATTTTAAAAGGGTCAAAGTTATGAAGGATCTCCTCGTTCATTGAAAGATGTTGATAGATTTAAAGCGTCAGAGTTCAGGCAAATAATTTTATATACCGAGGTTGTAATTTTTCAAGATGTGCTGCTTAGCAGTTGTTTCATCATTTTCTGTTACTACATATTGGAATTTCCATTTGATGCAATGCACAACTGATAAGCAAAGAAGAATGTTTATTATACGCTAGGTCGCTTCTAAAAATGTTCGTTGAAAGAATGGTAGCTCATTATAGTGATGTTTGTGCAGTATATAGCCTAATGTTCATTCATTAATTCATATCGTAGATGCCGTACAGACATTTGGAACGTTAGACAATTTTAACTGCTTTCCATTTGTCATTTTTGTATCAAGTGAAAACGTTAAGAACACCAAACAAACCATTATCGCAAATCTACAGACGGTTATCTGAAATAGAACACGAGAAGCAGAAAAATGTAAAATTAACTTTGAATAAACCGTATAGCGGAGGAACATGTTTAGGCGTTGTGGGTGAAGAATATAGAGCAGTGAGTTATAGTGGATTTATCATTGATATGTCCGTTGATAAGGACAATTTTGTTCAATTCACTACAGGGAAAATAGGCAAAGTTATTAATATTATTGAGGCAAAAAGTTCAAATGATCACCCATTCATTTGGTTGATATATTTGTATGTTCCGATAGAAGGTGACTATTATTCCTTCCCATGCAGTTCGCAGTTGGTACTTGTTTATAAGTGCGACAAACTGTCGAATAAGATATTCCATGCTTCCCCTACCTCAGTGACATCAAAATGTATTGTGTATTTGGAAAAGAAATAAACTGCATTGCTTTCTCATTCAGTGTTGTGATTTTTGTTTTCATAGAGCATATCTGTAGAAAGAATCAACATGACCTCAGGACGAAGAAAGTTTTGCGTAGTAGCTTTCACTGACGAGGACGGAGCATTAGAAGTTATACCTAATAGTGGCTTCGTAAGGGCGGGGCGAGCAGCGCCCCGGCCCTGGGCCCCACTTTGTGGGGGCCTCCGGACGGTAGATAAAAAATAATTACTAAAGAACATTGGGTTAGCATGAGCCGTACAAGGACCGTCAAGGTTTATAATCCACACCATCCCTAAAAGCAGACGAAATTAATTGTCAATCGATACGAGTATTACACCAAATAAAGGATGAAATAACAGAAATATCAGTCTAAAAATAAAATAAAATAAAATAAACAGTGCCGGATTTCCCTATAAGTTAAAGAAGCGTAATTTGTGTGGTGTCCTATAGTTTCTCGATAAGCTGGATAAAGTATTGGGCAATTCCATCATATGGATAGCTGGTAACAATCGTGTCGCATGCCCACTTCTGTGATTGTATACATGCAATATAGTAAACTTAATCACAAACAACTCAATATCATTGCTTTGTAATAACAATAAACAGAGCCTAAACGGTATTTTGTAAGGAGTCCATGTCAATGTCTTGACTTCGACCTTACAGACAGCACTGGTACTTATGTATAGTGCAACCTGTTTGTTTGATTGTTTGTTTGTTTATTCTTTCAATTGTGATTATCATTCTAAACAAGCTTGGGGGCGTGTAAGGACAGGTCCTGCAGTTTTATTAAAGTGAGCTCCGAACCACTGCGTTCTATCGGATCCCATGGAATTGAACCAGCAACCACACGTTCCAAACACGAGCTCTCTGACCAGTAGATCAGTCAGGGGTCTAGTAAAGTCTGTGGGGTTACAAGCAACAGCCAAGAAGAAGCAAAGGATGAACCGCTGACTGCAGAGGCCAAAGTGAAGCGCTCTATTTATGAAATTCTAGATGAGATGAGACAACAAATATATGACCGTTTTACTCAGATGCATGATCTTAACGACATATTTGGATTCCTGTGTTCTATTGCCAACTTTGTGTAACAACCAGGAGATGAGAGTGAGGAAAGGCTAAAAGCATGTAGCTCTGATTTAGCTTTGTTCTACCCGAATGACCTGGGTGGCGTAAAACTATTTCAGAATTATAAGGATATAGCCCGTTCACTAAGGTAGAGACCTGCACGGGCCGGGCTTGGGCGAGCCGACTCTGTTATTTCTTTAGGCCGAGCCGAAACTGATTTCTCTTCAGGTCGGGCCGGGCTGAGACCGATTAATTGCAATTGTTTAATAATTATTGACTTTCGTTTAACGATAATTGGAATAAAGCCAAACGCTAAAGAAGTGTGCCCGTGAAAAATGTTACAAAATATGCAATAGCTATTTACAGTTTGTGTTGCTTAGCGGCTCTACTTTCACTATAGAGGATTGCAGGCATTGCGCGGTAAATTGAGCTCTCACCTTAACTTCACTGAACCCAAAATATGACAAGAAGGGGTGGGAAAGTTTTGCTTGTCGCAAAATAATATTGCCATCTTCACTTTATGCTAAAAATCAATTAAGGTAGATTTTTGTTACAGGAAATGGAGTTTTTGTTCTCTCGATGACAGACGAAGTTCTAGCAGGCAGTGGTACCATTCGGGAGGCAAGCGTCAGGTTCTGAGCCAGAGTTTAGAAAATGTTTCTGCGGGTTAGGTCAAGTTTAATACTAAATTTTGAGAAAGATTGTGGCTCTAGCTAAATTTTTTTAATAAATCGGGCAGGGGTCGGGCCAAAAATTTTTAAAATTTATCGGGCCGAGCTCGGGCCGAAAATCTTCAGAACTTTTCGGGCTCGGGCTGGTCCGGGCCTAGGTACACTCGGGCTGGATTGCAGGTCTCTACACTAAGTTGTGCTCAGAAAGCTAAAGAACAACTTGAAATTTCATCCCAAGGCATACTGAAATATATATCTTCAATGGGGCTTGAAGCTTACTCAAGTTTGGGAACCACTTTTCAGATTTTGATAGTAATGTCCGTATTTGTGGCACCATGTGAAAGGTCTTTCAGCAAAATGAAGCTGATAAAATCATACTTGCTCTCCACAATGCGTCAAGTAAGACTCACGAATCTCGACATTGTTCCTATCAAAAACAAAATAGCATCTACTTTGGATATATTTGAGATTTTCGTACCTACCAAAGCAAGAAAGGTAGCATTTCTGAATGTTGTTGGAACACAGGCTAATAAGGTAGCGGTACTGTAGTTGAAAGTAGTTTCGTGTTTCAACTTAAGACAATAAAAATACAAAAGTACCAAAAAATAATTTTTAAAAAACTGTCAAGATCTGTCAATTGACTGGTGATGGGTGGTAATGAAAAGTATGATGGTACAACCCGAATTTAAATTCTGTGCTCATATATTTAATCTACGATATTTCCCCAATTATTTAATATATTCAGGATTTTTTTTGTTATAATACATTCTAATACTGTGTTACTAAGTGGTAATGTAAACAGTCATACATGACAGAATATGAACATGACTGAAATATTAAATACAAATTTATATATATATATATATATATATATATATATATATATATATATATATATCATATATATAAATTATGATATTTATAAATTATAAAAATTTATATATATATATCATTTGTATTTAATAATTCAGTCATGTTCATGTTCATATATATAATCATAAAACAAATGTGAAATCTGGAAACAATAGTAAAAAAAGCAGGAAAGATACATTCTAGTGCTTAACTATTCATTGATATTTCGGCAAAAACAGTGGGACGAAATAGATCGTATACCAGGTGTAGAAGTATGAAACCGGAAACACATTTTATTCAAAATAATCTTCACTGGCAGTGATACATTTTTCCCACCTCTCCGGCAGCTTAAGAATGCCACGCCAGAAAAACACTGCTTCCTTTGAAGCGAACCAGTCGTCGAGCCATTGTCGTAGTTTCATACGACTCGAAGTGTTGCCCGGCAAGTGCATGTCCCAATGAGGCGAACAGATGATAATCGGACGGGGCCAAACCTGGTGAGTAAGCCGCATGCGCTTGTATTTCCCAACCGAACTCCTTGATGGTATCCGTGACCCGTTTTGGTGTATGTGAGGGGGCATTGTCGTGGAGCAGAATTACTTGATCTTGCCTTTTTGCATATTCCGGTCGTTGGTCACGTATGGCTTGGTGTAAAGCGACCATTTGCTGTTTGTAGTGATCCGTGTTAACAGTTTCACCACGTTGTATTAGATGACACCCTTTTGATCCCACCACACGCAGAGCATTGTCTTTTTGCCAAACCGATTTGGTCTGGAAGTGGATGTTGATGGTTCGCCTGGATCACCCATGATTTACGACGCTTGGGATTTTGCAAATATATCCACTTTTCATCCCCTGTAACTATCCGATGGAGAAATAACTTGCGTTGATATCTAGCGAGCAGCATCTGACAAATGTTTCTTCGATTTTCTTGCTGTCTTTCGGTCAGCATCTGTGGGACCCATTTGCCCACTTTCCGGATTTTCCCCATAGCTTGAAGACGAAGAGATACTGCTTTCTGCGTCACATTTAGTTGTTCCGCAAGTTCTTGTTGAGTCTGAGTATAGTCTTCATCCAATAACGCTTACAAGTCCTTGTCTTCAAACTTTCTCGGTGGTTTCCCACGCGCCTCGTTTCGCACATCAAAATTACCACTTTGAACTTCTTAAACCACTCGAAGCACTGAGTTTTCCCAAGAGCATGCGCACCATATGCTTCGGCAAGCATTCTATGCACTTCCGCTGCAGTTTTCTTCAAATGAAAGCAAAACACCAATGCTGTCCGCAAATCATAGTTCGTAGTCACAAAACTCGACACGTTTGAGGTTGTAGCAAACTCTATTGATGCATTCAACTTGGTTACTGCGTGTTGTCACACTTCGTCAACTGTGAGAGGCAGACGCGGGCGCTGCACGAGCGGTCTTACGGTGCTTCAACTGACGCGAACACCATTATTGGGAAATTCTGGTTTCATACGTCTGCACCTGGTATTATCAGTGGCAAGAATCCTAGTAAAATAAAAAAAATAAATAAATGAAGAAGACACGCAGGAGAGAAATCTATTCTAGCCATTATTTACTGATAGTTTGGCAAAAAAAAAAAAGTTTAAGTATCGTGTATCATCACTGGAGGAAAACCGAATGTTAAAGTGAATGGGACTAATTGTAGGAGAAAAATCTTGTCAAATAAATGTAGCGTAAACTCAGACAGGTGAGAAACCATGAATGAGACCATATGAGAAATTGCACAGGAGAAACACCAAAGGCGAGAACCAAACAAAAAAATTCTACAGAACATAGAGCTTACATTTAGAAATCGCATCGCTGTTATTATTATTTACATTTTTTTCAATATCAGCTCATTGTAACATTTTGTACGTAAATGTATCTCTAAATGTACTATCAGGAGCATTATTTCCACTATTCCATCTAATTACAGATCGCGTTTAAACTAGAATAGTATAGGTGTAGGATACATTCTGAATTCCTTATTACGTTTTGTTTTTTCTTAAGATTGTGTTATTTCTGTTGTTGGTTGCAGTTTCCCTAATCCCTAATTTGTTTTCCATCGTGTCCTTTGTTTAAAAATGAATAAAAAAGAAGAAAGAAATACGGAATGATAGCCATGGTGCGGTTTTATTTTTAGATATCAGCCTGAAGGCGGTTCTGAGCATTAAAAATAGATAGAGATGCTAATGTCACCCCCATTTATTTAATATACCCCAGATTAAGATGGCTTAATCACACACACCAACGGGAAGGGGGGAAGAATAAATAGGGACAATAATTATGCAACAAATGAATGTCAAAAATAGCAGCGTATAAATTATGATTGTTCAAGAAGGGGCCCCGATCTACTTCACTGGCCCGGGCCCCAGTTTGCCTTTGCCGCCACTGATATCTTCTAAATGGCTTAAAAATGAAAATGAGTGGCTTTGGCCTAAAACGTCATCCGTTAGGCGTATTCAAAATTTGATCAGGGACTGTAAGAAGCCATCTGCTGATTGGACAATTGTCAACATAAACATCTAGGAACAATGCACTGAGTACTATTTATATTTTCTTTTTATCTGTCTCGTCGGGCTTTTGAGTATTTATACCTCAATTATGAGTAAAAATGTAATATTATTTCACTATTTTCTGCATTGAAATGCAAGATCTATGATACGGAGCAGACGTGATTCAGTTGGTAGCGCGTTATCTTAGTATTTGGTAGGTCGCAGATTTCAGCCGGTGGCTGGCCATCCTGACTAGACACTATGTCCGCATTCTGGAAAATCAGGGAAACAAGAAATAAACATAAATGCCCGGGAAATTGAAAGAGTTTTTTTTTTTTTTGGATTACGTTTGTTCCTCTTTTATTCATTTATGACAGTCACTAACGGTGAACTCACCTGTTCGACGCCCCAGCGTTACAGGTCGAAATTTGTAAGGATATTTTCGTCAAAACAAAAAAAAAGTTTAAAGGTTTAATTCCATTGTAATTTGTATACTTGTGACTACAATTCGAGAAGCTTAGTCGGTAAATAAAACTCATAAAGTAAGCTTGTCCAAATTCATAGCTTCCTGTCACCACTGGTTTCGTGACAAATATGCTTTAAAAATGTCTTCCATCTTAATACATTGCTGGAATACAGTCTTATTGAAGAAAAGAGAAAAAATGGTGTTCTCTTTACATTACAAGTTGGTATGAGGTATGAGTTGATATATCTTGTATGACCTGAAATGAACTTTTTATGTTAGGACCTTATATACTAAATTAGCTTTTTAAATCCATGACGTTTCTTGTAGGATTCTTAAAGTGCTTTTGAAATTAAAATTATTTTAATGCACGGAACATCATTCGTAAGGTTTTATTGTGAATCAGTTTTCATTAACGCAGTGACAAGGCTACTTCCACGCTCTATTCCTTTCCGTCACTCCTTAGTGTCACTCTAGAAACGTTATGCTATACAATATTTGAATATTTATACAATATACACATTATCTTCAAAGTAGTTGTAGAACACAAAAATCCACATAGTGCGAAGCATCAGAAGTTATTTTACTGCCTTCCTAGAGGCTCATTTCTTGTTTGACAATAGAAAACTTTAAATCTATTGTTTTCTTACATATTTTTACCTTATATTCCAATACTTGCAATATATAATCCTATAGTACGTTGTCGTGGCAGACAAAATGTAATAACATGGATATCTCAAGTGGTTTTAATGATTTTTTATAGTTTATTATGATTTTATAATTTACCGTTATTAGCCA
Source organism: Thermobia domestica (assembly GCF_964235325.1). NCBI lineage: Eukaryota > Metazoa > Arthropoda > Insecta > Zygentoma > Lepismatidae > Thermobia > Thermobia domestica. The sequence goes on along the minus strand of NC_137462.1, from coordinate 82,411 downwards.
TGTCAATCCATTTGACGTATTGTACCTAAGATATTGTTTCTCAGAGAACACGCTGTTTTGTATCCTTATCTTCCATAGTTCCTACGTGAGCACATTCTAATACATTTTGTGATTTGTAGATCAATTTATATTTGCAGCTTAATAAATCATCATATCCCTTTGTAATTTCCTGTGTATAACATTAAATAAAGTAAGTAGGATATGGAAGAAAATAAAAAAGTCAGGGAAAAGTAGGAAATCCAGTCAGGGAAATAAGATTTTTTTCTTTTGCGTGTGTGTGTGTGTGTTTGTGTCTAAAGTAGGGTATGTATGTATGTTCTGCAGACAACTTTTCCTCTCCATCCCTAACTGCCAAAAAAAATATGAATCCGCCACTGACCATAGTATTTTAACAAAGAAGAATAGCACAAAGTAGATTGAGTAATTGCTCTGCACAAAGGTATTTAAAATCAAAATCATGAAATCTATCTAGTTTTAACAAAAATGAACTAACTATTTTGGATATTTTATATTTAATAAATCATGAAAAGGTGCATCATTTGTGGAGAATTAAAACAATACCGAAAATTCGCTCAAAATGGGGACAAGAGGTCTGATAAGTGTAAAATATGTTATAGAGCAAAGAAGAAAGAAATTTTGCATGGTTTAAAATATTCTGGATCATTGCTAGATTATTCACTCTTATCTAAAGAACAAATGGCTGAAATACATAATAAAATGTTAGAGCATGACTTTATAAAAATAATGTATCTTTTCTTTAAGGATATAGACACACCATTTATGATTTTAAGACCAGCTACATTATCGGAATGTAAGTTTGTAGATTCAACATATAGCCCCATAGACCTAACAACACCAGCACCACAAGTTATTTTATTTAAAGATATAATATGTGTTTGTATACCACCATATTTTACTAGAAGGAACGAAACTACATCTTGTTATGACTTAACTAACGAAAAAATATTAAAATTAAATGTGATGTATGTGGAATTCCTGCATATTATAACGAGAACTTTTGTTCCATATCCAATATAAAGCTTCATAATAATTGGATACAAAAAAGATTGCCAGAATTTAAAGAAAATGGATATAATATCACTAACTACACATCACCACTACATGACTAACATACTTACTAAACATGTTTGCGTATGGATCTTTATAGCGCTTAACTATAAAGAACTTAATCTACTTCTTTTCTATCTTACAATGCCTCCAAGCTAGTGTATTTACACCATCTCGTAATATATATATTTTATCGTCTGAAGAATCTAATGCTAGCTTATGAACGGTTATGCTATATATATCATGTTTATAACTTCTAATGAGGTTTATGTCTTTATATGTTTTAACATTTTTAAATAAGCTTTCTTTATAATCATTAAACTGCAACTCCTTTGATATTACAGCTTTAGTTGCTCCTTTAGCCCTTTTCTTTTCTACTTTAAAAGCATACATCTTAGCTCGTAGCCCAACAAACTCAGTCATTATTTTACCTTTATTCTCATCTTTCATCTTACCTATTACTTTCTTATTTATCGATGGTATTCCGTATATATTATTTTCCTCATATTCACTCGTATCAAATTGGTTAATCATTTCTTCTGAATCTTTATAGAAATCATCAGTCTCAATCTCATATATAAAGCTATCAGTATCCATGTAACATAAATCTATATTCTTTCCATATTTCGGCTTTATAGTGTCATAGTGAAAATCATACATTAAAAGTTTTGATAGTTCTAATACGCTCATACCAACATATATTGGCTTATTAAATGTCAATCGCTCTTTTTTCATACGTATAGCGCACAAATTCTCTGTAAATATTGTTCTGTAATCAAAATTAGGTTTTGTAATTAATTTTTCTACTCTTTCAGGATCATATTCTAAATGTATGGGCTGTCTCTTTCGAATATTTTCCATTGTTTTTCCGAATACCGAGTTATTCATGAGCTTATAAAAATATTTTTCAAACTCATTTTCTGCTTGCGTTCTCATCTCTGTATTTAAATCAATATATTTCTTTAACCAGTCTGCCTGTTTAAACTCTAATATTATATGAACCTTCTTTAACCTCATTTCAAGTCACATATATAACTTTAAGTTTCTATAGTGAATTATATATCTTTCTTTATTGTAAAGTATTCTTAATAATTTTGACTGTTTAGATTCTGGTGGACACATGTTTTCTGGAGCTAATGGTAAACTAGAATGTTTGTTATGTAAACGCTTTGCATATTCTAAATCAACTTTTAGTATATAGCCAGTTTCAGAATCATCCGGAATATTCATTATATCTATATCAGGTTTAACCCACTTAAAATTTTTAAAGGCATTCTTTGACTCATAGCCCAACCATACAAGTTATTTGCATCTAGATATGTTAAATATGTTGAACTCTCATCTTTATTATAATTTGCCATGTATTTGTTATTTGCTTTTACGTATCTTTTACTACATTATGAGATCCCACCTCTTATACCCTTTCCTATCATAATCAGTTAACATTTCTGGCTTAATTTTAGTCATCTTTAACATTGCATCCCACGATAAGCCAGGTGCTGTATAATACCATGCAGGAACTATGCATATGCCTTTAAACACACATCTTTAAAGTTCTCAAATATATCTGTTACTTGAAGAACATCTGTTTTGTTATAATGTTCAGTTAAGTCCCTCACTAACTTCAGATCGATTTCTTTACAAACTCGTACATGAAGCTTATGGCGTTCAGGACTCATTTTTTCTCCTGTTAACCTGTTTGTAAATTTGTCTGCAGACAATGGAACAGGTTCTTCTAATTTTTCAAATGAATCAACATAATCAAATGGATAATCACCTTTAGTACTAACTAGATCAAGTTTATCAATCGGGAAAAACTTTAATGTTTCTCGAAATTGTTCTGGTTTTAAATTATTAGTTAACTCTGCTAAACTCTTTGACATAAATCTAAATGAATCAACAAATCTTAAATTTATTCCATCTTTTGGTCCTGCTTTTATATATTTTTCATATGTTATGTACCTTTCTTCATTATTTGCGATCAGTTTAATTTTGTGCGTATCATAGGCTAACTCCTTAATAAACAAATGCGTATCATAGCCAGTTAAGTTGTGAAGAAATACTGGAACAAAGTTAGGATTTTTATAGTTTAAATTTCAATAACTGTGAGCTGCACCTCTAAATTTTCCACTTAAATGATCGTGATCTCTTACTTTTGCTTTATTTTTATTTATCTTATACAAGCACATTTTTAAGTCATGCTTCCATTCTTTTTTCACTCATATCATCTCTATCCTTGTAGAACCGTATTTTACCCTTTAATATGTTTATTTTTTTCTCAACGGCTGGTGGTAAGTCATTCAAGTTTTTCTCACGTATATGACAAGTATCTGAACTGCTATAAGCTATTTCTTCCTCGGTAAGCGGGTTCAAATCAACTACCCTTTTATACATTTTCTTGATTTCTATTGCTTCTTTTTGTAACATTTCAATAAATACTTTTGCAGCATCTTGACCTATATAACTAACAGGGGCTTTATAGTCTCCACTTGAATATTTGACATAATAACAAAAACTCATTGGAACATGCTTTTCATATTTTACTGTTTTAGTACAATTGTGTTTTATGTTCAATTTACATAAGATACATTCAAAGTCAGCAATTATCGTAAATGGAACTCTTAATGATCGATTATAGTTTTGAAACTCTATTTGATTGTCATATGATTTAGGAAGTTCTATTCTAACAGCCTCACGTTCTTTACAATATAGCTCATGGTTTTGCAACTGCTTCTCATTTCTAAAGTGTCCTGTTAAACATCTATCACAGAAGTATAACTTCTCAGTATGTTTTGTTACTTGACTTCTTATTAATCGTGAAGGTCTTTTATCGAACAAAAATGACTATTATTTTGATCATCTTTTATATATAATAAATTAACATGTTTTTCTCGCTTGTTTTTTGTGATTTGAAGTGGGTATACATTACATTTCTTATCATAGCTATAAACATTAATAGAAATATGACTTCTTTCAAATTTTGAAATATCTTTTAATTGTACAGGAAATTCAATAGCATCACAATATTTCTTTTGTAACTTATTGACAAGCTGTTTATAATGTGAAAGTTTTTGATACTGAGAACATCTGTCTATAGGTTTTAAGTAACTTGCAATAGCGTATAAGAAACATTTATTGTCTTCAGTTTTAATATTAATCACTGATTTTTTACTTTTAATTGGTTTAGGAAGTTCTATATAGGAAGAAGCTCTTAATGGTACATATTTGTTTAATCTAGATTTGTAAGTATTTAATTTGATGTAAAGTCCATCCTGATCCTCTACCTTCAAATTCTTCCATTTCTCTACGAAGCTTTTGTTTAGCATGGGATATATATTCATCTAAGTCAGTTGATTCCAATATTCTCTCATTTGATGTTTTGATATTGCGTTCTTGTATTTCTCTATCTTTAATATAGTCACAAATGAAAACAAGGTTTACTTTAACTGGATGAAATTTTAATTCTTTGATTTTGTTAATAGCAACTCTTCCACTCGTATCTAAAAATTTTATTGGATCTTTATATCCGCCTGTATTTTCAACTTTAATAGATTGTAAACGCTTCTTGAATGCTGTTTCTTCTAATTCTACTTTGATGGGTGTACGTGCTGGTTTAGTTTCTTCAAATACATCTTTTTTAAATGGGAACAATTTTAAAGCTTTCTTCCTACTTAATCTCTTAGGTTTGGTTTTTCAAAAATGTCTTCTTGGAAAGGAAATGTTTGGTTAAAGTTTAACCTGTTTTGCTCATCTTCATGTTGTTGTCTATCAGTTCTGCTTTTCTTAATCGGGAATATCTTTTGATTCCCTTGTCTTTACATTGTAGTCCTAACTCTACTACAGTAAATCTATTATAATTACTCATCTTATTTATTATTTAGAAAAAGTTATTATCACTCTTCAATTTTTTTCTTCACCAAAATTTTTTAAATCATTTTCGTTATCTAATACAACAGCTAATACTCATTCTGACGTGGGAAATCTCGATGTCTATTAGCATATTGTATTAGAACATGGCTTTCATGGGGAGAACCCATCAAAGCTACTATTGATTTAATGAAAAATAATTCATTTTTATTATTCTTTTTTTTAAATCTGCCTCCTCACCATCGTTTGTGGACTAACCTAACCAATCTCTTTATCGCTATCCGAATTTGATTCTGGTGTAAATCTTTGTTTTAATAACATTTGTTGTTCTTTTAATAATGTTTCTTGTTCTTTTAATAACATTTCTTGTTCTTTTAATAATATCTGTTTTTCTAGTAGTGTTGTTATGAGTTTGAGATCTTGATGAATAAGGATAAGCTTATTTTGTATCAATTTACAATGTGTTTCGATATTTATTATATAGAAAATTAGCAAAAATGATTATTATTTTTTAAATTTATATAAAAAACGAGACTATGGAAAGGAAATCCATAGCCCAACTTAAACAATACCGCAGAGAAAAAGGAATACATGGTTATTCAAAGCTTACGAAAGCAGAAATAATAACCTTAATCAATGAGCATAAAAATAAGTCTCTAAGAACAGCTACCACAAATTCACAACAACCAAGTGAGGAAGATAAAACCGCTTCTACAAATTTACGACGACTAACTGAACTTATAAAAGACATGGTTCAAAAATTAAATCCTGAACATATCGTAAACCTCTTTCAAAATCCGCTTTGTAGAAATATAGTTATACATATACTTAATAGTCGAAATTTCGAAGAATGAAAGCAAATTTCCGATATAAAGAACTTATCGAATGAATTTCTACATATTTTTGAAAACAAGGTACATTGGCGTTTAGTTACATCAAACCATAAACTATCACTTTCGTTTATTGAAAATCATGAAGAACATATCGATTGTGTCAGATTATCAAAAAGAGAAGACCTACTTAAACACGAAAACATCATTAACAAATATGGTGATAAATTTTCCTGGGACAAATTGTGTGAACCAAGGTATAAATCAAGATGTTATCATCACTTAAAACCAGAATTCGTATTAAAACATAAAGAACATACAACACAACATATTCATTGGGATTACTACACGTATGAATATACTTGGCAAATGAGTGAAGATTTTCTTAATGAGTTTAAAGAAGAGATTGATTGGCTTGCGTTCAGTGAAAAAAATAACTGGAGAAAGTATACACAGAAACAAGCTATTAAGTTTTGTACACAATTTAGGGAATACTTACATTGGGATATATTCTCTCATCATTCAAATTTGCTTAAACTTGCGTTCCTATGAACCTTTAAAGATAAACTCCGTTGGAATGTAGTTTTTAAAAAGTGTTGCATTGAAGGAAAAGAACTAACAACCTTCTTGAGCGAATTTAATTCTCTTATTGATTGGCAAGCTATTACACCACAACTAGATGAAACACATGTGAGAAAATACCAAAATAAAGTTTATTGGCCAAAAGTTAATTTAGATAATAAAAGCGAACAATTCATTCTCGAGTTTGAAAGAAAAGGCTTACATTTAAGCAAGATAGTATATACTTGTTGGAATAGGAGGTTCGCTGAAAATTTTCTAATAGCGATCAAAGACAAGATCAATATAGTTGAATTCTTAAGAGTAAATAAGCATGTTAGCAATCCCCTTAGAAACAAACTAATATTACTTTCGTCAGGTTTACACTTAATACAGAACTCAGAAGAATGTCCAATATGCAAAGAAACAAAAACTCAATTGTGTAAAACAACATGCGAACATGTGTTCTGTGTTGAGTGTATGCTTACCTGGTTAGGAAATAATAACACTAGTCCTTTGTGTAGAGCGGTTATACATAACGACAACAACAACGACGACAACGATATTGAATATTCTGCAGAACTTGATTTTGATAATCCGGTTTATTCTAGATATCCTGAAAGTCCTGATATTGATAGCACGTTTTTTATGAAGAAGAAGAATGGAATTAGGTTAGTGTAAATTAATGTTAAGCTTTTATGAATAATAATCATTAAAGTTATATTTAACACTTTCAATCCTAGGGTTATTTAAATTGACAAAGCCCTGTGTCCTGGAGAAAATAAGGGTTACTTTTAAAAATCATATCTTCTTAAATTTTTACTCTAAATGGTTGAAATTTTCAGAAATGAAAGAAAAAGTACCAATCCACTAGAATATACCAGTTTCCGAACAAGAGCTATTTGAAAAATCATTGCAAAAAATAACTTTGTTTATTTCAAAGTAATAATACTAAAGTTTATGAATGATAAAGATATACCTTCTTTAGTTCTCTTTCTACAATGACTGAAAGGCATTCTTGGATCAGATTCGCCAATAGATAATTTAAAAAGCACTCAAAATTACTTTCTCAAATAAAAGAGCGTACAAAATTCATTTTTAGTTGGTATTTTATATTTTAAATGAACGTGTCGTTCCCGAACGACACTCGGATTTAACGTAAGTTTACAGCCTGTCATTCCGGAACTACAGTAGGATTGAAAGTGTTAAAGTTTTTACATAGGATTAGATATTAACTGATCATATAAACCATCAATTTCTTTAACCAAATCTTCTTCTGATAAGGATGTCCAAAACTCACTACCCTTACCTTTACGAATATCTAGTTCCTGCTGCATTAGGTTAAATATCTTAATACTGTTAGGATCTCTAAACTTTTCGTATATTATCTCATGATTCGGATATTTTTCATCTGCTTCATTAAGAGGCTTATATAGGCTTCTCTTTTGACATCTGATAGGATAATAAGGGAAAGGATCATTAAGTTTGTTCTTCTTGTATATGATTAGGCAATTATCTTTTGAATTATCGTCTGTATATGGTACTGCAATTTCTTTTAAGCCCTCGTTTTGAATTCTTAATCTCTCCATTTTTTCCTATATTTTCCCTATTTTTATTTGCAACTCTTTTTGGTCTTCTTGAATCTGTTTAAAGTCTTGTGTGAAGTAATCTTCGATTATATTGTAACACTTATCATAAAACTCATTTGAAATCCAAAACGAGATATTCAATATTAATTCTTTTCTTACATATGTTTCTGATACTAATAGATCTTGTTTATTTGTTCCTTTTGACTCAACTATGTGTGCAGATCTGGCCCACCTAATTTCTTGTTATAATATCGTAGGGGATCTTTTGATTTATCTAACCTTCTCCAATGTTTAAATTCTTTTCCCCCATTTTGACAGAACTTAGTAGCATTGAAATATCCTGTACTCTTATCTATAATCAATTTGAAATCACCAAAAATACCACACCAATAATTGTCTTTAATCTGTTCGTAACAAATATCGTTTAAACTAAGAGAACTACCCATAGTACCCATATTTATTGTTTAGAAAATATTTTTTAACTTATTTTTCCTCGCTATCTGCAAGTTTTATTTCGTAAGTTGCTTTAATAAAGTTCCTAGAATTAGAAGGATAAAGTTTTTCGTTACTGTGTAAGATGAGTTTTCAAAGTAGTCCGAATTCGGTTCACTTAGTTTGTTATTATAATATACTAGCCTTTTATGGAATAATAACCATAAAAGATAACATTTATATTTACAATACAAAATTACTTTTATCTATCCAAATATTATGTGAATCATCAAATCCTAGCCATTTAACGTATACTTTGTTACCTTTCTTTCTCAACACCTTCTCCACCAAGTATTCATCTTTGTGTTTCGTCTTTAAAAGTTCTGGTTCGTAAAATCTGCCTTCTACATCCTCTTCTTCTAAATCTTTAATTCTATACGTAGGTGGGATACATGGAATAACTTCGCTAATAACAAATACTTCTGTTGACCAATTAGGTGTATATCCTTTCTCAAATAATCCTTTCGATTTACTTATACGAACATAATCGCCTAATTTGTATTTGGGTTTAACACGCTTATATTCTTTTTGATAAACTTTCTCCAATATTGTTCGTTCATTCTTCTTGTTAACTTCTATAGGCTTCAAACCAATTATTCTATGAATTTGATTATTATATTCGCTAACTAGTGCTGGTTATATGTCTATCCATTTATAATTTCCTTGTGTTGTATGTAAACTTCTTCCACATGTTTTGTTTAAGTGTTCTATTGAATCTTTCAACAACAGAAGCTTTCTTACCGCTATAGGTTGAGTAATCATTAATCTTATTTACCTCCATCAACTTCTTAAATTCCTTATTGTAAAACTCTTTGCCTTGATCTGTTTGTAAGTTATTAGGTTTTCTAATGTTTAATATTGGTTCAAACGCTTCTGTAACATTTTTACCACTCTTATCTTTAACGGGAACAGCAGAAGCATATTTCGAAAAGACATCAATAATCGTTGTCAAATACTTATAGCCGTTACTTAACTTGGAGACACCTTTTAACACACCACTATCTACTTCTACAAGATCAGCTTGTCATATGTCATCTATACCTTTAGTAATAACACTTAGCCTAGGATAATTCTTTCTGGAAGGTTTGTGAATTTCTTCTATAATGTCTTCTCTAATACCTTTACCTTCTTCTAGTCAATCTTTCTTTTTAACGAATTGAGATTTAGTAACATTACATATAGAACAAATACCTTTCTTAATATATTTTCATTCTTTGTTTGTTCTATTCTAATGGTACTTTTTCGTATCTGTTGATTTCTTGCACTTAACACAATACATCCTGTTTATTATATACAAAATCATTTAATTTCTCTTTCTACGTACATAATAACAGATAGTAATGGTCCTTCTTCGAAAGCTGAATTTTTACCTGCTTGAAACGTAATTACCTCACTTTTTTAACGTCTAAAGGAAAGTTTAAATAAAGTATTGTTCAAAAATATATGTAGATAGTATTTATCCAAACTTAATTCCATATGCATTATTTTCCCATTATAGAGAAACTTATAACCATTCGATAGATTAAATATTCTAAAGATTGGGTCTTTAACATTCTTAGTTCTCAATCGACATGAAAGATTTATAGTTTCTTTCTTCATAATGAACATATTTGCTTCTTTGTTTGAATTTAGGAAATCTTCTTTTGTAACAAATTTATCTGTATCACTCTTTCTAACAACATTCTCTAACTGCAATGACATTTCCGCTTTGTATTTATTGAATTCTGATATAGGAACCTTTGCACTAAACAAAAGAACTACATTATTATTAGTCTTTTGGATTTCTTCCATATATTCTTTCCGAAAAGCGTTAATATCATCTATCTATGTATGTGTTTTCTAATGATTTTAATACATCCTCAAATTTGTTTCTATCACTTTCTAATTGACTATTTATTGGCTCAAGCTGATGAAAAGCTACTACATCCTGTTGGTCAACAGCATCACCTACGTTAACAAGTCTTTTTAAAATCAACCCATGTACTATTATTTGATGTAAAAACTATCTAGATCAATAAGGTTTTTGAGCTCTTCGTTAATGACATCATTCTTCCTACTTTTAACATTACCAAAGATATCCATATTTATTATATATAAAATTTATATCTATTTAACAGCGAGGAGAACAGTTATACGAGCACCACCAAAATCAATCAATCACCATTCTCATCTCGAATTGAAACTTTGAAATTATTAAATTTGTTGTGATGTATTGGAAAAAATATCTTTTCTCTAGGCTCGTATATAATTGGTTCTCTAAATTCTACATTTGTTTTAAACGTCACAATTAAATCTGTTTCGTTATGCGTTGTATCATTATGTTTTAAAATCATACCTTCTGCTAAATCACATTGAATATTTATAGTATCAAATGGATGAAACTTTGGTATCTTATCTCTATGCTCTATGGTACTAGCCAAGTTCTTCTCACTAAAACCTAATACAGTATTAATGGTATCTAAGGTTATATCACAATGTCTGTTAAATATTTTAACTCTATTGATCTTTCTGTCCTTAGTAAATTTAATATCTTTAAAAGGATCGGTGGAGTATGGAAGATTTGATCTAATATATTCTAATTCTTTTAAATTATATTGACCAGGTTGAACTATACGTTGCTCTGAAAGTATATTATCATCGCTACAAAATGTTAGTTTACTATTTCTTTCTGTAATGTTTGGAGTTAAGTATGTTGTGTAAAATCCTGCAAGAGCTATTTCTAAGTTGTTTTCAAATGGGTAATGTAAAGACATGTTTAATACAGATGAATAACAATTTAAATTAAATATTTTCATTTATTATATAATAAATAAAAAAATGGATAATTGGGATATTAAAGTAAGGTTAACAGAAAAAGCTACAAAGAAAAAGAGGAACGGTGTGTTGTTACCTGAAGATATAAGATGTCTAATAGTTGGACCTAGTGGATGCGGAAAACAACACTAATAATTGATAATTTTTTGTTAGCACCTGAATGGCTTAAATATACAAATGTTTATATCTATTCTAAAAGTCTACATTAGCCTAAATATCAACAGCTAATACAACTTTTTCGAGATATAGAATGTAATATTAATAACAAAATTACAATAGTAAAAGGCAACAACGAAGAGATTATTCCGTTAGATGAATGTGAGAATGATTCTGTGGTAGTGTTTGAAGATTTCATTTTAGAACAACAAAACCACGTTAGAGAATATTTTCCTCGAGGTCGTCATAAAGGTTTGAACTGTTACTATCTCGGACAAACATATTCTAAAGTACAAAAACAGCTAATAAGAGACAACTTAAATTTTCTTTGTGTCTTTAGACAGGATAACACAAATTTAAAGCACATATATGATGAATTTGTTGGATCAGATATGTCGTTTGAAAAATTGCAATCTAAGTGGTCGGGAAAAGAGCATGGTTTCTTAACAATAGATATGACTAGGAAAACGAATAATGGTAAATACAGAAACAAAATTAAAGACTTTTTAAAAATATAGACTGGAGAGAAACGTGATTGGATGTACCTAAACGTGTATGTTGTATTACGTTAGGTTACGATTTTATTCTTTCTTTATATAATAAATGAGTCAGTTAGATGCTACTAGAAGAATAAAGCTTAAATACCTCATAAATAATATAACTCATATACGTTTTGTCACTTTTTTAACTGGGTTTAATATCCACTCATGAGAAGCGTACATAACAAGATGTCTATCTCTACCCACACTTATTTATTATGTATCCATAGCAACAACTCTTTTCTTTCTAATTTACGATTACAAAAGAATAAACTCTTGATATCTCTATGTATCCTTCTTTTCTGTTTACATAATACTGTTCCACTAATTCGCCTCTGATCGCCTTTTTATAAGCTGGCACAGATTGCCAATACTATATACAACAACATAACAACGTTATCGTAGTAGAATGTCGTCCGAACGAGACTTCTGTAATAGTTTCACTATGAAGGAAAGAACCCTGGGTTAAAAATCATCAAACACCTACCTTTTGAATAGCCCTCGTATATACTCAACATTATTTAATACAAATATTTTACTCTTCAAATATATAATATATTATAACATTACATTTTTTCATATTTATTAATACGTCGATTTACAATTATCATCAATGGGCCTATTCAAAATTTAAATCTAGCTAATAGTTTCCTTCATGTTCAAACAACATTAATCACAAATAAAGATCTTTAAAATATTAAATATTAGTAGGATCAGAAAGCATTACAACATATAAACATATAGAAAATTAAGAGATTTGATATTCATTATTCATATTCTTTCCATATAATAAGTTGCATCTGTTTTATATATCTGTCATTACCTTGTTGCATTTACATTATAATTATAATCTTTTGATGGAACACACATTTTGGATTCGATGTTCAAATTTAAAATCCTTAATTACCAAAACAATTTCATTACTTAACATACATTTTAATAATAACTCGAATAAAGAACATAATAACCATAGACGTAAGCAAAGGTCAATTTAATACAAATCCATCGGACGCCTTTTTGATAGTTCAAGTTATACGTTCGAAGGGTTCATTTAAGCAACATTGTATAGCACAATCTTGTGCACATTCTTGTCTTTCATAGGATGATACCATATTTTGATTCCTATTGACAGAATTCCTGCCATCTACAAATTGATTTTGTGAAAATGGGCGATAATTATTATTCCTACTGAAATTTCTGTTGCTGTTTCTAAAATTCCTAACACCATTTCTGTGATTGGGTTGTGTTTGATTACCGGTACGATTATGAGTATTCATTCTATTATTAAAACTAGGCTCATGGGAATTATTTTCAGGTTGTACATTCACATTACGAACTGAAGCATATTGTGGCTGATTACGTCCAGAGTTACCCTGACCTCTATCTTGTATTCTATTATTCTGTATTGCTGACTGACTTTCATAACTTTGAATAAGCATAATTAAATGGTTAAAGTTGATGCATTGTGCCGACATTAAGAATTGTTGTCATCGAAATGGCAATACGATTCTAGTGGAAGCTATAATACGAGATTCCGGATGATTTGGATTTAGTGATCTCAACTCATTATATGTAGATACTACACATTCCGTAATACTCCTCTGCAATTTTGGATTAAAATATTTTGTTCTCAAGATGGCATCCCTATTCGCTGTCATGAAATCATTTTCGTAATTAGATAATAGAGCATTCTTAAAATCAGAATATGTATGAAGACTACCCTTGATAGCCTTGAACCATGTTAAACAGGGTGGTAACAATATATGCGGCAATAATTTTAAATACTGCGACTCATCTACACCTATAAGCTCGCACTCATCCTCAATTTTTTCAAGAAACTCCCTAGCGGGTACATCTTCCGGTATGCCACTGAATTTGGTAAGTGATTTAACTTCACTGAATCGTATGTGTTTACCTGTTATAGTCTTCATATACCTGTTGGAGCTTCGCCGGGATGACTGCCTCACTCTTCTTTCCCTATCGATATTTTCCTCTCCACAACTTGAAGGTTCGTTAGCTTCCAACATCGTCCTTAAATGGCGACTAGGTTCACGAGTATTAAATGCAGGACCCACCATTTTCCTATATCCACCGTCTTGCATTGCACTCTCGGAAACACAATTTTCTTTTATAAGATTAACCTTCTCCTGTAATAACTTGATGTGGGTATCATGGGCGTTTAATGTTGCCTCTATGAGATCTACAGGGTTTTGAAATTCCGTGACTCTCTGTGATACTCTCTCCATCTTTTCGTCATATTGCTCAAATTTGACTACAATATGCTGGTTCATCTGTGAAAGTTGACGCTGAACAGCTTCCCACTTGTTTTCGTTGCATTGTTCTAACTGTTCTAGATGTTCTTCAAAATCCTTCGTTTGTTGGCTTATTTTCCGGTCTAGTTTTTCTTCAAGATTCCTAATTTGTTGTGCTATTTCTTCACTTTTTTGATCTTCTTTTTCGTCAAGATTCCTAATTTGCTGTGCGATTTCTTCACATTTTCGAGCTTCTCTTTCGTCAAGATTCCTAATTTGTTGTACGATTTCTTCACATTTTTGAGCTTCTCTTTCGTCAAGATTCCTAATTTGTTGTGCGATTTCTTCACTTTTCCGAGCTTCTCTTTCGTCAAGATTCCTAATTTGTTGTGCGATTTCTTCACTTTTTCGAGCTTGGTCTTGAGTCTTTTTGTCAAGATTCCTAATTTGCTGAGCTATATCTTTTAAAATTTCAGTAAGATTTTCGTTGGGATTAATCTCTAGATGAGTACTCCGCTCTCCAGTTGTATTTCTATCCGTGACACTCATGATAATATTTCGGCGTATCACTTTTCCGCTTCTTAGAGTAGTCACACTAAGGCCACTTATAATGTTGTCCGTTTTTACTGTACTTCTAAACGACAATCTTATTTTCCGGGTTTAAGGCACCAATTTTAGAAGAATTTAACTTAAATACTTCATAAATAATATAACTCATATACGTTTTGTCACTTTCTTAACTGAGTTTAATATCCACTCATGAGAAGCGTACATAACAAGATGTCTATCTCTACCCACACTTATTTATTATGTATCCATAGCAACAACTCTTTTCTTTCTAATTTACGATTACAAAAGAATAATCTCTTGATATCTCTATGTATCCTTCTTTTCTTTTTACATAAAACTGTTCCACTAATTCGCCTCTGATCACCTTTTTATAAGCTGGCACAGATTGCCAATACTTTATACAACAACATAACAACGTTATTGTTGTACTACTGAAGCTAAGAAGTATATAAAGTTAAAAGAAGAACTTGTTAAAAGATTTAAGGAAATTAAACAAGCTAATCGAAGCAAATATGAAAAATATAAAGGACAATATCAACCTGTTATAGATGCAATTGAAGGCTTAGGACAAAATATATCAAAAGTAGCAGAAAATAAAAATTTAATTCAAGAGTTACTTCCAGTTGTAAATAAAAGCGCGAAAGTAGATTCAAGCTTATTAGTAACTCCTCCTATGTATGAGAGTTCAATAAGTGAAAGCGATACGCCTATAAAAGAAGAAATCAAACATATGAAAAAGCAAATTAAGTAAGAAGGAATAGAATCTTTACCAGCTACCCATTTTGGTAAGATTGCTTCGAGATATTATGCAACTAGAGATGATAAAAGGTTTGGAATTCAACCATATGATTATGATGGGAAAATCGTACATATGATTGGGGATACGGAAGTTAAAATTCATGGTGATGATTTTGTTATTAATAGTCGACATTATACAGGAGCAGGGAATTACTAACAAAACATAATCCAAAAAACTATAATGAAGATGATCTAGAAAAATATACACAAATAGTTATTGATTCTAATGTAGTATTTCATAACAATGATCCAAATACAAGAAAACAACGATCTAGTAGAAGTGAAAAATACAAAGAAATTATCAAACCTATTTGGGAAATATATATAAAACCAACACTAGAACCAACACCACCAAGAAAGAAAACACCAAAATCTGGAGAAGGAATAAAAATATACAACAAATTACCTTAAGAATATATATGGATGGATGATGTGAGAAAATTAATAGATAGGTTAATAGTTATAGATGGAGAAGAAAAAGCTGGATTTTTATAATGAGAAAGTAGGCATAATTGATATGATTAATTCTAAACTCTTGCAATTTATTCCTAATGATTCAAAGGGTACAGGTTATTTGATAAAGATAATGAATACGTTACCACCAAAATTTTGGAACAGTGAGAAGTATGGAAAAGGATCAATGAATAGGATTTTAAACATGAAGGGAATACCAGAGTTGCATATTCCAGGCTACGAATTTTGCGGGCCTTTTATGAAGCTGCAAGAAAGATTAGAAAGAGGAGATAAAGGTATTAATCCATTAGATGAAGCTTGTAGAGAACATGATATTTACTACAGAGATAATAAAGATACAGCTTCTAGACATATTGCAGACAAATAATTAGAAAATAAAGCATGGAAAGAGCTTTTGCTTAACAGAACGGTTACCAGCTTTAGGAACTGCTTTAGCTATGAATACGAAAGTAAGATTTGGTTTAGGTTTATAAGTACTGTGTTTTACTTTTATGGATTTTACCATAAAAGTTTTATAATAAATATAAGTATGAAGTTAAGTAATTTTACATTTACAATTCCTAACGAGGAACTTAAACAATTAAATATTGATCACATTTTAACTAAGAAACAGATGAATGATAAAGCTAAAAAGATGAAAGAAGATACAAAAATGCATTTAACTCTTTCTATACCTGAAGTTAAGAAAATAAACATAGAAATAAGGGCAAATGATAATAAAGTTCATTATGGAGGTTTTATATTTACTATTCCAACCATTCTAGCTTTAATAGGTGCTCCCGGTTCTGCTACTGCTGGAGTTGCTACTGTAGTCAAAACGGTAGAAGATGTAAAAAAGAATAAAGCAGAATTAGAAGAACAAAAGAGACATAACTTAGCAATGGAAGAGAAACAAGGTGGTAAGCTTCCAAAAACTTAAAGCGCAAAACAGTAGAGAAAAAGAAATCAAAGCCTTAAGTAACATAGATCTAATTCATCTTGTTAAACAGCTTACGATAAAAAACTTTAGAGGTGTATTTATGTGTGATGAATTACCTAAACAACCAAAGAAAAATTAGTGTGCTATAGTTAATTTTGATACGTCTAAAAATATAGGAACTTATTGGATTTGTTATTGAAAAGAAGAAAATAAAAAGTATGTGTTTGATTCATTCGGAGGTAATCCACCAAAGACACTCGTAAAATACCTTGGTCATAATATAGGGTACAGTAGCAATCGTATACAACATTTTAACGAGGTAATCTGTGGGCATTTATGTATTGCAGTATTAAAAATGTTTTCAGATGGATATAGTTTTTCAGAAATCATTAGTCAGGTGAATAGAAATAAGGATATCTGGAGAAGTTATATTTAAGTTTGTTTATGGGTTGAATTCATAAAACGATAACAATATTTTTTCTTTAAAATAAATATGGATAAAATAGAGTCATATGAATTACAATCTTTTAAACCTAAGCAAAAGAAAATCGAAAATTTAAATAAACCAAACAGATCTATTGAGTTTGATATAGATGTTGGGGGTGGGTTCGTTCATCCTTATTATGCTGATATTTATGTAACTTTCGAAATTAGAGGTAGAGATGCTAATGGAGAATATACTACTGGTCAAAATATTAGACTTGTTAATAACTTCTTCCCACATCTGTTTTCTCAAATACAAGTTAGTAAACATGGACAAATATTGGACATTATAGATTATCCTGGTTTAACTGCGACAGCTGTAAACACATGTACAATTTCAAAACCAGAAGCAAATCATTATGATGAATGTGGATGGGAAGGAATTACATGGCGAAGAACAGATGAAGAATTAGTATTTTTACTAAGACTTTTACCAGGATTTTGTTCTGATTATAAAGATATTATGTGGAAAGGAGGATTGAAATATACATTTAAAAGAAGTGGTTTTGATAATAATGCATTTGCTATTTGGAAAACTAAAAAGCAGGATGGAACGTATGAGAATGATCAACCACATCCAGGTAAAGTTAAGATTACAAATATGGAGTTGAGATTGCCTATTGTTAATTATGAACCTAACTATGCTACCTTGCTAAGAACTAACATGTTAAAAGAGGGTAAGATTCCTATTTCATTCAACACATATCAATGTTTACAAAAATCAGTTACAGGTAAATATTTAGAATTTGATCTAACCACACAATTTAACTCAAGTGTATTTGGTATGCCTAATTTTGTGATTGCATTTTTCCTAACTGATAGGAATGAAAATCAAGAAAGAGATTCAAGCTATTTTGATCATTGTAAAGTACAGAATATCCATTTTCGTAATTCTAGAAATGAGTCTTTTCCTTTAGAATCTTTGAACTTAGATTTTCAAAAGCATAAATATCTCAAAGCTTACGAAATGTATACGATATACAAGAGAGTTACAATTGGAAACACTGAGATGTTTTATTACCCTAAAGAGTTTTTAGAATATATACCAATGTTTGTGATTAACACGAGCAAGCATAAATCAGTAACTGTAAATGATAGAACCAATTTGAAATTAACTGTTGATTTTGAAAGCGATGTACCAGATAAAACGATTTGTTATGTTGTAATGATTGGCAAGAAAACCCTTGAATATGATGTTCAAAAAGAAAAAATAATCGAGAAAATTTAAATTCGATTAGATGTTTTTTTAGTTTGTAAAGTGTTTTATGGTAATTATCATAAAAACTTACATATAGACCATGAAGATAAACAGATTGTGATCCAAACCGTACAAACGGAGCGTATCGTTCCACTTGTGTTTAAGCTAGATGACTAGAATAATTTGTTTAATAGGAACGAATCGTTCCACTTTGTTTATTTAATGAAACCGATAATTTAAAAATGATCATAAAAACTTATTTAATAAAATGAATATACCAGATAACATTCCACGAGAGAATCTAATTGCGTTAATTGAGGATACTATATTAACACTCCAAAACTTACTAGGGGGCGCGTGACTCACTGGTAGAGCGTTCACCTCTGGTGCTTGGGGTCCCGGGTTCGATCCCAGCCCCCGCCAAGTAAACTTTGTGGTGGACAAACACCGTGCTTGTGGGTTTTCTCGGGGTTCTCCCGTTTCCTCCCACTTTCTTCATTCCACCATTTTCATTCATCTCTCATTATCACCGTCTCCTTTAGCCTCACCGGCATAATCGTGGGACGTAAAACTTAAAGATTTCATTTTTCATTTCATTTCCAAAACTTACTAGCGAAAAATAAGAGGAAATTAAAGAGGTTAAAATGTATTTATGTTACTCTTATTGCATTTTCGAAACTACTTTCTGCTTCAACGGGGCTTATCAATATATTTATTCCTGTTACAGTCTATTCAATTATTACATCAGTATTTGCATCTGCTTCTGCCGTTATCACTGGTTTATCAACACGACTTAATATAGCTTCAAAGAGTATTATAAAAATATGGTTACCGAAATTGATATGTTTAAGGATGAGCTTAATGTTATTAAAGTAATGAATGGAGAATCAACAGACGAACATATAAAAAACATTGTTGATAGAATTAACTATATATATATAACGAGATAACATCACTACAAAAATGAACACATTTTTAAAAGTTTCATACAATAAATGAAAAATGGCCTCACAATTAAACAACAAAAACAATATTAACATTTCAAGGCTTGTTAAATTGCAAGATCTGGAGGAAGGAAAATCATACGAAGTAACCTTATGGAAATTGATACAAACAAAATACACTGGTGAAAGAGTATTAGTACATTTAAATGAAAAATACAAAACCTTATTACCACAGAGATATAATGAAGATACTGATTAAGTTTTAAAAGAAATGAAAACTAAGAAACTGTTTGTGAGGTATGATGGAATGAAAGATCTTTCTAATGGTTATAAAATACAAGAGCTATTCTTTAAAAAAGAATCTAAGAAGTAACAAAAGTGATTTTAAAAAATTTCTAAAGTAAAAATGGAGTGGTTAGTATGGATCCCCAAAAGAAGTTCATTCTTACTAATAATTTCAATGTAATTATGAGAAATGTACAAACCAAAACGGAAATAGTTTTTGATATTAACGGCTGTCTATTCAGCTTAAATTATGATCAGTAGACTGAGTTTAAGAAATCATTGTTTCCCACACAGAACGAGGTTAGCAGAAGATTCCATTATCAGTATCCAAACTTGTAGTTTTAAGTATGTTTTAAGTGTATAAGTGTTTTTATGGGTACAAACCTATAAAAGCTGAGATCTTTAGACATTCACAACGCAATGTTATTTGATTTTTTAAGATCTGTACATAAATAAGATATTTATTCGAGTTTTGTAATAGTATCCTTAGAGTTATGCAACCTACAAGACATTTAATAGATGGTAAAATTTATTTCTCTATTGATTACCGTTTGAATTTTGAAAATCGATGAATATTTGGCGAAGTTATAACAAATTCAAATTAGTATTCTGAAAGTTCTGCAACCAACAATACATTCAGAAGATGGCAGATTTATTTCTCTATTGACTGCCGTTTGAATTTTGAAAATCGGTTAATAAACAACGGAGATATAACGATTTTAAAAATAGCATCCTCCAATACACCACTGATGACAGGGCTAGTTATTGTGTTCAAAATTTATCATGTTTACCTTATTTGGTGGTAATTCATTGGTAATAGTTTCAAAGCTTAATTCGTAATTTTATCAATTCTGGAAAAACATGTTAAAAATAATTAGTTTCCAACCCGGTTTCTAGAATCTGTGTTATAAGTAAAAAGGTTTGTAAACAGAACGCTGCAGCCTAGCTGTAGCGCACCTACTCCTACATTTCCCCACTCCCTTCTCCGCGACGATGATGTTTTGCAGTGTTGCAATCTGCAGGGAGCGGAATTGTCTGAGGATTTTCTACGACATTTGAGTGTAAATACTGTATATTGACTGTGTCAGTTCGTACCAATGAAAAAATAATAACAAAAAGAGAAATTTTCCTTTCAGAAGGCGTGAAGGGATCGCCCCGTCGGAAAGCGTCACTGCTTACAGTGTATCCATGAGGTTGTCTGCAGGGCCCGGCCCGTGAATTAATGAGGCCCGACCCGAGTTAGAAATATATTTTAGCATTTAGGCCCGGCCCCATGTGATAATCAAATGAGCCCGAAATAAGCCCGAATTACAAAAATTTAACAATTAAGGCAAAATTGTATTTTTTATTTGCAACAATTAGAAGTTTAATTTTGCAGTTTAAAAGCTTTCATGATTCAGAGACAACAAGGAAATAAAGGTTATCCTTTACATTTAGTTAACTATGAATTCTCTTTTAAAAAAGTCATTATATAAATTCTCATATAATATAAACTGAGAATGTCTTGAAGAAAAACCAAGACACGTTGTTCCCAATGCTCTTGTTTCTTTAATTCAGTGTAAGAAAGAGTATTTTCACTCAGACAAGCTAAGCATATTTATTTCTGTTACTTTTAGTTTTTTTCTCTATTACACAGCTTTTCTCTCAATTGCACAGTGATTTTAAGTGTGGGCGTCTTAAGTTACAAATTTAGATGAGCGTTAAAAGTTATCCAGAAAATATCGTTGTATTATGCCCGAAAAGGTCCCGAGAAATATGATTGTTTATTTTAAAATTTACGGCCCGGGCCCGGCCCTGGGCCCGAGCTTGTGCAGACCTCTACCATGAGGTTGCTTACCTACTAAAAAAGTAAGATTCGGACTTTAAACATTTTAGCAGGTGTTATTTGTTGTAACATAAGTTTGCTGAGTTAGTATCACTGGAACTTTCAAAGCCAGACCAGTGGATGGAAGAGTAGTGGGGAGGATGGCGGAATACGAAGTGCTCAGTAGCGATCTGCGCATTTTGGTTTGAAACTTGTCGAGTTATACAACTTATTATTTAAATCTGATATCATTGATTGCCGATGAGAAGGGAAGAGAGAAGAGAATGTATTCTGTAGACGCTAGCACTCCACTTGGTATGCGGACAGATTTTCATCAAGGACTTTTCTTCAAAGTGATGACCTTGACTTGAAAAAAACGGGGCGGACAATGCGCTGTAACAGGTAGGACGGGACAGTTTTGGTGTTGTTAGTATTACATACTCAGAAGAAAGAAAGAAGGAAACGATTGACTTTAGCTGCCATCTGATGGGGGTTTGTATAAACAGTTGTGCTTACATGTTGATGTGAGGAAGAGAGAAAGAGAATCGGATTGCAAGTCACGTTCTAAGAAAGAAAAAGAGAGACTATAAATCTCATGTATATGTATGCTATTGCTTTTCTCTCAACTGAAACTGGCTTGTAAACTTGAATGCATGTGTGTGCGTGTGTGCAATGAGAGTTAGAGTACATATATACATGTAACAGCTGTATGCAACATAGTAAATTTTAAGTTCTTATATTTCAGCTATTTCTGAACCGATTGGCACCAAACAAAAACTATTTTTTCAATCAAAGACAGCACTATAAGCTGTAAGTTTTAGATTTAAGTTTTTATGAATTTAAATGTCATAAATATCTATGTGCAGAGCAATTACTCAATCCACTTTGTCCTATTCTTCTTTGTTAAAGTACTATGGCGGATTCATAATTTTTTTGGCAGTTGGAGAGAAAAAGTTGTCAGCAGAACATACATACATACCCTACTGTCTAACTATGCTACAGTTTTTTTCGTGATATTATACTCAGTCAAATCAGAAAATGCTAAATATAGTATCTTAAAGACAAGGCCTGGGTAACTCTCTCCAAATCCAGCCTTGTACTACCTTATCGTGAGCATGAAATGTCAAAGGTGCTTAAAATAATGTTAACAACTAAATAAATAAAATACAAATGCTAATATTCTTAGGACTTCTATTCTTATTTCTGTTACAGGCTTTCTTACTCTCGAATTTCAGTCGTGAATAACATTACATAAACAAGAGTATTTAGTTCGTAAACAGATTTGTTTTATTTGGGATATTCTAATATTTGTTTAATGTTTTACAATTAGCAAAAAATTACAACTGAGGGTAGATCCATAACCATGTTGCTTTCTTATCTTGTATGGTTTTCATGCTAAGAATAATTTCGCAGCTACTTTCCCTTATCAGTAACTGTAGAATATATTTAATATTTCAGATTAATTTCGAAAAGCTACAGTAAAAGTTGACAAAGCTTTACTGACTTTAAATGTTAGTAGTGATTCTTCTGACGAAGAAATTTATTCAAGATGTAGCAGAAAGCCATAAAGATATTTGTCTGAAGAGGACAGTGATGACTCATATCCAGGAACTAAGGAAAATAACATATGAAACTTTTAACGAATGTAGTGTTTCAAGTCACCCAGCACCTATTCGGAAATATAATTATGCTAAATATATTTTATATTGAAAATTTCGTTTAAGAACACTGCTTGTCTCCTCATACACATCTCTCTTGGTACTATTTGTTTCATAGGACCATGTATGGAATCGCTTTTTAAATAATTAAAAAAATGTGCGTGAAACTTAAAATTATCAAAATTTCGTGGACGATTCTTTATTGTCAGGGAGTTGGCCTTCTTTCGCAGTGTTTCTTTCAGAAAAAATGTTCCGGGGGGTACTGTTAGTATTCGGAGGGGCTGAAACCATATATTTCCCTCTGCTGGTTCTATTCCAGTACGTTTTAACCATTTTGTCCGGCGGGGCACTTGCCCCCCAAAACATGCCTGAAAGAAACACTGTTCTTTCGTATTACTATGCTAGTGCAGATGTTACTTAAATGTGAAACTATATATTATTTTGCAGAAAGTTTATTGCTACTTCGTCTGAAAGACATTCAAAAGTAAGGCTGGCTGAAATAGTAGACAGATAGAAGTAATCTACATTGTTTTATGAACCTGTTGGAATCAACTTATTCCTTAGATGTGCAGAGTAGTTGTTGTAATGTGTACAACAAACTTGGAGTGAGAGCCGTCGCAATCCTTTCATGTTATCCCGGCAGTTATTGATAGCGTCTCGATTTCTTGGCTCCTTCCTCGCCCCTCAGGAACGCCTTAAAGATGCAGGGCTTCACGAATATCAAGCCGCGTGTAAGGAGCAATTGACGGATAGTCAAAAAGTTGAAAGACTAGCATTTGCTGAGGCAAATATTGGTCGTAACTGGGATCATGTAATCTTCACAGACGGAAAGATATTATCTTCAGCAAATGATGGTCCTCAACTTGTATATAGACCCAGAGGAAAACGTTACGATCCATAGTACATGCACAGAACGCATCGAATTAGGCATGTTATTATTCACTGCTAGGGATGGCTGTGTAAGGATACAGTTGGTGAATTACACCGTATAGAAGGTCCATTGAACAGCCAGAAGTATCTTGATATTGTTCAGTATGGCTTGCTCCCCGCTGCGAGAAATTTGTTTGAAGACGGCATTGTAGAAGTTTAACAAGATCATAGCTCAATACATGAATCCCATCTAGTTCAAGCCTGGTTTCAAGAGGAACCCAATATTGAGCTTGTCGACTGGGTTCCAAGAGGATCTGACTTGAACCCAATAGAAAATCTATGGGCGGAAGTTACAAGGACTCTACACGAAAATTGGCCTGATCCCCCACCAAGGACAGCTGACGCACTTTGGGAGCTAGTTTGTGACGCAAGGGAAGAAATAGCACTGAGACATCAATATGTCGCTAGCTTGGTTAACTCATTACCAAGAAGATTAAGATGCGTCATCGAAGCTAACGGCGATTCTACGAGATATTTATACCTGAATAAAGATTTGTCTTCCTACCCAGGTGACCTTCGAACTCTTTCAAGAGCTCACTAAGTTTTTCCATTTTTTCTTTAATATTGCTTTCATTGGGACGTTTGCGTTTCGTCGGAATGTGCAATATATATTTATTTCTGCTTCTTTGTTTACCCTGCACAGATAGTCCAGTGGTTAGCACATGTGCCTTTGGTGGCAGGAGGAGCGAACATTCTAATAAAGGGACATTCTAATAGCTAATAAACAGTGCTACTAACTCTTGACATCAGTGAATAGTGTGCATGCCTACGTTATTAACTAAACCGACTTTCGTAACCGTGAATACGCGCGCGGAAATATCAATATTCGGTCATCGCGTAATGCGCGACCACGTCATTACAATTTGAAAAGTTTTTTAGTGCTTGTAATATGTAAAGTGCCACCATATGTGACAAGTTTAAAATATACGTATCAAATATATCTTTTGTGTAAAGTAATTAATATGCAAGTGACGTAGAAGTGCGTATGTTACATAATAATATTTTGTGTTAGAGGATAAGTATTGTGCATGTATTTTATTTATTGCGTTTACAATTCCAGCAGTGCCACAGGTTGATGATGTTTTGCATGGAATACAGGGGAAAGAAATACATATATATCGCACCCAACGTTCCCCGAACACTGACTGTATACTGGGTAAACACGAATGGAACGACCAGCTGATTCAGCCGAGATGAACGCAGGAAGTAATCACGAACACTGTGTATACTAAAAGCTCATGGTTCGAATCCCGAATTTCACCAGCTTATTTTTTAGTTGGTTAATGTTTATTGGTGGGTTTGTATTTCTTGATCCAAAGGTGTTTTCTTTCATGAAGTATAAGGACGTTCAGGGATGAAACCCGATACCATTAAATCTGTATACTCAAACGGTAGCGCAGAGAAACGAACCGTAATCCCCTTACATATGGCCATTCCCGACTAGGGACATGTGCTAATCGACACCAGTACCCTTATAAATTGGCTTATCCCGAACAGGGACACACAGAATCGAACCCTGATCCCCTTATAATAGCAACCATGAAGTAAGCCCCTCCTAGAACATTTTAGGGTGCCATGCGCGAACTGGGTTGTTATCACGCCATTTTTATTAACATGCGTATCCTAAGAGAGGAGAGGAGTTAAAATTTATGCCAGAATAGAATATCTTTCATTTGTGAGATAAAACTTGAAACCATGCCGTTAACGTCACCAATAACTAGTGGCCCACTTGCCGGTAAATGTCTATCGTCAATATAGCGACGCATCGAAAGATTGCCGCTAGTGTGTCCCTCAGGTATTGTTTGGAAAAGAAAACTTTTATTTTTTACAAATAGATCTCATATGGTCAGATGCTTTTTCGGATGTACATGTTGTTAAATTAATACCTGCCAAAAAATTTAGGGGTGGGTACCTGACATGGAAACATGAAAATGCTTTGTGACCTGTGAGTACCGATCAATAGGTTGGGAGATGCAGGCCATCGAAAGCGTGGGAGAATAAATTTCAGAAGCCTAGAATGCATTGTCCAACCAACGTAGAGAGTGCAGCTTCATATCTCAGAAAGGAAGTCGTAGGTGTTCCATTGAAAAAATGCATATTTCAAAATTCAGCAATGGATACAGAATTAATTTTTCAAGGTGATGGTAAGCCGACAATGACTTACACTTGAGCTTTCCAAAACCTTTGAAGAGTCATTTCGCACGCTATGCTTTTTTCTAACAAGCATTTTTATATAGAACAGGTATGACTTCTTTTGTCTTTTATCTGCGGTGATCTGTCCCGCAGCTAGTCGTGGTCAACCCTCAGCAGCGTGGCCAATATAAAAAAACTTATATCAGCGAAAAGTCTTTTTGTAAATAAAATAGAGACTATAATCTGTTAAAGTACAAGAGAATTATAAACTTCATGAAAGTAACCGTTATTAATAGTATTTATATTTATCACAGTGACTTTCAGTTCGCTAAATTGCAGACACAATTCCTAGTGATACATTTTTATAGGTTTTATGTTGTATTTCACTGCAAATAACCTATTCAAACTAAAACTTTATAGTGCCATGCATATTTGCTGACTATAATGAGTTTTCCGAACTTCCGTGCTGTCTGTGTAGCTGTAAGGGGTGAGTCTACACTACAGCCCAGTATGCGAATTAACGGATATTTTACAGTCGGAAGTACACATCCTAAAAATAAAATAACTTGGAGAAGTTAAAAGTTATGGGAAAATAATAATTTACAGAAAAAACGAACTTCCCAAATTTTCTCTAGATTATTTCAGGTTAAGTAGAAAGATAAATATTATCTGCATAGTTTCTTTAATTATATATTAGTTTCTCTAGTCGGGATATATAACGGAAAAATTCGATGGTTGAAATAAATTTATTTACAGTGGCTTTTGTTGACATAGTGTGTATATGATTTTTAACTGTTTAATTTTACTATACATATGATATATTGAAATAAGGGTAAGGAAAAAGGCCACTTATCAGTGAACCCTTTTTTGAATAAACTAAATAGTTTCCACACG
This sequence comes from Thermobia domestica, assembly GCF_964235325.1. Lineage (NCBI taxonomy): Eukaryota > Metazoa > Arthropoda > Insecta > Zygentoma > Lepismatidae > Thermobia > Thermobia domestica. Next base: position 55,156 of record NC_137462.1, on the reverse strand, counting down.
TTGCGGAACAAGAGCTAGTTCCTTCTTCATTGGAAGGAAACAATGATGTATATGAAGAGTACGAGTTAAGAACAGTGAAGGTTACATTTTCGTTATGCTCAAGATATGTTTTGAGCACACCACACCAAAAGATAGAAAATGGTTGGTTAAAATAGGTCGTATTCCACTCGTGAATGTACACGTGAGCGAATTACAACGTGTTTTCACCATGTTAATTATACATTTTCGTGCTGCGAAAGAATTTTCTAAGCATTAGAAAACGTACCCTTCATCGTCCTTCCTGCGTACTCTTCATATGGAAGAGAACAAAATGGTAAAGACATTGTCAACGTTTGGTAACTATTAAGTTGATGCAAGAGAAGATTCACTCATTTTTCTATATTGTTTCTATATTAATGATAATAAGTTACGTGTCTAAAAGTATTTATTTCCATTCGTTATGTTGGAAACAGCAAAACAATTATACAATAAATACCTCTATACAATGATTGAAGTTCACTTTTTTTTAAAAAAAAGGTTATGGAACATGTTTTGTGTAAATCTTATTTTAATTATTTTTAAAAAATAAAAATGAGATTGGTTCAATCTGAAAGTGTTCAACTTATATCCAAAATGGTGGACGAAGCATGGAGCGTGCGCCAGAGATGCAGTACATTGATCTATTAAAATATGATGGTGTGACATATCCATCTGGTGTTAAATCTGTAAAAATTATATAATCACATCTGATTTACGGATTTGGGTGGGATCTCCCACCCAGATCTTTCCCATACCCACATTGTCATTCTAGCTTCCATGGTTAACCGATGTAGCTCTATATGGGTCCAACCCAGATCTACAACATACTCTACAAATGAACATATCCGCACTCAGATTTGAATAAAACTTTTATATTTAATCATTTAGTGTGAAAAGAAATAGGCTGAGCTCGTACGTTTCGCAATTGTGTATAGAAGCTGGGCGATCAGAAATATCGCCTATTGTATGTTCCTTTTGAAAAGTACTGAGCGATTCAAATACATTTGAATAGCTCCGTTCCTTTTACAAGGAACATATAGAGCTACATCGGCTAACCATGGGAGCTAGAACGACGATGTGGGTATGGAGCAGATCTAGATGGGCCAACATTGATCTCACATAGGCCGATACTGTTTAACCAGGGATCAAGATCGATGATGTTGATAAAAGGCAGATCTAGATGGGGACACATGGATTAATGTGGGGCAAACATAGATCTGGAAGAATCATGGGACCCACATAGATCAATATGGACGCTGATGTCTATCTACATAGATTTGCTGATCTTGGCCAATGTCAGCAAAATGTTTCCCATTCTGCATCGATCCACATCGACACCGAAATCGGTCCCACCAACAAATCCCATGTTGATCGACATCGGCCCATCAATTATGCTACTGGGAATGGACCAACCCGAAGATGAAGTGAAGATACCACTAATACGACAGAGAAATAGGATGGAATAGGAAATTAGACAAGGAGTCAAATATAACGTATAATAATTCATCCGTACATACCATATATGATTTTTTTTAAAGTAGTGTATCGAATAGCGCTAATTAAGAACATAGAAAAAAGTTTTCCATGAGCATATTTGAGAGTGATTTACTCTGGACATTGGCATTGGCATTCAAAAATATATGAGAAATCTACTCCATTAAATACGTATGAATATATCGTTTGAAATTCGATGTAGAGTTAGCAAAAAATAAATAACACTACAATTGGTACGTGTCAATGTTTAAAGTACATACTCTGATATGTGCCAAAAATGCTTAAGTAATACGGTATTCTTAAACACACGTAAATATTAAATTCATCCACAACCACTCACAGCAAAAAGTGCTCCTTTCTCATGCATGGGAATTAGAGGATAATTATAGGCGTAGGGACCTAAGATAATAAAGAAATTACTTATTTATTAATAGAGATGTTATAAAGAATTGAAAGGAAAACGAATACAAAGAAAATTTTACCACTAGTTATACAGATTATAAGTTACCGAATACTAGTTATTGTATACAGCTACGGAGAAAGTAAGTAAATAGGTAAATAGCAATTACCCTTCTTAACAAACTGTTGTTCTTATTCAGAAACAAAGTTAATTTACAAGTTGTAGCACTCTTTTCGCACAATTGTTTTTTTCATACGAATCTTATCTAACGGAATCCAATAAGTCGTATAGTATCATACAAATAGACTGACTCCATTTATTTCAAGCTTGAATTTTTACCTAATATTGGAAAAGAAATACAAGAATAGCACTTAAACAATACGGAAGACCAGATAATATAAAACAACATTAGAACTGATTGAATTGACTGCGGACCTTGTCCTCACTACTATAACGATCTTCTTGACTTTGTAGGTTATCCACTTTTCATTGCTTGTGAATAACCACTTCAGAAATGCCTCGAGTTCGTTGTGTCAGTAGAGTTTCATAGAGAAAAATCCGATCTAGTAAATTTTTTAGGCAAACAAACATCGAGCCTCTTTTTCATAGCTAGTTTTCTTCAAATGGTTACCACTGTTTTGTGATGGATATTTAAGTCATTGGCGATGTCATGATTCTCTACATGCGTATGGCTCATTATTTTACAATATCATAATTTTTCTACGATTTTTGCCTGTTGTAACATTCTAGGCATTTAAATTTTCAAAAGGGAAGTTTGTAAAACATATTTTGATTCTAAGTTTCTAATTATCTGTTTTTTTCTGAAAACAGCACAAATTTTATCATGATACTTTAATAAAAAAAATTAAAATTTTGAAAACAGAGGATGCCATTTTCGCACAATAATTATCACTTAGTCCGCCTTTGGATTTGCTCTATTAGAATATTTTCTAGTTTAGCTAAAATAAATTGAATTTTATAGTAGAAACGGACCTACGTTACATTTTAGGGAATTCTGATATCTGTAACTTCGTATCAGGTATTCCTTTGAAATAGGGACATTACTATTCCGGTTCCATTAAATAATTTTGTGCTAAGTTCACAGTGTTAAAACTGTATGGAAACATACCAAAATCCAAAGAGAGTCATTGGGAGAAAAGCAAAGAACCTTCAGCTACAAAACTTATAATCTTCAAAACAAGAGCAAAAAGTTTCAACAAGCAATGGATGAATTTGAGCTACTTTTTTTATATTGTAATATCCCATGTGAAGTTGTTTGTAAACAAATACACGCATCAAGTGTTTATAAACACCACCACGTGTTTCATTAAGAGGAACTTCCACCAGGAGGACCTGCAATCACCTGCAGACGACGACGAGCAGAAGACGAAATCGAAGCAGAAGACGAAATCGAAGCAGAAGCGCCACCGCCACCCAAGGGACGCTATAAATTGGGCAGAAGAATCCAGCTCAGTACCAGTTTTCTGGTGACCCTCCTACTGTCTGCTTCGGTACTTTAGGAGTAACCTATCCCAGGGCCTCTAGTCCGCTACGGGACTACGCCTATCCTTTCTCCTGGCTTTGCCTGCTTCGGGGCTCTGTCTGGGAATCCAAACCTCAGCCACTTTGCCTGCTTCGGGGCTCTGTTGGCCATCTAACCTACCCACTGCACTTCGGAGCTTTGGGAACCTAATTCCACTCCACTTTGCCTGCTTCGGGGCTCTGTTGGAGATCCTGTCTGCGATCTTACGGTCAAAGACTACCTTTTACTTACTCTTTTAAAATAAAGAACAAATTGTATAGTATTTTGTACAAATACTCTTATAGTGGATTTTTATAATAAAAACTGGTAGTGGGAGTCGATTCCGGACACTCTTTTTATTAACAGCTCTACCTCTTCCTTATATGAGACGAAATTACACAAAGTTTTACAATATGTTTAATTTCATAAGTTCTTAATGTTAATTTTCAATTTTATGCAGAGCGTTGAACTTCCTGTTCAAGATTAGTTGGTTGGCAGAAAAATTGAACGTCAATATATTTCTATTATCAAACATTCGTGAAAAACCGTAATACTCTGGCAACTATTTTGTTGAGTTTCATATATCCCATTCCCTGCTCTGTGTATTCTGTTCTGGTTAATAAAAGCCCGCTATGTGTCATACATCGGCGAAATAGACATAACTATTCCATGCTTTGAAACTTCATCAATCAGAATTTTTCTACGGCACTCTTACATTAATAGAATGCCGAAACTATTGCTTTTAAAGCCGCTCGCTCCCACAGCCACAACGGAACAAAGATGAATTTAAAAAAATACCACCTGTAGATGGATTGCAACTTGATTCCTTCAGTTGCTAGGCAAGCTTATAATCCTTACTGGCTACGCTATTGCGCCCCTAATACTGTTTGCTGGAATCGAAACTGAAAATCCGTAAGCCGATAAACTTAAAATTGTAATTATATGCTAGCGTAGTTAATTGTTAATAAAATCAGATTGTTAAAGCGGTGGTCCATTCTCGATTCCATTCCCAGAAATATGATAGCTATATTCTAAATGCATCCTTAATCTAAAGCCGAAATAATACTGCATATTGATAGCAAGTCCATGAGTAGAGTATCTGACTTCAGTGGTGTAATTGAAACCTTCTTACGAGAGGGCTTGAAATCCGAAGCATAAAATATCTATGGATACAAAGCTCGAAGAATGGCGACTGGAAATAATAGTCTGGCGCCTAGTTAATTTAAGCCCAAAATACGTACTACTATGTATCGAATTCTTCTCAAACGGCATAATTTACAACTCTACGAAATGAAATGCTAACGAAACTCTGATCTGGCTACCGAATTCAAATGTGTAATGTGTAGTCCTCCCGACAATATATAGCAAAGCATTATATAGATACCTTTACACATAGCCTGAAAGAGTCAGAAATATGGCGTTTGAAGCAAAAGGCTAACCACGTATGTATCCAAATCAACATATGTTGGCGCCCAAACCTGCACTTTAGAGCTTCCCCCCTGGAAAATATTGTTAAAATTGTTATCTACATTTTATTTTATATTCAGCTACATGTAATCTTCTTGTCGAATAAGCATTTATAGCAGGATCCGCCGTAAGGTGTAAAGTTTAATATAGAAATGGCCATACTGGAAATTCTAGATCAATTTACTTTTTAGTATCCAAGTATCCCCAAAAATATGTGGTCCTGGCCTACAGAACAGTAGCACATCTTAGGTTTTCTGAGAGGCAACAAGATTGTCCAATAGAGAAATGATAAAATTTGCTAACAAATAAAGGGAAGTACTAACGCTCCTTCGCAGTTCATGCTGACTTACTATCGTATGTGCCGCTTGTTTAACTGGGAGATGCATTATCAGTTGATAGGCCCTCACGTCTCTCGCTTTTTGGACCGTAGAGCAATGCCACTTTATTCAGATAGCTCTCCAATTGCCTCATGATTCAGAATTAGCAGCAATTAATGCGTAGTCCCAACGGATCTTGGGACCCTACACGTTTAAGTCATGCGCACTAATCATCCTGCTATGCAGGAACTAGACTTACATACTTAAGTATAATTCTTACTCTTTACAACCTTGCCTCTTATTACATACAGTCAATTATAGAGCCTGTATCTTTGTTTGATATGAATATACATCGTTGCTTGCGCATTATATATATATATATATTTACATCTGCTAATGATTATGACTCGAAACTCTATTCGAAGCTTTCTTGCACCCTGGAAAACGTGAAGTATATTAATATTTATTTACATATATTGTTATGGCAAATTTTCATAATGCCCACTGACTTCGATTTTACAAAATTTGAGAAATAAATTTCACTTTTTATTTTGTGGTCAATTTGAGGCATTTAGTTATACTACCATTAAGAAACCCAAATACATCATATTACGAATGAATCATTATGGAACAATTTCATGTGTTACACGCAGCAGTGGTACCAATCTTTGAAAGTTTCATTTACAACTTTTTTTCCTTTTTCTTTTTAAAATGATTTTGTGAGTAATGGTGCATTCAGTATAAACGTACAAGATTTTCTCCGTGTGTGTGTGTGTGTGTGTTTCTAGTTTCCGGCGTAAGCGTGTGGATAGTACCAGGTATACTTTCGTGTGCACATATGCTAGTGTGTGTGTGTGTGGCGGGGATATATGAGGTATTATTTGGGATCGCATAATGGAACTTATCGATATTAGTACGTACATATGTGCGGCCGTTCCTTCACACGATAACTTTGGACGAATGCGAATTTTTAAATTCTGCTTTTTGCAATAAATAAGTAGAGTGATTCCTCTTGAGGGAGTTCCTTAATGGAGGTGATTCGACCACTGGAAGTAGTAGAGATGGGTCATTTCCTATTTTAACGTTGATAACTATAGAGCTTAAAAAATTTGGACGATTACTGTGTTTGGATTTCATCATAATCTTTGAGTCTACGTCTCACATAACCTCGATGCAGAAAGGGAATCCTAAACCTAAATAATTAACTATCTCGAAACCGATGAGAGAACAAAACTCAATGTTTCGGCAGAAAACTAGCACAAAAATTTGGAATATAAAGAGTATCAAGTATCCAGTTGGAGGGGGAGGGAAAGGATGAGAACACGGACATAAGACCATAAAATACATTATTGAAATGACAGTCAGTGATGATTATAGAGGTGGCTATTGGGCATAGAGCTTCGAAATTCCCACTATGGCATTTCCCGAGCGTACAAAATCTGAGTTACTATAATTTTCACAGTACTATATTCAGCCATCGTTCATTCAATTCCCCCGCCCTTCAAAATCTAAAATGAACATTGAATCCTATGGTGCTCAATATAAATTACATGTATTTTTGTAGTACTGCTTTTCACGTCCATTTTGACAGCCCCCCCCCCCACGATTCAAGACTCAATCGGAAATGGTGTCAATCGTTTGTACAGAAATTTAGGGGCGAAACTTTCGTTTGTACACAATTAGGAGCGCCACCAGAACGAAAAAAAGTGGGGTCTGTGCAAATGGTAGCCACCCCAATCATGTCCAATTCAACCACAAATCGTCGCAATCGTTTGTACAGAAATGTGCAGGCCAAATTTTCATTTGTACACAATTAGGGGCTCCGCCAGAACGAGAAAAAGTGGGGCTGTCCAAATGGTAGCCCCCACCATGTAAAATTCATCACAAATCGTCGCAATCGTTTGTACAGAAATGTGCAAGCGAAATTTTCGTTTGTACACAATTAGGGGCAACGCCAGAACAAAAACAAAGTGGGGGATGTTTAAATGATAACCGCTCACCATGTCAAATTCAATCACAAATTCTCGCAATCGTTTATACATCGTTTGTACAGGAATTTGCAGGCAAAATTTTCGTTTGTACACAATTAGCGGCGCCGACAGAACGAAAACAAAGTGGAGGCTGTCTGAGTGGTAGCCCCCCACCATGTCGAATTCAAGTACAAATTGTCGAAATCGTTTGTACGGAAATGTGCAGGCGAAATTTTCTTTTGTAAAAAATTTCGGTAGGCCCTATTAAGAAGAATCAATCAAACGGAAAAACAAAGAAAAACACATTTATTATTACACATATTTATTCAATTTAATTTAAAATTTAAATATTCCAATTTTTTAATCTTGCTGTAATAAAAACAAACTACGGGCTTTTTATTATTCCATTCCTTGTTGACTTCACTTATAGTCAATATCAGACATTATTAACCTCGCTTGGCAAGGATCCAACTTTTCACATTCCTTTACTTATCAGAAGACAATGAAACGAGAAACCACGCTCAGCAGTCCGCATATTTTAAAATGAACAACCTGAAAAAACACAGAGAACGTTTTTAGGTGATTCCTAAAAACCAAGATAAGACGAAAAGTATAGACCTACGTTGGTGTACAGATGCTTCCTTTTGGTGTTATAGGCAGCTGAAAACATGAAAAGAAAAAAAGTTTAAAGGTTCGTGGCTCCTACACTACGAAACCTAGCGCAGTTGGGTCAAAACTTTATTTAGGAACTAATATGTGCTCTATGCAAGTATCCATGTTTCAGAATTCTGCGTTACGTTCGCAAGAGTTTTTATAGAGTATCACTATGGAGTCTATAGTGCTTCAAATTATATGCCAGAAGCCACACTGCGTCTGTAAATATTTTTGCGCGACTATCTTAGGTTTCACGCAGATATACTTTAGGATTGCATACATATAGGTTTCTAAGTGGTCTTGATCCGACGAAAGTTCCACCTGAGTGATAACATATTCAAAGTTAGAGTAAAAAATTTATCACACTCTTGGCAAGTTTGACTTTCTCACCTGCAAACACAAACACGTGATACAATTGTGATCTTAATTTACATAAATCTCGGGACCTAAATCTGCAAAAATCTCTTTTTACGCTCTTGGTATGAGTTATCTTTTCCACCGTTGTGTTAATATGTGTGTCCAAATTTGAACTTTGACCAAATCCCTTTTTACAATCTTAGTATGCGTCTACTTTTACAGCAATATGTAAAAACATGTGACTAGTTAAACAGGATTTTCTACTAAATGCTTTTCCATACTCATGGGATGTATGAGGTTTTTCATCTGTTTGTACTAACATGTATATAGCTAAACGTGGACTTTGATCGATTCTCTTGCCACATAGTTTGCATGTGTGCGGTTTTCCACCTCTATGTATTAACATGTTTTTTTTTTTTTCAAATATGAACTTCGTGTAAATTTTTTACCACACTCTTGGTATGTCTGAAGTTTTTAACCCGTATGCACAAGCATGTGTCTAGCCAAAGATGAATATTGATTGAATCCCTTACGTCGTACTTTGCATTTTTGAGGTTTTTCATGTGTATATATTAACATGTGTGTCGTAAAATATGAACTTCGTTTAAATTTTTTACCACAGATTTGGCATGTCAAGTTTTCCAACTGTATGTATTAGCATATGGCTAGCCAAACCAGAACGTTGATTGAATCCCTTCCCGCAATATTGTCATGTGTAAGGCTTTACACCTGTATGTATAAACATGTGTAGAGCTAAAGCTGAACTTTTATTGAATCCCTTGCCTCACACTTTGCACGTATGAGTTTTTTCACCTGTATGTACAAATATGTGTTTAACCAAATCGGATCGTTGATTGAATCCTTTTCCACAATCATTACATATAACATTTTTTTCACCTGTATGTAATAACATGTGTGTCTTCAAATATGAACTTCGTGTAAACCTTTTACCACAATATTGGCACGTGTGAGGCTTGTCACCTGTATGTATTAACATGTGTTCTCTCAAAGATGAAATTCGTGTAAACCTTTTACCACAATGTTGGCATATGTAAGGCTTGTCACCTGTATGTATTAACATGTGTCTAGCTATATATGATCTTTGAACGAAACCTTTGCCACACACTTTGCATGTGTGAGGTCTTTCACCTGTATGTATTTGCTTGTGTTTATCCAAATGGGATTTATAATTGAATCCTTTTCCACAATCTAGGCATTTATGAGGCTTTTCACCTGTATGCATTAACATGTGTCTCTTCAAATATGAACTTCGTGTAAACCTTTTACCACACTCTTGGCATGTGTGAGGTCTTTCACAGGTATGTATTAGCATGTGCCTAGCCAAATTGGATCTATGATTGAATTTCTTTCCACAATCTTCGCACTTGTGAGGCTTTTCACCTGTATGTATCAACATGTGTGTTTTCAAATATGTACTTCGCGTAAATCTTTTACCACACTCTTGGCATGTGTAAGGTTTTTCACCTGTATGTTTTAACATGTGCGTAGCGAAATGGGAACGTTGACTGAATCCCTTACCACAGTCCTTGCACGTGTGAAGTTTTTCACCTGTATGTATAAGCATGTGCCTAGCCAAAATGGATCTATGATTGAATCTTTTCCCACAATCTTGACATCTGTGAGGCTTTTCACCAGTATGTATTAACATATGTGTAGCCAAATTTGAACGATTGTAGAATACTTTTCCACAATCATGGCATATAGGAAGTTTTTCACCTGTTTGTATTAACATGTGTCCAACCAAATTTGAACGTACATTGGATTCCTTTCTACACTCTCGGAATGTGTGCGGTTTTTTACCCGTGTGTTTTATCATGTCTGTTGCGAAATGTGATTGAGGAAACCCTGCGTAAGGCTGCTTGCAAATATGAGATTTCTCACCCGAATGACATTTTATTTCTTTCCGTGTAGTAAACATATATGCTTTCCTGCAAATAGTCTTTTTATGTAACCTGCAACAAATTCAATTAAGACGCTAATGGATATCGAGTTAAATAAGAAACACTAATGATATGCAAACAATTCCATATAAAGTACTTGTTTTCTGTTATATTTGCTATTGCATCTTAAAACATATTATTGCCATCTGTATTATACGTGATACAAATGACGTGTTCCGTCTATGCTTCGTGTATCATATCTGAAACGTAAGGAAAGTTCTGCTTATCGATTTGAGTATTCATATATATCTATAACAACTTACTGGCGTTCAGGGACCTAGAAAAACGTTCTGCAGTAGTAATTCTCGCGTCAGTTGACTATTTTCCTTTCAGCGAGTATGTTTTCGGTAAATAAAACGTGTAAACATTTAGTAATACTTCCGAACTCCGCAATTTTTAGATTACCATGTTTATTTTTCATACGTATTTCTGGTGTATTGTGCAAACGCCGGTTTGTATATGTTATATTGAGTTCCTATAGCATCTATTAAAAACATATGTAGTAGGTATCATACAATTGAACCTAACCTGCACAAGCCAATCAAAGAGTATACAAAAAGTAAAATATTTACGCACTTGTTAGTTTTACTCTATATATTTTAATATTGAAAGTATTATACTACATCTAATGCATATTTGCAGTACTCATGTAAATTATCACTTCCTGTCGCATAAAATATGATAGATCTACACAACGATTAGGCCACTTTAGTGCGTGTTGTTGAAACATTCTAGGCACATATATGGATTGCCTACGAACGCATCCCAAATAGCATGTGTGACCTATTTCCTTTGTCCTTGTGTTGACCCACCTCTTCTCGCGTACGTTTTGTAGCATCATATTTTCCTGTTTGCTGGTACAGTAAGAACTGATTTACCTTGGATTGATGCGCAACATAAAGATTCGATTACGGCGTCATGAAATTCCGTGATCCTAATTTTCTCTTCCAAGGTATTACTATTATAAAGATACTGAGCAATTACAAAACTTGTACCTCAAATTGCCTAAATAACAATTATTCCTTACCACTTTGTATATCTTCTCAAGGTATGCTATATGTGGCTATCTGGTAACAAGTATAAATTTTTTTCGTGGCTGTAATTTGCAATGCACTTAGGTTTTTTTAAGTTCTTGGCCACGAAAAGTTTTCAAGACATAGTCGTCTGCAGATTTAGCAGTGGAAATGATTAGGATATCTCTTTGGGCTTTCAATTTCAAAACTGAAACCCCTCCTCCTGATTTTTTTACCATTAACCACTTTTCTTTTCAACTTCGTATATTTCACTTTCTTATGAAAGTTCTTTTTTTTTTCTCATTTCACAAGATCCCAACGAGATGACAGTTTTCGCGCAACAAGTGATATTTAGAGCAATAATGATAAAATAATTATCCACGTAAAATGAACGTCCTTTACCAAAAAGTCCTGTAATCAATGACACAACCACTCCCTCCGGAACTAACTATCTTCCTCTTGATTTACACTTCAACCAAATAGCATGCATAACCATTATCACTACATAACTAAAGAGACATTCATTCCGTATTTGTGGCGGTTCGATGGTACATGCTGATGGAACGATACTTGGCCTCGTCAGGGGAAAATTGATTTATCCATGCACACCTTTCCTCCTCGAAAATATATAATTGATATTTGCTAATCAACAGATTTAGAATCTTTTCTACTGAAGAAGTCTATTATCATTAGCAGTTTCGTTGTCGGCAAAATGCCACAATCGCAACAGGAGTTCAAATGTGTTTTGCGACAATACCGATCTTAGTAGTGTGAGACTACATAATTTACTATTGCTCCAATAGTCCTCCACATTACACTTTGACAAGAACCACAGAACCTACCAAGCTAAAAGTTTCCTTTATTTCTTCAATGTTGGTCCGTGTGCACCTATGTAATTTGAAAGAGGTTTAACGTCTTCATGTTGCAAAAGAGTGTGAGTAGCTAAGAAGTTTGTTTGATTCACCATAATATGTAACAACATTTGGATTGTAAGACAGGTGAAATGTGCTATATAAAATTTCTACTACAAACCAGTGAGCAACTGATTTACGCTTTAAGAGATTGAACTGGCAATTTGCGTAGTTTCCTTAATATATATAAAATTACTATATTATGTAAAATTAATAATGAATGTCCAGTTTCATGGTTAGTTTTGCTTGCATACAAGAAATTTCAGATAAACTAGCTTTTCATGAGGATTTCATAAAATGTTGTTCACCTGTGAATCCATGCATCTTAAACACAACATATACACTTATTTCCATATTTTCACATGAAACAACGTCTTAAACTGTAGAAACTCTCGTGGAATAAGACGTTAGACATGTTTTAGGGAAACACAAAGTATTTCCATCATCTAAATAACGATATTTTTGCCTTCTTCTAATACGTAGATTATCCTGCTGCTTGAGAATAATGTAAAAAAAAAATCCTTCTACGTAATTCATACTCATATTACGTGCATCATTCCCGAGTTACTACTCTGCAATTTTCACTGGACAAAACTTTACTAAGTATATCTATGTAGTTTTAAGACTTCAGGCAGTATATAATTTTTAAACAGACGACTGGGAAAGTAAAAATTACATACTATATGCCGAATATTCTGATAAACACTTATAACAACGAAACTAGAAAAGCAATTCACATTTAAAATAGTACTTTAGAAAATAACTTTTTTTCCACGTCTATACCAATGCTTCCTGAAAAGTGTACACATTTTATATTATCTCAACAAAGTCCATTTACTTCGCGGAAATGCTTGCAGAAACTTAACTATTTTCATCTCAGTAACAAATAAGATCCAGAACCTGCAGATCTTGAATTGGGGGACAATATAGATAACTTATCTCCCATTGTATTTTCTCACAGAGCTGTGAAATTCAGAAGTTGGAGTTGTGCATTAGTTTTCTGGACATTGTGTTACAGAAATCGCACCTGGGTCAATCCATGGAATGTGATCGGGAAAAAAGAAAAATTGCCGCTAGACATTTTTTAAAAAATATATTTTTTTCAAGAATGTTTTTCCTATATCAGGGTACTTTGGAATCACATTTAGTTTTTTTTTAACGTACTATGGCGACGTAGCGGCTGCCGCTAGTTTTTTTCTTCGAATTTAGGCGTTAGCGTTGTTTTGAATATCTCAACAAGTATTTGTCTCTCAGAACTAAAACTTTGAATTCTTATAATTTTTGCCTAAAACCACTTGAACAGGGTGAAATCAGGGTCTACACTAGCAACATTTTTGGACATTAAAAACATGATTGGGAAGAGGAAACAACTGACGGAGAGGTCTGAATTTGGTTCTGCGCGTAGTCCGGGGTCATAAGTTAATACGCCAAAATTTAGAGAACTGTAGCTGCTCCCAAAGCCCTTAAAAAATAGTGAAGTTCGGGAATTGTGCCAATTTAGCATCTTTCACTCTCCAATATTTCTAATGGGCCTGAATAAAAAAGTCTGAGATTTTGTAATAGTTTGTCCTTAATATATCATAACACAACAAAGCGCATTTTGTGTTTTTGAGCAGAAAGGGAATCAAAGTATCAAGTAATGACGTCATTACCTCGGAAGTGTTTTCTTCATAAAATCTACTGAAAATTTGTTGTTGTAAAGTAAAAAGTCAAACACTATTCTGGGGGTATGGAAAGAGACTGGCGTCATAACAAAAGTGTACAGTAAGTACATGGTAACGTCTTAAGACCATATAATTACAAATATCAATGTGAGTAATACTACTATTACTTTTAATAATAATAATAATAATATAGAGAAGTTTACTAAATTAAAATATTTGCCATAGAGCTAAAAGGAATGAGATTAACGAGAAGAGAGCAACATTAATGGCGAAAAATTCGTGTAGAACTATTTACAAATGTTTTAACATTAGAATAAATATAGAAGAAACTAAAAAATTGAAAATCCATAACTCATCAGTAATAAGCATACAGACCTAGCGTACAGAACAATTCTATAGGATACAATGGATCAGTACAAGTTAACAATCGTATCTGTTTATAGAACTTCTGATAGTAATCCAAATGTTTTTCTTTTGAGAAAATGGAGAAGTTATTGGCATTTCTAAGTTACTTGCAGTAACTGGCATAATTATCACGTAGTAATAGGGAGCGATGAAAAAATGCATATTTTGATGTGACAACTGAGAAAGGAACTGTCCATGAGTTACTTAATCTACTCAGACAACATAATCTTCAAATGGTTAACTTAAACCGACTAGTGGCACAGCGTGCTTAGATAATGCACTTACCAACGTAAAAACGGAATATTTAACCAGTAATGTATGTCAATTTCCTTTCTCCGATCATGATGCCCTGCTAGTCAATCTAATTACAACAAAAGTAGAATCCTGCAATTTTAGTATTCCCTCCACCAAACTTATAGCAACTAGCCCCATCACAGAAACTAACTTGCAAAGTTTAATTAAAATATTATCGTGTATAAAGTGGGATGTAAAACTTAAGTACGATAATTTAAATGCCAGCGATACATTTGATCTTTACTTAACAAAGTTTCTAAATATTTTTAAATGTGTGTGCCTAAAATGGAGGTCCAATATAATTCACCAAAGAAAACCAAGTTAGGTAATATAACGTGGTATACCCCAGAACTCTCTACTATGAAAGGTAAAGTAATGCTGTATTATAATATATATAAGAACAAAATGACTAGTGAATATAGTAATATTTATAAGATTCAAAAAAGTAAATATAAATCTGCAATAAAAGTAGCGAAAGCAATATATAATGAAAATTCCATTGAATTATCATCAAATAAATGCAAAACTGCACGGAAGATAATCAACAAGATAACCAATAGAAATAATGTTAACGACAACGTTACGCTGTCGCCTGATACTCTTAACACGTATTTTGTTACTTCCGTAGAGGAAACAAAAAAAAAGGTACTAATGTAAATATGTATCAGTATTTAACTCAGCATAGTCCACTTAATAGTTCTTTTCTTATTAATCATGTTAGTCCTGATGACGTCATAATAACAGTAAAAAAATGAAAACATCTGACACTAAGGATATATTTAACATATCAGGCAACCTTATAAAAGCTCTCATTAATCAGATTACGAAATCCCTTAAGATATGCTTCAATAAATGTATATTATCAAGGTATTTTTCCTAAAACGCTTAAAATAGCAAAAGTTATTCCTATATATTAAACGGGAGATCGATCGTGTTCGTCTAATTACCTCCCAATCAATTATTCCAGTTTTCTCTAAAATTATGGAAACTATTGTTAAAGATCAGCTATATAAATATATGACTGAGCAAAATTTAATTCTGAAAGCTCAATTTGGATTCCTGCCTGTGAAGTCACAACTGGTGCAGTAGAATCACTAACGAAAAAATGAATGAAATTTTTGAAAAGAAGGGCTTGCTCCATTCTGTGATTTAAGTGAAGCATTTGATTGTGTAGATGATAAAATCCTATGTGATATATTAGCGTATTACTGATTCCATAGTAGCAGTTTAAACTTTATAAAATCCTATTTAAATGAACGAAAACAGATAGTGTTAACAACATGCACTCAAACATCTGAAAATTGAAATATGGTGTACCGCAAGGTTCTGTTCTGGGTCCGGTACTATTTTTAAAATTATAAATGATTTGTCTCTAAATACTAATACCACATCAATTCTATACGCGGATGACACTACCCTACTTAATATAAATAAAAGCTTTGAAGAAGTGTATATACAAGCTAAGCTGCATTAAGAGAGGCACCGACCTGGTTTAGAAGAAATGGTTTTGTGCTAAATCAAGATAAAACAAAAAAGTAACCTTTAGTCTCAATCACTACAATGATAAAGGTAACTATACATATACTAGGTTATTTGTATAAGTATAGACACCCAACTAACTTAAGAACATGTCAAATACGTATGTACAAAGCTCTCCCGAGTGCTCTTTATGTTAAGAAAATTGTAAAATACAGTTCACTATGAGTATCTGAGGAATTCATATTTTTCATTTTTTCAAACATAATTGGATATGGGATTTTGCTTTGGGGTAACAGTAGCCAAGCCATGATATTCTAGTTTTGCAAAAGAAATCCATCAGGATTATTCTTGGAACACAAAATAAAGAACACTGTAAACCACTATTTATCAGGCTTAAGATAATGACACTCGTTAATGTATATATTTATCAAGTGCTACTTTACGCTAAGTAAAACCTGGCAAATGTGACACTCAGAGATGAAGTACATACATATATAATACTAGATTGTTTAAGAAAATTGATATATCCTTCACTAGATTATCGAAGATCAAAAATAGTTATTTAGTTATAGGACCGAAGCTGTTTAATAAACCAACATCCTCCATAGAGCAGCTGTAATTTAAGCTTTATAAGAAAAATTGTACGATTGGTTAATAATGAATTCATTTTACTCGATGCAAAATATTACTGAATGTCAAGACACTGTGTCCTGATTTTCAGTGTCACTTTGTTTCAAATATTATTAGGTTTTCCTCTATAATATTAACCAATAACTGATTGTTTGTATGTTATGACTACATTTCTATATATCTGCATCTATATGTATATCTCATTGGGACGTTGTCAATTGCTTGTAAAGCAAATGACAATAAACTATTCTATTCTCATTTATTGCATCCGTGTTACACTAACAACTTCGCACCACGATCCACTAAGACCACTGTCTACTATAACCTTCAATGAACTACTATGACGTATCACTATTCACAACCAGGGTCATATACCTTGATGTCTTAGCAGCACTTAATTGAAAAGAGCGTATAAATGTTAGCATTTCTTATGTATGTTTAACTAGTTAAATCATTGAATATCATTGAATTGAATTTCACATGGTGAAATTAAGAAAATAGAAACAGCACTGACGTACCCTTGCTAATCAGATGTGTGAATACCTATGGTATTCACTTAAACATCTTCCTGTACAGTAACTATAGATCATATGAATATGATACAAGCACCGTTGAGTAATGATTATAGATAGCCTAAACGAAGAGAGACAAAACTGCCTGAAGCCAAGTTCTAGTGATGCTAAAAGGAGGAAATTGTTCCCTACGCGAGGCAGCACTGTAGTTGAAAGTAGTTGATATTTTCATTCATTTTCGTTCTCTTTTCTTATCTTCTACCTTCTTTCAAAAGTCCTGTTTCCCATAGTAGGCATAGATCTAAGGTACTCCTCTTACTTGTAAGCTTTGGCACGAAAAAAATCTGTACATAATCCACAAACATCTTTTATCATTTTGAGCACCACATAACTGACATGTTTCTGTGTACAATAGAATACAGACGAACATTGCGTTATCAAATTATGCATTAATCCACTTCTAGTAAATAAAGTTATAAATGTTTCCCAAGAAACAGATATTCAACAGACGGTTTTTAAAATACAACTGAATTTCTTACTTGAAGATCTTCAATTTTTGAGTTAATCAATGTACTAAAACCACTCATTAAAAAAACTAAATGCTTACTTATTTAATAAATGGCCCACAGTACACATTATCCTAATAGAGTATTTCCCTGTCATTTTATTAAAAAATTACAAACCACCGTTTACAATGTTTCTCATTAAACGATGATATAACCAATTATCACTAAATACGATGCTAAAGAAACCCTAAAGTTATAATTTCATGACATTTCGTTACAGGTCAACATACCACCTTAAGAAATATTCTCGTGAGACACGAACTATTACAAGCGAAGTTAATGAAGCCAGGTATTAAAATAAACTATTTCGGGTTGGTCTAGTTATAATACATTCGTGATACGACATACATCAATGTTGCAGCAATCATATTAAGTGAAAGGATTCCTTAACGTATCATAAAAAATAAAAGCTTGCACAATTCCTTCGTGTGAACAGCATTTGGCATTCTTATTTATTAAGAAGTTCTTTACATAAAATGTTAGAGTTTCTTAACTGATAAATAAAATGGATACAAAAGTATGAGCTTTTGTATCATGAAAATATTTTCAATGAGAGGGGAAACTTGTAGATAAGGGTGTGAGGTACTGTGCTCTATAATATGAAACTATTAACGAATATTCACATTATTCACAAGGAAAGGACATTAACCTGATAACGGGACTTCCTAAGCAAAGGTATGTTCATGCACAAAAAATTAGCTGCCATGGACAACGGAGTAACTCCAGGAGCCCATTGACCCTGTTAGTATAAAGAAAATCGCAGTAAAATAACTATTGCATCAACACTGTTCATTGGAAGGTCATGTTTTGTAGTACATTCCTTCAGCATGAAACAAGCATTCCAAAGGTGCTATGTATTGGGGCCCCTAGCGTACTCGAAGGGAACACTAGAAGAATGTCGGGAAAATTCCTTCCAGAAATTCCTCCCATTAAAATTTCGGCGCCTCTGGAGTAAACCCAGGTAAAAGCACACAATCAAAAAATACCACAGCGGACAAAAAAAAAATGTGCACCCCAGGTTGAATTGATAAACGGAATTGATATAAGAAAAAAACTTGTACAACAATACAAGATTTCACCTCATACCTAGCTTCTCTAGCAATACTAAGCTTAGTACACACATTTCTTATTCCCTATTGTATTTTCAGAGATATATTTGGATTGTGTCTTTATACGCGGGGTTACTCCAGATGAGTCCAAAGTTGATGGGAAGAATATTCCCGACATTTTCCCAATTTTCACAGTTCATATAAGTTATTAGTCCAAACACATAGCACCTCTGGCAAGCTTGTTTCATGCTGAAGAGAATGAACTATGAACCATGAGTTTCCAGTGTTCATGCAATAGTTACTTTACTGCGAGTGTACGATTTTCTTTATACTAACAGGGTCAATAGGGTTTACTCCGTTGTCCACATCACCTAATTTTTTGTGCATGGACATATCTTTGATATGATGATTTGTTGGGGTCTAGTGTTAATCCAATGTTCTCGTGATAGCTGCCAGAGTGAATGTTGGCTGAGCTCTCGTTACTCGGTAACGTCTTCAGAGTTCTGGGTTGGAGTATGCAATTGGTATGGGTTGGAGTGTGCAAAAGTTTGTATTTTCGTGTCTCAGAACTGTTTGCTTTTCTTTAGAACTTCAATTTGGTTCCACTTAGTAGTATGATATTATTGTATGTGGTGTTCGGTTATTGTAGATATTTCAGGTTATTTCAGTCTGGTGTTTCGCTGGTGTTCTTTCGTTGCCTTCAATATTCCTTCTCCTTTCGCTTATGTAAGTAGCGTTATATTCACATGTGAACCTACGGATGCCTTGTGTCTTTAATCCCAATTGGTCTTTTGGGGTAGGTAGAAAACTCTTGATATTCGGTGGGGGGCAGTGTTAAGTCTTGAAGCTGAATTTCTTCAGTAGCCTTGCTAGTTGATTAGAGGTTTTTCCCACGTATGGATAACTGCAATATTTTCCTTGTATCCCGTATTGTCTTCTTTTGTGGCGCAATTTCTGGTACCTTATTTTCTAATGGCTGCCTTGATCTGTTCCGACGAATATCTGTTGAATTTAAATAGGTTTCCAGGTGAGAGAGTGCTATGCTTATATTATCTACATCAGCTATTTGGTGTGCTCTCTGTATTAGATTATTAAACATACCCATCTTGTGTGCAGGCTGATGAAAACTGGTATCGTCGAGGTAGAGATCAGTGTGCGTGGGTTTCCTATATATTAGGTGGTATAGACTTCCATCTGGTTTCTTGTATACGAGCACGTGCAGGAACGGGAGTCATCCTTCTGTTTCTATTTCCATTGTGAACTGAATGTTGCGGTGTATAGAATTCAGAATGGATGTGCTCGTATTCAAAAAACCAGAAAGAAGTCTAGGCCAGTCAATATACAGGAAACCCATACACACTGATCTCTCAGTTCATGATACCAGTTTTCACTACTTACACAGAAGATGGAGTGGTAAATACTCTAATACACAGAGAAAACCAAATAGTAAATGCAGATAAGCTTAGAATTCTGTCAGATCAAAACGATATTTAAATTTAACGCAAAGTCATCGAAACAGATCTAGACAGCCATGAGAAAATACACTAACAGAAATTGCGCTACAAAAGAAGATAAAACGGGATACAAGGAAAATGTTGCAGTTATTCCACACGTGGGAAAAACATCTAATCAACTAGCAAGACTACTGAACAAATTCAACATCAAGACGGTACAATGCCCCCACATAAGATTAAGTTTTCTACCAATCCCAAAAGACCTATTGGAATTAAAGACACTGGGTATCCATAGGATCAGTTGTGAATGAAGCGCCACCTACATAGGCGAAACGGGAAGGAATATTGAAGACAGAATGAAAGAACACGAGCGAAACACCAGACTGAAACAAGCTGAAAAATCTGCTATAGCCGACCACGGGTATGTGGGGCCAAATTGAAGTTCTAAAGAAAAGCAAACAGCTCTGCGACAGGAAAATACACGAAGCTCTATTCGTTGGTAAACACAATGCCTCCACCAACAGAGACGAAGGTTATCATCCACTTGATATCTGGCTTCAGCTTCTGAGTACGAAAAGAACCATCAGCCAGTCAGAGAACAGTTTTCACCAGCAACATCAGAGCACGCTATTGGCCAATAACAAAAACCAATAGAAATACAGCAATTCCTTAAGATTATGACAGAGTGTGGTTCGATTACCGTGTATTCCCGTTTGGGGTAAGCCATTCTATGACGGTATCAAGGTTCATGTTCCGATGAGGGAACATTACACTACCAGGGTCTCCAGGTTCGGGTGCTATCGGATTAATAAAGAGAGACTTGTTCGCGTACCCACCGTTGCTGACAAGGGACAGAACTGCAAAAGGGATAGAACTTTTTCTTTAACAATCTTGTAAAAATTATATTGATATTTCCGAGTTTCTTCTAGAGCGTCTGGAAGGAAATTCATGAGGTGTACAAAAAGCAAAATAAGCACCGGATGATTGCAGAGGACAAATGTAACCTTGCACTGCGCCACATTAAATATATCGATGGGTATCTGGGCAAAGGTGATATATCCAATTTTTTTCGGAAATGTGGTTATGACTGATACGGATAATGTCCAAAGTCCTTATTGTTAATTTGTGAGCAATGGTTCTAAATGCAAATACATAAGAACGATGTTATTGGCAAAAAACAAAGATGATATGATTTGGAATCATGATATGCTGAGAGGAAGAGTGTTAAGTCCATTTCTATGTACATATCACTTATGTTTTTTCTTAAAACAGAAGTGATAAGTCCATTTATGTGGGCACATCACCTCTGTTTTTCTGAAAACGGTTCGTAGTTCTTTTGGTATCTTCACATATTTTCTAGTGCTTTGGGTTGCTGAAAATTCCACCATTCTACTTTGTATATGCACTTCTTATTAATTTTTAAAACTTCACTGAAGGTATCTATTTCCACATTTTCCTCTTGTGGTTTCAATATTCTGAAAATACAAGACATTTTGTGAGAGGGTTGAAGTTACATGTTTACCGATCCTTTTCCAGTATCAAAGTCTTGCCTGCCTTTTTACGCGTTACGCCTTGAACTCGCTCCGAAGGCGTAGAGATACACTACCAGAATAAAAAATAGTCACTACACAACACTCGGTTTTTAAACACTTTCTTCGCTTATAAAAGCTGACCAATTAAATATTATCTTATTGGGAACGTATTAATCATATTTAAACACATAATAATATACGTAATATCTAATTAGTGTAAAAAATGCACATTATGACGTATAGTCCACCTTTGCCTTTTAGCTTTGGTTAGGAGGGAGGAGAATTTTAAACTGAGTAGAATTTTTTGTCCTTATTTGTTAGCACGAAGAGGAAAGTAGGAGGGTGGATGCACACACACACACACATATAAATATATGAGAAAAGGTGTTCGCAGCATCTCGGTTTCTAAGAATTTTTGTTCTGGTGCGTAGCAATTCCAAGAAATTCTCTTTGCATACGAAGCTTGATTGAGAATTATATAACGATAACGTTACAAGATTACATTATAAATTGCACTAGCAGCACACTTCAAGCCATAGCTCTGAAGGTGTTACCGTAGCATCGTAACCAAAGCTCAGCACAACATTCACTCTGGTAGCATATCGAGAACATTGGATTAATATCTTTGTTATGTTTATTGAATGGACTGAGTTTGCTTAGGAAGTCTCGTTGACAGGTTCATGTCCTTTTCTTGTCAGAAGCGTGTCAGTACTCAATCCTAACACCCAACCCTTATAGCAATACGAGCTTTACAGCAAATTGTAATTACTTTTGGATACTTATTTCACTGCCAAAATTTCTTCCCTCTTACAAACATAAGCATTATGTTGCATTCTCTACGTGTCCAAACGTTTGCGATTCAATTAACTCAGTTTAAAGTAAACGAAGAAAAGAATAGTTAACGACGTATTTCAAATGTTGAAAATATATATTTGTACGCACCATACCCATGATGAAACAAAACGAATTTAAACGTACCTGAGGGCTTGAGCATCGTTACCTGCTTCTCGATTATCATTTTCTTGAACATCCACTTCCTGATCGTCCTTCTCTCCAATAGTGGCAGACATGTGACTGCTTAACTCTTCCGTGTTGTGTGTGAAATTCGGGGATCTTGGCTCGATGTTACTGTGAAAATGTTTGGCATTTACGACTACTTCATCTGTTGATAAACGCTTAACTAAACATATTGCTTTCGAAGTTAGTTTCCAATCGGATATTGTTTCATCCTTATTACTTTTTGAAGCGATATTCTCCCTTTCGGTTACACTTTCTCGTTTCCTACATTCCAAAGGTATTTTAAGAGGATCTTTGTGATCACTAGTGTCACTAGTACTTAGTACATAATTACATTTTTCAAATGACTCGTTTTCTGTTTTCATTTCAACTTTAATATGATCGTTTTCTGTTTTCATTTCCATTTTGTTACAACCAAAGTAGAAACAATGAAAAGGAATTTCGCTCACACAAAAACTGTCCACGTTAGAGACTGAAATCTTCAGGACTTAGTGTTCAGCGAAGCAAACAAATCTGAAAACCATAAGAAAGATATTAACAAAAATTATGAGTGGGCCAGAGGAAGACAATGGTAAAAAGCCGCTTCAGGTCAAATTCAGTTGGTGAGTGAAACCGTTTAGGATCAGACTACGGATGTGAAAGGTACTGAAATCACTATTTTAAAATATCTGAAATTTTCCTACTACCGATATTAAAATATCGATATACCATAATATTGAAAATACAGATTTGTACCGAAATACTGATATTTATATTTTTTCTTCTACTTTATGTGAGTATATTATAGACCTATATTACCTCTCTTGTATAGTGTTTATTAATACATAAGTTCATTTTATCGATGTACTACTTTGCTTTTTGATTTTAGGTAGTTACGAATTCTCAACATCGAGTGTTGCATGACGACATAAAAGTATTATATTTTTTAAATAAAATATGGAAAGCAATGTTATACAAATTTTTCAATTAAAAATAGATAACATTTTCCAAATTTACTGTAATATTTTGAAAACGGATCTGCTCTTCCCTGAGGTCTTTTATCTTTACTCAAATGGAATAGCGCTAGCAATTTCTAGTTGAATTCATTTTGTTTTCATTGTCCTATGTTTTAGTTTTATGAACTTACCATTTTTTGGTATTTTTGGTTTACAGTATTCGTCACTTTCTTTAAAAGTAAGCCAGAAATTTCATTTATTCTAAAAATGGAAGTAAAATAAAAAGGTAAGAATAGTAATAATTTTACCTTTCTTTTTAGCCTAACATCAAAAACAAAATTTATTTTACCCAAATAAATTGCTGTTTACATAAGTAAGTAGCTCACGATTTAAATGGTTATCTTTCTTATTTGGAAGCAGAAAACTGTCATTTCTCGATGGTGGTGTAGTTTGGGCGCACCACAGTTTGGAAGATTTACAGGTGAAATTAGATAATTTGCACCAAAGAACAAAATTAAAAAAAAAAAAAAAAAAAAATTCTCAAGCGAATGAATTTAATAAAAAGTAATACATCTGTATTTTAGGTTTGATAGTGCAGGTCTACTAGTGTAAAATCACTAGAAGTGCATTACGACGAATAAAAATAAGCGAGTGCATAAAAAAAAGAGGACTTTTAGGTGCTACTATTTCTTTCGGTGTATTTTTCTTTAGAGCGTAGAGAAGCCGTATTTTATGTTAACAAATAGTGTTTGATGGCAATTGCTATTGAAATTTATAACATTGCTAAAACATATCTATTTTCAGCAACCTCACTTACGCATATACCTACAATCGCTGACGCGCCCGCTACCTCAAAACATCCCGGCTGGCCAACAAGCTTGGCCCTGCCCTGTCGCAGTTAGATAGTATTTGTTTTTACAAGCCATTTAGCATGGGTTGATTTGTGTTTTAAGGGCTACATGCGTAAGGTGTATTTACACGCAAATCAAAAAAGAATTGTAATTTTTCAACATTTACTTCTGGTGGTTGCCTTTATCTATACAAAGGGAGATATTTTCGTGTCCCTCAGCGCAAATCTTCTATGGGACAATAATAATGAAATTAGTGAACGAATTACAGTTTTTCAACAATTATTTTGAGTGGTTCGCCAAAAGTAAACCTTAACGACTTTCTATACTTAACAAACAATAGTATATTATTTTCCTCCCCTTTCAGAAATATTGGTTTGAGTCGCACGTAACGTTTAGTACGGTATTCCATTGTCTGCAGACAATCTCCTCCTAAACGGTCAAAAAATTTCTTAGGATTAAAGTTATTTCTTAGTATTTCTTTTCATCTCAGAGAGAAATGTTCTGTGCTCATCCTTGCTACAGTTAATTGCTCGTATGACATATTATATGAATGCTTAACACTTACTGTATATAATACGAAGTGGCTGAACATACTAAGACTACTCACATACAAAGATGTGTTTGAAATCAATTTCCGTCTTTTCTTTCATATTTGTAGGAAGTTAGCAATCTTCAATTATAACCTAAATTTCATAGATCGTAATTCACTCTGTAAATGATGTGCAGATGATTCTTACTGTTGTGTTGGTGTTCTTATCCAATAGCAATCTGCATCTTGTTTTATGGTAAAAATGACGAGAAAATATGTCTGACGACGCGTGACAATGACAACCACTGTTGCCGACAACCCCTAAAGAAAATAGGATGGAAGGCCTTCACAAATAAGCTCTTATACGCAAAAATTGGTAACCTTGTGAACTGTTAACCTAATTTGGGGCTATAGTACAATTTGAAATGATGAATTTTATTCGATGAAGACTAACAATCAACATACATAACTTTAAATTACAATAAAATCCATTAACAACCAAGGGCATCAATCCTGAGGGACCGGGGAACGGTCCCATAATGCTCATGTTTGCTCATGTATTTTTATGAATACGTGTTATTTATTGTATTTTTATGAATATGTATACGAACACCTTATACGGATTTTTTTTTTTTTGAATATGTAATATTTGGCATATATTCAATTCAATTTGTCTTAGGATCCTCATATAAGCCCTCTTAAACCCTGGTCTGCAACCAGGCCGCTGTAGCAGGACAATAAGACCCCAGGAATCACCTTTACACGGGGTAATACTTTTCCTAGGAAAACTATCACCCTGGGGTGTTAATTATCCTAGGAAAATTGTCACCCCAGGGGCATAAATTTCGCGAATATCAATTACAAATGTACAAACGGGGGTATAATTTTCCTGGCCAGAAAAAAAGGACTCCCACCTAACATAAACAATAAACAATTACGAAAAAAAATCAATCCTTTTTCATTACATTAGTCTTTAAGGCGGATTTTCATGCCCGCGTTAGAACGGAAGCATCACATGTAGCGTATTCACCGTAAATTATTGTCGTTTTCATACATCCGTGCGTGTATTGCGCCAAATTACTACTCCCTAGCTAATGCGCATGCGTAAAATAGAAAGTTTGCGACTTCCGCCATGTTAGTCAGTGAATACAATAGTGTACGCGCGCTACTTCCGTCAGAATTGAACAAATTTCTACTCTGACGCGAGTGTAGCGCGCCATCTCCGATGCGTGATTTCATTGGCTGTTTAGCACAATCGCTCGCAACTCACGGAGGTAAAGGACACATGAAAATCCGCCTTTAGAAGGCCGATTTGTCCACACAGTATGATGAGGGTAGACCCTATTATTTTCCTGGCCAGGAAAAATGGACCCCACCTAAAAAAACGCTGAAAATAAGCACCAAAAAATTAAATCTTTTGTCATTTCATTAGTCTTCAGAAAGGAGATTTGTCCATACAGTAGGGTGGGGGTATAATTTTCCTGGCCAGGAAAAATGGACCCCCACCTAAAAAAACGTTGAAAATAACCACAAAAAATTAAATCTTTTGTCATTTCATTAGTCTTCAGAAAGGAGATTTGTCCATACAGTAGGGTGGGGGTATAATTTTCCGGGCCAGGAAAAATGGACCCCCACCTAAAAAAATGTTGAAAATAAAAACACAAAAATTAAATCGATTGTCATTTCATTAGTCTTTAGAAAGAAGAGATGTCCACACGCTAGGGTGGGGGTACAATTTTCCTGGCCAGGAAAACTGGACCCCCACTTAAAAAACACTGAAAATAATCACCAAAAAATTCAAAATTTTGTCATTTCGTTAGTCTTTACAAAGGAGATTTGTTCATAAAGTAGGGTGAGGGTATAATTTTCCTGGCCAGGAAAATTGGACTCCCACCTAAGAGACGCATTAAATAACCACCATAACACAAAATATTGTCATTTTATTAGTCTTTAGAAAGGACATTTGTCCACACTGTAGGGTAGGGGTATAATTTTCCTTGCCAGGAAAAATGTACAAACGGGGGTATAATTTTCCTGGCCAGAAAAAAAGGACTCCCACCTAACATAAACAATAAACAATTACGAAAAAAATCAATCCTTTTTCATTACATTAGTCTTTAGAAGGCCGATTTGTCCACACAGTATGATGAGGGTAGACCCTATTATTTTCCTGGCCAGGAAAAATGGACCCCATCTTAAAAAACGCTGAAAATAAGCACCAAAAAATTAAATCTTTTGTCATTTCATTAGTCTTCAGAAAGGAGATTTGTCCATACAGTAGGGTGGGGGTATAACTTTCCTGGCCAGGAAAAATGGACCCCCACCTAAAAAAACGTTGAAAATAACCACCAAAAAATTAAATCTTTTGTCATTTCATTAGTCTTCAGAAAGGAGATTTGTCCATACAGTAGTGTGGGGGTATAATTTTCCGGGCCAGGAAAAATGGACCCCCACCTAAAAAAATGTTGAAAATAACCACACACAAATTAAATCTTTTGTCATTTCATTAGTCTTTAGAAAGAAGAGATGTCCACACGCTAGGGTGGGGGTACAATTTTCCTGGCCAGGAAAACTGGACCCCCACTTAAAAAACACTGAAAATAACCACCAAAAAATTCAAAATTTTGTCATTTTGTTAGTCTTTACAAAGGAGATTTGTTCATAAAGTAGGATGGGGGTATAATTTTCCTGGCCAGGAAAAATGAACCCCCAACTAAAAACTTTGAAAATAACTACCAAAAAATTAAAACTTTTGTCATTTCATTAGTCTTTAGAGAAAAGATTTGTCCACACAGTAGGATGAGAGTATAATTTTGCTGACCAGGAAAAATTGCCCTACATGTAGAAAACGCTAAAATAACCACAAAAAATTAAATCTTTTGTCATTTTGTGGTTATTTTCAACGTTTTTTTTAGGTGGGTGCCCATTTTTCCTGGCCAGGAAAATTATACCACCACCCTACAGTGTGGACAAATCTCCTTTCTAAAGACTAATGAATTCAATTTTTTGTGGTTATTTTCAGCGTTTTTCAGGTGGGGGGGTCCATTTCTCCTGGCCAGGAAAATTATACCCCCATCCTACTGTATGGACAAATCTCCTTTCTAATGACTAATGAAATGACCAAAGTTGAATTTTTGGGTTGTTATTTACTGCGTTTCTTAGGTGGGGGTCCATTTTTCCTGGCCAGGAAAATTATACCCCCACCCTACTGTGTGGACAAATATTGTTTCCAAAGACTAATGAAATGATATAAGTTTTAATTTTTTGGTGCTCTTTTTCATCGTTTTTTAGGTAGGGTCCATTTTTCCTGGCCAGGAAAATTATACCCCCACCCTACTCTGTGGACAAATCGGCTTTCTAAAGACTAATGAAATGGCAAAGGATTGATTTTTTGGTAGTTTCTTACTGTGTCTGTTAGGTGGGGGTCCATTGTTCCTGGCCAGGAAAATTATACCCCCACATGTACATTTTTAATTGATATTCGGGAAATTTATGCCCCTGAGGTGACAATTTTCCTGGGAAAATTAACACCCCGGGGTGATAATTTTCCTAGGAAAAGTATCACCCCGTGAAAAGGTGATTCCTGGGGTCTTATTTTCCTTGGGAAAAATAGCACCCCGGGGTGACAATTTTCCTGGGGTCTGATTTTCCTGCTACACCGGTAACCAGCCGAAAATGTAACGTGTGCCTGCTGAAGTTAGGGTATAGTAGGATATGTAAGTATGTTCTGCAGACAACTTTCCCCCTCTCAATATATTTTGACCAGCACACAGGAAAACACAAAGCATTAACAGAAGGATCCAACTAACTATACATAGCGCAAAGTATACCCATAACTACAATCCTTGGGTGAGATCGCATAGGCTTTTAGGACATTTAAAATCATAAAAACTTACATCTAATGCTACACTACACTACACTACACTACACTATATACATAATTACATTTCTACTTTATCTTATAATGACCCCAAGCTAATGTATTTACACCATCTCGTAATATATACATTTTATCGTCTGAAGAATCTAATGCTAGCTTATGAACGGTTATGCTATATATATATCATGTTTATAACTTCTAATGAGTTTTATGTATTTATATGTTTTGACATTTTTAAATAAGCTTTCTTTATAATCATTAAACTGCAACTCCTTCGATATTACAGTTTTAGTTACTCCTTTAGCCTTTTTCTTTTTTTTCTTTTCTACTTTAAAAGCATACATCTTAGCTCGTAGCCCAACAAACTCAGTCATTATTTTACCTTTATTCTCATCTTTCATCTTACCTATTACTTTCTTATTTATCGGTGGTATTCCATATATATTATTTTCCTCATATTCACTCGTATCAAATTGGTTAATCATTTCTTCTAAATCTTTATAGAAATCATCAGTCTCAATCTCATATATAAAGCTATCAGTATCCGTGTAACATAAATCTATATTGTTTCCATATTTCGGCTTCATAGTGTTATAGGAAAATCATACTTTTGATAGTTCTAATTTACTCATACCAACATATATTGGTTTATTAAATGTCAATCCCTCTTTCTTCGTATGTATAGCACACAAATTCTCTCTAAATATTGTTCTGTAATCAAAATTAGGTTTTGCAATTAATTTTTCTACTCTTTCAGGATCACATTCTAATTGTATGGGCTGTCTCTTTCGAATATTTTCCATTGTTTTTCCGAATACTGAGTTATTCATGAGCTTATAAATATCTTTTTGAAACTCATTTTTAGCTTGCGTTCTCATATTTGTATTTAAATCAATGTATTTCTTTAACCAGTCTGATTGTTTGAATTCTAATACTCTATGTACTTTCTTTAATTTCATTCCAAGCGGCATATATAGTTTTAAGTTCCTATAGTGAATTACATATCTTTCCTTACTATAAAGTGTTGTTAGTAGTTTTGATTGTTTAGATTCTGGTGGACACATGTTTTCTGGAGCTAATGGTAAATCAGAATGTTTGTTGTGTAAATACCTCGGATATTCTAAATCTACTTCTAATATGTAACCAGTTTCTGAGTCATCTGGAATGTTCATAATATCTATATAAGGTTTAACCCACTTAAAGTCTTTATAAGGCATGTATTGACTCATCGCCCATCCATATAAGTTGTTTGCGTTTACATACGCTAAATATCTTGAACACTCATCTTTATTATAATTATGTATATATTTGTTGTTAGCTTTTACGTATCTTTTACTACATTGTGAAATTCCTCCTCGTATACCCTTTTCTAGCATTAGTATTTTATCATAATCAGTTAACATTTCTAGCTTAATTTTAGTCATCATTAACATTGCATCCCACGATAAGCCAGGTACTGTATAATACCATGCAGGATCTAATCCATATGCCTTTAAACACACATCTTTAAAGTTTTCAAATATATGTGCTAATTGAACGACATCTGTTTTGTTATAATGTTCAGTTAAGTCCCTCACTAACTTCAGATCGAATTCTTTACAAACTTGTACATGACGCTTATGGCATTCAGGACTCATTTTTATTCCTGTTAATCTGTTTGTAAATTTGTCTATAGATAATGGAAGAGATTCCTCTAATTTTTCAAATGAATCAACTAATCAAATGGATAATCACCTTTAGTATTAACTAGATCAAGTTTATCCATCGGGAAAAACTTTAATGTTCCTCGAAATTGTTCTGGTTTTAAGTTACTAGTTAACTCTGCTAAACTCTTTGACAGAAATCTAAATGAAACAACAAATTTTAAATTTATTCCATCTTTTGGTCCTGCTTTTATATATTTTTCATATGTTATGTATTAGCCTATGTGTCAGGAAAGTAAATGTACACTTATTTTTCGAGTCTGGCATTCCTGAGCTCCATCCGTGTAGAGTATGAGAATTAAATCAATCAAATGTTTACTGAGGGGCAAAAAGAAAAGTTTAATCTGAATAAGTCATTGCAGAGGGGCACAAGCTGTGAATACGAATAGTGCCTAGTGTAAATAAAGGACCACACCAAAAGAGAAAGCCAGAAACAACTGGTAAACTTAGAAAAAAAGTAAAAATTGTCGAACATAAAACACAACTACAACAAATACGCCGACAACTAAACGTTCACCACGCCATGATCTTGGTGTAGTGGTTAAGGTGCTGGCTTACAAATGCAAATGACGCCAGTTCGAACCTCCCTCATGGACATTTTTAAAAATTTTTGTTAATAATACATACATGAGAGATGGTAAAAGAGGTCGTATTTAGTCTTTCGTAGCAATTATTATTGATAATGTTTAGTTCTGATAATACTTTTTGTCTTTGCGTATTGCTTTTATTCTTTTCTTCATTTCGAAAGAGAAGAATATCCGAACAAATGCCAGCAAAACTCCTCATATTTTGAATGTAAATGCCATTTGCAATTAGTAAAGAATAAAAATTGAACGTTCTGATGTAGCTGCAAAAAGTAAAAAAGAAAAACATGGAAGTAGTGTTCAAATCCATACTCATGGTTATAAAAAATATAATTTCTACATGCCTTACACCTCCCGACCACGTTTCTACGTTAGCAAGTAAGAGGCTTGCGATTAGGTTAGGCTGGTCAATACGTTTTGCAAAGGGTCTCGATTAGAGATGTGGGTCGGGTAAATACCCAGTGGGTAGGTAAATAAAAAATGGGTATTTACCCGGGTATTTACCCCTTTTGTATTTACCTACCCAAAAAATGGGTATTTTACGAAAGTTCAATTATTATGAAGTTTTAAGAATTGTTAACCATAGCGGTGACGTTTTTCTGTTTTTGGGGGTCTCTCGAGCGTGATGTCTCATTCATTCACTATAAATATGCAATATAATAATATATTTACCCACTTCAGGTGCGGAGCGGGTTAACCATGGCACACCGGCAGTACAATTTTGGATATGTTATTCTAGGTTAAAGCGATATCTAAAATCTATTTTTTTAAATAATTTTCCTCGAAGAACTTCATAGGTAAAGAGGAAATCAAAATATTGAATCGAATGTTTTGAAAGTGGGTAATGGTGGGGGTGAGTTGTTACATTTTTCAGACGAAGCCCTTGTGTACACCTATATGGACATCAAAGTTTGATCAACGGCGATCAAGCCAATCTTGAGAAATAATTCACATCACACTTCCGATTTTACGTCATCGCTCACGAACAAATCAGATTGAGAATCAGAATCACGAGTTGAAACTTGAAGGATTAATGTCTCCTTGGGATACCTACATTAACATCCACTTGTCGTCTCAAGATTGATCTTGGGCTATTTTACTGTACTTATCCAACTATTCCCTTTCTTCACAAAGGTGTGAACGGCTTTCAAACTTGGATTAGTTTCACACCAAGACTTAAAAAAATTAAGAAATCGTAGTAAGACTTCAAGCCTTAGATTGTCCAAGCATAGAAATAATATATAAACCCTCTTTGTCGAATCTTTGGGAGACAGCCCCAGTTTTAAATGTAAAGTCTGCAATACTTCACCAAGAACCCTATCAAGTTATTGTGTATTTTCATTTGAGAACAGATGTTTTGAGACTCCTTCAATCCAAGAGGTTTTCCTGAAACGTGCAATTTTGAAATTTTAAAATTCTCAGGAATATTTCACAGAAAACAACTCAGACACCCGACACACAAATAAAAGATAAACGAAAGCTGGATCATGGATATAAACATTACATCTCAGAGGCTATAACTAGTTGAATAAAGACACCCAAAATTATCAAAATCTTTCCAAGTCGAACATTATAGACTTCAAGTTAATCATGAAAAAAGTGTGCCCTAGGTTTACTAGTTTCAAACTCAAAAGGACATATTAGAATTGTTTTATCATGAAAGGAGAAAGTGAGTTCGATATACTTGATGTAGTCGCATTTATTATATGAAAATATGCTGAAGTAAAAAACATTACATCAATTTGTATAAAATGTACAGGCTTTTCTTAACTTTTTATGGCTTCTTAGGTCCAACGTTACTATTTAGGGGTTTGGATAGAATCGTAATATTGATGTTTTTTAAAACAAATACCGACGTATAGAATGTTATCGAAGTCTTACAGGAAGTGTTGAACGAAAATATTGCCACAGCGATCTTCGTTAGTGGGTGTTCTCTGTCACTTGTTGATCACCCTTTGTGGATTGATTTAAAAAAAAAAAAAGAAAGAAAGAAAATTCGTCCTTCGTATGCTCTCCCATCAAGGTATCGCCTGATTACGAGTTACTTGGATGCTCTACACAGTGAAATGCAAGAGGAAATTAAAATGAAGTTAGAGGAATTTTCCAAATCTACATTTACAGTGTGACGATTGGACTAACTTGAGAAATGAATCTACGTATCATGTATTTCGTAATTTCAAAGTTTGAACCTGTTTTTGTTGATTTTGTGTTGTCGCAAGAGGCACATTGCTTGTCTGAAGATATTATGAATGTTCTGTAAACAATATAACCCTGAAAAATATTTAGTAATCATAGGAAACAACGCGTATAACATGAGAGTAGCTTTTATATTAGTAAAACAGAAGTATCCTAATATAGTATATTTGGGTTGTCTTGCTCATCTCTATTTGCTTTGTTCTGACATCCTCGGATGTCCTTCGGTAAAGACATTACTGGGAAGTGAAACTGATGTTGTTAATACAAATATAGACATCACTTGCAAGCACTATTTACACAAATCTCAAGGGAGAAAAGGGTTAAAATTTCGTTAAAGTTGCTTGGAAAAACAAGATGGGGAAGCCATTTACACTGCCTCCAAAAGTTTGCTTATCAATGAAACTAGGCTTCAGACACTCGCTGTGAGTGAGGAATTGTCGTCATTACTTTCAGAAATCAATAAAAGAATTGTTGATTATGTATTCTGGGTTTGTATTGAAAACCTTGCAGCCATTTGGAACCTATAGTGGATTTGATTAATTGCTTCGAGTAAAATAAGTCTCAGATGCACTCAAAATTCCAGAGCCTTCATCAAACTCTGACAGAACAGTTCCCATCGTCAATTCTTTCAAAAACAGAAGAGTAATCAATAATGGAAAAATTTAAAGTATGAAGTGAGTTCGGCTTGGGTCCAATTCATCTGGCTGCAGATATCCTCAATCCCACTTTTCAGGGCTGCATATTGATCGCTGAAGAATTGCCTGATGAAGTAAACTTCGTTTGTGAAGTTGGAAAACAAATTGGGTTGAATTCTGTTTTACTGAGAGCACATTTGACTGACTACAGAGACAAGGAAGGAATATGGGCAAGGAAGTTTTTGTGAGACGGAATGGAACAAATGACCTCACTACTTTGGTGGAGAGGGTTTCGAGGCATCAATGAATCCTTAGTGCTCCTGTTACATCTGCTGCCACAGAAAGAACTCTCTCTATATTTAGTTAGACCATAGTAAAACAATAAATTGTTTATCATCGGAGAGGGCAGGGAAACTAAGATATCTTTCATATAACTGGAAGCTTTTAAGTAAGAAATTACCTGAAGTTTCACGGATGCAACACTCAGAACCAGGGTCTATAAGGAAGAAGTCACCACCTGTTGGCATGGAACAGAACAAAACACCAGAGACATTGGAAGAGGAAAAAATGAGTGACAGTAGAAAATAAAGAAACGAGTGATAGTGATGTTGATACTGAAGAATTACTCTGATCTTACGGTTGATTCTAAGTAGAACAGTAAAATTTTTGATAGTTTAATTTATAATGCTCCGAATATGGTAGGGGTTAATTGCTGTTCTATACTGAATAATTTAACGTATAAATATTACCTTCACTTAGTTACTATACAACTTAACGTTTTTTTTAATCACATTAATATTTTAAATTCCAATAAATACTTTCACAAACCGTTATTGGTAGTGTTAAACTCCGTTTAGTGAACACTTCTAAAAATCAGGAATTAGTTACTTAAGTGCTTTACAAAGTATTATTTCTTATTTTATGGATCATTTTCTTTCATATTTAGTAAATATCATTTTCTTTCATATGGCATATTTAGTAAATAATTTGATAGAACAATTTATTAAATTCAGTTACTTTGATTATTCTGCAACTTTCGTAATCATATAATTACTTCTATAGAATGGCAAATTAGTAAATGAGTAATTTGTTTAGTTTCTAAATACGTATTTTCTAGGTTATTACTTACTAGAATCGAGTTTCTTTACTTTGATATAACTATATCAACAACTTAGATGTTACAATATAGTTTCCTAATTAGATTTAATTTGTTAATTCAGTAAACCAGAAGTGAAATATAAGAAACTTATTGGTCCATTTTTTTTTTTTTTTTTTTTTGCATAATTGACAATTCAGTACATCTCATTGCCTAATAGATGAAATACCAAAAATAACATTCTTTTGCGTGAAGAAAGTAAGAAGCTGTATTTGGAATATCAAGTCAGTTTTGTTAATTATTAAAAAATGTTATTTTACATCAGTACTATTCACATTTTTTAAGGTAAACTTTAGAACCGTAAAATAGGAAAGCAATTATTAATAATTCATTTTCCGCAATTAATGACTTTGGTAAACCTAAAGAAAAAGTGGTTGTTCATTTTAGTTGAACCCACTGTTACTTAAATAGTTTAGTTAGTGTGCTCATCGGTGATTTGAAAAACTGGTAAAGGTATTGGAAGATAAAAGAAGATGTGCCAGATCAAGGAAAATGGAGAAAGCAATTGCATCAAACTCGAACCTAAAGAAGAACTTAAATTCCGTATCATTAATACCAGGAGCTGCTGGCAGACAGAATACTTCATAATAGTATACGATTAGTTTGGTGGCAACTGACTTCACATTCTTTGGTCATCGTTGTGTTCTGTCATAAATTTTATATTTGCGTGTTGGTTTGGTCCACTATTGAATTCTATACCGTGCAACTGATTGGATGTCTCAGGGGCACACTAAGGTAAGAATTTACGGGGTAGAGTGGTCAATTATTTTCTGCCAAGGGTAATAGAAGGAAATTTAGTGTAAGTAGAAAGAAAATAACGGTGGGTGACTAAGAAATCTGTATTGTGTTACTTAATAAATGTCAAATTCATTCTTTAATCGCAAGAAAAAAATATTAATTTAGTGGTTATTTAGTGCTCCTGTTGCAGGTGATACAAATGACCATTATATTTTTCATTGACAACAATAAAATTCATTTATTGGTAATTGAAACATAAAATACCCACTAAAATACCCATTTTGGGTAAATACCCGGGTATTTACCCGGGGTATTTACCCGCTGAAATAAATACCCAGGTATTTTACATCCCTAGTCTCGATTTAGCTCTGACGCACCACAGGTGCGAGAAGGGAGCAAAACAATTTTTCTCTTTCCCTCTGTCTGTCTATTTATCTATCTATCTGTATATATATAACGCTATTTGTCAATGCCATAAGCACCCTAATTTTCAGCGGATTCAGACGAAAAACCAACATTAATTGTTGAAATATCTTGATGAGTTCGTTAACCAGAATAATCAGATGAAAATGTTCAAAATGGCGGCCCTTCAAACTCTTAAAAACTTCCAAGGGAACCAAATTTCGCCCATAAATAGGTATTCAGAAAGTTTGAATAACTTTTCCTCTTTTACTGAAATATTTGTGTGAAGGGACTTATTGAAATATTGGACCCGATTAATCACCTAAAGAACCTTCACGCCCTTTCGCTACGGTCAGGCTCTTTTTTTCTTTTTGCAGGAGAGGGTTATTTTACTATCGGAACAAAATGATTATTAGTGATGATATGGAATTACACATTGAAAGTGAAGTAACTTGTGAAACGTGTTATTTGAAAGAATAATATAATAAATGTGCTTTCCCCTAACAAAGAGAACTGTAAATCATGTATTTCGAGTTCGGGAGCGTGAATGGAGAGGAGTGTTATTTGATTTGCTTTTTAGTAACACATTGCATTGCAAATAAAGCTAGGCAACATTAGTGGTAAGTAAAACAATAATAATAATAATAATAATAATAATAATAATAATAATAATAATAATAATAATAATAATAATAGGTGTTGTTTGTGCCAAGGCAATATCTTCCTCAATTCTTCTTCAAACGTAATGATTTAATGTCATATTTTACTTACAAACAAAATGTTAGCAATTTATATTGAAAGAACGGTAAACTGTTCAGTGATGGGAGCAACGTTGGACAGTATGCACTCATAGTACTCAGAAAAATATGCGATTTCAATGCAAAATGAACGAAGAGTCATTGTCATGGGTAGTCATGGAGCCACGGCAGAGCCCTCTTTAGGCAAAATGTCAATAACTTATATCGAGAGAACAGGAGGTGATAGTGAGATGGGACAAACGTTGGACACCGTGGACCCATAAGGCGCATCGAAAAAATTAGGGGTTGCGCCAGCCAGCCTTACTTATTTCCACATAATAATATAAAATTATATTGTCGAAATACACACACGAGTTAGCTAGTAATATTTCATATTATTATTATCGACAGCGTCTTTTCATTACCTGTGCATGTTTGACATGAAACCAAAGAGAAGATCCATCATTTGCATGGACGGCGGGACAAGCTAGTGCTTTGTCTCCTTTTTTTAACTGACTCACCGAACGTGTTTCAGAAACTTACTTACCGCTAATTTTACTTGCTTCACTCGTTTAACTTGCATTTTCTAATAACTTATAACGACAGGGGCACGAACACAGAAACATCGAGAGCAGTTAAAAATCATAGATGCTCTCCCGCCGGGAATCGAACCCGGGACACCATACACCAAAGACGCACGTGCTAGCCACTAGACCAGTGGGGAGGGAACCGCTCACTCTCTGTGTCATTAGGGATTACGACCACTGTATTGCCAGCTATCACTTCTGTGGGTTGTATATTATGATCACATTTTTCTTCTTTGCTGGAAGAGTTAAACCTACATTCTATGTAATACATGAGGTATTTAGACCTACATGCTCTTCATATAATGTAATAAAAGGGTCATGCTGGGAATAAGAAAAAGAACATTCTTGGACAAAACGGAAACTATTGGCATCAGAAATATTTATCTACGAAGCATGCGCAGTAGTATATTTCAGAATAGTTACTGTTTAGTTCAGTAAACGAAGAAAGGGGAATAGAAAAGCAAATATGTCGCATCAACAAGATCGACCAGAGTTGACAGAGGCGGAAGCAGATGTGTAGTAATACAACAACTTGGTTAAATTGATAATTGGTTCTTTATTCTGTAGTAGATTGTATCACGATCATATAGACACAAATGGATGTAACTGTGAGTACTACAACTTGGATTTAACGAAAGCCGTTTAGATATTCAGTGGTTTGCAGGGTTGTATAAGACACAAAAAGATAAGACACAATACAATTCTTCATACCTCAGCTTCCAGTAGCTAGATACATGCAATTTCTGGTTAGATACTGAAACTACGGTCGGATTTTAATCCATGACGTATTGCAGGATAGAAAATGCTTTGCATTACTTGTTTGTTTGTAGACAGCTACTACCTTAGTGTTCTGAAAGGTTGTGTATAAACTAGGGATAGCCAATTCCGGAATTATTACTTTTCGGTCTCCCGAAAGTAAAACCGGACAAATTTCGGAATTCGCAAAATTCCAATTTTGGAATAATTCCGGAATTCGGAAAAATCCGGAATTAAGAAATTTCTCATTTCGTTAACGTTCCGGAATTAAGAAAAATCCCGATTTTTTCGAAATCCCGAGTTTTTTCAATTCCTGAATTTTCTAAATTCCGGATTTTTTCGAGTTCCGAAATTCTTCTGAACTCCGGAGTTTAATTGAATTCCATAATTTTCCGAAATCCGGAAAGTGAAAGTTCCGCTTCCGAAAAATGACTTTATTTGGTTAATAAGTCTTTGACCAGGTAGGGGATAATGGCGACTGCTTTGAAAGAAATGGGGAGTATGAGAATTCAATTTGTCATATTTGTAGTTTCGTGTGGAGAAAAAAACAAACTTGTGAACCAGCGGTTTAAGAACAACTCGTTATTAATGTAAACTTTGCCGACGAAAGACATTTTGAATCGAAGAAATATAACATACAAGTTTGCAAGCGGAGACAAAGAAACCTAACGTAACCATACTAAAAACGAATCGTTTACCGCGTGGCGATCGCGGTTCAGTGGTCAAGGTGCCTGTGCGAATGCACGTTGTAATTTTATTTTTACTTTAGGATTTTTGATGGCGATTGATCAGCGATAACATGCGTTTTATTATATTCAGATATTTGAATACTCGGATGTTTCATTACTTGAATTATCAAACCTTCAGGAATAATAATAGTAATAATAATAGGGGATGCGGCACAGGATCGACACGGCATACGACCGACAATTCAGCTCAGAAACCTGTTTCGGTCCTGTGCCGTGTCGATCCTGTGCCGTTTCGGTCCTATGCCGTGTCGATCCTATGCCGTGTCGATCCTGTGCCGTTTTGCTCTCACGCCGCTGCTCTGAAATAATTTAACTTTTAATCATGTACCTAAAAAAATAATATTTTTATTATCTGTTTAATCTTTGCTCTTACAAATTATAAACTCCTGTCGATTCTATGCCTGTGCAAGTTATATGCATAGAATACGTACGATCGAAACGGCATAGAGCCGACACGGCATAGGACCGAAACGGCACAGGATCGACACGGCATAGGACCGAAAAGGCACAGGATCGACACGGCATAGGAACGAAACGGCACAGGATCGACACGGCACAGGATCGACACGGCGCAGGACCGAAACGGCATAGGACCGAAACGACGCACGATCATCCCCACTGCGTAGTATCTATAAAACCAAATATTTATTTCTCATAAAAGCAATCAGAGACCTGTCAATTGATTTTAAAATATAAGAATTATAAGATATTTACTATATGAATATTAATAATTGTGAGTGACAAAAGAATGATAGTGCTAAATGGACAAAATATAATTTCTTGTGTGCTTGGTCAAAAGCATTTCTATATGTATGGGATACTTATATTTATTATTATTATTATTATTATTATTATTATTATTATTATTATTATTATTATTATTATTATTATTATTATTATTATTATTACGTTTTAACTCGTTTTGAAATCATGGCCTGATTCCACTAGAAAGCGAAAGCCATGAGAAATGTAAGCTAAGTAGTAATATGGAATACTTTTAATGTTGCTCACTAGAGGAAACATGCTCGCATGTCTTCTCGTCTCGATATCGAGACCACAAGAGACTTTTTTAATAAGAAGCTCAGTTGGGAAGTAATAACTGAGCCGATGGCTCGAGCCGGCTCGCTTGGGGTGAACCATCGGC
This sequence comes from Thermobia domestica, assembly GCF_964235325.1. NCBI lineage: Eukaryota > Metazoa > Arthropoda > Insecta > Zygentoma > Lepismatidae > Thermobia > Thermobia domestica. The sequence continues at coordinate 14,888 of NC_137462.1, read as the reverse complement.
TCGAGCTGGCTTGGTTGGATGAACCATCTGCTCGGTTCGGCTCATCTGGGCCGAAGGCTCTTGCTGACACGGTTCGGTGAGCTGTTGGCTCGGCTCACTTCTCAGTTCGGGTCCATAGTGAGTGAGCTGTGAGCCCAGCTGCTCAAGTTGTTTACAATTGTAAACCCGGGCCGAACAGTTTTAAAGATATTTGGCCAGTGCCCTATAACTTTTAACAATGTTTGGCTCGAGCCCGAATACTCAACCTAAACCCTCAACCCAAATTCACAAGCTCGTGAACAATATCCTTGACTCCTAGAATTCGCGACTACCGAGGTTAGCAATCAACTAGTTTTTTAGTATTCAAACACAGACCGCGTTTCTTTCATGTTTAAACACAGTGTTGTTATAATTATAATTATAATTATTATTTATTATTATTAATAATAATAATAAAAGTTGTACTAGTAGTAGTACTAGTATCATTGATAACCTATATTGTCTATGCAAGATACTTGAAGAGAATACTCGAAACTACAAACCAGATTTGGTTCGACTCGACCCGAATTCGAGTCGAGTTGGAGAAAATTTTTCGAATCGCGTTCAAAGATGTCTGTTTTTAGTCGAATCGAGTTTCAAAGAATACTCGCTCGTACTCACTCGTGCCCATCGTAGGATGACCACATTCTAACAATCGAAAAGTAGGACACAAGTATAATAGTACTGTATATGATATCTTACTGCGTCGGCAATACGCATATCATTATTTCAATTAATGTTAACCTTAAGTTAATGAACATTTTTGTTAAGAAGAAGCACTGAACAAAATTATTAAAGAAATTAAACACAACTCCAAATGCTTTGATGAATAACAAATTGGTTTATTTTATGAACGTACAGTCAAAGTTCGTGTTGGGCTAAATAATAATAATAATAATAATAATAATAAATTTCGAAGCGTGGTATTATTTTAAGAAATGAAAGAAAATTTAGACCGGCACAAAGGAACTTCTATTTAACTTGGTTAGCATCACTGTCATAAGTTCAATAAGAAACCTTTCCTACTTTACCGATATCTCAACAAGGCCTTCTCAGTAAAAGCGATGTATTGTAAAAAATGGTTTGTTGATTGTTCTCCATCCCTAGTCTTCTGAGGAGTGTTAAAAAACACAGCTGTTCATCATTCAGGAAAAGAGTGTGTTTGATTCAAAATATTGTGAATAAAGAATGAAACATTAAGATATTGCAAATAAATTAACTCTGGACATTTCGCAGGACATTTTAAAGAAGAAGGATATTTCTCGATTTCCTAGACATCTTCCCAACACGCAGGACAGCTCTTTGAAAAACAGTACTGTACTGCGAAAATCAGTACGTCTGGTTACCCTAGCCCATCCCTACGAGTAACGCAGTATGGCATTTTAGCCAATGTTACCTTATATGAAAATATTCATAACTTATAGCTGTCAAGTAAAAATCTGTCCTTGCATTTACATAAAGCAATTCAGAAAGGGCAATAATAATAATAATAATAATAATAATAATAATAATAATAATAATAATAATAATAATAATAATAATAATAATAATAAAAGCGATAGTAATAGTAGTACGGAAAATTGAAGTGATAACATTTGTTCACATATTCTAAGTTTCAGACCTAAAAGTAACGCGTTACTTTCGAAGTAAAGTAACAGTTACTTTTTGGGGGCAAGTAACGCGTTACATTTTAGGAAAAAGTAAAGTAACTTGTAACGCGTTACATTTTTACATGTAACTTACCCAAAACTGTCCATGGGAAAATTGTTCACTGCTCGGGCCAAGATTGTTTCTGACTGTCGACAGATGGATGCCGTTTATGGCAGACCTTTGCCTGAAGTACTGCCCAAAGTTTGTAGTCCAACGGGTTAAGATCCGGGCTGCTAGAAGGCCAATCAGTGGTAGAAATGAAGTGAGGGACGTTCCGCGCCAGCCAGTCCTAAGTTGGTTTCGCTGTGTGGCCTGGAGCGGAATCCTGTTGGAAGGTCCACCTTTCTCCAGGGAACATGGTAGCAGATAGTGGTTACACTATAGGTGTTAGCACTGTGTTCTGGTATACCTTGGCAGATGTTTTAACACCTTGTTCGCAAAAATACAGCTGGGTTGTGCTTGAGTAGCTCACTCCCCACCAAACCATCACTGAGGCAGCATGTAGTGTCGGGTGTCGTCCAGAAGTCCTAAACGGCAGAACTCCTAAAAATATAGGCACTAGACCTGAATTTTAGTACTTCTGCAGTTTAGGACTTGTGGCACGGTATGATTTTTAGGATTTCTGCCGTTTAGGACTTGTGCCGCGATATGATTTTTAGGACTTCTGGCGTTTAGGACTTCTGCCTTTTAGGACTTGTGCCGTTTAGGTCTTGTGCCTTTTTCATTCACTTGCTTTAGTTCTGAAATTCGCCACCACCCCACGAAATTGCGACGATGCAGCAACTAGTTGGCAATAATGTCACGAACGTAGCTAATTCCAACAATAACAGCTATATTTGTACTACTAAGATTATTATCACTATCTGTTCTGCACTTATACGTGAATTACATAATACAACTTATTTCATTCTAAAAATTAATTACTTAATTAGTTAAGAAATTCGTTTCTTTCGAATGGAGATACGAGAATCCCAAGACAAATTCCTAAAACAAAAATAAATAAATAAAAAATTGAAAAAATGTTTAAAAAGCATATTTTACCAGACTTCTGAAAGCAAGAAAACATTCAGAATTTCAATATATACTGTGTGGAGCGAATTTTATTAAGAGTAAGACAAAAATCCACCAAAGTTTACTTAATTAAGACAAAAGCTCACTAGACATTTCACGAGTGAACATTAAATACCAACGGTATACATAAAGAACGCAGTAGATTTAAAATTGAACAAAGAACATTTACTATGCAATACATTGGGTGACATTCATAAGTTCTAAACGGCACAAGTCCTAAAAATATAGGCACTAGACCTAAATTTTAGGTCCTGTGCCATTTTTGCAGAAATTACTACATAGTCATTTAGGGGTGTAGCCTGCAATTTTTTCTATGGGAGCTTGATTTTTATATATTTAAAGCAAATCAAAAGTTTATTTTCAGATTACGAAAGCTTCAATAAGACAATAAATTTATACATATTACACATGTACATAAATACATAATATTATTGTATTTCTAGTTACTTCCTTTTTGAAACCTGGACCTTGACAGAGCGTAAATTTAAAACCACAGCTTGTGGGAAATGTACGAATAAGTTAGTTATAAGAAATCGGAAACTGTTCATGGAAGTCCATTTGTTTGACTGTATTTATCTTCTGTACTCTTATATAAAAGAGTAAAGATGAGTGATTTTTGGGCATACTACTACAAGTAGAGTCGATAAATTTTAGTTATAAAATATAATTTTCTTATGAAAGCAGTACATAAGAAAGAATTTTTGGAAATAAGTATCGTAAAAAGGGTGGGGTAAGATTTTTTTAAAGGGTAGTGTATCTCGCAAGTTTCTAAAGCTAGTAAAATAAAACTTGGCATATAAGCTTTCCTATTAAAAAAAAAAACTGAAAATTGAAAATTGAACACATAAAAGGGAAAGAGCAAAGGGAGCACATTTTTTTATGTTCGATTTCCCCATTACTTACTCAGAAAATATGTAAATAAATTAAGGAAGGATTTGTTTAAGCTAGATGCGTGAAACTCGGCATTTGAACTTTTAACTAAAAGTAATAAAATACTATATGTTTCAGCGTCTTGAAAATTACACTTCTAAGCGAAAGGAGGGTCAGTTTCTATAATATTAAAATATCCCACTGCTTATGAGGTTTGGGCAGAAAACTCTTTTTCCTTTAGGCCTCGGTTCATCCAGTTAAGCAAACGAGAGTACAAAGTGGCTGATTAATTAGGTTCTTTTAATTATTTTAACATGTTGACGTAGTTTAATTCTTTTAAAACTGTATTCTTTCACATTCTATTATAAACATATTTCATTTGCTGTAATAATTAAACACGTTTAATAAACATAAAACAGACTAACCTCCGGTCCCGGCCAGAATATGTTTTTGGTGTTAAGCCATCATTTGCCGTCCGTAACATAACCTTTGATTTAAACTTCACGTACTATCAAGACTCAAGTCTCAGAAATGTAGCATATATGAAATATACTACTTCTACTACTACTACTACTATACTACTACTACTACTACTACTACTACTACTAAATATTAATAACAATAATAAAAATAACAATAATAATAATAATAATAATAATAATAATATGTACTTCTGAAATACATATGTATCTATGTGTTATTAATTCTTTCATAATCTTGAAAGAAACTTTTGATTTGTTTTTAGTTTGTAAAAATGAAGGCCCTCTAGAAAAACTTGCTCGCTATACCCTGAATGACTATGTATTGGTTTCTGTACACGTATTGTGTTATCACTTACTAGTCTAGTGTTATTTTTAGAACAAGACAATGGCTGTCTCGTGTACACATACTGCATTGCAGAAATACTGTACAAGGTACCTCTGAGTATTTCAGTTATCCTACCTTCTCCGAAACAGAATAAATCGATAATTTGAAATTGTATTTCTTTCTTTCCTTGTGCAACACGCGCAAAACCTTGAGTATCGTCGAGTTTCATTCCTTCTGTACTCGTAGTTATTATCTTCCACGAATTTACGCATTACGGGGAGGAAATCTTTTAATCTAGCTTACTTTGGCTCAAATTATATTCACATAATTTGTGGGAATCACTATTGTTATGTGAAGAATCCCTTATACTCTAGTTCATCGTACATGATCTTTTGCCCCTGACTGTCTTATGCACAGTCGTTATAAACCTACTCTGGATCAAAGTTATTTTTTTCTCATTTTTACACACTCTTAAGTTGAACAGGAAGCCGTTGATTGATCATCCGTTACCATTGGCATAGAAGTTATAATTATGATAAGCTAAAGACTTCGTTTCATTTAAATTCTTCTTCCGAGTCCAGGAATCACCTCCAGACGTTCATTACATTAATGAAGTTACACACTATATATATAATGATAAAAAATAATACCGATATTAGTGTCGATGAAATAGTATTTGGAGTCACTCAGACGAACAGTAACACTCCCGATGCAGTTTAAATCCATACTCAGATTCCATTGCCCTTTATGCTCAAAATGAAACTATTCTCCCCGTGCGAAGAACGGGTATTCTGTTAATAATTTATTATTAAACATCACACCATAAAATACAAAGTGTATCACGTAATGTACACGTTATACTGTTACTTGCTTAATGTATAAATGGAGGATGAAGGACTATTATTGGATCAAAAGATCCAATATATTTCAGACAATAAATTTCTTGTAGGCTTTATATCTGGAGAACAACATATAGTGTACCCAAACCTAAACTATGACTGAACTCAGTATGATGTGCTTAGTGCCTGAATAAAACGAAAGCTCGATTTAGGGGCCATTCAAAAATTCTGTTGCCCTTGATCCAAAAAATCTAATATATTTCATTCAATAAAAAAAAAAAATCTTGTACGTCTTATATCTGAAGAACTACATATAGTGCAGCCAAACCTAAACTATCACTTAACTCAGCATGATGTGCTTATTCCGAAAGTAATACGAAACCTTGATTTAGGGACCGTCCAAACGTTTGTAGCCCCTGATCCAAAAAGTCCAATATATTTCATTCAATCAATAATTTTATTGTATGTCTTATATATGGAGAACTACATATAGTGTAACCCAACCCAAGATATCACTTAACTCAGTGTGATATGCTTATTGCGTAAGAAATATGAAAAGTCGATTTAGGGACCGTCCAAAAATTTTGTGGCCCGTTATAAAAAAAATCCAAAATATTTAATTAATCGAAATTTTTCTTGTACTCCTTATACCTGGAGAACTACATATCTGGAGAAAACTCGATTCAGAGACCGTTCGAATATTTTATGGTAACTGATCCAAAAATTAATATTAGCCAAGATCATAATACTTTGATCCATTTTTTAGATCATTCCTAAAATTCTTGTTTTTATCCAATCTTTCTTTTAAACAGTATCACTCTCTTTGTTCTCAATTTGAAATTTATCAAGCAATTATAAAGCATTGCTTATTATCCAATTTGTATTCGGTGTAGAGCTTCAATTTTCTCAAAGTTTCAAATAAGATAATAAAATATGATTTACTGTCGGAATTCGTGTTAGGTATTATTATTACTTTTATTGGTGTTTTCCTTTCTTTCAATTGTTAAAACAAGAAACCTCCTTGCACTGTCATAAAATATGTGCTCTTTTCCAATAGCATAATAAGTGCTCATATAATTTTGAACTTTAAAATTAAGGATTGAATCAGTACAAGAAGTACAATTTGGATAACGAATGACTTATAATTGATGTTTAGTGGCGTACTGAAGTAAAGGGATTAAGGACTTTGAAACCCCCCTTGAGCAAGGTATTATGCAAAATTAAGCAACTTTATCATATTAGCACGTTTATATATATATAAACACTTGATATTATATAAACTTGTGTTCCTAAAGCCCCTGAACCCCCTAAACATTTGCGTAGAGTACTGATTGTGTTTCTCTTATTATTTTAACCGTTTTATGCTTTGAACGAAATTTGAAGTGCAGGAACCCTGTGAAGGTGACCACCTTTACTATAAAAATTTCTTTAATGGTTCTTAGTTTTTCTTCAAAACAATCAATAACGAACAAAAAATAAATGATTGAGTTTGATTTTAAATCGAAATTTGAAATACCACCAAAAAGTTGGCCCACCCAACCTTATTTTGTAAATGACTCTTAATAATTTTCAAAACAAACTATTTCCTCTTCAAACCAATCAATAAGAAAGGAAAACATGTTATTAGCTTGAGTATTGAATCGATATTTAAAAGCAGAAAAAACAGTATGAAGTTGACCACCAAATGTATCCTGGAAATAGATATATTTTACTGGTTGTTTTGAAACAAGTGATTTTTTCTTCAAAATAAGCAAACCGCCCCGAAACAAATCACCTTCATCAACATTATTTCTTAATTATATTCTTATGTTTTTCGAATCAAATTACTTTTCTTCCAAACAAGCAACAACAAATCCATATCAAACGATTGATTTTGGTCTTGAATCGAAATTTGTAAGTAAAGGAATCAGATTGAATTTGATCACATTCTAAATTTATTTTGTAAATCTCTTTCTCTATTTTTTCGAAACAAGCGATTTGCTCTTAAAAACAACCAATAAGAAACGCTTGGCTTCGGTTTTGATTCGAGACTTTAAAGTGGAGCCAATATGACATTCCATCACCCATTTCTCTTGAAAAGACTCTTTATGTTTTTCGAAACAGACTATTCTTTTTCAAAATAATTAGTAGCATACGCATATCAAACAATTGATTTTGATTTTCAATCAAAATTTTAAGTGGAGGAACAAGCGTTCATTTTGCATTGAAATCGCTTATTTTTCTGAGTACTATGAGTGCATAATGTCCAACGTTGCACCCATCACTCAACAGTTTCCCGTTCTCTAGATATAAATTGCTAATATTTTGTTTGTAAGGAAGATATGACGTTAAATCCTTACGTTTGAAGAAGAATTGAGGAAGATATTCCCTTGGTACAAACAATACCTATTATTATTATTATTATTATTATTATTATTATTATTATTATTATTATTATTATTATTATTATTGTGGTTTTACTTACCACTAATGTTGCCTACCTTTATTTGCATTGCAATATGTTACTAAAAAGCAAATCAAATAACACTCCTCTCCATCCACGCTCCCGAACTCGAAATACATGATTTACAGTTCTCTGTGTTAGAGGACTGGTTCGATCCTAGCTCGCACCGTGTGGACTTTGTGGTGGACACACACCGTGCTCGTGGGATTTCTCGGGGTTCTCCCTTTCCTCCCACTTTCTTCATTCCACAACTTCACTCATCTCTCATCATCACGTCTCTTTAGCCTAACCGACATAACCGTGGGACGTGGGATTTCATTTCATTTTTTCTGTTAGAGGAAAGCACATTTGTTATATTATTCTTTCAAATAACATGTTTCACAAGTTACTTCACTTTCAATGTGTAATGTCATATCATCACTAAGAATCATCTTGTTCTGATACGAAAATAATCCCCCTCCTGCAAAAAAAAAAAAAAAAAAAAAAAAAACCCTGACCGTAACGAAAGGGCGTGATTAATTGGGTCCAAAATTTCAATAAGTCCCTTCACACAAATATTTCAGTAAAAGAGGAAAAGTTATTCAAAATTTATGAATACCTATTTATGAGCAAAATTTGGTTCTCTTGGAAGTTTTTAAGAGTTTAAAGGGCCGCCATTTTGAACATTTTCATCTGATTATTCTGGTTAACGAACTCATAAAGATATTTCAACAACGAATGTTTGTACCAAGTCTCGTCTGAATCCGCTGAAAATTAGCGTGGTTATGGAGCGTTATATACATACAGACAGATAGATAAATAGACACACAGAAGAAGGGAGAAAAAGTGTTTTGCTCCGTTCTCGCACATGTGGTGCGTCAGAACTATACCGGGCCCCTTTGCAAAACGTTTTGACCAGAATAACCTAAACACAAGCCTCTTACTTGCTAAACTAGAAACGTGGTCGGGAGGTGTAAGGCATGTAGAAATTGTATTTTTAGTAACCATGAGTATGGTCCACTTCCATGTTTTTACTTTTTGCAGCTACATCGGAACGTTCAATTTTGATTCTTCACTAATTCCAAATGGCGTTTACATTAAAGATATGAGAAATGTTTGTGGCATTTGTTCGGATATTATTCTCTTTTGAAATGAAGAAAAGAATAAAAGCAATACGCAAAGACAAAAAGTATTATCAGTACTAAACAAATCTATTAGGTTAGGTTAGGTTAGGTTAGGTTAGGTTAGGTTAGGTTAGGTTAGGTTAGGTAGGTTAGGTTAGGTTAGGTTAGGTTATGTTAGGTTAGGTGAGGTTAGGTTAGGTTAGTTTAGTTTAGGTTAGGTTAGGTTAGAATTTTATTATTTTTAACTATTTTTTAAACTTGTTTGGTAATGGTTCGATTATTGTAACTACAATATGATATTTGGTGGTTTACGAGAGATTGTTCTCTTCTATTTACATCGCAATGTTAAATTTGTGTTATGTTAGTGGTTGTATTTTTGTGGTACTTTATTTTTTATTCTGTATTACCCCTACAAAGTTCAAGAATTGTTTTCTCGCTACTAGTCCATGTTGGGTTTCTCGAACCCACAGTATATCGTACTCACATAACGGCATTTATGAAGAAATGAATATAGAATAAAAATTCGGAACTTACTTAGGTTAGGTTAGGTTAGGTTAGATTAGGTGAGCTTATGTTAGGTTAGGTGAGGTTAGGTTAGGTTAGTTTAGTTTAGGTTAGGTTAGGTTAGAATTTTATTATTTTTAACTATTTTTTAACTTGTTTGGTAATGGTTCGATTATTGTAACTACAATATGATATTTCGTAGTTTACGAGGGATTGTTCTTTTCTATTTACATCGCAATGTTAAATTTGTGTTATGTTAGTGGTTGTATTTTTGTGGTACTTTATTTTTTATTCTGTATTATCCCTACAAAGTTCAAGAATTGTTTTGTCGCTACTAGTCCATGTTGGGTTTCTCGAACCCACAGTATATCGTACTCACATAACGGCATTTATGAAGAAATGAATATAGAATAAGAATTCGGAACTTACTTAGGTTAGGTTAGGTTAGCGTTAGCGTTAGCGTTAATTAGTGTCACATGATTAGCCTTTTAACCTGATGAGGCCTTATGCAGTATTGTTTTGATGTGATTAGGGTGTTACTACAAGCCTTACTGCTGCAGGTAACATATGATAATCGAACGCTTCAGTATTGCACTTATTACGCGTCAGAATGACTCTGAAAAAGGTGCATGGACTTTAGTTGTCATGAATATTTCTTATTACTATTGGGAATCCCATCAATTAACCCTTTTAAAGGTTTTGTTCTTTATACAGCCCATGGGGTCAATCTTCGGAATTTGCTTTATAACAGTAAAGCATTTCACACCGGGAATTTTTGCATTTATTCAAATATAGAAGCATCAAAGACCATGTTTTATGCGCATTTTGCAGTCACGTGTGCGATGCCTGGGGTGAGTGACGTCACAAACAAGGAAGGCGCCTTTATAAAAAAGGAAAAATTTTAGAGCTTTTTTCAAAAAAATAGTTACGTATCTCTAACAATCTTAGAAATATAGTGTGTACCTCGTTGGTTTCGTTATAAAGTACAGTTTACAAATGCAGCACTCAAATTTCCCTATTTCCCTATTAGGTTAGGTTAGGTGAGGTTAGGTTAGGTTAGCTTAGGTTAAGGTTTAGGTTAGGTTAGGTTAGGTTTGGTTAGGTTTTATCTTTTTTCCTATTTTTAAACTACCCTGGTAATTGTTCGATTATTGGAACTACAATCTAATATCTGTTGGTTTATAAGGTTAGGTTAGGTTAATCTAGGTTAGGTTAGGTTAGGGTGCCGCAATTTTTTCAATATTAACGCATATACATTAAAGATATAAGACCCGAATTTAATAATTTTATTACTAATTTAATACAGGTTGTATTCAAAGTAATGGTGACATTATGGATTACGTTAGGTTAGGTTAGGTTAGGTTGAGCTAGGTTAGGTCGGGTTAGATTTATTTTTTACTATTTTTAAACTACCCTTGTTAGGTTAGGTTAGGTTAGGTTAGGACAGGTTAGGTTAGGACAGGTTAGGTTAGGTTAGGTTAGGTTAGGTTAGGTTTAGGTTTAGGTTTAGGTTAGGTTAGGTTAGGTTAGGTTATGGTTAGGTTAGGTTAGGTTAAGGTTAGGTTAGGTTAGGTTAGGTTAGGTTAGGTTAAGGTCAGGTTAGGTTAGGTTAAGGTTAGGTTAGGTTAGGTTAGGTTAGGTTAGGTTAGGTTAGGTTAAGGTTAGGTTAGGTTAGGTTAGGTTAGGTTAGGTTAGGTTAGGTTAAGGTTAGGTTAGGTTAGGTTAGGTTAGGTTAGGTTAAGGTTAGGTTAGGTTAGGTTAGGTTAGGTTAAGGTTAGGTTAAGGTTAGGTTAGGTTAGGTTAAGGTTAGGTTAGGTTAGGTTAGGTTAGGTTAGGTTAGGTTAGGTTAGGTTAGGTTAGGTTAGGTTAGGTTAGGTTAGGTTAGGTTAGGTTAGGTTAGGTTAGGTTAGGTTAGGTTAGGTTAAGGTTAGGTTAAGGTTAGGTTAGGTTAGGTTAGGTTAGGTTAGGTTAGGTTAGGTTAGGTTAAGGTTAGGTTAGGTTAAGGTTAGGTTAAGGTTAGGTTAGGTTAGGTTAGGTTAGGTTAGGTTAGGTTAGGTTAGGTTAGGTTAGGTTAGGTTAGGTTAGGTTAGGTTAGGTTAGGTTAGGTTAGGTTAGGTTAGGTTAGGTTAGGTTAGGTTAGGTTAGGTTAGGTTAGGTTAGGTTAGGTTAGGTTAGGTTAGGTTAGGTTAGGTTAGGTTAGGTTAGGTTAGGTTAGGTTAGGTTAGGTTAGGTTAGGTTAGGTTAGGTTAGGTTAGGTTAGGTTAGGTTAGGTTAGGTTAGGTTAGGTTAGGTTAGGTTAGGTTAGGTTAGGTTAGGTTAGGTTAGGTTAGGTTAGGTTAGGTTAGGTTAGGTTAGGTTAGGTTAGGTTAGGTTAGGTTAGGTTAGGTTAGGTTAGGGTTAGGTTAGGTTAGGTTAGGGTTAGGTTAGGTTAGGTTAGGTTAGGTTAAGGTTAGGTTAGGTTAGGTTAAGGTTAGGTTAGGTTAGGTTAGGTTAGGTTAGGTTAGGTTAGGTTAGGTTAGGTTAGGTTAGGTTAGGTTAGGTTAGGTTAGGTTAGGTTAGGTTAGGTGAGGTTAGGTTAGGTTAGTTTAGTTTAGGTTAGGTTAGGTTAGAATTTTATTATTTTTAACTATTTTTTTAACTTGTTTGGTAATGGTTCGATTATTGTAACTACAATATGATATTTCGTAGTTTACGAGGGATTGTTCTTTTCTATTTACATCGCAATGTTAAATTTGTGTTATGTTAGTGGTTGTATTTTTGTGGTACTTTATTTTTTATTCTGTATTATCCCTACAAAGTTCAAGAATTGTTTTGTCGCTACTAGTCCATGTTGGGTTTCTCGAACCCACAGTATATCGTACTCACATAACGGCATTTATGAAGAAATGAATATAGAATAAGAATTCGGAACTTACTTAGGTTAGGTTAGGTTAGCGTTAGCGTTAGCGTTAATTAGTGTCACATGATTAGCCTTTTAACCTGATGAGGCCTTATGCAGTATTGTTTTGATGTGATTAGGGTGTTACTACAAGCCTTACTGCTGCAGGTAACATATGATAATCGAACGCTTCAGTATTGCACTTATTACGCGTCAGAATGACTCTGAAAAAGGTGCATGGACTTTAGTTGTCATGAATATTTCTTATTACTATTGGGAATCCCATCAATTAACCCTTTTAAAGGTTTTGTTCTTTATACAGCCCATGGGGTCAATCTTCGGAATTTGCTTTATAACAGTAAAGCATTTCACACCGGGAATTTTTGCATTTATTCAAATATAGAAGCATCAAAGACCATGTTTTATGCGCATTTTGCAGTCACGTGTGCGATGCCTGGGGTGAGTGACGTCACAAACAAGGAAGGCGCCTTTATAAAAAAGGAAAAATTTTAGAGCTTTTTTCAAAAAAATAGTTACGTATCTCTAACAATCTTAGAAATATAGTGTGTACCTCGTTGGTTTCGTTATAAAGTACAGTTTACAAATGCAGCACTCAAATTTCCCTATTTCCCTATTAGGTTAGGTTAGGTGAGGTTAGGTTAGGTTAGCTTAGGTTAAGGTTTAGGTTAGGTTAGGTTAGGTTTGGTTAGGTTTTATCTTTTTTCCTATTTTTAAACTACCCTGGTAATTGTTCGATTATTGGAACTACAATCTAATATCTGTTGGTTTATAAGGTTAGGTTAGGTTAATCTAGGTTAGGTTAGGTTAGGGTGCCGCAATTTTTTCAATATTAACGCATATACATTAAAGATATAAGACCCGAATTTAATAATTTTATTACTAATTTAATACAGGTTGTATTCAAAGTAATGGTGACATTATGGATTACGTTAGGTTAGGTTAGGTTAGGTTGAGCTAGGTTAGGTCGGGTTAGATTTATTTTTTACTATTTTTAAACTACCCTTGTTAGGTTAGGTTAGGTTAGGTTAGGACAGGTTAGGTTAGGACAGGTTAGGTTAGGTTTAGGTTAGGTTTAGGTTAGGTTAGGTTAGGTTAGGTTATGGTTAGGTTAGGTTAGGTTAAGGTTAGGTTAGGTTAGGTTAGGTTAGGTTAGGTTAAGGTCAGGTTAGGTTAGGTTAAGGTTAGGTTAGGTTAGGTTAGGTTAGGTTAGGTTAGGTTAGGTTAGGTTAGGTTAGGTTAGGTTAGGTTAGGTTAGTTAGGTTAGGTTAGGTTAGGTTAGGTTAGGTTAGGTTAGGTTAGGTTAGGTTAGGTTAGGTTAGGTTAGGTAGTTAGGTTAGGTTAGGTTAGGTTAAGGTTAGGTTAGGTTAGGTTAGGTTAGGTTAGGTTAGGTTAGGTTAGGTTAGGTTAGGTTAGGTTAGGTTAGGTTAGGTTAGGTTAGGTTAGGTTAGGTTAGGTTAGGTTAGGTTAGGTAGGTTAGGTTAGGTTAGGTTAAGGTTAGGTTAGGTTAGGTTAGGTTAGGTTAGGTTAAGGTTAGGTTAGGTTAAGGTTAGGTTAGGTTAAGGTTAGTTAGGTTAGGTTAGGTTAGGTTAGGTTTAGGTTAGGTTAGGTTAGGTTAGGTTAGGTTAGGTTAGGTTAGGTTTAGGTTAGGTTAGGTTAGGTTAGGTTAGGTTAGGTTAGGTTAGGTTAGGTTAGGTTAGGTTAGGTTAGGTTAGGTTAGGTTAGGTTAGGTTAGGTTAGGTTAGGTTAGTTAGGTTAGGTTAGGTTAGGTTAGGTTAGGTTAGGTTAGGTTAGTTAGGTTAGTTAGGTTAGGTTGGGTTAGGTTAAGGTTAGGTTAGGTTAGGTTAGGTTAGGTTAGGGTTAGGTTAGGTTAGGTTAAGGTTAGGTTAGGTTAGGTTAGGTTAGGTTAGTTAGGTTAGGTTAGGTTAGGTTAGGTTAGGTTAAGGTTAGGTTAGGTTAGGTTAGGTTAGGTTAGGTTAGGTTAAGGTTAGGTTAGGTTAGGTTAGGTTAGGTTAGGTTAGGTTAGGTTAAGGTTAGGTTAGGTTAGGTTAGGTTAGGGTTAGGTTAGGTTAGGTTAGGTTAGGTTAGGTTATAGTGTTAGGTTAGGTTTAGGTATGTTGGTTAGGTTAGGTTAGGTTAGGTTAGGTTAGGTTAGGTTATGTTAGGTTAGGTTAGGTTAGGTTAGTTAGGTTAGGTTAGGTTAGGTTAGGTTAGGTTAGGTTAGGTTAGGTTAGGTTAGGTTAGGTTAGGTTAGGTTAGGTTAGGTTAGGTTAGGTTAGGTTAGGTTTAAGGTGTTAGGTTAGGTTAGGTTAGGTTAGGTTAGGTTAGGTTAGGTTAGGTTAAGGTTAGGTTAGGTTAAGGTAAGGTTAGGTTAGGTTAAGGTTAGGTTAGGTTAAGTTGGTTAGGTTAGGTTAGGTTAGGTTAGGTTAGGTGGGTTAGGTTAGGTTTAGGTTAGGTTAGGTTAGGTTAGGTTAGGTTAGGTTAGGTTAGGTTAGGTTAGGTTAGGTTAGGGTTAGGTAGTTTAGGTTAGGTTAGGTTAGGTTAGGTTAGGTTAGGTTAGGTTAGGTTAGGTTAGGTTAGGTTAGGTTAGGTTGGTTAGGTTAGGTTAGGTTTAGGTTAGGTTAGGTTAGGTTAGGTTAGTTAGGTTAGGTTAGGTTAGGCTTAGGTTAGTTAGGTTAGGTTAGGTT